>NW_027132013.1:26258333-26918750 GCF_026122565.2 Emydura macquarii macquarii
AATTTCTCCCTGACTATGCACTGTCTGGGCCATTGGGCCCTTACTGGTTCTTTTTTTTAAATCAGATCAAACAAACAATGGAAAATGAATAGGGACCCTTCCTATATGTGGTGCCTCCCTACCAGACAACCTTTGGGTCCTGCCGTGGTCACCAAAACGTTACCAATGGTTTCCGAGGGTTAGCCAAGACCCAAAACCTCACACCCCAGACCCACAGCCAATGGGCCTGCCTTCTGAAACCCAAGGTAATTCAAAGAACAGCTTGAATTTGTAATTCAGCTGAACCCTCAAGGATTGGCCCAAAGATTATGGTATCTAATCACCCGCTCATCAAGGGAACACAGGCAAGATTACTTTTAAAACAGGGAGAGGTTTATTTACAAGAATAACAGAACCAGCAACATATATAGGCTTAAAGCCAAGACCCATATAATAACCATAGGCCAACTAACAAGGGTTTTACTCACTACCAGGACCTATATCAAAGGAACAAAGGATGTTGGATGGGCTCAGTATCCGGATCCAGGAATAACAGGAATCAGGAAGCATGATGAACACCATGGACTTCAAGTAAGCTCTTCTTTTCTCTCTCTCTACTCCGATGACAGGAACCAAATGACAGAACATGTGCACATAGACTGCCACTGGAATGGATGGCACCAGTTCCAGAGAGCACAGCATATTTATGGCCTGTTTTCCCGCCACTTTTGCACTCCTCCTGCAACTGTGCTGCACACAGTATCCATTCTGCACACCACCCTCTCAGACTGGTGCACATGACACTTAAAAAACTCTGCACTCAGCACCATTGGAACACAGAAGTTCATACAGAGGTCAACTAAAACTAATGACCAAACAACGTGCTACCAATCTGTTCATATCCTTGACTATTCAAGCTTCTCATGGGGTAGAGGGGGGAGGGTTTCCAGGTTACATAGTTACTTAAAAGTTCAGACCTGCGTGTGTGCCACAAATAAGATATTCCAACCCATCTGTGAGTGAAGGACACAAGTGGGATGGCTCATCTGCCTGTCCTCTGATCTATGTCCAAAAAACAAAATCCACTGTTTTAATTGTCATGTTTGTTGGCTGATTCAGCAGAGAGGCCAAGGATTAAATTAATCTGGAGACTGAACTGCCTACTAGCCTCAATGTAAGGGTTAAGACACATTGGTAAGAGAATGTAAAGTGAATTAGCACTGCCAATACATGTGATATAGCTGTCCTATGGCTAAATAATGGCTGTAATTCCCCAGGGCTGTCAATCTACTACTTACAATCAGAAATACATTTCCACTTCATTATTCTTTTGAAAAACAAAACAAATAGAATAGGGGACAAAGGGAGTCCTAGAGCATTGATCCTTTGAGGAACCTTTGCTATTTTTTAATAAAATTAGTGTAGTGTCATCCACTGACAAAAGAGCAAACAAATTTCCCCCCCTCTTTTGATAAAACTGGATTCTGAGCACATTTATTAAGTCCCACATTAAATGATTGCTAGCTTTTCATTTAGAAATATTGCAAATGCCAACAGAATCCAAGACAATAATACAAAGCATATTAAATAGTTAGAAATAGGGAAGGCAGGAATCAGAATAGTTGAGCTTATATCAGGAAGATTTAGTGTCTACCTTCTAAATCTACAAAATGGATCTGAATTCAGAACTAAAGGAAACAGAAAAATGCTTTGGATAGGAAAGTTTAGGAAGTACCTCTGTTCAAATATCTCAGTTCATATCTCTGTGCCTCTCCCAGTCTATCAAGATTACACTGTACTAATAAAACTATCAGTGCTAAAGTTAATTTATCAGTTTCTCAGGGCAATATTAGCAACTGAATTTAATATGACATATAGTGTCAAACAATGGTCCAAAATCTTAGATTTTGCTAGACAGTTGCTGAAAGAGATGAAAATAAATTAATGCAGTTATAAGTATTACAGAATAGCAATTGAATCTCTGTACATACATTTAATAAGAGAAACTATGATAGGCAGCATAATCCAGTGGATAGGGCAATGGGCTGAAAGTCAGGAGGCTTCAGTTCTGATTTCATCTTCACAATTGGCTTGACGGTTGTGTGATCTTGGGCAAATCACTCAGTCTCTCTGTGGCTCAGTTTATCTATCTGTAAAATTATAATAATAATACTGTAGCGAGGGGGCGTGGTGTCCCTCACAGATGGACAGGGAGGGACGGCCTGAGCCTTTGTGGGCGCAGGCAAAACAACCCTGCCTGTCCCACTGGAAGTTGAGGGACGGGGCAGGAAGTATAAAAGCTGAGCCAGCTAGCTCAGTTTGGAGGGAGCTGTTGGAGGGGAAGATGTCTCTTTACCAGTGCTGCCATCCCAGCCAGACTACTGCTTCGCTGGGGAACTGCCCGCTACTTGGGCCCCAGAGGAACTACGGGAACTGCCTGCCTGCAACTTGGAGGAGGTGCCACCCACCTGGGACTCAGAGGAGCTACCGGAGCTGCCGCCCACCTGCGACTGGGAGGAGCTGCCTGCGGGGAATGATCTGGAGTTGGTGCCTCCAATGCTGAGGGCCTGTGGGTGCTACCCCTGGCTATCTATCCTGAGGAGACTGAAGGCACCACTGAAGCACAGGTACTCTGGGGGAAGGAAGGAGCCCAGGGGAGTCAGATGACTGTCCAGTTTTGTGGTGTCCTGAAGCTGCGTCAGCGAGTTGCGGCTGGAGCCCCGCTGACCCAGTGACAGAGTGCTCTGCCACTGATAGAGACCTGAGCTGGGAAGCAGTGGAGTCAGGAGGGTCTGTGTCCCCCTCCCTCCTTTCTACACCACCCCCAGGGTGGTCGCTTCATCTCAGCCTGTAAAGCCTCAGAGGCCCTCGACTATTTGCCTGCCCTGCCCTGCTTGAAGGCCAGGGCTATAGACTGCAGACTCGCCTGGCCTAGGGCTAGAGTCTGTTTACTTGCCCCACCCTACTTGAGAGCTTGGGCTATAGACTGCTGGCTTAACCTGGCTAGGGCTAGAGACCGCATATTCACCCCCTGCTACCTGAGGGCTTGGGCTACAGACCGCTTGCTCACCTTGCTTAGGGCCAGAGACTGCGGAGACACCTGTAACCTGCAGAAGGGGCCAGACCCTTGCCCCAAACACTAAGTCCCCATTTGTAGTCTGCACCACAGGAGCGCAGTAGCAGGGGGCATGGCCTTCCTCCCTCCCTCCCAGACAGATAGGGAGGGATGGCCTGACGCCCTACAAATACTTTGGGATGTAATCTTGTAAATACTTAAGCACACACATGACTTTACATGCATGAGTAGTCCCTTAGGGTATGTCTACACAGGGAAAAAAGACCTGTGGCATAGCCATGGCAGGCTTGCGGGGTTCAGGCTGCAGGGCTAAAAATCACTGTGTATTGGGCTTCTCTTCACTGTATATTGGGCTTCTCTTCACCCTTGCAAGGTCCCATACCTATACAGCAATTTTTTAGCCCTGGGATCCTGAGTCAGCTGAGCCAGGCCAGCCATGTGTTTTTTATCCCTGTGTAGAGGTCAGGAGACATAGAGGTCAGGAGAACAATTTTTCTGAATAAAGTCACACATGTTTAAGCGTTTGCAGGATTAAAGGGCTATGTAAATGTTAATGTTTGTTTATTATTAAAATGTGGACTAAGTGCTGATAATATTTGCTGGAGTTGTGACAAACAAGGAAAAATGTATATCATTAAGATGTTGTCCAAAGTACCAAACATTATAGAAAACATTTGGGATAACAAGTACTATCTTCAGAACTATTCTTGCTCCACAATTTCTGAGCAATTAAAATGCCAACTAAAACTTCAAAAGACAGATGCCAATTGCTACAGTTTGTGCTAAGAAATAATATTGAGAAAGTAGAAGAGTGTAGGCCAGGAATCAAAGATGGGAGCATGGAACATGGAAAGGGGTGAGGTGGCTGCATATTTGACCCTGATATACAGAATTGATAATGGAGAGGCTGAATTTAGTATACATAACACTTGTATATACACTCTTTAATTAAAGAATCAGCAGATATACACCCTAGAGATGTCCATTTTAAAGTTTTTATGGTAGTGTAGGGAGGAGAATATTCCAGGGTATCTGCATTGCCCTGTATCATTTGCTGTGTTGTGCATTGCCTGTAATTTTTTATTGTAACTATTCCATTTCTGAATAATTGTTGAAATAATATTTTTACTAGTTTTGAAAAACTTAAATAAAATAAAATACTTAAATACAAAGAAATATAGGAAGGGGAGAGAAAATAAGATTAATATTTGAAAAGTACAAGTTAGCACATGTAGGAAAAATAATCTAAACAAAGATATTCAATGGATGGAGAAACCTAGAAAGCAGAAATACTTTAACACAGGTGTGATTATGGACAACACATTAACTATGCATTTGAAATTTGATAGGGTAACCAAACCTCTCCCCCTACCCAAAGTGTACAGAAAGACACATTGTCTTTTTTGAGACTGCACCTGAAATACTGCAATCAATAGCAAGAAGAAATTTGAGCAAGGGCAGAGAATATAAGAAAAATGGGTGTTACATTTATAATGGGCCATTCCCACTGAATTCTATGTGAGCAAGGTCAGGCACATAAACAGAAGAGATTAATGGAACTAAATGTGTTTCCTTGTATTGTATGTGAAAAAGTATTAACCTATATCATCATCTATTTAGCCAGAGAAACTTAACACTCGGAAAGGGTTGTATTAAATTAATAAACTAAATCTTAAATATCGCGGAAAATAATTCAACTGAAAAAACAAACCAGATCTACCTCTTTTTCTTGCTTCACAACTACAGTTATATATATAGCTAAAGTCTGGATTTGGACTGACCATAGCAGTTAGACTTGCTGATGAAAATAGCATAGGCATAGTTTGACTGCTATATTTGGGGGGACAAAGCCTGGCGCACACATTCACATGCGCACACTGAAGTCAGTTGCCTGAGCTCACTGGCTCTCTCCCTCCACCTGGAGTGATACCTAGGCTGCCGATGCTGGGAGGGCAGGAGGGAGGGGATGACGATGGTCCGGAGCCCCAGCAGCTGCTGGCAGCCACTCCATCACTGGCTGCTGAAGGAATGTTGTTGCTCTGGTGTTACTGCGGCCAAGGGGATGACACATGCCGGGCTTTTGTTTCCTCATTCCTGCCCCAGCCGACCCCGCTCCCAACTCCCCTTGCCCTGCTCCCAGCTCGTCCTCCAGTAGGACCCAGGAGGTGGTGTCTAGCTGCTGAGGCAGGGACCCCAGAGGCAGGAAAACAGCTGCTCCATCCCGCCACTGCCTCTGTTCCCTGCAAGCCGTAACGTGTGGCCAGAGCTGCCTCCCCTTTGCAGGCCGAGCAGAGCAAGCCCTGCAGGTCAGCTTGGTTCTTGCAGAAATCGGGGGAGAGGGAGTGTCATGAGACCCCACATGACAGCCCCCCATTACTTGCCTCTGTTTGGGGGCAATAATGCTCCCCTTCAGACTACACTCATGGAAAATATGCCGCCATTATTTGTTTCAGGCAGATTCTCTTCTAGCTATAGTTGGAGGTATATGAAGAGTCATTGTGGTCCCAATTAAAATGATCCTATTCAAGAATCTCATGTACGTTTCGTATGTGATGTATATGTTTCTGAATAAATAAGGGTTAAATTAGGTTCTCAGGAGTTCATTAAAGATATATCTTCTAGTTTGGACAACAGAGCATTTAAACTGGTGTAAAATTTATGATGTTATTTAAACTTTTATACACTGTATAATGAACAGTGTATACTAATGAAAAGGGAATCAAAGAGAAAATTTAGGGCACACAGTTTTAACAGTCTTTATAAAAGACATTTATTTGTTTTAAAGAGATAAAACTGTCCAAAATCTAAAATGAAAAGTTTAAAAATTATTAATGCACTCTTTTGACTTGCAGATTGGCCTGTCTCTCCAGAAATGAGTAATCCAATTTGTGGTAAGTATGTTTACAGATAACATCAAATCAATCAAAATTCTCTAGAGCCTTTACTAGAAGACTGTATGAGAAACGTCTGAAGATTTACTGTTGTAAATCACTTATCAGTTTGCTTTGTGTAAACTTCAGCATCTTCATCAATCTGCTGTTAAGATCCAGAAGCATATGGCACTTCATAGTAATAAAAAATAAAGACCAAAAGAATATAAAATCTATGGCCCTGATCTTACAGCTGAAAAAGTATGAGTAGACTGCTATACTTGCGTAGATCCTTGTTGATTTGAGCCCTGATCCTGTAACTGATGTCCGACATATATTTCTCGTAACCATTAGACTTAGAAAATAATAGGTCATCAGAGCCCCAATGCAAGATTAAAGCCAAAAAACATTTCTCAACAAAAGAGAGCACCCTACAAAAATAAGTTCCTGACTAATTACAAAGCAGATTAAAAGGATCTTGTCTGGTCCAAACTGCCATATCCATATGATTTGCAGGGGTGTGCATTCCAGTGGAGCATGAAGCCACTAGGAAAGGAAAACAATGTGTTACTTTTCTTTTTAAATCTAACTTATTGGATTCAAATCAAACAGACATATGATTTGTGAAGTTTTCTGTGTATCATCAGAGAGCTTTCATGGTTGGTTTGCTGGCTCTATAGCTACCTAATCATTCTGGAGTCTATTCTGGAATCCTTCCATGGACAAGTTAAGTTTAACTCAAGCAAAATGAGAAAGGAAAAGAATATGACAATTTGAACTGATGTCCTGGCCCCCCACGCACCCTGGGAATCTGGGCTTTTACTGGAAATGGTATTTACTGTTCACATAATATGACAGAGTAAAGCAGGACTTTATTTTTCTTCCCACAACACATTACTTAAGTACAATAATTTGGTATTTCAGAATCATATTTTCAAAGGGACTGATTAAAAAAAATCATGTTATTAGACTACATCCATGTAACTGTTACAGTTATGTATCAATAGAAACCTTCTAGGTACTGGTTAGCTTACTGCATTTCACATTAACACTGAAGCACATAATAGGTACTAACAGGTACACGCTTAGCACAAGTCACCCATATTGCATAATACTTTCTATTTCCCCAGTTTTCAGCCTTATTCAAAAATAATTCATGAAACAAAAGCTCTTGCAATCTGTGCACATTATGAAGTGTGATAGGTACACAATGTTATCCCCATTTTCCAGATGCAGGTAGTGTGAAGAACAGAGAGGTAAATAGCTTGAGTTTTCAGGAGTCCCAAGTTTCCCTTGCTGCAATGAAGTCAAGGGGAACTGCAGGTGCTCAACACGTCTTAAAAACAGTTCATAAATGACTCATGTAAATTCACACACAAGTCACTCATACTTGGGAGAAGAGAACCTAGAGACACTAATTTTCTCAGTCCCCTGTGCTAAGCACTGGACTACAGTGCACAGAATTGAACCAACAGGGATTCCAACTCTTTTCAGAAGCATATGCTACAGCCAAGTTAAAATAAAATCATGCCTCATTAGAATGCAGTCAGCACCTGTGGCACATGTCAGCTGTGTGTTTTTTTTAAAGTTAAAACAAACTCAATCAGGAAAATGCTTTCAATACACAATAGAAAAAGTTTCAAGACCAGTGTTACCCCAAGAGTATTTGTTTTTACTAATTATTATAAGTAAATGAGAAAATGTATAGAAGAGCAGAATAGCTCCTCTCCACAGAACAGGGGTATGTTGGCCAGTAATTTTGTCATTCTGCATTTAGCAGAATCAAAGTCAAATATAATGACTTAAACCTATTACAAGTTTATCAGGTCACATAAAAGGTTTTCATTTATGAGAAAGGAAAGTGTACATAGCCTAAAGGAAAACAGGGGTTTGGGAATGAATCATGGTTTTTTAAATTTACAGACTTGGCCTCTCTATCCAGAAATGAGTAATCTAACTAACATTAAGTGTGTTTACAGATCACATCCTATCAATTAAAATTCTTTACAGTGTGCACCACAAAATGTGCATGGGAAAATCTGAAGATCTCCTAAACCATTTACCAGGCTGGTTTGGATAAACCTAGTGTAAATGTTTTAGTATGTTAATTGTCAGCTGCATTAGAATTGGGTGCTTTGCTTGTTGTTCTAAGACTAATTATTTTTCATTTGTTTACACTGAACTGTTTTTACCATCTATTAGCCCAGTCACCTACATAATCTATCACCAAAGAAGAGCGTAGTAAGAGAAGCTTCTTCTGAATGCACCCATAATATACTTGTGATATATACACCCCCAAAAGCTATTATTTCATCTTCAGGAGTTCAGTTCCCATCATTTTTTATTATTTAAACATACTATATCATACATTACTTATTCAAGATGAAGTTAACATCCAAAGATGATGACTAAAGATTCTGGCTTGCTGGCTGGAAAGTCCTCTTTCTCTGAGTACAGTAAAAATGGTGACCACATTTCTAAATATCTATCCTCTTTTGGTGTTTCTCTGGCGTACATCGTGTGAAAGCTTTCCATTGCAACACCAGTCCATATTTTACTATGCCACAAGTCTGCACGAGGAGGGGTCCTGTTTTCCAGTAATGCGCAACACCCATCCTTGCTGCTAACAAAAAAGAGATTAATTTGTCATTCTGTTCAAAACATAGATCCTTCACTGGATCATTAAGTAAGCAGGTCAGGAGATCACTAGGAAGCTGCCATTATGTCATAAGATGAATCTCTTCAATAATTTCCTCCCAAACCATCTAATTCCTGAGCAGAACCACCACATGTGCAAATATATTCCCATTTCCCCGTAGCCCTTCAAACAGAGTGCCTCCCTAGTAGCAACGATATGATGGATCTTAATGTTTCCTTGAAGTCAGCTAGAGGCCAGAGTAGAGTCACAGACTTGGCCAAAAAAAAAAAAGTGTAAAACCAGACCCAGCAGTGATTATGCTGAAGGAACGCATAGATCACAATAAGTGTATAGTGTTTGTGACTAAAGAAGACGGTTGGTGATAGATATACAAATGACAATGGAAAGTGGCACTTCTGATGATGATTTTTAATGGGCGAGTGGGCAGATGGATAATGGAAATTAAGAATAAATGTTGCTTAGGGAATTAAATGAATCATAATAATACATTTCCTTTATAAAGCATTACTAAATTTCCATCATGTCATAGTAGAGTCTTGTCATGTTGTTAATCCGTTTTGCTAATGAACTGCAGAAGATGTTTAAAAACTCTTATATTAATAAAATGGTCATATTATAGTAGCTCATTGATGATCAGAGTCCCATAACACATGAGTTATGTCATAAAAAATGCAGTCACTGCACTGAAATACTTAAAAATACTTCCTTATAACTAGACATTCCGGCTTACTTTCTACTCTGCTTTTCCTTCTCTTTCTCCTTTGTGGAAGTGGGGGGAATTGTGAACATTTCTCTGTCTCCCTGTTGCATTAATTTGATGCCCATAAAAGTGAGATGAACAGCATTGAAGCCAAACCTGTTGGAAGATATTCTGCAATGACAGGTACCCTGTGTCATCCCCAGAAGCCGGTAGGACTGCCAAAATTTTAAGTCAGGGCAAAATTGGGCTTCTTTTGTATTAACTGATTAAGCAGCACTTGCTGGGTCTTTAGCTTGCTCTCTTATTTCTGCATGTTGAATAATGGAAAAGAGTAAATGCAGTCCAAGAGAGACTGTGTAATCCAAAATAATATGAAGAAAGCTAATGAAAATAACTCTGCAGGTTTGGACAAGCAAATCTCTAAGGATTTTTTAAAAGGCATTCAAAAGCCACAAAATAGTTTGGAGTTTACTAAATCTTTGCAAGTAGAAGGTCAAATCAGGTGAAAAGGGATAATCGTGGGATAGACACTTAAATATGATCCCACCTCAGCCTTGCTGAGTCTATTTGCAATGACTGTTTTAAATCCTCATAATCCAAAATACGTTACAAACTTCAGCCTCGATCACCTCTTCCCTTGGAAATAACATGCAGGAGGGAGATAAAATTCCACAAGGACGCCATTGGTGTGTTTCCTAGGATTGCTTAGCAGACCCAGTGTGCTAATTTTCTGTCAGCTTTTCTGCAGGGGTCAGGAAAAAGCAATGTGTCCCTCTCAATCCCAATCCCTACCATCTCTTTTTTGAACTAAACTGAATTCCTGTAGCAAAGGCAGCTGTAATATTGCTACCTGGTAATTCTTCCCCATAATGTTATGTAACTATCATGCCCTCACGGCCAAGATGGAATCCGCTCTGCAGGACGGCTCCAGCCAAGAAGAGGAATGCACAGGAACACAGCAGGGAAATTCCCTTCCAGCCTATGGGCTCTGGTTCCAACCCCTCCTCCCACCTGAAGTAAACACTCACACATATCGGAATAGTATAATGAATATAGGAAAGGGAAAATTTATTTACAGAGGGATGAATGGAGAAAAACGACAGGGGAAGAAGGTAGGGGTAGCAGTGAAACAGGGTTACATCCAATACAGGGACCCATGGGCCCCGTGGTACCACAACATAACAGGATAGATGCTGCATCTAGACTCAGAGTTCAGGAATCCTGGGCAGAGTTCCAGTTAGGCAGTGAGTTTCCTGATCATCTTCGGTATCAGTGAAACTTTCCCCAACAAACCCCTCCGGTGCCCTCTTCTGCCACTCTCTGAAAACCCACACAGAGAGACAACCTCCCCATTGAACTAGCTACAACCTCCATCCATATCCCACACGTACCAGTACTCACCTCCTCAGACATTTCTGGGTGACAGTGATACTAGGTCCAATTCTAGTTTGTCCTTCTCTGGTGATTGCTTCCTGGCACAGTGCTCCTCCTGGAGGTTCCCATTCAGCCGCTCTGTCCCTCCCATTCTTCAGGCTGGTTCTTGGCTGCTGCGCTACCTGAGGGCCTGCTTGCTGAAGGCCCTCTTGTCTGGAGCTATACACACACACCCTGTTGCTCTCCCTATCTCCCCTCCCATTCTCTGGAACCACCAGCCTTCTTCTTCCTCAGCATGAGGTTTCAAAGAGGCCGTGCTCTTTAAACTCCAAGGGGGTTACACTCAAAAACTCACCGCCCTGCTTCTGAAATGGCATAGTTCCCTATTGAAGAGTGTTTGTTTCAATAACCAATCTAATTTTAACTAATTCAGATCATGGGGTTTTTACCATGTCCCTTCGGCTTTCCTGACATTCAGCCTATTTTTTTTTATCCTGTTATTCCTAGTTCTACACCCTTGACCTACTCCTAAACAGTGATTTCACTCTTTCTTGATATTCCCTCTTCACTTATTTGTAGACAGCTATTGTAATCCTCATCACATTAGTTATCCAGTTCTATAGTCTAGCAGCACACATAATTTATAGTAATCTTATCAAAAACAATGAGACAAACATATCCGCATTGGCATAGCTATTTATTTTTAAAACATATTGCTTTTCATTAGTGCCCAAGCTTGTGCTAGGACCAGTATAAACACAAAGGATGGCACGGTCTTTACCCTGAAGAGCTTATTTTCATAGCTGGGCCCTATGTGTTTGCTATAGCCATATGTCTTATTATTACATCACTGGTTTTTCTTTTATTTAGTACTTAGTAGCATTACAAAACATAGGCAGCCTTACATAATGCTTCCCTGCCTATCAACCTTTGCCACTTATCCTTCCTTTCCCCCACTCCTTGCATCTTTATTTGATATTTAACAAAAGCCATGTAGGATAAAACCTATGCCTGTTTTTCCCAAGTCTAATTTAATGTCTCCCATCTTCCTATACTAATGAAATTAATCAAACACCTGCATTGGCAAGACCTTATCTATTTGAATGGAATTTAAACAAGATTTTCCAGTACTGTAGAGGGTTGTGGTGATGGGGTTTTTTTTTAATGGTGCCAGATGCATCAGAGAAATATTGGGGCTGCTTGAAATTTGCATCAGGGCCTGACAGCAACATTATTATGATTGCATCATAATATGTGGGCATCAACTATCTCATGGCATTCTTTGCAACAGAACAGTAGTGGTGTTAATCCTGGTCTCCTGGCTAAATCCCAGTAAGCAGACAATACTGAACAAAGGGATCCAGCAGTGCGTGAGCTGCTGGGTACCTTGGAGCAGGTGGTAAGGAAGAGAGTGTGAGGCGTTTCCCCACCTCCATGCCATACAATTGAGAGAGCTGAAATGCTGCCCCCATCTCTTATATGGGGGTTTAGAAACAAGATAGGGGAAGAGAGTAGGATACAGCGAACTGGCATATAATTTTTGTTTGCACTGTTGTTGTAGCTGTGTTGGTCCCAGCACATTATGGAGACGAGGTGGGTGAGGTAATATCTTTTATTGGGTCCACTTCTGTTGGTGAAAGAGACAAACTTTTGAGTTACACAGAGCTTTTCTTCTGGTCTGATATTACTTGTGTTGCATTTTTAAAATTCAGGAAGCCACTCTTTTTCCTGAGCCCTACTGCTAAAAGTATGCCCTGGATCACAAAGTTTGATCATTCTTGTAATTTTATTAGAGCTGTCAATTAATCACAGCTAATGCATGCAATTAACGCAAAACAAATGAACTAGAATACCAATTTAAATGTATTATAAATATTTTTGGATGTTTTTCTACATTTTCAAATATATTGATTTCAATTACAAAATACCAAGTGTACAGTGCTCACTTTATATTATTATTTTTTATTACAGATATTTGCACTGTAAAAAGATGATTCATCGTGACTAAGGGCAACAAGAGGGAAACCCAAGATGAAGGATGAACTACAAGAAGCCTAAACAAAATGGCTAAGTCTGAACAAAACCAAAATGGCTTCTCCAGGCTACAAGGTGACCATAATTTATACAAAACACATACTGTAATTTCCAAAATCATACCACTTTAGTTTGATACAGGTTTAGTACATTTTATTTTGATATAAATTCTTTGCTATTTTTCAACTATTTTTGTTTTTCATGCTGTTGTATATTGATAAAAGTCTAGCAGTTAGAAATAATAAATATACAGACAAAACTGTGTATCCTATAATGTGAGCTATCTAAAAATATCTACAGTGATGGTTTGGACCTTTGTTAATTGGTATATATCAGGCTAGCTTTATGAATCAGACATTTAATACCCAACCATTAACATAGCATAGCATCTGATATACTGCAATACGTTCCTGTAGTTACAATAAGAGAGAGCTGCAGTTCTTCAGACAAGAGTGTGATGAGAGTTAGCAAATGTTGAATTTGTCGCGATGGCCATTCTAAGTCCATATTCTGCTTTCAAATACCCCCATGCCACCTTGCTAAAGTCCTAAGGCTAGGCACAGATATGGGATTTGCCAGCTTGTGTTAGTGTGGCACAGGTCAGGGCCCCACCAGTGGAAAGGCCACTAGTGAAGTACCCCAGGAAGTGCGCAGGGTTGATTGTTGATACGGGAAGGCGTATGGCCATGGGGTCCAGGGGATATTTTCTATGCTGTATAGCAGGGCTCCTACAGCCACTTAAAACTGTTGACTCAGAAGAACTCATGATGGTAGGTGGCAGTGTAAACACTATTGGCCCTTTTCAGGGGCCCAATCTCTCCTGAGATACAATAAATTGTGTCTCTCGGTGACAGTAAGGATGAATTAAGCACATAACATAAAAATATACAAATCAAGCCATTCTGTCACAGAGCTGAACCTAGCGTTTCACTTTGCTTCACAGCTTTTGTGTGTGTGTGTGTGTGTGTGTGTGTGTGTGTGTGTGTGTGTGTATTTATGCTGGATGTGATGCAGACAGACGCAATATCGTTTGATAGGTTTTAGAGCTCTGTTTGCTCAGATGTTAGGTCACTTGAATATATACTAGTATTAGGCTTCGCTGAATAAACTAAAATTGTGTGATCTGCCTCTTTAGAGTTCATCTTTGTGAGGGATCACATCATTCATTCATAAAGAGGATATTAGCAGGGCCAGCTTTTGGGGGGCTCCATTTATCTAACCCCTCCCGCCCAACTTTCTTGATGTCCATGAAAGATCAGATGTTCTTCTGGAAAATTATATGTGTCACGACAAACTATTTTTTCAGTAATGTAGGGTGTTTTCAATAAAGAGACTATTCCAATGTCCAGTGTGAAGTGGTAATTGGCTGCCCCGGCATGTCAGAGGCATTGGCTTACCTATTGTTTTTGAAGGGCCTGCATCATTGTTCAAAAGCCATGGTATTTATTCTGTGCTGCGCTGAATGTAACTTATGGAGAGAGACCGTTCATAAAAACAGAAAACTTCAAAAACATTTATCCTCAAGGTTTCCAGAATATATTAAACCAAAAACTCTCCTAAGAGCCAGTAAAGATAAGCAGTTGAGTGTTAGTCTGGGATAGGAAAGTTATTCCATTCATTCTTTTTGCATCTAGGTTAGAGGGGAAAAAACTCCCTAATCTTTAACCATTTAAAAAACTTGCATATAGAGTAATCTATACAAAATGGGCCTGGTTCTCATTTTACTCAGGGGTAATTCTTGTAAGTGAGATCAGAATTTTAAGATACTTTCTTGTCTGGAAGAGAATTTTTGCTGGGCTTTGCTGAAAATTTTTGCTGTTGATGGGTCTATGTTGTCCAGCTGCCAATTTGCCATCAGCGCTAATTAAAATAGCCTGATCACCAATACTCTATACTGGTTTATTTGGAGAACAGCAAGATTTGAGATATGGGTTTGCTGACACAATGACAGCTGGGTCTTAGTTTGGAGAATACATTGACTAAAATTATTGCATTCATTTTTGGTGTGTGTATGTGTGTGTGTCAGAGAGAGAGAGAGATTAATTGAATGGGCAGCATGAAAGCAGATATCTTACCAGGTTGACCTGCAATGTATGTTCCTCTAGTACAGATGGATGTGGCTGGTATATCTTGACATTTCTATTAAAATGGGTCAGCATTCTGTTGAAAACTACTAAAATAACACACTGCTCATTCAAAAGACAGAGGAATTGGACACAAGTAAGATGAATCTACAAGCACTACTGTATATATTTAATGAGGATCGTTAGTGAAACAAGAATGGAAATGAGAACACTATTGCCCATAGTTAATGTAAAGATAAAATTGTTGGCTTTTCATGTATCACTAGTCTAAAGACATTATAGGCAACAAGCACAAGTTTTGAAGATACAGTTCAGATAAGCATCCAAAAATCTGAACTCTTGAACTTGAGGGGGAAAAAAGGTGGACATCTCATAATTTCTCATGAGATCCCAAGTACTCTCTGGCTTTAACCTGGTAGAAAATACATTGTTTTCCTCCTGGTATTTCAGTGTTTCTAAGCCTAGTAGAAGTCAGAGGTGGTCAAGGCATTCAAAGATTTATTTTTTTTCAAGTTAAACAAACATTTTTTTAAAATAAAAAAATAACCTAAGTTTTGTTCAATTTTCAGTGAAAAGTCTCATTGGTTCTTAGTGTATCCAAACTGGTTTACCCACCCACCTCAGACTTTAAGGAAGTCCATATTTAATGGCCAGATTCTCACCTGGTGTAAAGTGATGTGGTACTATTAGGAGATGCACTGATATATACCAGCTGAGAATTTGACCCTGAAATTTTATGGCTTTGGCCCATTTCTAATGATATTCCATGTACATTTATTACCCATACCTTTGATCTACTTTATTTGCAAGCATTCAGTCCAGTTTGAACCTGAATGTTATTTTGTTTTTGGTGAGTCACTGTTTTAAAATAAATCATGTATTCAAACTATCTCAGAGAACTGTAAAAAATTAATTAAAAAGAAAATGTTGAAGTCAATGGCAGAAAAATATCCTAACTATTAACAATGATTATAGCATTAAATCCTTCTTTGGCAGAAAACATATCCTTTGGATTTCCAAGTAAATGCCTAAGGTAGCAAGAGCTGCCACAGTTAACTGTTGGCAATCTAGTCTTTGCCTCAAAGCATGGGAGGAATGCCAGATGGAATTTTTAAAACTTCAGGATTCATAGGCTTTATATTACATGTATATGTAAACCAAACCTATTGGAGCCTTTTAATAAATCTTTATTCTAGAAAATTCAGGAAAAGACAATTTGCTCAATTATGGGTTAAGATGGTAAAACTATCATTTGAAATGAAAATTCTTTAATGAATATTTATCGATGTTCCCGCCTCAGCACACAAATTGCTTTAGCATTCCTTGGCACCAATCATCTCGCTTATTTTAAGAGATGATCTTACTTTAATGTCAAAACAACT
The DNA here is from genome assembly GCF_026122565.2 of Emydura macquarii macquarii. Taxonomy (NCBI): domain Eukaryota; kingdom Metazoa; phylum Chordata; order Testudines; family Chelidae; genus Emydura; species Emydura macquarii. The sequence continues at coordinate 26,274,492 of NW_027132013.1, forward strand.
TGAGAAAGAGGGAACAGAACGTCCCATGAAGCATGTCAAGCAGAACTCTAGTCAGTTGTGTTGACTTTATCTTATTATTCTTAAAATAGGCGAGGGTGACTCCAAGCATTCAGACAACTGAGAAACTCATAACACAAGCAATTGCCAGGTACAGTATGGATAGATGCTTTGGAATGCTCTTCCATATTGCTCCAGCCTGACCTGCAAGTATCCTGCTACTCTGCTCTATCTTATTTATCTGGAGTTTGCCTAGCAGTACTTTTTTGCAAGCTAATTCAGCTCCCATTGAAGTCAAAGACAAAACTTCAACTGAGTTTCTAATAGAGTTTGGATTCAGCTCCCATTAATCTCTATATTACTTCTTTGCTACCTATGTGAGTTATCCTCTCAATTCACATGTGGTCTTCTGACAGTGGCAAAGCCCAATGGAGGTCAGCAATTGAAAGAGGAAACTGAGGGAGTAATTCAAGATCCCAAATATCACTCTAAGTGATTTTAATTATTATTACAAGTATTATATTTTGCTCTGTCTTATATTTTATTAAGTCCCAGGCACTAAACATATGAAGGTAACATGACCCCATTTTTTCATTTTGTTGACACACCTTAGATTATATCACTTCTGTAAAATGTCCGATGAACTGGAAGGTACCTTTGAGTATTGATCTGGCATCGCACCTTGCTTCACAATTGCTAGCACTACCATACCACACTATGAAGCTTTTGAAAGGCAGACTTTAGTCTGAAAAATGTTTTAACATATCCATGAACCCCTATGTTTTTTCACTGTCAGAGGCATCATTTCAGGAAAATTCGGGCTGAAGGGACAAAATTGTGTTGCCATCCCTGCTTCCACTTCCCCACTGAGGCCGTGGCTGCTCATGGGCGGTTAGTAGGCTGTTCCCATCATAGAGGGGGTTGAGGAGATGGCATGCTGTACCTATCATGGGGAGTTGTGAGAGTAGCAGGCTATCTTAGTGTTGACTGGTGCAGGACAGAGATTGGGGCCTGGTTCACTCCATGCTCAGCTCTGGCCCAGATCACTGCTGCTGCTTCCTATCTAGACAGTGGAAAGAGGGAGGTGGCACTGACAACTCAGTACTTAGGAGCCCTGGCCTGGCCTGGCCTGCCCTATAGTGGTCCCCTCAAGCCGGGGGAGTTATGGCAGTGCTGGCTGGCAAGGAGCTATGAAAAGTCAGGGGTGGGAGGCAAGACAAACCAAAGTCTGGAGGGGCAACTTGCCCCATAACAAATGATGCCCCGGCTCTCAGTGAATCAGTGTTAGATTCACTCAGCTTGTAAGTCAAACCATGATCTCAAACTGCCAGCCCTGGAATATACAGAGAGTTGAAGTAGCCCAAATTCAAGGCAGGATCTAAAAATTCATCTGGGTTCTGGGTTTTTTACATCATCAAAGATTCACCATGGATAAAGAATCTGTCAGTAGAATTTAGCTGACAGTGCTGTTGATAGTGCATGAGGCAGCTCACTTTTCCCATAGCTATATTGGCTTTGAAGGGCAAACAAAAAAAAATGCTGCTTTAAGCAGTAAGGTGAGGGATATGGAAAGAGCACACTGGTAGTCTAATCCACCTATTAAAAAGGAGTCATTTTTTTCATGGTCATTTGGTTACTCATAAATAAGCTTGCTTTACAGAGAGGCAGTATTTACCCAAGCCACTTATGCAATGAAGTACATCTATCTTGCCTAATTAGGGCTTATCAGACTCATTTATTGTCTTAGGCCCCAATCCTGTAAACTTGGACTGGGAACCAGGGGTAAACAGGACCAGTGGCGTAGGGAGAGAGGTTGGGAGCCAGTTATTACCTTTTAGCATATGAGTAGAGATCACAAAGCCCAAGACAAAGCATGTACGAGCTGGAGAAAAGCATTCCATGTCAAGGGGTGGCAGCTGTGGAACAATCTTCCAGAGGAGATCAGGTGAATCCAGAGCCTGACCATCTTTAGGTAACATTGCAAAACGTTCTTCTTTGAGAAAGCCTTTCCACCATATGACACAATCTGAACACCTCTTTTTTTCCCAGATCCCCATCCTCCCTCCCCCCAAAACCACAAAACAAACAAACAACCTAATCAGAGCTCTGACTCCATAAAGGGGGAAGGGCCAGAAATTCTATGAAATCCACTAGGGACTTTGCTATTGCTATTGATTTTACACGAAAGCTGCTCAGACACTACAGTGCGGGATGGCAATATAAAACCTTTAGATAAATAGACAAGTTAATTTACTGAAGTCAATGGGATGAAGTGTTTGCAAGACTGGGGCTTAAGTCTGTCATCTTTTTGGGGCAGCAACCCTCGTATGCTATGTTTTGCAAAGTGCTGACAACATTCAACAAATTATTAATGATTAATAATGATTGCATACAAAAAAATTAAGAATGTGAAGTCAAGTACTCAGAATTCAGGAAATTCCAGAATTAAAGTTGCCTGTTCAACATTAAATTGGGCCCCTTGTGCATATGAATTATGATACAATATTTAAATCACATGACCACATAATATTATCACAGAATCATTTCCTCACTAAGTTCACAGGATGCAGTCTTTCCCCTCTGTCCTGCCCATAGCTTCCACTCTGTTAATTTCCTCCCCCATCAGCTTAGTCCCAGTCTCCCTATCCCCTCTGCCATCCGCAGGTTCCCCTTATCTCAATCTATTCCCTTTATACTCCCCAAAGCCCTGGTTCAGATCTTGTCCAACCTGCAGTGGAGTCAGATTTCTTCCTCCTCCACAATTTCTGGATACCAGTGGGGGAGGGCGAGAGGAATTGAGAGCCCAGGAGAGACAATCTGTGACCCAGAGCAGCAAGAAGCAGCAGTTGCAGGGAAAGTCCTTCTAAGCAGCCCCTACAATCCTGGGTTGGAGCATGATCGGTGTAGTTGGAATCTTTGGAGAACTTACCTGCCAAACTCTAACAAGTTTCTACTGAGCATGTCCCCACTCAGATTTTTAAAGGCCTACAGCTTGCCCAAATTTGTATTTTTTCCCTTGAAAATAACAAAAGGAACGTCCCTGACACCAAGGCCATATTTCAAGTCCCTGTTCCAAATCCTGGAGTTACTAGAGCTTCTCAACAAAACTATTGTAAGAATTTATTTAACATGGCCACACAATGTATTTTCCTGTAATCCTCACTGTGCCCCTAAAATGAATGCATCACTGAGATGTCCCATATGATATCATTAGGTTAACTGGCTGGCACTACTTTGAAGAGATTAAAAAAAAAGCAAGCAGTTTAAGGGATGACATCCTTCAGGATACTGGCAAAGTGATAAGGAGCTTTATGCTCTGAGTCACAAATTCAAATCCAGAACAGGCTAGCAGGGGTTGAAAGCATACCTGTAGAGCTAGTTGAATTTTTTTAAAATGAAAAACAGCTCTTCAACCAAACTGAACATTTTTGCAGATTTTTTGTTTTATTACATTTTGGTGTGAAAAATTCCACGCTTTCTTACTTTTTATCTCTCTTCTTTTTTCCACTGGATAAAGAGGCTGAGAGAAGGTTTTTTAAAAAGGGAGAGTTGTGTGTCTTTTCCCATCAAATTTTTTTCTCCCAAAATTACAAATTCTGAAAAAAAAATTTAATTTGAAATTTTGTCAAACTAACCCACTTGTATATCACAGCACCAATTTATGCCAGGGTCCATGATGCAAGAGAAAAGGGGTGTGTGTGGGAGATGAGAAGGACCGCTCAAAGAAAAGTTCACCTATGTAAATTGCATTCTCCCCAGGTCTTCTGAAAAATTCAAAACATGATGGCTATGACAACAATGCTAAACAAATGATTGGCAAAAAACATTGGCAGAAACAATACTACTACGGCTGTGGTGTAACATTTTGATCTGTTTCATTTTATAGAAAAATAATTAAATTGGCTTCAGGCTGCTTAACACATTTCCTTGTGGTTGGGTTTTCTTTTTTTAGGTCAAGGATCATAGCAAATTAGAAGCCAATCTAACCTGGGGGCAGAATGAAGTACAGTACCAGATGCTTTATTGGAAAACTGTACTAATTACATAAGTGAAGACAGACAACAGAGCAGGAATTCAGGTGGCATCTTTTTTAAAAAGGAATTACTATTACACAGTCCCCAGAGAACTGAGATGCTTTTTCTTCAGGCCTTTGAATTGTAACCACATTAGGGAAACTTGAATTCAAGAATATCATCACAGAGCCTCTGCGTTGAAAAGTCTTTTACACTATTATCTAATATGTGTATATTGAGATTTTGCTAGAGTTGAGCTAATAATTTATATAAAGAGATAGAATCAGTTTATGCTCTTTTTCTGTTTGCAAATAGTCTGCAAACAGTTTGCTATTTCTCAGATGTATTCATTATTCAAAATTACCTACAAGTTAATTTCAGTGAATAATTTTTAGCTATGCCTATAGCTCATCTGTGAACAGTTCCGTTCAAATATTTAGCATTAGACATTTGAATGTGAGTTGTTTATCCGTGTCATTTCTTGTTGAAGAGCAAAAGAAATGTCATAGCACTGTGTAGTAAGAATATGTTAATGTTTTGAGCGCGTTAAATAGAATGTGGTTAGCAAGAGGTCGGCCAATTGTTTTCAAAATGTGTATGAGTTTCATTCCTGAAATTTATCCTTTGAGTTTTATAAGAATGATACAGCTGAAATCCAGTTCAGATGGAAATTCAGGCTGTAAGAACTTTTTGCAAGACTTTTGTGCTTTGGTGTAACTGAGAAAAAGGAAAAAAAATGTCCACTTTTAGTTCATGTGTGAAACATTTTAACATTTAACATTAAACGTGTTTAAGTGACACAAAAAACAAATAATGGATTTCTGAAATTTGTCAGACCGGCAATGTGGATTATAGAGTTATTCAGTGATTCACAGTATTCTATAGCATCTCACAGAAACCACTTCAAAAACCTCTTTCAGGGAATATGTCACAATCACAGATTAAGAAAACCAACAAAATTGAATTTGACTAACATTGAACACCTGGCACAAGGAAGAATTTATCTGCAGTACAAAAGTGAGAGTTGTACCGTAAGTGAAGGATGACCCATCTGAAATTAAAAGATATGGTCTGTCATGGATTCAATAAAATCTGTTTTCTAGGTGGCACATTCTCCTCTTAATGCCACTAGTGATGGCTAGAATGACTGTAGTTAATTATATTCATTATAAAAATGCCTGTAGATATTGGTGCTTTTAAAATTGCAAACACTAATGTATCCATGTGTTGGGGTGAAATTCATCCTTGTGTGGATCACTTAAGTGCCATTTATGCCCTGCTTTTAGGTCTTAAATAGTACTGAATTGATGTAGGGGCCTTGTGCTTGCCCTCAGGCTAGAGGTAAATTTGACCTTCACAGAAGAGATTGTCATATGTAGCTGTGTAGGAAAATCATACACAATGATAGTTTTTACTGTGGAAAGCTGTGTTTCTTGGCTGGAATGAAGATTTTCTATTTCTTATTTCAAATCTCAAATTTTCACCCACTGCATCCTCAAATGAGTACTTTGAACTCGAATGAATACTTGATTGAATTTGAAGCACCAGCCAGCTAGTGACATCGGAATTAACTGAAAATGATACCTTAAGTGACTTTGCTTTTGATGTGTTGTGTGATGTCCTATGTTCCCTTGAAATTTGCTCTGAGCTGACCTGATTAAATTCATTTTTATTAAATTCATTTTAGGTCTTTCAATTTGTTTACAACTATGATATGTTGGAATTAATACCATTATAAAGACAAAGGGAAAAATTGTGTTAATATGCACTGCAAGATTGAGTAAGGTTGTCAGGAACTGGCCTAAACACAGTTCTGGAACTTGTGGTGGTAATTGGACAAATGGAAGAAAGTCTTTACCTGTCTTGGGAGGTGTTTAATCTGTACATGAATAGCCAGAAATATAAACATCCTGATGTCCTTCAGAGTTAGATAATAAAGATAACATTTCCAGCCAGTTTCAAATCAACTTTTAACTTTGCTTTGTGGCAAAATGCCAAAGTCCTAATTTGGGTATTTGGTGCAGTATAAATTTTATAAAGCACTCTTCTCTTCTTCTACCACCACCATTGTCTCAACCAGGACTTTACCACATTATACAAACCATAAAACATGCAGCACTATTAAGATAATAAAATAATAAAAAACAGATAAAATATTTAATTTTACTTAAAAAATAAATCATAGAATCATAGAATCATAGAATATTAGAGTTGGAAGGGACCTCAGGAGGTCATCTAGTCCAACCCCCTGCTCAAAGCAGGACTAACCTCAGCTATATCATCCCAACCAGGGCTTTGTCAAGCCTCACCTTAAAAACCTCTAAGGATGGAGATTCCACCACCTCCCTAGGTAACCCATTCCAATGCTTCACCACCCTCCTAGTAAAAAACTTTTTCCTAATGTCCAACCTAGACCTCCCCCCTGCAACTTGAGACCGTTGCTCCTTGTTCTGTCATCTGCCACCACCGAGAACAGCCTAGCCCCATCCTCCCTGGAACCCCCTTTCAGGTAGTTAAAAGCCGCTATCAAATCCCCCCTCACTCTTCTCTTTTGCAGACTAAACAAGCCCAGTTCCCTCAGCCTCTCCTCATAAGTCCTGTGCTCCAGCCCCCTAATCATTTTGGTTGCCCTCCGCTGCACTCTCTCCAAATTGTCCACATCTTTTTTGTAGTGGGGGGCCCAAAACTGGACACAGTATTCTAAATGCGGCCTCACCAATGCCGAATAGAGGGGAATAATCACTTCCCGTGACCTGCTGGCAATGCCCCTCCTAATGCAGCCCAATATTCCATTAGCCTTCTTGACAACCAGGGCACACTGCTGACTCATATCCAGCTTTTTATCCACCGTTACCCCCAGGTCCTTTTCTGCAGAGCTGCTGACCAGCTCGTCGGTCCCCAGTCTATAGCTGTGCATGGGATTCTTCCTTCCTAAGTGGAGGACTCTGCACTTGTCCTTGTTGAACCTCATTAGATTTCTTTTGGCCCAATCCTCCAGTTTGTTTAGGTCACTCTGTATCCTATCCCTACCTTGCAGGGTATCTACCACTCCCCCCAGCTTAGTGTCGTCCGCAAACTTGCTGAGGGTGCAATCTACCCCATCCTCCAGATCATTAATAAAGATGTTGAACAAAACCGGCCCCAGGACCGACCCCTGGGGAACTCCGCTTGTGACCGGTTGCCAGCTAGACATGGAGCCATTGATCACTACTCGTTGAGCCCTATGCTCTAGCCAGTTCTCTATCCATTTTATAGTCCATTCATCCAACCCATACTTCTTTAACTTGCTGATAAGAATACTGTGAGAAACCGTATCAAAAGCTTTGCTAAAGTCAAGGTATATCACATCCACCGCCTTCCCCACATCCACAGAGCCAGTCACCTCATCATAGAAAGCAATCAGGTTGGTCAGGCATGACTTTCCCTTGGTGAATCCGTGTTGACTGTTCCTGATCACCTTCCTCTCTTCCAAGTGCCTTAAAATGGATTCCTTAAGGACCTGCTCCATGATCTTTCCAGGGATTGAGGTGAGGCTGACCGGTCTGTAGTTCCCCGGATCCTCTTTCCTCCCTTTTTTGAAGATGGGCACTATATTTGCTTTTTTCCAGTCCTCAGGGACCTCCCCTGTTGCCACGAGCTTTCAAAGATAATAGCCAATGGCTCTGAAATCACCTCAGCCAACTCCCTCAGCACCCTCGGGTGCATTGCATCCGGCCCCATGGACTTGTGAATGTCCAATCCTTCTAAATAGTCTTGAACCTGTTCCTTCAGCACTGCGGGATGTTTGCCTCCTTCCCATTCTGTGCCACCCAGTACAGCAGTCTGGGAGCTGATCTTGTCTGTGAAGACAGAGGCAAAAAAGGCATTGAGTACCTCAGCTTTCTCCACATCCTCCGTCACTAGGTCGCCTCCCTCTTTCTTTAAGGGGCCTACACTTTCCCGAATCTTCCTCTTGTTGGCAACATGCCTGTAGAAACCCTTTTTGTTCCCCTTCACGTCCCTTGCTAGCTGCAACTCCAATTGTGCTTTGGCCTTCCTCATTTCATTCCTGCACGTTCGAGCAGTGTTTATATAATCCTCCCTAGTCATCTGACCAAATATTTCATATTTAATAAACAATGTATTATTTTAAAATAGGAGGAAAGAGAGTTTTACACATAGGAATACAGTGATTCAAAATGAAAATACTACTGATAAAGTAATGATTTTTTACCTTAGATTAAAGGTGGTGAGAGATGGACTGAAGCAAATGTTCTCAGAAAAGAGATCTTGCAGACTAAGGGCCATCACTACAACAACTTAATCATCTCTTGAATTAGCTGTATTGCAACTGAGGTCACAAAGCTAAGGATAACTCTAGCAAGAACTACATCAGAGAAAAATGGTCTCAATAGATTTACCAGCCACAGATGAGAAAAAGCACTTTTGCTAATGCCAAAAGAAGCAACTGAGTCCAAAAACACCCCCGTCTTGTGAGCCTCTTAGACAAAAGTCGGGCAAAGCCCCCATAGAAGGCACACATACCATTCCCACCATAGTCTCCTGATAGTTCGCATGTGTTTGTCACCTATTACCCTGTTATCTAAATACTGATGCTTTTCCACCTATTAATCTCTCCTTTATCTTGCCTGGATTGATTTTCAGCTAGTTCAATCTCATTCATGTCCCAGTCTATGTTATGCATTGGAAGATCGAAGTCCCTGCATCACCAGGTCTGTCCTCCACATAGTCATGGCATTTCAGCCAAAGTCATATCACTATCTCCCCAATGGCCATACAATATACATTGAACAAAAGGGCTAACGGAATAAATCTTTCTGGAAATCCTTAAATCAGACAACCCGTATGAACAATTGTCCAACAGTGCTATCCAGAATCTCTGTAGAAGGAAAGAATAGATCTATTTAAGAATAATTCTAACCAATAATAATAATTAAGAATAAGAACCAGCATGAGCACTTGGCCTTCGTACATTGCTAGATAGAGATCTTCTACAAGTGAGGCTACAATACTATCTGTATTCATATTCAGGTCATAAAGGAAGGCTAAAGGGCTCAAGGAATATGTGGACTCTAGATACACAGTTTCTTCTTCTAAGCAACCTTAAATAGAAAGGGAAGGTTAGAAACAATGTGATAACTGGCAATTTTCCCAAGAGATGGCTCCTTAAGAATAGGCTTAACAATCGCTCATTTGAGGATAGCTGGCACCCTGCCGTCCTGTAGAGAAGAATTAAAGATCATGGGTGCCAAAGTTTTTTAAATGGATCACTGTCCGGATGCCAAGCCTTCAAGGACTGTGATGTTGCTGTGGCTTGCCTGGACATAGAAGGCCTGATTTGCATTTTTTTGTGTCTTTGATTGATGTTGTTTTCTCTTTGGCTTCCCAGAAAAGTGAATGAGCAGTAAACATAAAAAAGGCACAGCTTTCAAACGAGTCCAAGAAAATATTATTTAAATAAAATAATTCTGATATAAGCCTACACATGTCCTCCCCTCCAAAGATATCAGATGGTGCCCCTCTGCATTATTTTACTTTACTGATTATTATATGGGCCTTCATATTTCCACCCTCACTTTCCACAGCTTGTGGGAGAGGTTGTGCACCTGCAGTATTTTTGTGACTTTGTATAGTGATCATTAAAATCCAACACATTCATCAGTATCTCTTTGATGGCCTGTTCTTATTATTTGCATCTATCACATGTAGGGTGTTGTAGGGACTGAGTTTTCAATGGTGTGCAGAATCTCAGAATAATGTCTATCATATCTATCTACCAAATCATGTTTGAAGTTTGAGACTCTGAAATCCTCTCTCTGTTGCATTTGTCACATTTAGGGACTTAGATATTTGCTATTCTTCTGCGTTGGGAGTTCCAGAGTTGAAAATTAATTTGAACTCTTGTAGTTGAAAAGAGTGACTCGTTGTATATGTTATATTTGAGCTAATTCGTTGTATTTTTGAAATGCTGTTTACTTTTGTATTCCATGCCCACACTTTAAAATCCTGTTGTACAACCCTATCCTTGCAGTATGACCCAAAAGAATAACCTCAACTGAAATTAAGGCTGTTCTTAAGCATAATCAAAGCAAGTGGTTCCTTGTGTTACTACGCTTTCAGGATCCCATTTCCCAAGCAAGCTCTGCAACTCACAGACCATGCTGGCCAGACCACATCACAGACCACATCTATCAGGCAGTGGGTTCAGATGAGAACAGTAAAACTCACTTCTCTCTCCAGTTGCTGGACCAGATGGGAAGACCACCAATATCCTCATTTCCCCTTTTAACTTTTTGGATCCCTGTGTATTGCTAGACCAGACTTGACTGCAATCTTTGTAACCTTCCTCTTTATGGCTTTAATTCAGCAAGGTACTTCAATGGGATTACTCACATGCTTAAAGTTAGATACATGTTTAAGTACGTTGCTGATTGTAACACAAGCCAAAATTAGTCAAAACATTTCTCTTCTGAGAACAGCCTCACTGTGTAGAAAAAAGTTACATGCTATGTATAACTCTCCATCCTATGAGCATTCCATTTTGTTCACCCACACCCATACTTTTTATTGTCAGAACTGGTTGTTGTGTTAATACTTGCTGCATTGTTAGATGAACCATATTTATTGGTTTTGATGGCAATTCTCCTCCCTCCCACCTCTTATCTGGTTGTATTAAATACACGTTTGTGTTTCTGTGATTGAAATGCTGTAGGTGACTTACCCATAATTTGGAACAAATAGAGTGACATCATGTAATTACTTACATCATGGTTTGGAGTTGGCCACCTGGACGGTGTTCTCATTGTATCGCCTGAACTAAGCAAGCTCAGGCTGGTCCATTTTTTGAATGAAAGACCACCAAAGAAACTCAAAGGTGTATATCAGTAGGTGCCAAAAGAAGTGATGCAGTGATTCATTAGAAAGCACGCTTCCCTTTGCATCAATATTGAACCAGTGGAATAGCATTGTAAAAGATGCTGTTTTCAGTATGGAATATAGAACTGGGCTACTTAGTGTTGAAAGCCATTTAACAGTATGCAGTTGCAGAAAGGATAGCAATATGAATCCCAGAGTTCTGGTCAAATGGCAACTAAAATAATCATAATCAATCTAACTAGATTTTCTTCTTAGTTTCACTTTCAGTTGCATAATTGTCCATTAAGGGGAATTTACACTTTCCTATTACACATCTGGTGCTGTACAAGATGGGGTAGATGGAACTAAGCTGAGACCAGGTTTGGTTATTGCTATGTTTTTGTGTCCTACGGATGAGTTAATTTTTATTTTCCCTCTATAAACAGTTGTGTTTTTTGGCAGCCGTGTTTCCCCCAGACCTGGATGCCATGATAGCAATGTTGGTAACTGATCACTATGTACAGCCTGTAAAGCAATATGGGATCTCTCAGGATGAAAACACCATATTAATACATAATTCATCTATTACATTATTAAATATGAAACAATGGAATCTTTCAAAGCTGATTGTAAAGTTTAATAAACCCAATGTTTTAGTTCATATTTAGAATACTTATATGCACATATGTCAACTGGTTTTGCACACCTAAGTAGGTGCATGCAGAACTGCTTGTGTGCTTATATGTGTAAATTTGGGCCATTATTGATATATTTATGTATTCAATTTCTTTGCAGTGCTAAGAGGATAGGGAAAACAGCTCAACACATTTCTCTCATGTTTTTGCATTCCATCTTAGTAAAATTGTCCTTTTGGAAAGGACATTATTTGCACATTTGCACATTATTTGAATAGTGAAGTATTTAACTAAAAGTAGATATGGGGAGGCTAAGTGGTACTTTACCAACCATATGCATTGTTTTGAAATATGGTTGAATGGAAAGCTGCTGATATATGTTTGATACAATAGTAAATTTTTGCATGGTAAATTGATGTGGAATGATCATGGATTATTATGTGATGGATGTGGAAAATGTGATTTTTTTCCCCCCAAGAGTTTCAGCTAATCTAATCAGTAGGTTCTCTTTCCTGTATTTTAGGACACTGATTTTTCACTGAATATTTACTTTAAGATGAATGCATTTTAGGCATTGGAGTAAACTTTCAATCTGTCTTTAAATAAGCATCTATTTTTGCTCTTGTAGTTTTGTGAATGCAAATATTTAATTACACTATTTTCTTCCTGCAAATATTTGCAGGTGCAGTTAAAATCACTACCAATGTCTAGGCATCTGTTCTTTAGGTTTAGCTAGGTCCTTACATTTCAAAGTAACATTAATTGCACTCTCAAATAATTGTGGGTTTAAAATTGTGGCCGACATTTAAAATTTGTCCCATCATATACTCTTGTAGCATTAATTGGATCTTATGAGTATGCAAGCCACACTGCACTGTTCAGAGTATTGCACATTTATTTCTAAGTGTTTGCACCAAAACCTCCTCTACTGACATCTCAATCTGAGGTGCTCCTCAGATTTGTCACATAAAAAGAATGGCTCAGGTGTGAGACTCTCCCTCAGATCCTCTGCGGTGAAGACCGATGCAAAGAATTAATTTCGCTTCTCTGCAATGGCCTTGTCTTCATTAAGGGCTCCTTTAGCACCTTGATTGTCCAGTGGCAGTATTGATTGTTGGGCAGGCTTCCTGCTTCTGATGTTCTTTAAAAAAATTTGCAGTTAGTTTTGGTGTCTTTTGCTAGTTGCTCTTCAAGTTCTTTTTTTGGCCTGCCTAATTAAACTTTTACACTTGACTTGCCACAGTTTATTTTCCTTTCTATTTTCCTCAGTATGATATGACTTCCAGTTTTTAAAGGATGTCTTTTTGTTTTTTGCCACTTCTTTTAATCTGTTGTTTAGCCATGGTGGAAATATTTTGGTCCTCTTTCTATTTTTTTAAAATTTGGGATAGATATTTAATTTGAGCCTCTATTATTGAGGTTTTTTAAAAGTTTCCATGCAGCTTTCAGGCATTTCACGCTTGTGATCTTGTCTCTGTAATATCCTGTGACCAGCATTGCTACAATAACCCTGAAAACAGCCTTTAGATATGTAAAAGCATGTTATAAAGAAAATGGTGATCAGTTGTTTGCATGTCCGCTGCGGGTAGGGCAAGAAATAACCCGCTTAGTTTGCAGTAAGGGAGATTTAGGTTAGACATTAGTAAAACTTTCTACTATAAGGATAACTAAACACCAGAACATGTTACCTAAAATGCTTGCGTAATCTCCATCACTGGAGGTTTTTAAGAACAGTTTAGACAAACACCTGTCAGGAATGGTCTAGGTTTACTGAGTCGGTGCAGGGGGATGGACTAGCTGATTTTCTGAGAGCCCTTCCAGCCCAATGTTTCTGTGATTCTATGAAATGTTGATCTGCACATTTTAATAAAATTAAGTCTCTTATGCTCTCTCATAACTAATAGATGGCTTTGGTATAAAACATTAAGCTTGGCTTGTTCATAGTCCTCAGTGAAGAATGCAGATGCTGCAAAACGTCATTTACAAAAGAGAAAAGTTAGAGGTGACTGAAAATTGAACATATGCATACATGGGAGAGGTTAATGGTATTTTCATGGGCCCTGATTCAGCAAAGCTCCTGAGTATTTACATAACTTTAAGGACGTGTACAAGCCTTATTACATCAATGGAACTCAAGTATGTCCTTTACTTTTAGCATGTGCTTAAGTGCTGAATAGGGATGGACTTGGGTATATGAGTAAAAACATACTTGCCTAAGTGCTATGTTGAATCATGGCACTGGTATTTAGCAGCCCATTCTGGCATAGGGCAAGTAGAATCAAGCCCACCATCTTTATTCTGTTCTGCCATTTTATAATCTTACATCACTCATTTTGTACTTAGTGATTTTTGTTAAGAAGTCCACATTTGCCACCAGATGCCATACAGCTTCTACAGTTATTTCCTGTCCTAATTATAATGAACAACTTTGTTATGTCACATATACTGCTTAGATACTACGGTGCTGAGCACTGTACAAATACATAAAATAGATAGATTTGATAGATGAAAAAATACCACCATGTCATAACTGTTGGCAAAGGATGACTTTTTAATGGTGACCACTGAATATGTTTGATTCCAAGATTTTGCATAGCCATAGATATTTTTGATAAATATTGATCATAGTTGGAAGCATGATTTTTCTTTGATGGCTGGTAACAATGATAGTGATGATGGCATAATGCTCTGTCTGTAATCTGAATTGCAGAACAGCATTAGTTTGCTCCAGAGTGGTGCATGACACATAGAAGTAATGAGAGAATAGGACTGACAATGAGGATTTCTGGCTGTGAAACCATTAATATATTGTCTAACCAAAAAAAAAAAAAAAAACACCATACAAAAATCATGCCAAAAGACATTTTTTCCTAGAACTTTAGCTTCTGCCTTTTATACTCCTCCCTCAAAAACTGCTGATGTCTGGGTGTTTCTCATCTTGAAAGGATACTCAGAAAAGAAAGATATTGAAGACTGGACAGAGGGAACACTTTAGCCATTAGGTTCTAGGCAATTCTAAAGGGCAATCCTGTACTCAAAAGGAAAAAGAAATCCACTCCCATAAAAATAAAAACTAAATCCTAGGTTTTCCCATCTTTTGTATAATACTTCTGCATATATGATGACAGGAGCATAGTGTTTTTTGCCCCTGGAACTTGAAACATAACAAAGTCTTCAGTTACTTCAAATCTTTTTATTCAAACCTAATTGGAAAGAAGTCCCTTCTTGATTGTTCTGTACAGAAACATAAATTTGCTAATGAATAAATGGCAGCTGGATTAAACATAATGCAATATGGTCAAATTTTAAATAGTGACTAGTATTGGCATGCTTCAGTATTTGGATGCCGTATCAGAGATACTTTAATAGCTACTGATTTTTAGAGGGTGGAAGCTTCTGAAAACAAGACTTCTTTAAAGTGTCCAACTGGATCATCAAAATCTCTACTGACTTTTTAAATGTTGCATATGTTTGCAAATGCTTATGTTTGCAAAATTATGTTATGTTTGCAAATGCTTCTGTTTGCAAAAAAAAAAAAAAAAAAAATCCAAAAACCTTGGAGTTTATACATGTGAATTAATAATGGGGTGGCCCTCAGAGGTTTGATGTAGATAATTACATATGAAGTGGGATGTTTATCCAAACAGCATCTGAAACATTATCAAACATTTATGCTGAGTTTTTTGTGGTGAGAAACTGAAACTAGGAGTTGATTGGTAGACTGTGCATTTCTTTCTTTGTAAGTGAGCAGGCAGGGTTAGGGAAGCTATTACTGCTAATGAAGAGGTGGAGTAGAAGCAAATGTAAGAGCCTTGACTCAGCAAACTTGGTGAGCCATGATAGAGGGCCAGATAGGAGGGGCTCTTGACACTAACATATAAGACAAGAGTAAAAATGGCTTAAAACAAGCCAATGTGGTTAAGAAGGTTCAGTGAGAAGGAAATATTAGAGATAAAGAAGGCACAATAATCAATTAAATGGGTGATTTAGATACTGTACTGATGGGTGCTATAGCTGATTGATTGGCATCCTTTCGTCTGTGAGAGATGGTGGGAATTGCAGCCATGGTGTAGATGGTTTGCAACGTCTTATGTGACTAATTAGTCCAATCTGATATTTTCATAATCTTTGGCAATTATTGTGAATATATGTGTCTTGATTGGGAGTTGTTTGTTCCTACCAGCTCTTTTCTCTTCAAGCTGTAAGAGCCATCTCCTGTCATGGACTTAGATGCCCTGTTGGAGATGATGGCGCCACTTGTTATGATCACTTGCCAAGGTTTCCCATCACTCAGGATCAATGTCAAATTCCTTCATATCTCGCTTGCACGTGTCTTTATAGCAAAGCTTGGGTTGTCCTGTTCTTGTTACCTCTGATAGCTCCCCATATAGTATGTCCTTAGGTATGTATCCTTCTTCCAACCTGCTCAGATGGCCCAGCCAGTGCAGTCATCTGTGCTTGAGCAGGGCAGTCACACTTTATACATTTACTCTTTGAAGAACCTCTGTGTTAGTAACTTTATCTTGCCATTTGATGTTGAGTATATGGGATAAGTAGCGTAAGTGGGAATTGTTTAACCTTTTCTTCTGATGAGAGCAAGTTGTCCATGTTTCCCCACTATACATGAGAATGCTGTGGATGTAAGCTTGGTACACTAGCATTTTGGTCTTGATGGTAAGCTTTGAGTTGTTCCATGCTCTTTTAGTTAGTATACTAAAGGCGGTGGCAGCCTTTCCTATGAGAACACTTAGTTCCTCATCCAGTGAGAGATTGGTAGTCACTGTAGACTCTAAATAGTTGAAATTCTGGACTACTTCTAGCTGGTTTGCATTTAAGGTGATTAAAGGTTCTTGTGGAATGCCCTGTCCTAATACAACCATTTTCTTAATGTTGATGTTGAGAGCAAATGCCTGACAAGCACTTGAAAGGCGGTCCATGAGTTCTTGTAGTAGATCTTCATTGTGGGCTATAAGGGCAGCATCATCAGTGAATTGAAGTTCCCTGATTAGCACCTTTTTTACTTTAGTCTTTGCCTTAAGTCATGAGAGATTGAAAAGTTTCCAATCTGATCTTGTGTGGAGATTCACTCCATCATTCACATCCTTAAATGCACATTTCAGGAGTACCAAGAAGAAGATTCCAAAGAGGGTAGGGTCAAAAACACATCATTGCTTCACTCTGCTTTTCATCACAAAGCTGCCTGAAGTAGATCTGTCAAACTGGACATTTGCTCTCATGTTGTCATGAAATGAACTATAAGATTATATTAAACTCCCATCAAGTTCAGCTGGAGTGACTACACATATGTCTGATGCTGAAAGCATTCAGACAATCTCATTAGATATGCATACACAATATATAGAAATATTTATAGTTCAGAGAAAGTGATCATAAATGAAGCCCAAGGATAGGTAAGCAAATTCATTTTTAAATTCAAGCAAATATCTGTGGAAAATGTTTGGCTATATTCATCCAATTCTATAAACTAGAGACAATCTAAATGAAAGTGTTCAACTTGAAGATAACATGACCTATGAAGACTCATTAAAAAACTGAGCCAGATACTGGACCATTTTAGGGCCATCTATACCACACCACTGATGCAAAGTTGCCCTAATGCTGGCTTACCCAGCCACTAGGGGATTTCCTCTGCATTGGGGGAACATTATACAGAATATAAATCATTGACGTGCCAGTCTGCCCCCTCCCTCCCTGTGGCTGGTGCAGGTGAGATGGCCAGAGGACATCCTCACACCATGTTGATTTAAAGACTCATATAGGCAGCTAGTAAAACTTTTGAGAACCAACCAACTCCCCAGTATTGGGGATGCACACAGTTAATTTAAAGTTATTTTGCACCCTTCCTTCTCTGATGTACTAAGTATTCTTCAAACATAGCTGAGATTGCATACCATTATTGCCACACATTATATTAAGGATCTATTTACAGTTTATAAAAGGTGAACAAATGATTACTCACTTCTTAAAGATTGTTTTAGAGCACAACAGGTCAAAAGATCTTTTATAATCATGGCTTATAACTAGCTATAACACACACACACTTACACACACCATGTCTGTAACATGCTTATAACATCTATTTATAAAAGTACCCATAATATAAAGTGTGGCCTGTCTATTCTATATAATCTAACTGGTGGTAATAAAAGCAAAGAAGAACTATTTAAGGGGGCTGGACAACAGTTTTGCATATAAATACATATTCACATGATTTGATTCAGAGCTATTACAGTATTTTGAGTAAGTATTAAGAACATTAACAAAACACCCAAATAAAAATGCAACACTCCTTGATAAAAGTGATGTATTTGGAGCTGGTTTCGTGCTTGCATATTGAGAAAATAACTTGTATGTTATTTTTATGTGGAGTTATGCAGAGTTTGTATATTATTCTAGTGGATTGATTCTATCACCAAAATTATTAAAAAATATTATAGGGAATGCTTGTCAGTGCATATTAATAGTGGTACTAGAGATCAAATTCATACTAACTCAAATTGCTTGTGTAAGCCAGGTCTGAATGTCTCAGTGACAGTCTCCCTGCTCAGCAGCTGAAAGGGGGGCACTTTATTTGCATGGGCTTTGTATCTGCATGAGTACAATTAAGTATTTAGCATAACTTACCTAGGTGCTGAGCATAATGGGAAATGGTTAGCAGGGCTGGTTTTGGGCTACAAACCACTTTTGTGTTAACTACTGGGGTAATGAAATGTTGTCCTTCAATTGTATGAACAGATGTCAGCAAAACTGTGCTTAGTCTGTTATGATAGAATCTGCACCCTAAACTAAACAGAGCTCCACAAGGGTGGCAGACAGATGTTTCAGCCTGGAAATAGGGGGTGGTGGGGGGGAGCAGTCTCCTATTGGGAGCACACTGGCCCTGGTAAAGGGCTGCCCCCAGGCATGGAGTGATTCTCTCTCCCCATTGTTAAAAGATAGAATTAATGACTCATCTTGGAGTCTTTTGTTTCTTGAAAGCAGGGACATTTGCCTGTATGTCAGCAGAAGGTTTACCCATGAGCTGAAATCACTAAGAGCTGAACCAGTAGAGGATCTGGGAAACCTTGCCTGACAACTAACAGAGCTGAGTGAGCACCAGTCTACTCTGGTGAGAGGCTGGCACAGTCGGTGCCATCCTGGGGCGGTCAGGGTCGGTGGAGAGGCTGGCACAGTTGGTGACAGCTGGGTCAGCGATTGGCAGAGGGGTCGGCAAAGTCGGTGCCAGCCCGGTGCAGTCAGCGGGAGCCAGCGGTCGGTGGGAAACAGGCGTGGTCGCTGCCAGCAGTCGGGGACTCAGCGAGGCCCGAAGGCGGTAGGAGACAGCAGCAGAGGGGGCCTGGTCAAGCCTGTGTCGGACAGGAGCGGCATAGGGGGTAGAGCCACCCCCAAGAGGTGGATATTGCAACCGACGGCGGTCAGTACAGGGGGAAGAAGGAAGGGAGAGGTGAAGGACACGCCCCGTACTCTGGGAGGGGTTTGGTTCATTGAGTTCATGAACTCTGTTTGCACTGTTCCCCAAACCAGTACTGTGTTACCTCTCTTTTGCTATTAAAAGGTTTCTTTCTACACTCAGACTCTGTGCTTGTGAGAGGGGAAGTATTGCCCTTTGGGGGCAACCAGGGAATAGTGTGTAATTTCCCAGGTGACTGGGTGGGGGCTCGAGCCAGTTTGGTGTTGTATCATTGAGAGGGACCCCTAGATATAGAACCCGGCCCTTGCTGCTGCCGATGCGGTCTGGCAGAAGGGTTACACTTGTATGACATGTGTTACTTTTGTGGAGCCATTCAACTGATATAATGCTATTGAATTTAATGGAATTTTATGGATTAGCATTGTAATACCTACATAACATGAAACGTATGATTAAAAAAACTATTATGAAAGTTATTATTTCACTATTATGAAAAGTGGTAATTAGCATATTTTGAAGCAACCATTGTCTAATAAAAGGTCAGCCTTCTTAAACGGATTAGTGTATACTTGAACTAATGATCTGAAAGATCTCATTAAAAAGCTATTTATTAGAGTTTAAATGGAATAAAAGCATCTAAGCCTGCCAAAATCTATCTTTCATTCTTAACAAAAAAAGAAAGCAACTTAATATTAAAAACAAAAAAAGCTTTGGAGAGAACTTCTCATAATTTGTTTTTTTATTCTGAATCTAATTTATTTACAGTTCACTTTTCTAAGGGGTTTTAAAATGAAAACTTTGACGTAGCTTTATGTCAATGTGAATAGTGCCTCTATAATGGAGACAATTGAAGATTTTTGTCTCTTTGCAGCTACAGATGGCAGACTGATTTAGAAACAATAGATATTTATTACCTTCAGGATATGAGATGAACAGAAGAGGGGATTGACTTGACTAGCCTGTTGTACTCTATTTCTTTTGTCTAATATAGGACTCTTATTTGTTTCTTTTCTTCCCCCAAAAATCTACAGTAATATTAGAGATCTGCTGATAGTGTAAATATCACAGTAGCAAGACACCTGCAGTTAATACTGACATGATCTGGTTCTCACAGGTATTAAATTCACTAATTACCCTAAAAAAATTCAGATCAGATTTCTACCTGCATTTCTTTCTTTACCAGTAAATGTAGTTGTTGGGGCAGAGTTTTAGCAGGAAATTAACAAAATAATTGGCAAATATTAGCAAAACTAAAAATTAAAAAAAAATTCTACCTCTCCTCTTACAATGCTTGAGCCTGTCAGTAGTTTCTATCACTTATGTTACAGCAGGATAGGGAACAAATTAAAACCTGGTGAGAAGAAGAAACCCACAAAATACCATCATGTGAAAATAATTAAAATGTGAGGATAACTAAAACCCCACAAGTATGTACAGCATCTCTACCTCCTGCTGTGCTATTTCAATAGCTCAGATGGAAGACACAAGTTTGCACAAAACACATATCTCAGCCAAAATATTGTAAATGACTGAAAGCAACAACGAAGGCTACTGGCTGGAATCTGGCCCAGGCTATTCAGAAATGGAATTTATTGCCATTTGACATCTGTTAGTATGCCTATGTGAAATGACTCGAGACAGAATGTCAACACATTTCATAATGGACAAGTGCCCAAATTAAAAAAGTTGCCATCAAAATTGGCCCTAATTAGCACTCTTATTGGGTATCTCAAAGGAGATAACAAAGGACATGAAGTTATCTTTCCAAATCAGGTTGACTAGGACCATATTTGCAGGGCTTTTATTGATGCTTTCATTGCTGTGCTTTCATAATGGTGCTTTCATACCATGAGATAGCTGCCTTAAGAGTACCTTGGATGGATTTATTTTAATCTGTAAAATGACAATAAGTGCAGATCCCAAGCTCTGGGCACTTTCACATACGTTGTTATGGCCAGGTCATGGGCAGCCAGATCTAGTAGTCAGAGCCAAAGCCCACACTCACAAAATAGGAGTTGTGAGTCAGCTAGGTCAGGGTACTGGGAGATGAGAACTACAAATCAGGAACCAGAGTCAGGCCAGGTCAGGATACCAGGGGATTAGAGGCAGGAGACAAACTGGAGATAAGAACCATGAATCAGATGCCAGGAGTCACACCAGGTCAGGGTATCAGGAAATCAAGCAGGGAAGTAGGAAACACAGTCTAGAACAGGGAGGAGCCCAGGTGTTTGGACAGCTTCCTGTTCCTGCTGCTGGCTTATGTAGGGCCAGCAGGCCAATCAACTCCTCTGGGACTCCACCAATAGGATGTCAGGGGCAGAGCCTCAAACTGGGATGGCTTCATGCGTCCTAGGTAAGCAGTTGTCTGCAGGCTGCCAGGTGGAGGGTTGGTATATGGCTGCTCCTGTGGACTTAAGTTCAAGACCCATGGGTCATGACCTTACCTTCTCTGCTAGGGGTGCCTTCTGGGTGATGTGGGTCCAGGTTTCTCAGGATATCTCCTATGGAATGCATGAACCAGAACAAGAGCGTGAACATTTTCAGCTGGCTCCCAAGTGCATTCCTCCAGGCTCTAACCTTCCCAGGCAATTAGGAACCATAATTTGCCCTGCTTGATCTTAGACTCAAGGACTTCATGGAATAGGTATTCCTCCTGACCTTGTACTTACACTGGTGGAAGTAGTGATTGAGCTGTATGGGGAAATGTGTTCTCAGCATAGGGTTTTAGAAGTGAGACATGGAATATGGGGTGGACTCTAAGAGATGGAGGGAACTTGAGCTCTAAGGAGACTGGATTAATTTGTCACCAAACCTGGTACAGTCCAAGGAACGGGTAGTATAGGGTCCAAGACGGTCTGTCCATGCAGAGGTGTTCTCTGGAACCAGAAAGCCATACCTTTTGTCCCACAGAGTAGGTGAAGCCTTGCTGTCTGTGTTTGTCTGTGTGCTTTTTGTAGTCCCCCTTTTCCTTCTCAAGGTGTTCCTTCACCTTCCTTGGGTGTGGTGGATGTGTTGTACTAAATCTAAGGCCGATGAGTTAGGGGAGGATGTGAGTAGTTATGGGTGAAATCAGGGCTGGTACCCATATATGACATAGAAGGAGCTGTGGCCTGAAGAGGCATGGTCTACATTTTTATATGTGATCCTGGTGTATGGTAACAGTGAAGACCAGTCGTCCTGGTGATCATTGGTGTAGCATCATAAATATTGATCTATGATCTGGTGGATTCTTTCAATTTGGCCATTCAGCTGAGGATGGTAGGCAGAGGACAAGTACACGTGGATGCCTAATAGATATAGGGTCTTGTGCCGGAAGGTCAGAGGTGACATGATCTGGTAGGCCATGAAGATGGACTACATTGTTCATCCAGAGCCAAGCACTGTGCCCTGTGGAGGATAAACCCACCTAGGGAAAATGTGGGCCTTTTTGGAAAAGCAGTCTAGCACTGTCAGGATAGTCATGAAACCGCTAAATTCTGGTAGTTTCAACACAAAGTCTAGGGAAATGGCCTCCCAGAGCTAAGATGGGGTGTCCAAAGGTTGGAGGAGATCACAGGGTTTTTGGCATGGGATATTGGTGCAGGCATACACCTGGCAAGAAGCGACAAAAGTCTCTGTTGTGGGGTGCATATAGGCCACCAGAAATACTAGAATGTTAATTGTCAGGTTTTATATGGCCCCAAGTGTGTTGCTAGAATGGAGTCATGGCACAGTTGAAGAACCACCACTCTCGCATATCCCGGAGGAACATAGATGCGGTCCCTTATGAATGTGATCTCCTCCTGGATGTCATGTGAGTCTCAGTCCTTAACAGTCATTTTGCTGGGTGGAATTGCAGAGACAGAGGAAGAGCGGATGAGCGTGAGCAGTCCTGGTGGTGGGTCACATGCAGAAAGTTATGAGACTTGAGAATGTGGGATGGTTCCAGACTGGAGATTCGTGATTTGGAGCCATATCTTTGGGAAGGCATAAACCCTGCCATTTCTAGTTCCACGGTGGTAGATCAAGAGAAAGTTGATCAAAGAGATGAATATCTCCCAACCAGAGCTGTCATTGGTTTAGAGCTTTGGCCCTGCACTGGTATTTCAGGCTCTTGTGATCAGTAAACACTTGGACTGGATGTAAGCCCCCTTCCAAGTAGTGCCATCACTCTTCAAAGGTGATTTTAATTGCCAAGAGCTCTTTTCCAAGATCTCATACTTTCTCTCAACAGGGGTAAGCTTCCTCAAGTAGTAGGCAATGAGATTCAGTATTTTCTTGGGTCTGTGCTTCTGGGAGAGGACGGCCACGATCACCATGCTAGAAGTGCCAACTTCCACACTGAAAACTTGCATCATGTCTGGATGGTCCAGTATTTCAGCAGTGGTGAAGGCAAACTTTAGCTATTCTAATGGCTGCTGGGCCTTGGGCAACCAGTGGAACCGGGAATCTTTTCAGGACAGTGAAGGGCTTGGCTTGTTTTGAAAAATTCTAGATGAACCTCTGGTAAAAGTTTGTGAAGCCTAAAAAACATTGTAGATCATGCATATTGTGGGGCATGCCCAGTCAAGGAGAGCCTAGACCTTGTGCAAATCCATCTTGATTTCTTCTGGGGAAAGGATGAAACCCAGGAACTTTGAGGTTTGATCGAACACACACTTCTCAAATTTAGCAGGGAGACCATGTTGTCATAGTCTCTCCAGGACTATGCAGATGTGTGTGGTTTGTTGGTCCAGATCATATAAGAATATCAGTATATTGTCTACGTATACCACTACACACTGGTCCAGTAGGTCTTGTAGCATGTTGTTAATGAAACACTGGAATATTGCTGGGGCACTAATAGCATGACTGAATAGTCAAAGTAGCCATAACACGTTCAAAAGGCAGTCTTCCATTTGTCCCTCTCTAAGATATGAACAAGATTCTAAACTCCCCAGGGAATTCAGTTTAGTGAATATGCAGGTGACCTGCATGTGGTCCAACAATTCAGGGATTAGAGGAAATGGGTAGCAGTTCCTGATTGTTATCTGATTTAGGGTTCAGTAATTGACACAGAAGTGGAAGCAGCCATCCTTCTTTTTATGAAAAGGATTGGGGCACTGGCTAGTGAAGCTGAATTGAACCCCTGGGCTATGTTCTCTTAGAGGCATTCTTTCAGTGCAGTCAGTTCAGGCTCTGAGATTGCATATATCCTCTCAAACAGTACCTTCTCTCCTGACTGGAGTTCTATGGGGAAATCAGAGTCCCAATATCAGGGGAGGCTTTCTGCATTCTTCTTTTCGAAGACATGAGCATAGTTAAGGTATTTTTGCGGGAATACCATAGTTCCCTAAGTAGGTGTCTCAATGTGGGTGACTAAACCTACTTGAACCTTCTTGGGGCTGGGTGCGACACTTGCTGGTTCCTGGCCATGTCATTGGCAGTATTCTGATGGGAAGGTGATCTGTTCTTGCCAATGAATGAGGGAGATCATGAAAAGTTTGCCAGGAGATGCCAAGGATCAGGGGAATATGTGGGGAATAAATCACATGAAATTGTATTATTTCTGTGTCCCTGAATAACAGCCTCCAGGGAGACAGTTTCCCCCACAACTGGACCTGAAGACATCAGGGAGAAGTGAATAGTTTCAATCATGTCTGGTGTGGCCTTATGTCACAGTGGAATCTGTAGGGCCTGAGCTGTAACTACACCCATAAAATTATACACTGCTCCTGAATTGATAAGGGTCTTTTAGAGGGGAAGCTGTCAGAGTTCTCCCTGAATGCACAGCTGGATAGGCATCTGCAAATGGAAGCCCCAGTGGGGCTAGGCATGTCTCAGTGAAGATTAGAGTACAGGGAAATTCTCGTCTCAAGGACGAGGACGTTTCTCCCCCCTCACACACATTGTGCTTGTTTTCCCAAGCTCCCTCGTGAGATGGTATGGCCAGGTGTGCTGCAGTAGAAGCTCAGGTGGTGTTGACAGCGCCATTCTTTTTCTTCAGGAGTGAGTCACTGGTGAGCCAGATTGGCTTGTATAGATTCAAGGGCAATATAGAAGGTGAGGTCATGGTACATGGGTAGAAGGACTGCAGTGAATTTCTTTTCTCCTCTCTTCATTCTTGCAGCTGATCATCTATGCGGATGGTAAGCTCCACAAAGGAGTCAAGGCCCATAGGTATCTCTACATGGGCTAGTTCATCTTTGATTTCTTCCTGCAGGCCTCACAGGAATGGGTACAGCTGCTCTGCCTTGTTCCACTCTGTATCTGCTGTGAGGTGGCAGAAATGCTCTGCATACGAAGCCATTGTGTCTTGCCCTTTCTGGAATCTCCTCAGTGAGGCCTCAGCTGTTTGAGCTCAGTGTGGCTCATCAAAGATGGTTGATGTTGACTGGAGAAAGGCATCCCAGTTCAAAAGCACCGGGCCACAGCCTTCCAGCAAGAGGGAGGCCCAATCTACTGTGTCTCCTGTCAGCAAACTGATTACCAAGGCTACAGTGGACTGGTTAGAGGCATAGATTTTGGGATGCATCAGAAACAGAAGGCAGCATTGGCTCATGAAGCCCTGGAATTGCAGGCAAGGGTATCGCAGGCCCCTGTTTGGGACAAGGCACTGCAGGCTGTGTTCACAGCACAGTATTCTTGGCACTGAGCTGCCTCACTTGCTCCTGCAGCCACTAGTTTTCCCTGATCACCTGTGCAACTTGGGTCTGTAGTGTTTGATTATCCTCCTGGATGTGGAGGGCTCATTCAGGTAAGTCCTGTGCTTCCAGTGGCCGTGTTGATGCTGCTGGGTCCATCCTTCTTGCACCCAGGCTCAATCCAGTAGGATTATTGTGGTCTGAACGAGCTGTCATAGCTGTGTCGTGGACAGCCAGGCCTAGTCCACACTCATGAGAGAGGAGTCGAGAGTCAGCTGGGCTAGGATACCAGATGCAGGAGACAAACTTGAGATCAGAACCATGAATCAGGTGTTAGGAGTCTTACTGAGTTAGGATTCTAGGAAATCAAGCTGTGGCTGAGGGAGTGGGAGTGGGAGCAGGATCCCAGTTGTTCCGACAGCTTCCTGTTCCTGCTGCTGGCTTATGTAGGACCAGGAGGCCAATAAGCTACTTCGAGACTCTGCTGACCTCAGGGGCAAAGCCTTAAACTAGGATGTGGCTTCATGAATCCTAGGTAGCAGTTGTTAGCAGGCTGCTAGCTAGATGGTTGGTACGTGGCTGTTCCTGTGGACCTGGGTTCAAGACCTCTGAGTCATGACATACTCCTAAAGTTCACAGTAGTTAAACTGAATATGAAAGGCCCACTTAGACCACCACAGGTAATTGCTTAGATCAAAAAAAGTACTTTTGGTCACAGATGGTACCTTAGAATCTAGCAATGGCCTCTCATGTAATACATGTCCTTAAACTGTGAACTTGTGTCACAAATAGTGATGGTATTCTGTTTTACAGAGGTGTTGATATAATCCTCATTAATTCTTAGAGTCACTTTCTCAACGTACCAATATAATCTTAGTCTGATCTGGATTAAGTCTGAGAGGACAAACTGTCATCCAAACCACAATCTCCTACAGAGATGAATCATCTCTTCCCCTGCATATATATGAAGAAGAGTATGATCAGCATAATGAAGACAGGGCAGGCCTTATCTCCTAATTCTCTTATTGGCCTCATCTACCCATTATACAGCAAGGCAAATGGAATGGAGGGTCACTGGGGAAAACTGAAAATTTCCTATGATCCCCGTCTGTGTCCTCTCAGGTTAAGGAAAGAGTGAAGCCAGTTCAAAGTATCTCCATCCACTCCTGCAATGAGCCACTTGTCAATAATACTAAATTCTCAATTATATCAAAGGAAAAGTTGACAGATGTAAAAGAATCAGCATGGGAATGCTGACCTTATCTATTGCTTGGAGAAAATCACCTGCAGCCTCAGTACAGTTTCATTCCCGTGCCCAGGAGAAGAATCAGATTGCCTAGAATCAAGAAATTCTATATTAGAGACTATTTAATCCTCCAGCATGCTTCATAAGCACTATGATTTTCTACTTTTTTAAAATTTACATAGGTGTATACATGAGTATCTTGATGTTTTTCAAAAATATATGAAATTGACATTTTAAATTTAATTTCATCAGGCAATCAGAGACTAACAATAAGATTTCTTTAGCTAGAGAAGTTTGAAATTCAGGTTAAGCATTCTATGCTTATTCTTAAACTCTCAGCAGATCCATCCAGCAATGTAGGATGTATATTTGTCTCCTTTAATGGGAATCATACATCCAAATCCTCACACTGTGCTTTGGAAATTACCCCCTTCCGATCAAACAATCTAGCCAACATTGTGATCATTTACTAGGTTTTCTTAACCAAGGAAATGATTTAGCTTGTCACATTATATTCGACAAATAGTATATTTTGAGATCAGAGTTCACTAACCTTTTTTGGTATAAATGAACAATCATATATTTTTCCCTTTTACAATAAAAACTGCTGAAGTTTAGCCAACAAGAAAATATTTCCCTGCTGACCTGGCTTATGGACATCTTTCCAGCAGCATTTGATTTTAAAACTGCTAAACTCATTACAGTTTTTTTTAGGTGGATCAAAACCAAGGTCTCAAAAAATATAACGACTGCTTTCTTATTGCCTATTGACCACATGAAGGAATCAGTGAGTCTGAGGTGAACTCCTCTTAGGTACCACAGCCAGTTTGGAGACAATCCGAGACACATGTCCTTCGGTATCTTCTTAAATGGAGAAGCCAAATTTAGAATTTGCTCTGAAAATATGTCTGGGACTTGAATATTTTCAGAGCTACTTAGAACATCAACTTTTGGCATGTTTACTGCCATATGGGAAACATAGCATAACTCCCAAAGTAAAGTAATGATGAATGAATTAGACATGTCCCCTTGGCCAGTAAGTGGACTTTCAAATACTCTATTTCCGCCATATAAAATTACATTGTTTTTGTCATACCACTAGTACAAATCCCCTTTTCAAATCCATTCGTTTTCTTCTGGAATTCCTTGCTCTTCATACCTTTTTGTTTTCTTTCTTTGCCAGTTGACTGATTTAATGTTTAAATAGTTTGGTTTAATTCTAAGCCATAATTTATTAGCAGTAGCCTCACTGTCCTCAGTTTTAGCAATTTCCACCACATACTGGGGAAGCTTGAGGCATCCAAGAACCTACTGACTCACAGTCTCGGTATTTGGTAAAAGATCTGGATCTTTCCTTTCATTTTTTCATTGCCTAGGTATGTGTGGCCATTCTTCACATAGCTGTTGTGCAACAATAAAATTATTCTTTATATATTTAATGTCCTATGAAATTAACTAATCATATAAATGAAGTATTGGAAGAAAAGAAAAAACAATGTTTATATGAGAATTTCATGCATAAGGATTGTAGGATTAGGTCTCATGGGTCTGGTTTATTATGTTAATGGACAAATTGTTCCTGGCCCTTAAAGGTAAGTAGTAAGATTATGGAGCAGTAGTGTCCTATGCCCATTTAATTCCCATTCACAGCAACATAGGCCCTGCAATTCTTTTACAATAATTGATTTTCTCTTCAGAGGATGTCTCCTATCTGTGTAAATTTGGTGCCAAAACTAAAACTTGGTTCTACTTGAAGGAGAACAACAATTTACACTTTGAGTATGTTTCATTATAATCTAGATGGGAGGGGTGTTATGAGATAAAGTAAAAGAGGTATGCATGTGGGAATTAAACACAACTCTTCTCCGCTCTGTTATTGTAATAAAATATTATATCACCATTGTAAAAATAAGGGTTACCAGATTATTCTAATAAAACTACTGGAAAACTAAAACTTCCAATTTTCCTGAGTAAAATAATAGTAGTACAGATACTAACTATTTTGAATAGAACCTTTCCCATTGGCTAAGATTAATAACCACATTAAAATAGACATCTTAATATGTTTGTTATTTAATGAGATATTGATATTACTCTTAAACTCTTATTAAACATAATTAGAAGTGGCATTTACCCCTAAACAGGCAATACAATGATTTTCTCCTAATCTTGCCCAACTGCTGACCAGACAGAAATCTTCTTAGCTAAAAAGCCAAATAGAAATGTGCGTCTTAGCCAACCATTGGATCCATTGCCCACTGTCAGGAGTTAAAACCTGCAATGTGGGTGATCATAACTGCCATGGTGGAAGATCAAAAGACATTTATCCTCTCAACCTATAATGAGCTGAAATTCAAAGTCAGAGTCTACCATAAAGAAACAAAGGAAATTTAATATAAATAAAACTAATATGATGAGAGAGACATCTTAATGGAATGAAGGATTTGTCCAGAGTGGCCCATTTGTCACTATACTGTATA
This sequence comes from Emydura macquarii macquarii, assembly GCF_026122565.2. Classification (NCBI taxonomy): domain Eukaryota; kingdom Metazoa; phylum Chordata; order Testudines; family Chelidae; genus Emydura; species Emydura macquarii. The sequence continues at coordinate 26,303,752 of NW_027132013.1, forward strand.
CTAAGGCCATTCAGGGCTTCATAGCATTAAACGGAGACAGAATTCAGCTCAGTGAACTCCAGAAACACAGACCCTACTGTTGTAACGCAGTACCTGATATGTCCACCTCTCGCCCCCACCTACCCACCTGGTGCATCAGTAAAACCTCGACCTGACCTTATTAGGCCATTAGCTCACTCCTGCTGAAACTGACCTTATTAGGCAATTTCCTCACTCCTCCTGAAACTGACCAGGTGACTGGGAGCAGCTGTCTACCTGACTGAAAGCACAGCCACCCTAACAGTCGGCTCACCTCCCAGCCAAAGGTTTGCCCTGATTCAAATGTCTCCCCTCCAATCAGGAGTAACCTTGGCCACCTGAAGTGATTAGTTTAAAGCCAGGGCACACCCCAGGCTCCAGAGAGAACTCACCATCTGCTAGACACACCAGCTGCCCTGTTTTTTCCCTCTCCCACTCCGGACTCAGAGCCTGAACGTGTAAGCCTGCTCTGTGTTGCTACTTAGCTTCAGGGGTGATGTTGCAACTTTCCCTCCTGGGACTGGTAAGATCCTAACCTTCTTTCTCTTTCAGTTTCTGTTTTAAATCTGCTCTGAAAGCAGAAGCCCCCCCCCCCCCACTGCTAACCTTCTCCCTCTTTCAGTTTCTGTTTTAAATCTGCTCTGAAAACAGAAGCTGCCCCCCCCCCCCATTGCTAACTCTCTTTCCCTTTCAGTTTCTGTTTTAACTGCCCGTGTGCCCCTTTGCAGTTGACTGCCCGTGTGACTCCCCCTCCCCCCTTTCTGTGCCTTGTAATTAACTCATTGTCTGTGAAATCTCTATGTGAGAGCATTCCCTCCTGTAGATAACTGCTTCTGCCTCTGTGCTTTTCAGTTAAGTCTGTGTAAACCCTTTCTGTTTCCTACAAGCAACTAGTCCTGTAGTTAATTGCTTCTGCCTCTGTGCTTTTCAGTTAAGTCTGTGTAACACCTTTCTGTTTCCTACAAGCAGCTAGTTGTCTGTGTAGCATAGTGGTAAATGTCCCTGTCTACCATGTGGAAGACCAGGGTTTGATTCCTGGTCAAGGAACCACTCTCTGGTTAATATTAGTTTAGGTCTTTGTAGTTAGTTGCCTGTTTAATACTTTCTTATATCAGTTTGTTTTGTGCTTAATTATTTTTATGTCCTTTTATAACTAGTTCTGTTTAATACTTTCTTATATCAGTTTATGTTTTGTGCTTAATTGTTTTTATGTCCTTTTATAACTAGTGAAAACTATATTACTCCTGTGTTTATAATTAAACTCATTTATTTCCAATTGATTAATTATTGACTCTGGGGGATCTTTTACCTGTCGGAACACCTACCATTTAAGATAAAGGAGAATTGTGAGAATTCATATTTCTATGTGAGAAGGTATGGGATTATATTTATGTCAAGGTTCATATTTTTCAAAAAAGCCAAAGCCAAGACTCATGTCTTCATTGTACTGTAGGTCTGTTACAGAACATGTCTGTGAGTCTTTAGGTGTCTTCTGAGAGACCACAAGAGGGGGTAGAGTTTTGATTTTCTGTAACTTAAATATAGGGGTAGGTCAATCCACGAAATTTCAAGTTCTAGATACAAAACTTCATCTAAATCTATATTGTGTTGCAATATATAACATTATGACATTGCATCTCCCAGAAAAGTTTATGCACTGGAGACCATCCCTGGAATACAGCAAGAGTCCTGTGGCACCTTCAAGACTAACAAATATTCTTGGGCATAAACTTTCATGGGCAGAAACCCACTTTGTCAGATGCCCAGATAAATTTGTTAGTCTTTAAGATGCCACAGGACTCTCACTGTTTTGCTAAAAACAGACTAACATGGCTACCCCTCTGGAACTCATCCCTCAGCATGTCAGTTCTTTGAGGAAATATTAAACTTTCTTCCCAAGTTGTACAGGTAGGCTTCTGTAATGGCACTTCCATTATCTCTAAAGACAGGCTTCAGGTACATCTTGCATGGCCGTTTCCCCATGTGGCCATTGCTCTCCTGAGAGCTGAGTTTTGGAGGTGGTCTAATGGAAGGATGCAATCTTCTGAAATGGTGCCAAGAAAATGTGGTATCAGAATTAACATTATCACAGCTCATTTTGATTATGACATCCTAATGCCCCCATTTAAAATCTTCCAAGTCTGAGATCACAAGAGTTTGGGTTTAGTTAAGTGCTCTTGGCCTTCCATTCTAACCATTTTTTAAGCCTTGGTTAAATTACTTTTTTAAAAAACCAGAACCCAGGCTAAGATCATACTTTCTTATAGGCAGCTTGGCAAGGTGTCTTCTCACTCACACAATCTGAAGGAGCATAGCTTGTTCTAAGAGTTCATTTGGCATCTAAAGGCAAGTAGAAACAAGGTCCCACAGCTGAAGAAGACATTGGGTCCCCCAATTACTCTCATATCACATGAGGATACAAAAGAGGTTTTCAGGAAATAATTCAGATGACATTTCCCAACAGCTGGCAGAGTGCAAATCTTTCACTGTAAATAATCTGTCTAGTATAGTTAGCTTTTTATTCTGTATCAAATGCCTCATCATTGTCTTATACTTGTAACTGGTCAGCATCAGTAGGATCAGTGTCCAATTCCAAGGCCATTATTGGGATATTGTGGCAATGAACCTGATAGATTTATTTCTAACATGGGCTTTAGGATTGACCAAGATGAATTAAAAATGAAGTAACTTCCTTTTGAGTTCAGCTAGATGACATTTTGCATGTCTATGTAATGGAGGAGCCATATTTTGATTAATCTATAAATTACTCATCCGTTTCCTGGTGGATATTATCAAGCCTATTTTTTTAAAAGGTCCAAACTATTTGTCATGGTTTGCAATTTAGTTTGTCAATTGGATTTTCTGACAATTACGTTAATGGGTATAAGAAACCTGTTTCTCATTGTCTTGTATAGTAAACAAAGAATTTATATCAAATCAGCTGGAGGGCTGAAAAAGCCATACAGCTGCTAAACAGATAATAGGGTCCTGCAATGTAAGACCCTACATTAACAAAGGATTCTAAAATCATGTACATTATAGCCCCAGTATAAATATCTTAATATTCCACAGAGACAAGGTAGGTAAGGTAATATTTTTATATTAGACCAACCTCTGTTGAGAGAGAGAGCTTTTTTTTGGGTTAATAGTTCACAGTCTGAACATTATAGCAAAGCGTATAGTAAATAAATAAGGAAGCCTCTAGAAATTAGATATTTTAAAGTGGAAGCACTAACTGGAGAGAGTGAGTGCTTCTTTAGTAAGATTAATTACTTACTATTAGTAAAGCACTTTGAAGATTAAAATGGGCAAATAAATGCTAATTCTAATTACTATTATTATTCTTTTTCAACTGGTGTAGTGAACATAGAAAGGCCAGTGTTACTTACTGGAGAAAATATAGGGTGGAAAATTATTCTGGCTAATTTGCATATTCACAAGGGAAAGATGAAAGAAAATAACTAGAAGTTTGTAATTGGTAAATAACTAGTCTAAGTGCCTGTTCCAAAGCCTGTTGCCATTAATGGAAAAGGCAGTGTAAATACATAGTAATATAAAAAAACATTATTACTATTCATGGTGTTATATTATCTGGTTTGTTTCAATTGTGTCAAGTTAAGATTATAGTAACTAGTGTGTGGTTTTTGTAGGTGAACTTTTCATTTAAATTATGTTTCAGATATGTGTTAATGTTAAACTTAGTCACCATACCATGCAGAATTCTGGGATATGATTGGGATTTGAATTTATAAAAGATTAATTTTACCGTAGAGTAGATGATTGTTGGTACTAGGCATAATATTTGATTTATAATATACAGTGTATATATGGTGACACTTGCCCCAACATTCTTAAAGAACAGGAAGAAATAAAAAGCCAAAGGCCTTTTGAACTTATTTGATTCCTGATATTTGCATGAACTGGTTTTTCCATATGTCAACTTTGGTATCCCAGAAAGAACTCACCAGGACCGAGCAGCCTACTCATTACAATAATTTCCAAAAGTGTTTGTTCCAAGTTATTTTGAAGTTGGGCTTAGCCTATGGATAAAAGGGTAAAGTGTTAAGATAATCATGTGTAGCCAAGGATAAAAGATATAAAGGTATATTTAGGATCTAGAGGTGAAATTAATTAATGTTTTTATTAATTATGTATTAATTAATATTATTACACAGGGCCTACAGGCCTTAAGCCTGTAAAACAATAGCTTAGCTAAACTAGCTGAGGCCTAAGACCTAAAGCCTCAACATAAGAAAGTAACCAGTAAGTGATCCTAGATCAGAAGTTTTCACAAGATAGCAATTATCCTGTATTACAAGATGCTACAAGATAGAGTGATGTTATAAACAAGTGTTCTAAACTGCTGACAGATAAAGCACAAGATATCATTTTATACCAGCTTTAGATATTTTAAGTTAGGAACATCAGCAGATGTCCAACCACAAGAATACTATGTAACCAGCTGATGTGTATACTGCTGAGGTTGAGGAAAAAGGCCTAGTAACTTATGGAAGAAAATGTTTGGATTCCTTCTGAGACTGCTTTCCACTCAGCTTCCCAAAAACTCAGCTCTTGTCCAGATTTTCTCACTCATATACACAGCAAAATTATGCTGAGTTGATAAGACTCAAGCATAGAAGGGTGAATATAGGGTATAACACACATCCAGAGTTACACAGCAAACCTTTTCCTTTATGTATACTTACATGTTACATTTCATTTACTATATATTGTATCATATATTTTGGGATTGGCTGGTCACTTTGTAGGAACCCATAGCTGTACAGCATGCTCTGTCCATGCACTGTCCATACACAAACTGACCTCTACCTTATCCTATATTTAGCCTTGTTTATTAATACCAAGATGGTCCTGCTTATCTTAGCTAGCCATTCTGATTCCAGCATACTGCTTGTTATGACAGCTTACCCTTCCATTCGCTTTCCCAATCATTCCCACTGAGAAGTGAGGCAAGTCACCTATGTTAAATTATTTACATCTAACTAGGCTTACAGAAGGACACCCCAACATTAATAGGTTGAGGAAATACAGATAAGGAAAAGGGGCTGAAACAGCTACTGAAACAGCTACTGAATGTACATTAGGCATAATAGGCATTAGTGTAATCTATGATTAAAAGTGGCACTCAGCCCATGAACTCCCAGGAGATTTCCTCAGAACCTGGCAGGCCAAGGACCACTCGTGGGTCATATTACCTACTGCAGGCTCCCCACAAAGGATGGTGTGAGTATGCAAGTTCTGGATGTTTGCATTGTCTCTCTTTACTTTGCTACATTGCAGTGTTTGTGATATTGCTCATTGTGCTAATAAAACTATTATGTATTCAGAAGGTCTTCTGTAAGTGTGAATGTCTCTTCAGGGTCCTCAATCCCAAACTAACTATAATACTGTGGCCAATCTAGGTGCAAATGAACCCTGTCATGAAATGTTAAATTAGAAACTTTAAAAAATACCTAACAAATAGCTCAGGCAACATCTGGGATTGTTTTAATAAAGCATTGATTAGCTATAATTATGAACTGCACCCTAAAGTATATTTTCTTAAGGGCAAATCTTCTCCCTAGGGCTCAGCTTGGGCAATGGAAATCTCCGTGGGAGAACGAGAGGCTGGAATCTTCTGCCAGACCTCAGAGAGAAGAGGGAGACACTCTGTGGAAGCTTCTCTAACCTGGTGGCGAAAGTAGTCCTCTGAGAGGGGGATGGGATAAGACTGGAACACAACATAGCAGTGGATCCTCTTCCACTGTGGGTGGACCAAATCACCGCTATGTCCCACATTCCTGGGATTCACAACAACAACAACAAAAAGAATGTGTACCTCTCTGTGACATCTATATATCCTTCCTCTCCCTGGAGGAGAGGGACTGTATTACTTGCACTGTCCCAACGTCCTCCAGTCTAATGGAAGACGACATGCTATTCTCATGTAGAGTGGGTTTTTTCAAAGACATGTAAACAGCAGTCAAAAGTAATGATTGAAACACAGGTCCTGATCTCATTGAAGTCAACAAGTTGCATGAATAACTTCACTGGAGGCAGAATCAGGCTCAAAACTCATTTTTTCTTTGAATTCTTCTGGAGCTCTTAGAACCATGCTAAGATTAATTATAAGTAGCATCAAAATATGATTAATATTCTGTTTAAAGCTCAAAATAAATCCTCATACTGGGACTCGTAATCTTGCACATTCATAATAAGAAGTCATTTTAGACAAAGACATCATGTGGCCATTTTTAAGTTGGGCCAATATAATCATTGCTTCCTTTTAACTGAATTCCCAGATGAGAACACACAGTTTCTACAAATAAGTTGTTGAAAATGGTGAGATAATTTACTTTGCTTTGTTACCAAACTAAGATTCCTTTTCTACTTACTGTCTTCCAAAGTGCTGCTTTTTCCACGTGAAACGAACCACTTCCATATACTGTGATCTTGTGTTTGACTTTCCAAGGTGTCACATTTGTGTTCCAGAAACTGATCTTCCTGTTTTGTTGGAAAAATAATATTTGTACAGCATCTTAAGAGGTGAACACGTCAATAACCCAAGCAAGTAGTCTTATGCAACATCTGACAAATAGTTTTACCATTGACCACAAAGCTGTATCAAATGTTCCTCAGTGATTTGATTCTCAGAAAGTACAGGTGACAATCTAGGAGAGGTAAATATAATCTCTTCCCATCTGCATTTTATATAGTCTTAATGTCTACACAAGACTGGTAACTTCACTTATAAAAAACAAAAACTGAAATGGTTTATTGGATAATTTATACTCACTTGATCCAAGGTAAAGCATGACTACATCACCAGCAACTATTACTTTAAAATGGTCTATATGTGACAAAATTTAATTATGAAGTAATAAAACAGGGACCAATCGGGCTCTCAGCCAGATGATGTGGATCAGGATTGGAAGATCAGAACTACAAACAGAGACACAGAGAACAGCAGGAGATTTCAACAGTTCTTTTTAGGCAAGTTTCATATTTGTTCTGTTTAAGCCAAATTACTTCTTCCCCCATCCCCACACACACAGAAAAAATGCAGAACTTGCCTAAAAAGCGCTGTGAAAATTGACTGTTCTGTCAAAAATATACTGGTCTGTATTTCAGGTTGTCCCTTCGATCTTCTTTTTTTTGGCACATATCATCAGGCTGTGTTTGCTAATGGAATTAGTATTAAAAAAGCAATCTCACAAGATTACACGATTGCCAAATTAATATCAATGATGATTTTGAAATGTTTTCATGAACATTTACTTTGTAATTTCCTTGTTTAACTTACATATTATGATTAATTAGATAAATTTGTCCATAGTCTTCTAAGGAAGTAGAAAAAGCATTGCAGTTTTCTTTAAAGCCTTGCAGTGAAGAACTGGGTATGGTGAAAACAAGATATCAGAAAGATATACAAAACCAACAACACACCTTTCATCTTTACATCCTTATGCAACTTGTTCTCAGGCATTAAATTGCCTGGTTGTCATATTTCAAAAGCTTGCTGAGCAGCTGGCACCTTGAAAGCCAATAAATCTTTATATGAATCAGTAAGCCTTCATGGTTAATGCCCAGCTCATTGTACATCACTGAAGTGCTCCTACTGTTTTAATGAATGTACTAAGCTACTATTTTCAGAATTTCTTCTATCATATACTGGTACAGTGTTTCAATTCACCATAACAGCCTGATTCCATACCTGTTGAAATCAACAGGTTCCTTTTAATTGAATCATGGGCATTCATGAGCATTGAATTAGGCTCTTAATTAACAAGTTTTGTCTACTGTGACCGTAGGCAGCCCTGTATTCATTCAGTGTGTACCCTACACACTACTGCAAGGATATTGGTACAAAATATACCTTGTGTGGTATCATCTGAAAACTAAAAACTCACTGGTTATTAATATTATTGTAAAATGCACGTGTTAATGCTATATGTAAAATTATGAATTCTCTCTGTATTACATTGCTAGAACGTGTTTAAGACCAGACAGCCTAGTCTAGAGAAAGGTGATAAACATGTCTGTCCTAGACAAAGGAATGTGGGTTTACCTCAGTTTTCATAATAGCAGAAAACAAAGCCATTGAGCTAAACCAGCAAGGGTTATTCTGGTTTTGAACTCAAGAGACAGAAAATTAACATGGCACTAACACCCCAGAATGACACTGAATCCCCAGGAAACATTCCTAATTTTGCAAACACAATCCTTTTGGGATATGAGCACAGAGAGAGACTCCATCTTTATCTTTCACCTTAGGAAACAAAGGAATCAAGCAATTCGATTTTTTATCCTGGGCAGGCTGGCCAGTAAAAGCCTGATTTGAACAAAGACTGTTTCTTGCTAAATCATTTTAGTCTTTTAGTTGCAAGTCCATTGCTACGTTTATTTGTTCACTTAACCTAAAAAAAACCAGCCTTGTTTTATTTTTACTACAAACTCAGTGCTGTGCTTGAAGGGAAGGGTGTATTTACCTGGGTTAAATTAATAAACTGTGATGTACAGACTCTTGAAAAGAGCAGCAAACATAATATCTTTCTGTGAATGAACAGAGATAGGAGCTATATATTACGGAAAAATATCTTTGAGGAGCTTGGGAGCCAGAGTTGTCTTATTGTTACTGCGAGGCAAGGGAGGCCTTGAAGAGTTGCTGGTGAGGCAGTCAGCTTGGTGTGGCAGGTTGCTGACACAGTCTAATCTTCAGCAAAGCTCACTCTTGCTGAGGCAGAGGGGTAACACACTGTTTCATAGCTCTGGGCACCCCAGTTGCACGTTACACCGACCCACTCACACAACAAATTATCTAGCAATTTAGAGAGATTATGTCTGACACCACTTCAGGATTGTACTGTTTGCTGCCAGTTGCATGTCAATAGCCATGTGGATCCTAATGCAGCTAGACCATAAGTGCTTGTGTCTGCTGTGTGTTTCTCAAGAGTTGAAAAGGTGCAGTCTTGGAACTGCAAACTTGGAAGCCTTTTGCAGGAAGTAATTTGTTCTTCAATAGGAAACAGACATCAAAGATAAACTAATAACTGTGTGTATCCAGCTACAGTCAGAATTTTATCTGGTTTTATAATATCATAAAGTATAATAAAACATCCTACTTTCCATATCTTTGAACATTTAATATTGGCATCCAATGAGGATCAGTGTTTAGGCACTTTGATGGGATTTCAGGCATTTTTTCTCCTGTGGCAATGAGGAGCAAAGTGTTCAGATCCTTGCGTTTCTATCTTTGTTCTCACAATTTCTGGCACAAGGGTACATTTCCAAAAATGCCTAAGTCCCATTTTAAAAAGTAACTGAGCGCGTGTCTATACAGTGCAGCAAAACACACCAGAGAGATCTGATTGATAAAGTGCTCTAATATGCTGTGCTCTGACTTTCCCATAAAGACCCTGTCAGTGTGCTCCAGTTCGCATGAACATAGTTTCAAACAGGACTACATTAACATGCACAAGGTCCCTTTTAGAGCATTCTGGCAGGGTCTACACAGAACAATTAGCAGGCAGTATGGTAGAGCACAACTCGATGTGCTTTGCTGCATAATGTAGATAAGCCCTAAGTCACTTAGGAGCTTAAGGGTGAAATCCTGGTCCTATCACTGTCAATGAGAGTTTTGCCATTGACTTCAATAGCACAAAGATTTCATTCTAAGGGTCTGTTGTCACTGCAAGTGAAGATGTGATTGTAGCACAGGAGGCATACCCAAGTTAGCTTTAAATTAGCTAGCATGGGTAGCAATGGTAGCGAAGATGTGGCTTCAGCATGGCTTAGCAAATATCTGAGCATGTACCTGGAGTCTCCAGCAGTCTTGTACTTGGGTGATGAGCTGAGTACACAGCCGTGCTGCCATGTCTTCACTACCAGTTTTACCTGAGCTAGCTGCCTTAAAGCTAGCATGGGCATCTGTCTGTGCTACAAATATACCTTCACTTTGCAGTAAAAACATACATATATTGTCACTGAAAGTCAGTGGGAAGTAAGCTTCTGAAACATTTAGAAGCTTTTGAAAATTTTATCTCTGTTGTTTGTTTGTTTTTGTTTTTTGTTTCCGCTTAAAATGTTGACAATACTGAGAATGTCTTGCTTGCAGATTTTTGTCAGGTATTTAGACTTTATAAACCATCTCGCAGACCATCCCCAAGGAGATCACAGAGGACACTTATTCATGCCAATCGAGGCATGCAGCCTCTCCCCCAAGGTGTGTCTCAACCCTTCTCCCTAGTGCTTTTTTCTTGAAGTGGCTTCTCTCCTTTTCTTGAATGGGTTGAGTCTGTTGTGATAATTGGGCCTGCACATTTACCTTAATTGTGAATTCCACTGGAATAAGTAAGTGGAAGTTCATAAAATGTCACAGTAACATGTAACAATAAATGTTGATGGGAAAAGGTATGAAAGAGAGATGGAAAGACTGAATTAGACCTACTGATATACCCTGGAATGTGAGACTTTGTTACCCCTCACCTTGTTCTTTTCCTTCACCACCTTTGTCTTCTCTTTCTTTTCCCTCTTCTTTTTCCTTCTGTCTAATAAGAGTGTGGCTTAGCTGGCCAAGCTTGTATTTTGCAACACTGCTGTCAGCCTGTGACCAGAGAGAGACAGATAAAAGCAATGCCCTAAATAGCCCAGTGCCAATACCTGTTGGCCATGTCTCGTAGTGGCTGATCAGCCGTGTGCCATGCCTGTGTTTCTTCAGCAGTGAGGCTGAAAGTGAGAGTGAACCCTAGATAAAGAAGCTGCATTTTCTATCTCTGCTGTTTCTATCTTTCTTTGTGTGTGTATTTGTCTTGTTTTCCAGGAAACTGGATCCCACTTTAACATCACCACCAACCCATTTCAATTAACTTCTTCTCTTTTCCCCAAAAGTAAAAAAGACTGTTAAATTACGGGGGACGGGGCGGTTCCTAAAGACTTCTCCAGCTAAAGGAAAAGAGAAAAAAGGGATACAGTTAAAATGAAAACCTTACCTAATACTTTACATTTCATATGCTTTACCTGTTTTTCTGTCTTTTCCGTATCTTTAATAAAAGGTTAAAAAGATGTTTAATCATGTGTTTGCCATGATACTAAGCAAACTGAGATTTTTTGAATAGCAAACCCAGAACACCCTGAAGCACAGAAATGATTTTAAAGTAAACTATATATGCAATTTCTTGTGATTAATGATAAACTATTCCTGATAAAAGCCGTTGTGACGTGCAATACTTAGGAAATTTTGAAACAGACATAAGATGAATGGAATGATTCCTCAAGTCTGACTGGCTAAGTTACTCGGTCTCTGGAAATCCTGTTATGTGCAAAATCAAACCACATCACTGAGTTTTTTAAAAAAAAAGAAGTCACAATCTGGTTCTATTCAAACCATGAATAGTCTCCCCTGTCCATCTCCAGTGCTAAACCACTGAATTTCCCCTCATATAAATCTTTCTACCTCTGTAAAGAAGAGTAGTCTGCCCAGTGTCTCTCTACAAAGATCCTTCAGTTCCAACACAACACTAATCCCCATCGAGAAACAAAGGCATGTCGTATTGCGGAATGGAGAGGCCTCATAGCCCATTTTTTAATGCTACAGAACTAAAACACCAATGGCCATATTTTCCAAAGAACTCAGTACCTAGGGGCTTCCATTCAGGCACCTAACTTTATAGGCCACATTTCCAAAATTGCTCAGCATCCAGGAGCTCCTGTTGTGGGTAATAGGAGCTACTCATTGCTTTGTAAATTTGAATATCTGATTTGAACACCTCTGTTCTGGAGTTGCATTTCTTCAGTTTTATGCACATTGGAATGGTATGTCCCTCATATAAACCTATGATGATAGCACTGGCTGCATCATGCATATGTCATATACATTACTGATACAGAGGAAATTTTAAATATGCTTTTAAATATATATGAACATTAACAATAACGTTAAGCTAAACAGGGTCATGCTTGGTCACTGCTTGTGTAAAGGACCACCAAAAGAAATCCAGATGCTATAGGAAGTGGAATTGTATTTGTCAGTTTTCTATCAGTCAGAATCAATGTCTCAACACGATGTTGGCAGGTAGAGTGCCACTGCAGGTCTTTTATATGAGATGCAGAAATAAGGCTCTAACCACGTGTGATCATTAGAAATTCCAATGGTACTTTTTGCAACAATACAGGTATTAATCCCAATGTTTGGGCTAAATTCCAATTTGGATAACTACATTGGCCCAGATCCTCAAATGTATTTATGCACCTAAATCCTGGAATTTGGTATCTAAACACATTTGAGTATCTTTACCATTCTGCCTACTTGAAATTTCCCCTTCAGTACCAATAAGCTTAAGTATTCGTGTCCCTTCCCTTCCTGCCTATATCTCCCACAAAATATGGTGTATGCTGCTCAATTCCACACCAGAAGTAGCAGTATTTCAGCTGTGAGTGATAGTCTCAAGAGTGCACTAGGGGTCTTCAAGATGAACAGTGCTATAATAAATGTAGGTAATTATTTATCTTTAGTGACTTTTGGCTTTAAAAAATGGTTTAAACATCAGATACCATACACTTGAGTTTACTTGGAAAACAATGAGACTAGATATTCATTACACTTTGTTAGAGTTAAATATGTGTCTGGTTATAGAAAATGCCTGGATATTGCCAGGATTTAAGGTTTTCGTTTTTCATCTCTGTGAGGGAACATCAACAAGCGATTATTTTTTTTCCATTGTTCAATTGGTTAGATCCCAAATTTCCATCTGCTCGTACTGACACCTTTCCAGGGGCTATATGTGAGCAATTTAATCATAGCTTTCAGAAGAAACACTGAGTTCATTAGAAATCAGTGGCCCAATGAACCAGACCCAGATGTTAAAGTGCAGTCACTGTTGGGCTGACATAAATTATTATAAAAGTTCTCTCACTGTTTATTTAAACTTGCTAAACTGCTTCAGCAAATGCCTCCAACCACTTCTTTGGATGCTTGCTTCTACATGGGATTACAAAAGAATGACTTTCTGTGATGGACTTTGTGTTGGTCTTTTAATTCCTGGTAAAGTTCCAACAGCTTTGAAAAATGGCTATTATTATTATATTTCTGTAGAAAAAAGCACCACTTCTAGCCTGATAATCCTACTTGTTTTCTTCCAATTTCTAACCTGCTGTTCCCAGCTAAAGCTTTTTTATAAAGTGATGGCTTAGTAGCTTTTAGGCAGTTTGGAGCAAAATGAGGTACTGTATGTGACAAGTCTCAGTTAGGCTATGAGCACTGAGACTGCTGTGATTATATTTTGTAAAAGCTTTCTTCCTAAAATGATAGAATGAAATTCACCTCTGTGCAGAGGGGTAACACAAAGTCTATAGGTACCACTAACTCATCAAAAATAGGACCAAAGTGGGGGCATAAGTAGTTCATAAGCTTTGTGCCAGCCCTATGCATAGGAATACATTTAATATATAGCTGGCGATATCTTCAATGGTACAGAGATATTTTTAAATGAATTTAGTATTCATGAATAGGGCAGATTATCAACCTGAAGGCCAAAATTTATTTAGTTTTAGCTTTCTCTGCTGAGGATTGTTGTATTATTTTAGATTAAATATACGGGCTCAAAAGGTGCTAACATTAAATAGTGTTGAACAAGGATTGCTGTCTGTTATACAGAGACCCCAGTTTGCTTAGTACCTTGGCAAACACATGATTAAAAACCGTATTGATCTTTAAAAATACAGAAAAGGAGGAAAAAACAGTGAAAGTATTTGAAATGTAAAGTATTAAATAAGGCTTTTGTTTTAACAACATCCTTTGTTCTCTTTCCCTTTAGCTGGACAGTTTTTAGAAGGAAACTCCCCCTTGTTTGACAGTCTCTTAGATGGTATCAAAGATGGTAATAACTGCTCTTTGGAGAAAATACAAGACGCTAGCTGCAGCTGTTGTTGCTGTTAAAGTCTGATCCCATTTCATCCCAGGTATTGGTCGAGATTCAGCTAGCCCCAGTAGAGGTGGTGATGTCATCTGGTGTCTCTCTCTGGCCTGCTCTGGTCAGGACATCTCTCAGCATCAGGATAAGGAAGGCCTGGGGTCCCAGGAGATAGAGGGGGTGGCCAGGATGGTGAAGTTTGTTCCAGTAGCCTATTTTTCTCCCCAAAGTCTCCTTCTTTAAAGATCCACAAAGGGAATGGTGGGCAGAATAGCCCATCTTCTCATTATTTTGTCCTCCAGTTAGGTCTAATATCTAACACACCTGGTTTTGGTTCCTTAATTTACAGCCCCCCATTTTCTTATTCACCAACCATGTTCTTAAGACAATCTTTGAATTATATCAGTAGCCATTTTTCTTTGGACTAATTCAGTTTTCCTGTACTTGCTTTTGCACCTTTTCCCATCAACATTTGTTTTTTAGGTCATTTTGACATCTTATGAACACAAATTCATTTTTTACAATTGAGCTCACAAGTGGGGTAAATTTTTCAGCCCGATTACCACAACAAGGTCTGTGAGAATGCCACTCAGAAACAAATGTAATGATGATTATTATGAAATAGTCATTTGTCCACTTGGAATTAGATGGAAAGTGCCAAACTTCTTTAACATAGGCCAGAACAGCCTGTAATAAAAGGAAGGATGGTTTAGTGGTTAGGATGCCAACTTGGGACTTGAAAGATCAGTGTCCAAATTCCTGCTCCAACACATGCTTCCTGTGTGACTAAGCGTAAGTCACTTAGTCTCTCTCTGTGCCTCAGTTCTCCATCTGTAAAATGAGGCTAATAATACTTCCCTGCCTCACGGGGGTGGTGTGAGAATAAATACATTTAAAAGGTTGAAAGGCAGATAAGATATGGATCCAATAATTATTTAAGAGTCTACACTGTAATTAAAAACCTGCAGCTGGCCTTTGTCAGCTCGGGCTAAGGGGCTGTGTAATTGCGTTGTAGATGTTTGGGCTCCCAAGTCCATGTCTACCCTGCTATTGAACAGCCCCTTTGCCCAAGCCATGTGAGCTCGAGTCAGCTGACACGGGCCTTCTGTAGGTGTCTAATTGCACTGTAGATATACCCTTAGATAGATAATGACCTTAGATCACTCTTGAACTGAGCTGGATTGGAGGATTTCCCAGCACAAATCCCATGAGTAATACAGATCCTGAATTTAATGGCATACTGAGATATAAGGTTCCCTTTGTAATATCTCGCAAAGATATCGTTGGAAGAAACACATTCTCCTATCTCAGAGCGAGGTGTAGGTGTTGGTTCATGTTCTGATCCTGTGAAAAGATTACTCTTGTCATTTACTTTCTACTCGGATCACGTGTTCCACTGGTTTATAAGACTAAAATTGTTCACAACTGTTTCCTGACTACTTACTTCTGCTAAATGATCACAGTGCCTCTGACTGAGTGTCTGTACATGTTTATCAAGGACATTTCATTTCTTTTAGTTGCCTGTTTCAAAGTGTGTACAAGGGTGGGACCATTTATACCATATATAGTTAATTCTTTGTTTCCTTATAGACAAAGGCAAGCTTTTGAATTTGAATCCTCTCGCTGCCTGACAGAGGCTAGTTGGTTATAGCTTTAGTGCATTTCCCTGATATGTAACTTGGCTCTAGAACTACTATATATCATTCCTCCTGATTCTTGTGGGGGCTGAGTCACCAAGCAAAGTTCAAAGTTTATTTGTTCTAAGTGGCTTGCTCCAGCTAATCAGAGATCATTTGTAAAGGACATTTAGTGCACCTTATCCCTGGTCTACACTTAAAAAGTTTTACTGCCATAGCTATGTGGGTAAGGGGGGTGATTTTTTGTCAAAATATTTATGCCAGTAAAATCCCTAATGTAGATGCAGTTATACTGCTATAAGGTGTTTTATATCAGTATATCTTATTTTGCTTTCTGACTGGTATAAGCACTTTTATACTGGCATAACTGCATCTACGCTAGAGGGATTTTGCTGCTTTAACTTTACTGGCATAGTTAAAGCAGTGTGACAGGGTGCTGGGCAAGAACTGCTAAGTCAGCCCCCTGTTATGGCAGCTCCCGTTTAGGGAGGTAAATTGGAGCTGGCTGTAGAAAACTTGCACATAATTAGAGAACCAGAGACAGTTGCCAGCCCATTTAGCCCGGGGCTGCATAAAGGGATGAGAGAAACGAAACCAGGAGGGAGGTACACTCAGTGAAGCCCTGTTACAAGCAGCAAAACTTTCAAATGTAGACAAGGCTTAAGTGCAGTGTAAGAGAACTGTGCAGCCAAGTAGGCATTAATGCAAAGGCCATTCAAGCTAAATATAATGGATAGGTGGGGGAGTGTTAGATTTTTTTCCCCTTTCATGCCATTGATCCTGATTGTAGCTGGCACAAGATAATAAATTTCCCCACTAAAGAAAGAATTGTGGTGGTATTGGCCTGTGTTTTAAGTGGTAGTCTTGTTGCAGTAGGAATTACAACTCCATGGTTCAGGACTTCCAGTTTGCCAAATTCATCTGTTTTTTTTTTTCCCCCCCCCAGGAATTGCTAGCAACTGAATGACTGCACAAATAGTCCAAACTAGAGTTTCAGGTGAATTATCCTGCACCTCACTCGCTTTCTCCTGTTTCTCTCAGGGAAAAGATTGATAAGATCTCCGTTTGCAGATGGGAAAATTTTTTGCAATATCAAAAATTTTTGTCGGATGAGAAACTCATTTCCTACCCAGCTCTACTTATCAAAACTAAATGCCTGCAATCACTGATGAACACATAGTTGTTTTTTTTTCTATACCATATTGGAGTGTTTTCAAAACTGACACATTTTTTTCATTTAGACCTAGTTTTGCTGTTAATTAACACTCTCAACTAATCTTCAGAGTGTTTCCTAAATTTGCTAACAACTTTGAAACAAGATTATAATTTAAAACACTTTGAAATGCATCTTGTTTTTAAAAACTGTCTGTCCTGTCTCGTAGAAAGCATTTTGGTCAGAGTAAACCGAGGCTGCTATTTGCTAATTGGGACATCTTTGTCATGTGGCATGAAATGCTCCCCACTAATTTTTAATACATTGTAAATGTGCCACCTGACATGAATAACAAAATCATATTGAAAACCCTGGTAGGAGTAAACTAGTCATCTGACTGGTTAGTGGGAGGTATCAACATATTTTTTTAAGTTACTGCTTAATACTAAAGAAGAATGTAATGGGTAGGAGTTAACTGAGTTTGGGTTCTGTAAAGCTGTTATCTTCCCAACCTGTATCAAACCAAAATGACATCTAGGCTCAGAATATTTGTTTGTTTGTTTGTTAAAAATTTGTTTAACACTAGTGAGCAAATACCTGCTATAACCTTTATGCAATGGAAAACGATGTTTGTTTCATTGTTCATGTACATAAATTCAGTTACTGAACAGTACTGACCCCTTTCAGGGACGTGAAATAGAGAATGCGAAAGGTGCAATACTGTTACACGTGAACATGTATACCCTCAGGAATGGAAAGATTCTTGGTTACAACAAAGAACATGTTCATCTCTGGTTTGGAGGCTTTCTGCGGAACAAACCAGAAAAATAATCTTCCCAAAGCCACCTGTTGTATCAACCATATATGCTGCCACACACACGTCCCTCTTCTTTCACAGAGGAACACAGCAGACTTTTAGAATCTTTTCCAAACTGCAAAACTAACTAATGAAATCATAGCAGTCCTAAGATAAGCCAGTGCATCAGTTAAATAATAATAATTTTTAAAAAATAAAATGTATTTATCAAACATATGTGAGACCAGAGGTGGTGCTTTTGTTTAGAGCCCAACAGTTTCTATAAACTCAGCAGTTTCTGGACTCAAGGTGCTTCAGTAAATAAACATTCCCTGAGAATGACTGTATAGAGAAATGGGTCCTGCAGGTCCAGGTAAATTTCCCATGAGGTAATTAATTCCCTGTTTATATTATTATACAGGATTTAACCAAAACTCCATATGAGAACACTCATAAACTTAGGGGAAATTCATATCTACATTCAAACTTTGCTGGTTGGGCTTGTTTATCAGCCAGTAATTAGGACTATCAGAAAGTGGCAGACTGGCATGTCAATAGCTGGAACTGACCTTGGCAGCATTTAAGAACTGCATGGTTTGGACAATTTCCCCCAAGGCAAAAACTTCCTTCAAATACATTAGCAAATATGATTAATCATCTTCCAGTCTTCCACCCACCAATGGTCTGGCCCTTTTATCTCCCCAAAACTTTGATTTTAGTGACAGTTTATTAGAGTTTATTAGAGCAAAAATATATACAATACATTTAACTAATGAATAAAAAGCCTGGTTGTAATTTTTGTCAGCTCATAAAACTCATATATCAGTTTATGAACTCCTAAATATTGGTTCACCAACTATTCTTTTTGTCACATAAAGGTTCATATTTAAATCCTTATTAAAGCAATTTTTTCTCACATTAGTCTCCCTTTTAGGACTGTCCTTCCTAAAATGACCCTTATCATATTCCTTTTAATGACTGTGCAATAGTCAAGTTGCCTCATAAAGTACTAATTAATCTTTCTGTATCAAGTAAT
Organism: Emydura macquarii macquarii; assembly: GCF_026122565.2. Classification (NCBI taxonomy): domain Eukaryota; kingdom Metazoa; phylum Chordata; order Testudines; family Chelidae; genus Emydura; species Emydura macquarii. The sequence continues at coordinate 26,322,299 of NW_027132013.1, forward strand.
CATCACTGCATGTCTGTAGGACCCTTTCAAAGTCTTCTTACCAACTAGTCTGGTACTGTTGTTATGCTGCAATTCAGAACTGATGAATCACTCTCTACCAGTCATAATTGGGGGGAAATAAATTTAGTTTCCTTTGTTTCCAGATCTAGGCTAACAAACAAGATTGAAACCACTATAACTGACTCTGCTTTGATTTCTGTTTCTCATTTTACATCAGACGACTATTTGTTCTGTATACCAAGCAATTTAGAACATCAAAATGTCAAAAGCATATTACATTTTACAAGAAACTTGTGCAATGAAAAGATGTCTGACCTTTTTAATTGGTTATAAAAGTGGAACAAAATTATTTCAGTTTTAAAGAAAGAAATTCATAATTGGTTTTACTTAATTTATTCTCTGTACCATATGTTTGACTATTAACTTTAGTTATAAGGCTTTTTTTCAACCTAAATAATGCCCACTACTGTTTTTCAGATATCAAAAATGTGTTTTCAGTAAATGGTTACTAAATAATGCAGTTTTCAGTAATTACAAATATAGCTATTTTTATGACTGTTTTCATAATGTATTTGATAAAATGTTGATCAAAAGTCAAGTTTTTCATTTTTTGTTTTAGAATTTTTTTTTTTGTTTTACTACAAACAAAACCAAATCTTTTTTCATACCAAATATTTTCACTAGCTCTCTAACTTAGATCATTCCCTCACATATAGCAGGAGTCAAGAAGATGGGAGAGGAACAAAGAAGATTCCATTTCACTGTCCTTTTTTTCACTGTTGCCTGAAAATTGCCATGGCCTGTTGTGATAATTGGGCCTACAAATATATCTTAATGGTGAGCTCAACTGTAAAAGATGTTACCCTAACCTATAATAATAAATTTTGATGGGAAAAGGTATAAAAGGGAGACAAAGATTGAATTAGTCCAAACATAAAGGCCTACTGACATAATAAAAAGATGGTGTTAAGATCGTGCTTGGTAAATGAGAGAAGTGTGGGATCAGAAACCAGTGCATGAAAATCGATGTGTGAACAGTTAGGCCTAATTTGTGGACAAAATAATATTCCTCTCCTCACTCCTTTTGGGGTCCTGAAAAAGAGACTTTGGTTCCAAAGCTAACAGACTACAATGATGACTGACTGAAAAAATAAAGAAGGGGAAGCAGTGAGCTTCATCATCATGCTGCCACCTCCACCATCTCCTGGGCTGTCAGTCTAATCCTGAAAGAGATCCTGCTGGACCAAGCCAGAGAGAGGCAGCCAGATGTCATCATCCCTTACAACAACTGCAGCTAACTTCTGAATACACCTGGGGTGTCAGACTTTGTCTTCCTCCTTCTCTCCCCCCACATGTATTTTTTCCTTCCCCACTTCATTTATTCTTTTTCCTTTTCCTTTTATCCTAATAAGAATCTGGCTTAGCCAGCTAAAACGGCATATTTTGCAACACTGCTGTAAGCCTGTGACCAGAAAGAGACAGTTAAATGCAAGGCCTTAAATAGCTCAATGTTGGTAGAAGTTTGCCAGGTTTTCAGAGTGGCTGACAAGATGGTGTGCTATGCCTGTGTTTTTCCAGCAGTAAAGATGCAATAAGAGTCATAACCAGAGAAAGAAGCTTCCTTTTCCATCTTTGCTGTTCTTCTCTCTTTCTTCTTGTGTGTGTTTGTCTTGTCTTATTTTCTAGGAAACATGATAAGATTTTAACAAAAACAGTAATAACAGCTCCAGTCCATCTCAGCTCACTTCTTCTCTTTTCCCCCCAAAAGGATAGTTACTACTTCTCAAAAGCTGTCTAACGATTCTTTTCAGCTAAAGGAAAAGGGCACAAGGGATGTTGTTAAAATGAAAGTCTTACTTAATACTTTACATTTCAAATATTTTAACTGTTTGTCCTTCTTTTTTGTATCTTTAATAAAAGGCTAAAAGGATTTTTAAAGGTGTATTTGCCACTAAATAGACTGAGGTTTCTGTATACCAGACCCCAAACCTTGTTTATCACTGTTCATAGAGGGTCATGTGGGTCATGTTAACACCTTTGACTCTTTGGGCCTATATATTCCATCTAAATTAATACAACAGGTGTATGTACAATATTGTCGCTGGTTCTATGAACCAGTCTGAGAAGCATGACTTTCTGTTGTGTGTGCCACCTAATACCCAGATACTAGAATGGACCTGAAATGAAGTGACGTAGGACCAGTTATATTTGCTCTGAAACTTCTGGTCTGAAACTATCCCTTCAGTCAATAGCAAGCAGTACTACTGTTACACAGTCTAATTTAGCAACCTCTACTAAGTCTGAGTAATAGTTACATATGAAAGTAGCCCCAGTGACTTCAGCCAGCCATTATAAAATACTTTAAACAAGATTTTGCATGAAGAAGTACAATTAAATTGAATGAGTTGCAATATTTGGCCCTAAGTGTTCATGCGTAAACTTTCAGTAAATCTTACTCCCATATTAATGAACACCTCTGTATACCCAGCAACACAGGGATAAAATGCCATGCAGAGTGCTTCTCTTTTCAAGTATGTTAGATGATTGGTGGAAAGGTGATTTGTGTAGAGAATACAAAGCTTCTTCATGTGGTTTGTGATGTTTCTACTGAAATATTGTCAAGAAATGAGGAAGATGTCAATTTTCAAATGAGAAAGTGACATCCAAACATTTACTCCAAAATTAGGTAGTCATGAAAACAGAGCCAGGGTGCCATTGACTCATGGTATGCGCACTCAGGAACACATACCATTTTAAAGTAGCTCCACTGGGATTCATGGATTAAATTCTTCAGTGACAAGCACTACTCATTGTAGCAGACAATTGTGCCTGTAAATAATGTTGCCATGGCAGTAAGCAACATACCAGGCAGACCATAGAAGAAGAATATCAGCAAATAATGCTTCACTTTCCAATGATATGTATGATACAAGTGGTCCTGGGAGTGGGGACGATAGTAGCACTTTAGAATGTCAAGGGCACAAAAAAAAAACCAATCCAGTTCACACCATGGCGCAATGCTTTTATTTTTTCCCCTGCTGTTCTCTGTAGTGGATACAAAATTGCTCCCAGTCCAATGAACAATTGGTTTTTGTTTGCTCCCTGAAGTCTGCAGACTGATTTTAATAAGGGCCTGGTACACAGGAGTGTAATTAAGAGACTGGACTTTATTTCCTAGCCTCAGTTGCATGACCTGGCTCAGGGTGACCAACGTCAATACCCTATCACATGACATGGGTTTGGTCTTTCCAATTCTCATGATTTCTTCATGAGTAAGATGATTTTATCTGGGGCTGCAGCCAATCTCTCAATGGTGTGAAAAGTTCTAGTCCTTTCATGAATTTCTGCCCTGCAGGGGGAAAAACACCCTCTCTGATTGGCTGCCTTCCCCAGTTGCCTGCCTCCTGGGGAAGAGTAGTCAATTAAGGCTGCTGCAGGAGGCAGACAGAACTCTTCTCTCATCATTCAGCAACCTGAAGACTTTTTGGGTAGGGGATATTGCTTTATACAGCTTTGCAACTTTCCTATGTAGAAGAAAAATGCTGCTTTTTAACCCTCTTAATTTAAATAAAACAAGCACAGAAACAGTTTCCTTACTTTCCCTTAATTTTTTTTAGTGGTTTATGTTTAACACAGTTCTGCACTTTATTTATTTATTTACTTATTGTCTTTGCTGCTGCCTGATTGCATATTTCTGATTCCAAATGAGGAGTGTGGGTTACCGGTCAGTTTGTAACTCTGGTGTTTGTAATTCTGAGGTTCTGCTGTAATAAGATTCCAGGATTGTCACTATGTTTGTGTGTTACTCTGAAGCCCAGAACGTCTGTTGACTCAGTGAGAAGTGATGAAAACAGCTACAGACTCGCTGCTCTATTTTGTTCAGAATATCACTAGTTTCAATCATCCCTGCGATTAAGTAGTCTGTTGTGGTCCCATTTTTAAACTGTCACCCATTTTGACTCTATGAATTACACCTGTTCAACAGCCTTGGCCTTCAGCTACAGTAAGGCATGTATCATTCTATACCATTCCAAGAGTCCTAGATCATTGTGATATCACAGGTCACGCAAGCAATCACCATCCTTACACTACAGCTAATTTGCATGCATATATTGCTTGACAGTGGATTACTTGGCCCAACTGCCAGTTTTTCAAAAACCATCCACACAGCAACACAATCAGCACACACAGTACCCCCAAACCCAGGTAGCCCCTCATCTCAGCACAACTCTCATTCAGCACTTGCACAACTCAGTACAAATCTTCCAGCATAAAACAGCCTCCACACAAATCAACACAATTTTCCCAGCACAACACACATTCACCTCCCATCTCTTATACTTACCATAAAATCACAAACTTGTGTGGCAAAGCTGTGGGGCCATCGCTAGTGGGAATATTAACATCTTTGCAAAGTTGAATAATCTTTACAGGATTTTTGTTTTGTCTGTCAAACCAGGTTGACTGCCAGTTTCCAAAATCAGTGTTTATACTTCAGACAAACCTTGAATGAAAACTTCCACGGGTGACCTACAAATGCAATTCAGGAAGTGTTTTGGAATTTATTTTCCAGTCATCATGTGCTGTGCTCAATCACAAAGATCAATAGGCAGCTAACAATAATGGCTCTTGAAAAACACATGATGAAGAATATGTTCATTGATGCTTATTGTCACTGATGACAATAAAACACAAAAACATTAAGGTTATATTGGTGTGGTATTGGCATCTGAATGTGATGGATGATAGGTGTTGAAGGGGCCAGCTCTGTTAACGGGTAGCTGTATAGAGTGTTTGACATAATTTTAACTGTGGATTTCCTATTGATTTGATGTTGTGGTTAGTGGTTGTTTTAGATGAGCCACCTTAACTGTTGGATGTTGTGGGGTGTTTTTTGTGATGGAATGGATTTAAAGTAGAAACAAAGAGTTTATTTCTCTAAATTTTTCCCCTCTTACCATCATGAATCATTTTTAAATGCAGGGCTGCTTAAAAAAATATCCAAGAATCACTGTGTATAGCAGAGGATTTAACTTTTCAGAATATACAGCTCTATTTAGCATATACGATTTGAGAGGACTTCTGACTCCAAAGTGGAGGAGTGAGTGTGAAGGTAGCACCTATCCTCTTTTCCCCCAAGCCTCCTTCACCTCAGTCTTGTCCATATCTCATTGCCTCCTGCTTCATCCTGTGTAGCATCACAGAGGGAGATTAAGGGCAAATTCATGGATCCACAGGATTTGTGCCCTTGTACAGTTTGAGAAACTGTAGGGCTAGTGGCTTTTCTAATCTGCTTTCAAGCCTCTGCACAGTATACTGGATAAAGGAATGTAAAGGGAGAGAAGATCCTTAAATCTCCAACCACTAAAAAGGTAAAAAAGGAAAGCCTGGCACAGAGGAGCTCAAGAACAGTTGATGTGGTACAGATCAGGAAATAGACTTGACAATGGACCCATTTATTGCTCACTAGAACATGAAATACCAGAGAGATAAGGCTGGGAATTTCCAAAATCATCTTCCTTTCTCAGGTGTCTCTTGTGGCACAATGCTGGCATTAGTGTCTGACCTTGTCCTCAAATTCTCCTACAACCCACATAGGCTGATACATACTTTCAACCTGTACAAATGAAGTGCTGAGGCATTTGCCAAGGTGACTTGACATGACATCATCATTAATTCATCCAGTTACCACCTTTCCTCTCCAGTTAATTTACCTGTTGCAATTCTATTGGTTTAAATAAGTCAGTGGAGTGAGAGAGAAGGTACTTGTGTGTCAGGAGTTCTTATCAGTATATTATGTGATCATCTGTCCACAAAGAAAGAGAACACTGGATTGGCATCAGCTGTCACTGCTTTTAAAACATCTGTGGCTGCATGCCTAGTCAATGACTCCTTCAGAGAGACACTTGTAATGAACTCTGGGAGCTCTATTCTGGGTAACTACTTCAACTATGACACCCATCACTTTGTAAGGCACATCGTGAGACAGAGACTGAGTGACAGAAGGAAACCCTGGAGGCAGAAGAGAAGGAGAGCAAAGGAGAAACTGAAAACTGGGAACAGAAGGGAAGATAAAGAGGTGACAGAGACTATAAGAGGAAAAAAGACAACCGGGGGGGGGGGGGGGGAGGGAAGGGGTGGCAGAGATTAGGGACAGAACTGTGGAGGGAGTGTAGGAAAGCAAATTGAAGATAACGGTGAAATGCAGAGAGGGAGGAAAATGGGTAGATAGAAAGGGGGCAGAGACTGGGAGAGAAGAGAAAAAGTGGGCTCTCGGGAAAATTGAAGAGGAAATGGGGCAAAGATTGGGAAAGGCAAAAGAGGAGGGGTGAAGGGAGGACAGGTGAGCACCAAGGTAACACAGGGGAAATGGAGAGGGGAAAGAGGAAGACAAATTACAGACTGAGATAAAAAGATGGGGCAGAGGATAGAATTTCAAGGTGAGAAAATACAGAAAACCTCAGGGGAAGAATTGTGCTGTATCCGCATGCTCATACCTTCCTTCACCTTCTGACACTGCCTCAGTAGCTGCAAATAAAAACCCCTCCATCTGCAGTGCTGTAAGGGATAGGACCTAGCAAACATGTGACCAGTTCGCATTAGAGCATCTAGAGTACTTTGAGTGGGGCCAAGATTCCATGACAGTTGGAGAAGAGAGAAACTGGGATTCTGGACAAGCCTCTAGACCAGTCTGAGTGGTGAAGGTCGGTCTCAGCTGATGTGGGTTCTCAGAAAGGTGGTTTTAGTGTGTGTTTGTTTGGTTTTCTTTTGCCACTTTGTGACCTGCTGCTTTTGCTGCTGTCACTGCCTCAAATGACTATGGACTTGGTGATTTGAGAGGCTTGGTGAGGTCCTCTTGCCACAGACAGTCAGAGAGAACAGTGAACAGTGGAGGGTTTGTTTGTTTGCTAGGGACAATATATTTTGGTTTTGGTTTTCCCCAATGGAGGTTAATGGTTGAAATGTGATAAACTTAGTTTATGTTTTTAAAAGAAAACCATGTCCTTTCTCTTTGGGTTCAAGATGTGCTATCAATGTTTTTTGTTAAGGAATTAATTTATCATGTTGGCTCGTTATTAATCACAGAGGGCTGGATTTGCTCTATAGCTGAGGCAAATATTCTGGTACACATAATAAATGGTCCAGCAAGATTGTGCATAACAACTTGCACCTCCGCTTTACACTCATTTACGGAGGCCTCTCATTCTCCCACATCCTGTTTCCTAACCTTGTGCTAGCTCTTTGCACAGGGGTGAAATTAAATGTCTGTGCAAAGCATTTTTCTATAATTTAGTGCACCTAGTGGTCAAATCCTTGCTTTGATCTGTATGTATAATCCCCACTGAGGTTGATGAAATGTCTATACCCATGTAGCAGGGTGAGTTAGTACAGCTTAGAAGGCTTCAAATGCAGAATTCACCTTTTTGAGGCTTTATTTAGGAGTAGATTCAAATTTCATACACAATTCTACTTGTAGCTTCTATCAGTTTCTCTTCTAATTCCTTTCCCTTCTCTCAGAAAACATGTAATCATCTACTGGCAGCTGCCAGTTTAGTCTTGAAAAAAGAAGACTGAGGGGGACCTGATAATGGTCTTCAAATATGTTAAGGGTTGTTATAGAGAGGGCAGTGATTAATAGTTCTCCATGTCCAGTGAAGAAAGGACAAGAAGTAATTGGCTTAATCTGTAGCAAGGGAGATTCAGGTTGGATATCAGGAAAAGCTTTCTAACTATAAGGGTAGTTCTGGGATAGGCTTCCACAAGTGGTTATAGAATCCCCATCATAGGAGGTTTTTAAAAACAGGTTAGAGAAGCATCTGTCAGGAATGGGATGGGGTACTTGGTCCTGCCTCAGCTCAGGGGGCTGAACTAAATGACCTCTTGAGGAGCCTTCCAGCCTTCATTTTGAGGAATATCATTGTAACAGGCTGGCAACGTCTACCTGAAACGCCCTGCCCTGTTAGCCTTTTCCCAGCAAGGGAAATTCTAGCGAAGTGTGTTTTGCTGAATCACAGCAACAGTTGTCTCATTACATCACCTAGATGTGAGTAAAAGTGAAATGAGAAGGGGAGAGTGAATGGTGCAGCTCTTCTGTCTTTGTTTAAAGCAGAGCAAGCAGAACTTTTCCTCCTCTTCCTGGTTTAAGTAAGCATTGCTTCTCCACATCTTCTCATCTAGGCTAGCATGGTGAGTGCTCCACATTCCTCTTACAATTTGTTTTAACCACAGAGGTAAGGAAGGTAGGAGTGACTCTCTGGGACAAAAGCGATTGGGTGTGGGCTAAGCAGTCTGGAGGTAGGAACGCTCAGAGAAGCCAAGCCTGGAAGGAAGTCCTTAGCTGAACTTTGTTTATTTCAGAGTTACTAAAGCCACATTCCTGGAAATATTTATTTGACAGTGTATGGGTTTTGGGGGTAGGTTGAAAAGTATTGTATTATAACAATTCTATTAAAATGAGAACAACCCTTACATAACACTACCACTTTTATAATCTTACATTAAAAAGGAGGATACCTTGCAGTGTTTTTAATAAGGATATTAATTGCCCATAACAATTTTACGCATATATTGAGAGCAGTACAAAGCCCTTCATTTTGAAACATTTGACATTTTAAAAACAAAATTCTTCCACACCTTATTTGATTAGGACTTTATGAAGTTTATTTTAAACTTTTCATCTACGTCTGTTGTCAATTGACATAGAACATAGAATCATAGAATATTAGAGTTGGAAGGGACCTCAGGAGGTCATCTAGTCCAACCCCCTGCTCAAAGCAGGACTAACTTCAGCAATATCATCCCAGCCAGGGCTTTGTCAAGCCTCAGCTTAAAAACCTCTAAAGATGGAGATTCCACCACCTCTCTAGGTAACCCATTCCAGTGCTTTACCAGCCTCCTAGTGAAAAACTTTTTCCTAATGTCCAACCTAGACCTCCCGCCCTGCAACTTGAGACCGTTGCTCCTTGTTCTGTCATCTGCCACCACTGAGAACAGCCTCGCCCCATCCTCCCTGGAACCCCCTTTCAGGTAGTTAAAGGCCATTATCAAATCCCCCCTCTCTTTTGCAGACTAAACAAGCCCAGTTCCCTCAGCCTCTCCTCATAAGTCCTGTGCTCCAGCCCCCTAATGATTTTTGTTGCCCTCTGCTGTACTCTCTCCAACTCGTCCACATCCTTTTTGTAGTGGGGAGCCCAAAACTGGACACAATATTCTAAATGCGGCCTCACCAATGCTGAATAGAGGGGAATAATCACTTCCCGTGACCTGCTGGCAATGCCCCTCCTAATACAGCCCAATATGCCATTAGCCTTCTTGGCAATCAGGGCACACTGCTGACTCATATCCAGCTTTTTATCCACTGTTACCCCCAGGTCCTTTTCTGCAGAGCTGCTGCCTAGCTCGTCGGTCCCCAGTCTGTAGCTGTGCATGGGATTCTTCCTTCCTAAGTGGAGGACTCTGCACTTTTCTTTGTTGAACCTCATTAGATTACTTTTGGCCCAATCCTCCAGTTTGTTTAGGTCACTCTGTATCCTATTCCTACCTTCCAGGGTATCTACCACTCCCCCCAGCTTAGTGTCATCCGCAAACTTGCTGAGGGTGCAATCTACCCCATCCTCCAGCTCATTAATAAAGATGTTGAACAAAAACGGCCCCAGGACCGACCCCTGGGGAACTCTGCTTGTGACCGGCTGCCAGCTAGACATGGAGCCATTGATCACTACTCGCTGAGCCCTATGCTCTAGCCAGTTCTCTATCCATTTTTTAGTCCATTCATCCAACCCATACTTCTTTAACATCTTTTCACTTATTCTCTGCAATTTGACCATTTGATGAAACACTTCCTATTCTCAGAAACGGTGTTTAATTAGTACAAAAACTCATTTCTTTTTGGAGAGAGAAAGTATTTGGGCAACAAATGAGCTGAAAATTGATATGTGCATCCTCAACTAACTGGCACCTGAAATTTAGCATTGGATGCATAAACTAAGTATAAAACACCTTAAATCTTTGTCCCATATCGAACTCTGGAGATAGTTTCTATCCAGAGTAGCAATTGGCTAATACTTTCAATACTGCTCAAACATTATCTGGTTTATATATTGGTATTGCCTGCTTTTGGATTGACATTGATTTTCCACTTCGTTCGTATGTTTGTTTACTATTTATATAGCAAATAAAAAATATGACTACATAAAATATTAAATTTCAGTGACCTACAGGTATCTTTGTATCTATGGTGTCAAACTATACTGCAACTCATAGAACAAAGAACCCTCTTTTATGTGCTCATTTCTCTGCCAGCACATTTGTATGCTTTCTGGGAGGGCTTAGGAAGATATGCAAAAAGAGCCTGCCCAATGAGACAAGTTTAGATAGTACAGCTCATACTTGTTTATCTCGAGGGAAGATCTCTTTTGTCTTAGGTAGAATTGTTACCTTTGGAGCACAAAGGTCTTCATTTGAATCTCAGTAGCAGTTAATGTCCAGGAACCCTATGCGGTAAGTTTAAGCACTGATTGTGTGGAGTTTACTAAATCATTAAATCTCCTGTAGTGTCAGGCTATCAACTAGCAGATACTACAGGGGCTTGCAGATTAAAGTGCAAGTGATATAACAAAGATTCCCTACTGGATCACAATATAATATTTTTATTCTAAAAATATATTTCCACATATATCAGAGCTGTTATTTTTATCTTTTTTTTTTTTTTTTTTTTTTTTTTTTTTGGGGTGCTCTTGAAACTATAATACAATCATGCGACCTGCAGGGATGTTCCTTTAAGTTGAATTACTGCTGTCTCTTTTCCAGATGTAACTCAAGAAAATCAGCAGTGCATCCAAGGAATTTGTCTAGTTTTAGTCTCCTTTCTGTAGAAAGGATGCACTGTAGTATCATCAGTGTGGTCAATGCACATTTTTGCAGACACAGAGTACAATATAAGGCAGATTAACAACGGTTGTAGGCCAAGTTTTATGAAAGGACTTCTATTTCTTTAATAAAAAACATTCATCTGTGCAGAGTTTGTACATCTGTGTGTAAGTCTAGTTTCAGAGCTCAGGGTCAAACCGTTCTCCAAGATTTTATATGATTTGGCAAGACTTAAACTGGAGATTTCAGCACTGCATGCACTCTATGTTTATTCCTCCTACCTCACCCTGAAATTGACATTTTCTCTGGAACTTTCAGATTCATCTCTCTTGCTACCACAGTTCCTGAATAGTTTTGGAATTTTGTAGGTATTGCATTGGTTCCATTTATAATCAGTCACAAACCCAGGAGTTATTGGACTCCACTTTATAAATTCTGCTGAAAAAACACTAACATTTTGTTTAGCTAGATCATTAGAGGACAATCATCTGATGACCAGAAGTTCTCATTTGCTTTCCCACATAAAACCTGAAACTTGGCTGTGTGCTTTGAGCTGATATGTAGCTGTACAAATGTACAAAGGTTTGAGTTAAAGTTTTTGGTTTTAACACTACTTAACACAGGCACCAATTCAGTAAAACTCCTATACATGTGCTTAACTTTAAGCAAGTGCTTACGTCCCACTGATCTGAACTTGTGTTAGTAGTGTACTTCATGGAATAGTCACGTTTTTTAGTATATTTTCCTTCTTCAGAAATGTAGTTCTGATGTAAATGTTTGTAAACATAATTCAACACCAGCACAACTAAAATGTACTCTTGTAGTCATCATTCAATGTCACTGTATCAATAATGTGGTTTATATGACAAGAGGAAATATAGCAATGTCCTGCATTAATCCTTAAGAAGATATCTGCTACTGGTGTAGACGTGATTTGAACCACTCATTTTCAGGCCAGTTTTTACTATGCATTTACTTTAAATATCAACTGACTGAGATCTCTCCTGAAGAAGAGTTCTGTGTGGCTCAAAGCTTATTATCTATAGCTTCTTATCTATAGAAGTTGCTCCAATAAAAGATATTACTTCATCCACCTTGTCTCTGAGATCTCTTCTGGAATTCTATATCTTCTTCCGAATTGCACCTAAACTTACATCTTAAAGATCTTTCCCAAGAAGTGTCATACGATTAAATTAATTTATTAATCTAATACAATCTATGCAGGCTACCACTTAATCTCTTTAATCCAGTGTTTTGGCTGTAACAGTGGCCAGTATCAAATGCATCACTGGAGGGTACAAAATATAAACAGCCCCCCACTCTAATAACCCTTAATGGAATGAGCTATCCATAAAGGAAGTTTCCTCCTAATACCTGTAATTTCCTGGTTGACATTAACTCTGAAGTAGAAAGGGTTTATATTCCTTATAATATTTTTATCCTCTAGTATAATAGTGGGTGTTCTCATTATCCATGTGAATGTCTATTCTTTCTTGAATCCTATTAGACTCTGATCACTTGTAACAATGTATCAAAGAAAAAGCAACGAGAGTCCTGTATCACTTTAAAGACTAACAAATTTAATTTCTGCAGGCATAAGCTTTCGTGGGCATCTGTAAAAAGGTATTTTATCACTTTTAAATTTATTGACTGAGTGCTGAGGGAGTTGGCTGATATGATTTCAGAACCATTGACTATTATCTTTGAAAGCTCATGGCAATTGGGGGAGGTCCCTGATGTCTGGAAAAAAGCAAATATAGTGCCCATCTTCAAGAAAGGGAGGAAAGAGGATCCAGGGAACTACAAACCAGTCAGCCTCACCTCAATCCCTGGAAAAATCATGGAGCAGGTCCTCAAGGAATCCATTTTAAGGCACTTGGAAGAAAGGAAGGTGATTAGGAACAGTCAACATGGATTCACCAAGGGAAAGTCATGCCTGACCAACCTGATTGCTTTCTATGAAGAGGTGACTGGCTCTGTGGATGCGGGGAAAGCGGTGGACATGATATACCTTGACTTTAGCAAAGCTTTTGATATGGTCTTTCACAGTATTCTTATCAGTAAGTTAAAGAAGTATGGGTTGGATGAATGGACTATAAAATGGATAGAGAACTGGCTAGAGCATAGGGCTTAACGAGTAGTGATCAATGGCTCCATGTCTAGCTGGCGCCGGTCACAAGCGGAGTGCCCCAGGGGTTGGTGGTGGGGCCGGTTTTGTTCAACATCTTCATTAATGATCTGGAGGATGGGGTAGATTGCACCCTCAGCATGTTTGCAGATGACACTAAGCTGGGGGGAGTGGTAGATACCCTGGAAGGTAGGGATAGGATACAGAGTGACCTAAACAAACTGGAGGATTGGGCCAAAAGAAATCTGATGTGGTTCAACAAGGACAAGTGCAGAGTTCTGCACTTAGGATGGAAGAATCCCATGCACAGCTACAGACTGGGGACCGACAAACTAGGCAGCAGTTCTGCAGAAAAGGACCTGGGGATAACAGCTGATAAGAAGCTGGATATGAGTCAGCAGTGTGCCCTGGTTGCCAAGAAGGCTAATAGCATATTGGGCTGCATTAGTAGGAGCATTGCCAGCAGATCACGGGAAGTGATCATTCCCCTCTATTCGGCATTGGTGAGGCCACATTTGGAGTATGGTGTCCAGTTTTGGGCCCCCCACTACAAAAAGGATGTGGACAAGTTGGAGAGAGTCCAGCGGAGGGCAACAAAAATGATTAGGGGGCTGGAGCACAAGACTTATGAGGAGAGACTGAGGGAACTAGACTTGTTTAGTCTGCAAAAGAGAAGAATGAGGGGGGATTTGATAGCAGCCTTTAACTACCTGAAAGGGGGTTCCAGGGAGGATGGAACTAGGCTGTTCTCAGTGGTGGCAGATGACAGAACAAGGAGCAATGGTTTCAAGTTGCAGTGGGGGAGGTCTAGGTTGGACATTAGGAAAAAGTTTTTCACTAGGAGGATGGTGAAGCATTGGAATGGGTTACCTAGGGAGATGATGGAATCTTCATCTTTAGAGGTTTTTAAGCTGTGGCTTGACAAACCCTCGCTGGGATTATTTAGCTGAGGTTAGTCCTGCTTTGAGCAAGAGGTTGGACTAGATGACCTCCTGAGGTCCCTTCCAACTCTATGATTCTATGATTCAAAAATGGGTCCTTTAAGAATCTCAGCACAGACTTTGTTTATAGGCTCAAAAATTAGGCGAGAACTGAATCTTGAATAGAACTGGTGCAATGGGTAACTTTATTTTTTTATGATTCATAGTAATATTTGCTGTTTATTTTTCGTAACTGAAAGGGTCTCCATCAGCTGATGCTGAAGACCAATGTGCTCCTTCAGAGAAAGTGACTAAGAAACTCTTTGAAATAACTATTTCATATTATGTTTCATGGGACTAAGGCCACAGATTGACCTCAGTTAAAACAGCTCTCTCAAAATATCCATCGTCTCCCATTCTCAATGGGACTGAAGACATAGGCTGCCCTGACCAAGACGGCCACTAACGTCATTCAGCTGCTCCTCACAGCATTTCTCTCTGCCTCCTGACAGCAGAGGGAGGTACTATCTTCCCTGAGAGCTGTTTGGCTTCACTCCTATTAGGAACAATGGGAAGCAGTGGCCATATTTTAATATTCTTTTGTCAATTTAAATTTTGTTTGCTATTTTGAAACCAATTGCAGATTAAGCAGAGGTGTTCACTGATGCCTCAGTGATCCCCAAAGCTTTTATCTCAGTGGTTACAGTTAATGTAGAATTCAGCAATGTATACAAGGAGCTTTAATTATTCCTTCCAAAGTGCTTGCTTTTTTCCATCATATTTTGTTAGCATTCCAGCCACATCCATTTCCCATTGTACTGCCCATTGACCCAGCTTTGTTAAGGCTACCAGAAGTTTCAGTCTCCACAAACCTAAATACTTTTTTCATCTGCAAACCTCGCCACATCACTGCTCACCCCTTCAGCAAAGCATTTTAACACAACCAAACACCTTTTTCTACATGAAAATTGAGAATTCCCACTCTTCCATTTTCTGTCTCAATGGGATATAGATGTTTTCTTGAGCTGGGGTTTATTAAAGCAGTAACCTGAAATAAAATTACTTCTTATTTAGTTTTGTTAATGCACATGCTGAATTTCCAGAGATGTCTCTGGACATTAAGACACTAAGAGTTAAACAAACCCTAGAATTTGCCTTTTGTTTGAGAACATTTCAGAGGTTAGATGCTAAAAGTGTCAAAAAAGACATGTAGTATCACTTGAGATACATAACGTAATATTTGTTAATGGATTTTAGATGAGAAATCAGAAAGCAAAGTTTTCAAGGGCTTTCCAATAACAGTTTCTTTTGGGGTCATTCAGGCATGCAGAGGTGAGGATGGCTTGACACTGAAAGTACAGTATGACACTGAGCAGTCTTCCTGTTCTTTCTTCCCTCAGCATGGCTTAGAAGAAAAGAAACAACTGAGGCCACTGAGACAGCAGAGGATTGCCTGTTTTTCTGTATTTTAAATCTTGTACAATGTGACTAGTTTCTATGAGACAGGGATGTACTGTACTGACTGACCTTTTCCATTTCCTATGGCTCATACAGTTTGTGAAAGGGATGGACTCTGCATTTTGAACTTCAAACTTTGAAAAATACATGGCAAGACAACAAATGTCCCCTTAATTTAGGAAATGAATGTCCATGAAAATAAACAGCACTTCCTGTTATATATCCTGTATTACAGTGAAATGGAGCAGTCTGAGACATACAGACTGCAGGGATGATCTATAGTTACTGACCCCTAACTGTGCAGATTTTCTCAGGTATGCATTTCCCTTCACTCTGTCTGCGCTGTCTGATTTGCAGATTAATCCTTTTGGGTTTTTTTCAATAACCATAAAGACAATATACAAACCCATATGCTCTGAAACACACTATCAGCCAGTCAGAGCGCAGAGAATTTCATAATCATGTTATGGTTATTTCTGAATTATTTCTGAATAATTATAATGCAAGTATGAAAATCGCTCTACTCGGATTCCTATAATTTTTCTGCTTTGATTGGCTGCTGTGCTCAGAATGATCAAGATTTTTTTGCCAAAAAACAAGGTGCTGACTGAGCTTTCCATTTTTTTCCACAGAAAAACTTCAACATTTACATAAAGACTGAAAAAAGAAAAACCATAAAGAAGAGAAAAAACAGAGGGGGCGGGTGACTATGAAACTGCAGAAAGGTAAAGTTTAAAAAACAATTCTTTAAGAAAAAAAAAACCGCTGTCCTTCCTCTCCACTTCTCTTTCATTCTTCTAGGTCAACAGGGCTCTTGTCCTGACTTCTCTCTTCCTTCCTCCCCGCACCGCACCAAATGCATAATAGACAGAGCTGGTAGCAGCATCTATTATTCAGGTCACAACATTTCCCATTATATGACTCTGTTTTCAGTTGCTTATAACTTTGCCAAACTCTAACTGTTTGGGTAGAAATTTTTCATGCTCTGTGTGTGTACAAGCAACTTTTATTCTGGGATTTCTTAACATCTGAGTGCTTGACTTTGTAACTATAATAATGTTCTTTTACCACAGTTTTTTCTGTGCAATATTATCAAATGTATATGTGTTTACATTGTTTTGTTTTTTTTCCTGAATAATCCCCCTTCCCTGTGCCATACTTCCTCCCAGTTCAGTTATGAAATATATTGCAAACATATAGTACAGCTATTCTGGGATAGAAATATTCCAACAAAATTACCATTTAGATTTAAATACTACATACTATAATAATAGAGCCAAACAGAAATCGTTGCAATAGGCTATGTCCCAGTCACCTTAATCCAGATCTTTAAGGAATCATCAATGGCAGCATTTTCCTTTTATTACACCAGTAAAAGGTGCTAACATGCTTCTAAAAAGACAAAAAAAGTTAACATTTGAATCACACGAAGGGGTTATTAGTCTGATACAATAAGCTGCCTGGTTATTGCTTTTACTCTTGGAAAATACAGGTTGGAATTTGTAGTCTTACAATGCTATAAACATACCTGTAATTTAACAGGGATTTTACAAAGAAGTTTTTATGTGGCTTGCAATTTTTTTTAATAGCACCATGGTTATATCTGAAGTGAGTGATAAATAACTCAACATTGCTCAGTTTGTGTAGTGGTAGTGTCACAATTTTATGTCAGTGTACATCTCACCTGTACATAAAATGGATTTATGCTGTTAGCCACATTAGGCATGGGTCTAAAAAAAACAATCAAGCAATGACAGTCAGTCAGCAGCACATCTGTACTGATGAAAATACAGCTGGTCCTATTTATTTTTAAAGAACCCTTTCAATTACAGGGAAGTGTACACACTAAATGAAAACTATCTAATTTGCAATTTTATTGGATTTGGATATAATTCAAAATATTTTATCAGTCGTGACCTAGTTAGGAAACCTACCACATTTGCCGCATCATCCTTGGAATTAGACCACACACATTTTAAATTGGTACTTAAAGGTTTATTTGACCAAAATAGGAATAGAAGGCACATGGATCAAAAAAAAAAAAATTTCTTCAGACAGAATGTTAGTGCCCTACAAATAATTTATGTAGATGTGCTTCAGTTGCTGAGTTCAGATCATCATCTCACCTTCATGGTTCAGAGGTTGATTCCTGGGGTTTGATTTAGGTCCATTTCTAGTTATAACATACAAATTGTTTAAAAGATTTGTCTGTCTTTCTGTGTTCTTTAGTGGTGCGCATCACTGCAGCATATGAACCACAGATCTTACCAAATCCTATCTTTCCAGTGTTTC
Organism: Emydura macquarii macquarii; assembly: GCF_026122565.2. NCBI lineage: Eukaryota > Metazoa > Chordata > Testudines > Chelidae > Emydura > Emydura macquarii. The sequence goes on from NW_027132013.1 coordinate 26,339,966, forward strand.
TATTGTGAGGATATGCAAGCTATATGCATTCCTGCCAAACATTCTAGTGTATGTTTGCTTACATAACATCTTTGTCAAGAAGAAAAAATTCTTAGAGGAAAAATTCTTCTGCATGATCTGCACTGAAGGGCTTAGATCTGTGACACTGAGTTCTAGTAAGCCTTGTGAATGCAGAATTCTTATTAATGTCAATGGACTTTCTACACATGTAGAAAATACAAAAGAGTAGGATTTTGCATGTGTTTTGTATCCTTGCATGGCTAAGTATCTATGGATCTACTCCTACAGTCCCTACAAAACAAAACTCCCATCAGTTTCAGTGGGAATTTTGCTGGATAAAGACTGAATGAGAAGACATTATATCCAACTGCAACCACTATGTTTTTTGTCTTATCAGGTTATGGGAAAGGGACAATAGAAAAGCCTTGGTTTTCAGATTACAAAATGGTCATCCATGCTCCTAATGTTAGGAAGTGATTGAGTCTTGGAGATAAGTTATTACATCTTGCAACAAATTTAATACTAAATTTGAGTACAAGGAGAGAAACAAACAAAATCAGTCTCAGGGAATCATTTACATTTATGCAACTACTTCCCTCACAAACTTCCTTCAACACACTACTATGGCCCTGACACCACAAAGGGATTCTCGAATACAGGCCATTCCTTCTGTATGGTGTTCTATTGATGACATCACTGAAAATAATAAAAAGTTACATGGATGAAAGCAACAGGAATTGTGGATCCCTTTGCAGAATTAGTGTGAAAACAGCTTCATTGGATGTCAACCTACCAGTACAAAGCAATAACGTACAACAGTGGGGCTATGGGGAATATTAACAGGACAACAGACAGCAGAAGAAATTACTAATTTTAAAAATGCCAAAGAAACATCAAAGTCCACACAGAAGAAACAGGTCTTCTAATAGTTTAAATGTTGCATCTAAAATACCCACATATGAAAGGCTGAATAGAATCCCATTTCTCTACCATGAAAGGGTGGGAGGATTGGATCAGTTTTGCTGGGATTTGAACCAAGGTTCCCTGAATTCTAACTGACCTACCATTTATGCTATCGTTTGTGATTTGATGGGATAGAAGGATTATTTGAAAACAATATCAATAGGTTACTAAATCAGGCCAGATTTTCAGAAGTGTATCACAAGATATCAACCCTCAATGATGTAGAGGAATGTGTTTTGTTCATACAAAAACCTTAAACATTTATATGGGAAAATGAACACGTGCATGCAAATCTAGTCGCTGTATTCCTAATTATCTGTTTGTATGTGAATAGAGGGCTTGTGTGCATGTTTTTTGTAAGCACAATCCTGTGTCCTTTATCTTCCAATAATCAGTGTAAAATAAATAAATAAATAAATAGACAATGTTATGAGTATGAGATTATGGCAGACACTTTTTTTTACACAAGAACAATTTTCATAATGAGCATCCCAATTTTAATTTTCCCACCCAAATTATTTTAATAGCATCCTTCTCTTTAATGTGTTTTTTTTTTAATTATTCCTTTGTTTGGCAAAAGGTTTTATTATTTTCCCAGAATTGTTTTATTTTCATTGTAACCGATTAATTTCTTCCATGAGCATTGTCTTTTGTGTGCAAACATTTTATATCTGTTGTAGTTTGCAATATGACATGAAAAACACATTAGCTGTGGTTTGCTAATTTCACACATTCCTTCCCCTCATGCCTCCTGCAGCAGATTAGGAATTTGTATGTGTTGGATTATGTTTTTCCCTCTTTATCTCCCCTTGGCTGACCTTCCAGAAACTTCATGACTATGTTTTTAGGTAAGGGAAGACAAAAGTATACCTTTGAGACTGAATAATGAAGCAATAGTTAGTTACAAATGTGAACGTTAGAAAGAAAGGAAAATAACAGTCTGGTTTTATCTGAAACAGAATTATCCTGTAATTGTCTCTGTGCTGTAATTATGTAGGCCAGCATATAAAAGATAATAGCCAAATATTTTTTATTAGTTTCATCTACTGTATTAAATCCCTTTGCATGCCAAAAAATGAGCCCTCATGTTGGCTGTATTTTATGATTCACCTTATTATGAATACTGTCCTGAACACATATTGTATTCAAAAGTGCTTTTCAGACTTCAGGTTAAACAGCTGGCTGACAAAAATACCTCTGCAGCTATGTGAGATGCTTAGCAATAAATATATAGGAACAAATTCTAATTGTTATGCAGCCAAATAACGGTTTAGGATTGCTGAACTGTTTGCAAAGGATAAGTTTGTCCATTTCCATGATATCACAACAGCTGAAGAACATACAGTAATTATATTTCTGTGAAAAATTCAAAAAGTGTTTGGTTTCAAAATAGATGCACAAACTCTAAGGCCGGAAATAACCACTATGAATATCTAGTCTGATCTTCTCTACACATAGGCAGTAGAATTTTCCACAGAATACATGCAAATATATTATCCTCAGGTAAGTGCAACCTGGTAAGTTTCAATTTAATTTTAGTGTTCTGAGACTACAATCAAAGCTCCATGACTAAGCTCTTAATTTTGCACTTCTTTCCCAGACAACAGCCTCAGAGAACTCACTCACTGAATTCAAAATTCATAATTCTGAGCCAAGGCTTGAATTATGAATTATTTTGCTTGGCCACATGACACACGGTATAGCTGTATTCCATGACTGGATTATTGTAACCCTTACATATCAGGTTTTAAATGTAAATATTCAAGTTTACAAATTCAGAATCCATGTTTTGTGAACACGTGCTCAAATTCAACTTCAAATCCTCTTTTTCCTCAAATAGTGCTGCCAATAAACTGGTTCATGACAATATCTGAAGAAAGTGATCACCAGTAGGGTGAGAACACAATCAACACAAAGTGGTTTTAAAGATTTAATGGGTATTCATGAAGGATTGTAGTGGTGGGGACCATGCTGTAGTAGTGGTGGTGCAGTAGATGCAGTCAGCAGCTGATATCAGTATTGGACCTCACTCTTGATTAGAGAAACATAATGTCAGCAAAAAGACATAACACCAGACTATACCTTGACAACATGGGGTTATCTTGCAACCAAATCATTTGTCCTCAGAGAGGGGAGAATTCAGCTCCTTGCCCCAAGTTATCTTTCTTTAAGACTGTCTCCTGGTCACTGCTGAAACTTTCCCTGTAGAATCACACTTTTACAGAAATCTTTCCCAACATGTGTTTCTTGTAGCTAGCCCTTTAAATTTTTCAGAGACAAGTAGTTCCAGACCTAACTGACCATTTGGAAGTCAAATGCTGCATCTTTCTCCCTTCTAGCTGGTAAGTATTCCTATAAAATTTCCCCTTTCTTTTATCTTTGAGGTCATAATGCATCGTTACAGGAACATGTGCCCACTGAGAACTGGACTGTGACCTTTGAACTCAATCTGCAGAAGCCAATACACTGTTCCCATATAGTATCAACATTTTTTGTTACCAAATTGGGATACATTTGACCCATTAACATAATGGTGACTGACTCTACTTCCTATTACCAATCCCCCGAACTAGCTCCTTAACTTCAAATGCTTATAGCTTAAATAAAGCAGTTCTTCTTATTCTTTATAAAGTGGAAATGATTTAACTTCCAGACAGAAGGCCTGTCTGGCAAATTTCATTGCAGAACACATTTTTAAGGAGCAAGTTACAAGCCTTCCACTCCCCACATTAGGATTTTATCTGGCAGTCATTACTACAGTTAGTTGGCTATGAACAATCCTGCTAGACTTTTTGTCCCTTTAATGACTGGCTGAGGTCAAGTTTCTAGTAGACATACCAGAAAAGTAAAGGAAGGTTATTTGAGACAAATGCAGTCTGATTTACCTGAAGAGATTTTCTCTTCTGCAGTAGATAGCACATCTAATATGGAATGACATGACTGCTGAATCATTCAGCTGATATATCTGCTTAGTACAGGCTCTTATTGATGCTGTAACACTGCTTTTGCTTAGAATGATCTTTTTAGACACCTCATGAATTTCACACACTTGTAAGCTGCATTTTTTACATTCCGTGGATAAGACAGAACTGTTCTGATTCACAATGTGCTTTACACATTAGCTTTTTGGCCACAGACACAAGCTCACTATTGCATTATTTAGAGCTGAATGGATACATTTTCTCAGGTACATTTTAAATGTGCCCTTATCTAATTCATTAGGGTTACTTGTACCCAGCCAAAAATACTGCATTTAACAGTAAAAGATGATTTTATTTCACCTTGAGTAGCATTTCTCTTTATTTTGAATTTCCTAATAATATAGCTCTATACAAATGAGAGCTGAAGGACACAGGAGGTGTGGGGAATAAATTGCCTTTTCACCATGAACGTTTATATATAATCACTTCCTCTAGGTCTCTCCTTCATATGGCTGTCTAGATCACCAAAATATGGTCAGATCAGGACATTAGGCCTTCCAGTAGTAAAACACACCCATTTGTAGCTGATTTTGAAATGTTTTGTATATTTGAATTATTAATCATATCTACTATATTCCACCTTTCATCAAGAATGATCTTAATGTGATTTACAGGCTGTTTGCACAAAATTAACTTTATTACCTGTTCCAGTGCAGCTAACTCTGGTGAGGAACACAGCAACCATTCTGCACCACTAATGCTTTAGATTTCTAAAAAGGGAGGGGAATGACTTCCCTAACTGAAACTGAAGGAGACATTTAGATAGATTATAATTGTTTGAGCAGGAATTTGGCCATGACCAGGGTTAATAATCCTGCTCTTGAGAATAGCACCATGGGCTCCTTAAATGCAATAGGCCAGGTACGTGGCTTCACATGTCCTTAGAAATAGGGCATCTCCAGCAACATGTCTTCCTGCTAGCACAATACATCAGTTCAGTAGTGCCTGAAAGGAAAGAATGCCACCCACTGAGTCAACAATATCTCTTCCTGCAGCATCTTCGTTTTCTTTGGAAGTCTTCCTTCCAAGTACTCACTAGACAAGCTCTAGGTGATATGCCCATAGGCAATACAGTATATTGCATGTATTTATGGGAATCCAGAGTAATTCAGTGGTGATGCTTCCATAAATAGTACATCAGCTTGGCCAAGGATATGGAGTCACTCAATTGATAAATATCAGTTTTGACAGTTGAGTATCTCTCCTACCTACATTAGAACACTGAAATAGAGAAGTGCTCTATACTGTTAGGTAGTTTAAATCATTGGGAGGGAAATATGATTCTTAAAGATTTGATTGTCCAGTATTTATCCACCAGTGTATCAGCTATTTATACAGGTTGTTTTACTGCTTTGTTACGTTAGTGGATGCAATCAGTACACAGCTGAAAGGACAACATTAATTGGTCACCTGGCTTATATTGTGTAGTTAAATCTGACTAACAAAGCAGCCTTTTTTAATCAATGTTTGCCTAGGGGAGAAATGGTAGGTTTAACACAAACTGATTTCTCTTTGAGTAAATGACTGAATTTTACCAGTCAGTGGTCCTCTAACAAATATTCCTGGGTCCTCTAACAAATATTCTGTGATGGGTCTATAGAAAGAAATCAGTCTAAGAAATGAGCACTGGAGAATGTCACAAGGAAAATAGGGAGAAGAGTCCGTTCATGAGAGGATCTTTATTGATAAGATTCCCCTTTACCTATGGTGTTAAATAATCCTAAAAAAAGGGCCTCTCTGATTGAAATACCTCAGGCAAATCATTGACGTTGCATGCATACTGTAACTGGATTTAGGCATACTGTATACCTATTTTATTTCTTTATGCATAGTTTCATTAAGTTGCATCATTGAATACTTTGTGCTGGTGAGAGGAATATGTTTTAAAAGAATGAATTTTATCTGTATTAGTGTGGGGAGAGTACGTATATAAATAGTAAAACTGACAGAAATGAAATCAGAACTGTTTTGGAAAAAAAATAGATTTCCTTGGTGAGATCAATAATTTATTCTGTTAGTTTCTTGCAAAATGCATATGATTGGCATTTCCATTTGTTCTTGTTTATGACTTTAAAAGGTATATTCTCAACTCAGCGCTTAGGGCTTCAGGGCCAAATTTTCAATTGTATTTAGGCACCTAACTCCAATTGAAATCAGTGGGAGTTAGGCATCTAAATACTTTTAAAAATCTGGTCCTGAGTACCTAACCCCTCCCCAGGTTCTATTAACATTAACATGAAGCATTCCACTAATCCCCGGAAGCACCAAATAAAAAAATAATCCTCTAGGTTCCAGTCTGGAATCCTGTAACTCACTGAGCAGTAATTGGTCTCAGAGTGGAAGCAATAAAGAGCCTCTGATATGCAGCATGAAGCAGCCCATCATCTCCTCCTCCCACAAATAAATCACTCCCTGTGCTCTGATCCCTCCACAAGTTCCCAATCCTCTTCCATTGCCAGCTCATGGTCTTGGACCTGGGCTTCAAAGGCATCAACAAGTCAAACCCAGCTATATCATTGGCCGCATCTCTATCTATGACACAACAAGGTAGGAGCGTGTGCCTGATGCAATGCAATTTACAAAGCTCTCAACAAAGTGTATAGAGGTGTAAATAAAGGGAATTCAGCTCTGAAACAATTTCCCAGAGTTGATTAGTCTAATCCAGAATCTGGCCATTTTCAGAGAACTCTGCAAGATCCATATGTCATGGCTACAGACTGTGAATTGTGACTTAGACCCCTTCAGTATCCCTCAAGTGCACCCTGTATGTCACAGGCTTGGCTTCCTATGTGGGCCTGCAACACTGGGATGGGATCTCTGGGCTGTAGCCTCCCCCCGCCCTGGTTCCCACCCATTTTAACAATTCAGACTCAACTTGGCTTTGACACCTGTAATAGTTTCCAAAAAAAAAGTTTGGGACCCTGTGACTGAATATGTTAACCATGACCCAGAAACAGAGTTTCCAAAACAAAGCATTATTTTTATATACGGTGCACAGGGTAACAACAATAAAAGGCCTCCTCACATGGGAAACAGTTACACCTTTGTAAATTCCCCTCAGCCCCTCTAATACTACCTCTGGCAGGGAAAAGTAGACTGCCCCCGTTGCCCTTCCCATTTCTCACCCACTGTGTGCTTGCCAGCTTGTCAGGTATTCACTGACACACCCAGGACTGCCTCTCTTAGCTCACCCAACCCCCCTCCCTTTTTGAGGGTCTTTGAGGTTTAGGATCCTCCTTGATCCAGGCTTTAGCCTTGGGAAGAGTAATCCATTCTAGCTGGGATGGAGTCTCACAGGCAGTATTTCCAACAGTTTTTTCATTTCTTCTTCTTATCTGTATCATTGTTTTATGTTTCCTGCTTGGCTCCTTTAACAACCCCTTTTGATCTAACCCCAGAGCAAGTGACCCATCTGTGACGTTCCCTCCCTGCAATCTGGACTGGTGTGTGGCTATGTCACCCCAATTCCTCACTCCTGGTCCCCGACTTACTCCGCTTTGCTGTGTGAACCACCCACTCCTGGGTCAGCCCATGCCCAGCCTCCTGCGAGTAATCGGTCCCTGGCCTGGTGGAGGAGCACTTCTGGCCAAGCACTCATGGGATAGATTCCCAGCAAACACCCCCAGTCCCAAATGCAACCCCGGGAACTGCCATCTTACAGGGTTCAGTGCTGTACACTACACCCTGCAAGCTCATTTACATTTGTCTGTCAATTTATCAAAGAAATTGATATGTACCAGCTCTAAGCGAGGTCTCTGCATACACTCAATCCACATGCACTCTTTTAGATAAAACAAACAAACAAGTTTATTGACTACAGCAAGATTTTAAGTGATTATAAATCAGATTAATATAAATCAAGAGATTAATATGAATCAAGGAGTTTATCACAATTAACTAAAAGGTAATTCACATCCTAAACTATGCTTAATATTTCAGTATCTTTTCAGTCCTTGATGTTAGCTTACCCACAGCTGGCTGAGATGAATCTTGCAACAGGGCCCCCCCGCGCAACCCCTGTGGGCAGTTGTCAGAGTCCTTGATGTTGCTATGTAGATCGATTCCAGGGGACAGGCCTTATTCTTTTAACAAGTTTCCTTGACCCCCCTGGGGTCAGGTGATTGGCCATGTCTGGCAATGGACCAGTCTGTTGTTCTTGTATGCATGCCTCTGCAAGGCGCAAACACTCAGCTTTGTGTTTGTCTGCATCTATTCAAGCCATGTGAGACACACATTTGGGGGTATGACGTAGCAGAGTTTCATATCTGTACATATGCATGACATTGCAGGAAACATGCTATCATAACACTAGTGTTCAGTATGTCATGAGCATTCCAAAAACACCTTACGTGACATAGTTTGCATTAGACAATACACAGTCACACTATAAGGGTGTACATGAGGTACAGCGTGTCACACCATCATAACCAAACACAAAGAGTAATGTTTTTTGGGATACCCAGGACTGTGAGTAGCACTGTTACCCTTGTCTCTAGTGAAATGGAGTCCTGCCTGTGGTAGCTGGCAGTTAGCTCCCTAACACCACTAGTCTTTCAACCACTCAGGGACTCTCCTTTGGTCTATGCTGCCCTGTCATTGCCTTGTAGACTAACACAAGATGCATCCCGGTCTCCACATCCCCTTGAAGCACTCCCCTGTGATATCCAGCCCAAGGCATTGGTTACTCACAGAGATCCCAGATTCTCGGCTCCCAAGGAAGCAGTGTAAGCCAGCTTACTAGTTTTGCCTTAAGTCATCACTCCTGTATAATGCACAGCACCAGGGAGCACTTATAATAAAACAAAATAAGGTTTATTTAAGAAAGAATAGCGGTTCCACTAGAGAGTGGTGGAAACCAATGGTTATAATACAAAACAAAATAATAAAATGTGAACCAGAATCCACACTTATGAATAGTTACTTTTCCTAAAGTAAGTTCCCCACTCTCCACCCCAAAGTCCAGTCTGTTTCAGAGCTTCAGATTTCAGATTTCTAAGAAACCAGGAGCCAATCTTTCTTGAAAAACCCCCATTATGGCTACACTACAGTTTAAATAGACATAAATTATGTCGCTCAGGGGTGTGAATTAGCAACTCCCCTTAGTGACATAACGTATGCTGATTTAAGTGCTAGTGTGGACAGCATTCTCCTGCTGACATAGGTACTACTGTTTGCAAGGGGCTGGAGTAATAAAGCCGACAAGAGAACTCTCTTCTGTCAGCATGGAGCAGCTACGCGGAGAGTTTACAGCACCACAGCTGCATCAGTGCAGCTGCGCTGCCGAAAACACTCTAGCATAGCTACAGCCTCAGACCTGCAAAGTGAAGTAGGAGATTTCTGCATTTTGGGTTCATGGCCATCTTGCATTAACTGTTTATATTGTAGGGTATATCTGGGAACCTGAGGCTTTAACTGACTAAAACTTGAAAGTACTTTTAAAAAATAGCTTTAGGATGGTACTTAGTGCTTTTTTCTGGAATTAAAAGTACATAAAGGTTTTAAAGTGTTTTAAAGTGAATGTATGTCAGGATGAAAATAAACCTGGATATAAAGCCGTCTATTCAGGGAATAGGTACAGGCACAGACATTGGGTCCCCATACTGCACCAATGCCCGCTTGTTTTAATGTACATTGCCAATCCTGTTTTGTCTTACAGCAGTGTAAAACAGTGGAATTACTCCTGAAGTCAGTAGGGTAAAGCTGACGGAAGTGATATTAGAATCAGGCCATAGACTTTGCAGTAAAAATAATTATGATGTCAGAGGATGATGACATCAATTGAAGGAAAAGCAAAACACACAGATGAATTTCTCAGATTTTGTTTTGAGGCAGATGTGGTTTTTTTTTAATGAAGAATGGGAAAGAGATGCAGAAAATATGGATAAGTCCAGTTGTCTCTGAAAAGATTTTTTTAAAAGTTTTTCATGAGGTTTCAATGGGCCCTGCAGTGTATTTAGGATACTTACAGTGATGCCATCTATTTTTTTCATTCCATCAGTCTGCCGCTTTATATTCTCTTTTTGTTTTATATTTTCTGAGTCAGATTTTAGTCACACTTAAACTGGAGTCAATGGAATTACACTATAGTAACTTAGCTCCACAGTAATTCCCCGTTAGGGTATTTAAGATGAATTAATTGGTTTTATATGAAAATGCAAACTGGAATTTGTGTCAAAATGTGCTTGGGTTTTGCATAATTATGTATTTGCCAAAGAAAGTGTGGTGTAGTCTTATGGTTAGCTCATAGGGGGTTTTGACTACTGTTATTGCAGGCCAAGGAGAAGTGTGATTTGTTGTGGCCTGGTTAAACTTCTAGAGCAGCTTTCTGGCCACGTTGCAGTGCTTGCGTAGCATAAAGCAGCCAGACCAAAGGTAGCGGTTTGAACCCTGGATCTCCATTTGCGAAGCGATGTATTTTCTGAGGGAAAAAGTTAGCTGCAACTTGCTGAAGGCCTTGTTATACAAAACAGTGGCTCTGTGTTGTCATCTATAAGGCTATATCAATGTAGGCTTCTCAGGTGGGACCTTCATTTTACTTGGCTTGTGCTGCCATTATTTTCAAAACAGTCAGCTAAAGAGAGCCTCATTAATCTAGTTTCCTTTGGTAGGTTTCAATATGCTGTAACATAGGTTACCTGATAAAATCATTAGGATTATTTATTTCCCAAAGTCTTGGTGCCTTTACATGAGTAAATGGCACAAGGCCACATTCTACTCAGAGAGCTAGTGTTAAAGTGTATACAGTCATGAAAACAAATTAGGTAGGGTAGCCATTTGTTAAAATAAGTAACTGGATGCACTTTGATTTATGAGTTAAGCACTCTTATGAAAGCCAAATTCACCCCAGAGTGAAACAGAAGTCATATGGAGGATAGCTAATGTTACACCAATTTTTAAAAAAGGCTCCAGAAGCGATTCCAGCAATTAGAGGCCTGAAAACCTAACTTCAGCACCAGGCAAATTGGTTGGAACTTTAAGAACGATAATATGAAATGACAAAAAGTTTGAAACTTTGAAACGATAAGAACATAATTATCAGACACATAGATGAATATGATTTGTTGGGGAAGAGTCAACATGGTTTCTGAAAAGGGAAATCATGCCTCACCAATCCACTAGAATTCACTGAGGGGGTCAACAAGCATGTGGACAAGGGTGATCCATTGGAAACAGTGTACTTAGATTTTCAGAAAGCCTTTAACAAGGACCGTCACCAAAGGCTATTAAGCAAAGTTAGTGGACATGGGATAAGAGGGTAGGTCCTCTCCTGGATCACTAACTGGTTAAAAGACAGGAAACAAAGGGTAGGAATAAAAGGTCAATTTTCAGAATGCATAGACATAAATAGTGGTATCCCCCAGGAACAAGTACTGTTCAACATATTCATAAATGATCTGGAAAAAAGGGTTAACGGTGAGGTGGAAAAGTTTGCAGATAATACAAAACTACTCAAGATAGTTAAGTCCAAAGCAGACTGCGAAGAGTTACAAAGGGATCTCACAAAAGTGGGTGACTGGGCAACAAAATGGCACATGAAATTCAGTGTTGATAAATGCAAAGTAATGAACATTGGAAAATATAATCCCAACTAGATATAAAATGATGGAGTCAAAATTAGCTCAAGAAAGTGATCTTAGAGTCATTGTGGATAGTTCTCTGAAAACATCTACTCAACATGTACTGGCAGTCAAAAAAGCTAACAGAACGTTGGGAATTATTAGGAAAAGGACAGATAAGAAGATAGAAAATATTGTATTGCCTCTTTATAAAACCATCTTGAATTCTGCGTTGCAGATCTGGTCGCACCATCTCAAAAAAAATATTGAAATTGGAAAAGGTTCTGAAAAGGACAACTAATGTGATTAGGGGTATGGAAAAGCTTCCATATGAAGAGAGATTTATGACACTGGGACTTTTCAGCTTGGAAAAGAGACGACTAAGGGGGGATATGATAGAAGTCTATAAAATCATGACTTGTGTGAAGAAAGTAAATAAGGAAGTGTTATTTACTCCTTCTCATAACACAAGAACTAGGGGTCACCAATGAAATTAAAACAAACAAAAGGAAGTATTTCTTCACACAACTCTCAGTCAACCTGTGGAACTCCTTGCCAGAGGATGTTGTGAAGGCCAAGACTATACCGGGGTTCAAAAAAGAACTAGATAAATTCATGGAGGATAGGTCCATCAATGGTTATCAGCAAGGATAGGCAGAGATTGCTGTTTGCCAGAGGCTGGGAAAAGCTGATGGGCTGGATCATTTGATGATTACTTGTTCTATTCATTCCCCCTTAATCACCTGGCATTGGCCCCTGTCAGAAGACAGGATACTGAGCTAGATGGACCATTGGTCTGATCCAGTATGGCTGTTCTTAAGTTCTTATATATGCTTTCAGTTCATTCACTTAGAAAAAGGTACTAAATGCATTTAAAAACAACAATAACCAAAACACAGAGGGTAATTTTCAGTTTTTAAATTCTCCATAGATGTTGTTTTCCTTTATGAATTCCACACTGCAATCCAGAAGAGAAGGAGATAATTTTTAAAAGAAGATATGTGGGGGTGCGAGTTGATTTTGAGGTCAAAAGCAAACTACACATTTTCACAAAAACAAGTCTGGTACTGCAAACAGTCAGTTTAACTGTAGAATGCAGAAGACAAGCTATTCTGTAGTAGCTGTTCAGTCTGTAATTAATTATTTATGTGATTTACTTGTTCTTTACAACCTGATTGTGCTATCCTTGCACACACTGAGTAGTACCTTACTCCTCAAGGTGTACCACTAACTTAAGTAGGACTGCCTGTGGACTATTCAGTATGCCTAAAAGAATCAGACTCTGATCCTATGTGTTTTGCTGGTGTTTTGTATTTAAAAGGTAACTGAAGAGTTCTCCCTGCCTACAGCATAATAACCATGTTCTGAGCTAAATAAACACTGAGGCCAAAGGCTGAGTTTTTGTAGGAAATAAATTCTGTAATTGATGGCCCAGGAGCTGATAAGCCCAGAGTACAAAAACAGCTATTACAGAGTTAACAGGGAAACTCTCTCAAGATGTTTCTACAACACAGAGATGTGCTCTTTCAGTTCTTGCCTGGGTGCTCTGCTGTTGCTGATATAAATCTTTGTGTTCTGATAGACTATTACCCTCAAAACTCTTAATCCAAATGACCACCAAAAATGGACTCATCTCAGTTTGTGAACTCTATCTTGTAATGCCACCTACAAACCCTGCATCCTTGCACTTAAGCCATAATACAGTTGGCTCAATACGGTCATTTCATTTTTTGGATATCAGGGCCATGTTATGGTAATTGATGGAAAATCTGTTGGTTGCTGCTCAGACCTAACAGAAGTCTGTTTCCTGTATAGAGCTATAAGACCTGATTCTATAAGGTACAAAGTACTTTCTGTGAAATACGGGGCACCTTTAACTCCCACTAATATCAGTAGAGGTGAAGGTGCTCAGCACCTTGCAGCTTCAGGCGCTAAAAAGTCGCTAAAACTTTAACGCATGGTTCTACTCTGAAAAATAACTGTGAAATGGCATTGTGAGGTGGGATTATCTGGCACTAATTTGCAGATCAATAATGCTCAGTTTACAAGTAAAAAGGAGGCGTTTTTTTTTCCTAACTGACAACTCTGAAAATTCAGTCTAGAGTTGAAAATCAAGCTGGATTTCCCTTTCTCTGTGTCCAATGGTGACCAACGTGACATGCCTGTGATGACAGCTGTACAATCCTAGCACTGTCAGTGTGTTTGCACAGGTGTCATTGATTGGCTCTAAAACTGGACCACAGTAAACAATTCTGGCAATCATGTCACAGTTACAGGATGAACTGTGTGTCAGACCCCTCCTTTAGTCCCTCTAGAGTGGACCCCTTTGGTGACAGGCCTGGCTTCCTGCACGTCACTCTGGGTGGAATCATATGGTCCAGCTGACCTTAGAAGGCGTCTCTGGGCTGCAGCCCTTCTGTTTCCCAAACATGCTAATTTGACCAGACTAAGGCACTTGTCAGCCATTTCACTCTATGGACCTGCGACCAGCGAGTTGATTAACATGACTCAGAAACAGTATTTTCAAAGAACATGTTGTTTATTTATTCCCTCAAAGGTACAAAGCCCTTTTAGCAAAGGATAAAAATAATAACATTTATATGCATATATATATGCATGACTTTTATTTAGACAAATTGGCAAGAAAAAATTAAGGTGTGAGTTCTCTGTGGACCAGCTAAGTCCCATCTCTGGGAGGAACACTCACTCCTGCTTGCAACATGCTTTTTTGTTACTCTGTATTTCCCTGCCAGCCTTTCAGCCGCAGTAGACACTCTGGGCAGTCTCTGACCACGTGCTCAACTCACACCCTTTTCCAGGTCTGGGGTCCTGTAATGGTTTTGTGTTTCCTCTGATCTCTCAGTTGTTCGTAGGTGGAGAGTTTTACCTAGGACTTGGACTGTGTCCATCCATCTCTTTTCAAAAATATGATGAACAGCCATTGGATGGCAGAAACTGTTGGTCACTACTGATCTGTACTGCTTTTTTTTAAAGAAGATTCTTGACTTTTAACATTTTAACTGTCCTACTTTGTGGCCCTATTACCTGTGTATGGTGAAGAACTAATCAAAAGCAATTGATCAGTAAATCAACTTCTATGCAACTTAGTCCATGACAGACCTTTGGCAGCGTTTTGAAAGAGAAAAATAAGTGAAGAGCTGGTAAACAGCACACTAGTCATTAATTTTTCAAGCCTATATATTAATGTAATTGGGGTCAAATTAGTGATTGCTCCGCCAAGCATTCATGGGTTCACTAAACATTGAGAGTAGTAAGGAAAATTGAGGAAGCCTGTAGGAAAGTTTAGTTTGGCATAAGAGTGCAGAACTAAGCAAGGGAGAACTCCAGTGGGACAGCCTGCTCCATCAGCTTATATGACAGCTAGAGTGAGCAAAGGAATTAGATTACAGCAAACCAGGAAATCAGTTAGGGGCAATGGTTAGCCCCAGTAGGAGAGCTTTTAGGCAGGAAACAGGAAAGACTGAGAGTCTGTTGACTCTCTGTTTTTAAAGTTCTTTTATGAGTTCATAGACCACTATCCTCATAGGTCTACTAACAGCAAAGTACAGAAGTGTTTGTTTCTTAGTTTGGGACTCTAGTTTCTTTCATACGTGCTGAAAATTTCTTAATGAGAGTTATATGCCTACATGGTGAGAATAGATTGTCTGTGAACAAATTTCTCATGAAACCAAAAATATAGCTGCTTTTCTGTTCACACTAGTGACATAGGGCCTGGGGGCAACATTTTATATTTTACTGTCTGGTCTTTTCCATACCTTTCCTGTAGGTTAGTGGAATGCAACCTTAAACAGGAAAAGGAATGAATAGTTAGGCAGTGACTAAACTGCAGAAGTTGCATAGGTCAGTTCAGTAATGACCAGTGTTATTTTCTGACACAGCTACAGCATGTTAGATTTCTGCCTTCTGCACATAATAGAGATAAACCAGAGGTGAAATACCTATGGGAGTTGCCAGAGTACATGTGGGCAATTGCATACCCTCCCCTCTTGGTGCCTCACAAAGGCTGAGTCAAATGTTTAGTTCTTACACCCAACCCCCCCTCCACCACAAACACACAGAAAATGAAAAAGACAAGTCTTTTAACAGCAGAAGAAGGGGAAACAGAATCCCAATCCACTTTCATATACTAATTATCACTAGTTTTAACACTGTTGTATTTAGTATTGGAATTAAATTAGAACATGACCATCTTGCATATGGATTCTGCTTTCCTCCCAACCTCAAGCTACCTTGAAGTCATTCAAGCCCAAATTTTCACACATCTCCTAAATTGCTTCCACAAAATTTGTGTGTGGATCCATTTGTGCACATAAATTCCTATTTACATATGCAGGTATGGGATTTTCATGCACAGTTGGATACATGCATACATTTTGCAGGTGAAATTTAAACAGCTCCATTTGAACATTTTACCTTAAGTGCAAAATGTATATAAAATGAGAAAACATCTATTCCTTGCTCTCCTATGCTATGGCAAAAATGGGTAAAAAGATGTATTTGAAAATGTGTGAATGCATGCCTAAATAATTTTTGCCTGTTACACACTGAAACTTTGTATGATATATTAAGACTCAAATGAAGTATTGGTGTCTATGTTTTCAGTCCTGAAAGTGTGTTTTATATTTTATAAGGAAATTGCAGAGTCTAGATATAGTGCCACACTAGATGTCATTAGAATGTATTTACATACAAAATGTGGGTTTCCAACATTCTTTTTTCAATCAATCAATCAATCAATCAATCAATCAATCAATCAATCAAAGTCTATTCCTTTTTGATAACTCTTTTTTTCATTTGATTTACTAACAGTATCTTCAGGATGAGAAGGGAAAAATACACCAAGCAACAGTTTTTCTTTACCAAGTATAAACTGTTTGCCTGTTCAAGCTGAGGTAAGAAAAAATGAAAACTTTACCTCAGTAGAAAATGCTGTCACTGGAAAGCTGAAAAGGTTGAAGCAATGTAGACTTGTGGTTCTGCTTTTGAGCAGAAGGCAAGTTGGATGTGGACACTAAATACTGAGGGCTAGACCTTTTCTTCTGTTGTGCTGGAGGATGAGGTGGAAAGAGAGCATAGTCAGCTTCTATCTCCTTGTGTGAACAGCAGGTGAGTATCTCTCCCTAGATTTCCAGGGAACACTGATCCAATAGTCAAGTTGGTCCCACATAATGATCCAAAGGGGGCACTGTCTGTTAGCTGGGGGGATGTCTGCCTTCTCTGCTGGCTGGTACATATGCTGCAGTCAATTAGATGGGGGTATATGCTGCTCCTGTGCAGTGAAGTGGGCTCCAAAGGATATCCCCAGGCATCTCAAGATTCCTAGAGCACAGGACACCTTTGCTCCTTTCTTTGCTCCCTTCTCCCATTCCTGCCCTTCTTTGCAAAGTCAGCAGGAAATGTAACCAGAGACAATCTACATTTATTTTTATTTTTTAAAATCTTTTTTTATTGTTGCAGGTAACACAGTCAATATAAGCTGTTACTATAGGAAACAGAACATCCACTTGCATAGAACAAAATGTGGTAAAGATTGATACAAATGTTTCAGTGTGGAAAGAAATTGTAGGAGGTGTTATTACATTTCTCTGTCTTTACAAGTGGCAACCACATTGCCAATAACATAGATACCTTCTTCTCATTAGTATTTATGATTTGTATTACAGTATTGCCTGAGGCCTCAATCATAACTGTGGCTCCACTGTGGTAGGTGACGTACGAGCAAAGAATAAAAGTTCCTGTGTATCTAAGCATACTTAATACTGCATGGAGAGGATGTCTCAGATTTGCGAGTCCCTTTTGTAATGAGAGAGGCTTCTGTGTCTTTTGTTCTGCTCTGATGGCAATCTGGGCTCCAAGGGGAAATAAGGGGAAGCTGGACTAGGAATGAGTCTGGCTTGGTGGACTTCAATATTCAATTATAAGAGTCCAGGAGATAACGTCTCTCTTATCCAGTATCATGAAACAGTGTAAGGAGATTTGTCTAAAAAATAATTTAATAATGGGATAACACCACCATATAAAGTTAAGTTCCTAAGAACTCTGGGTGAAATCCTGAGCCTATTGAAGGCACTGGGACTTTTGCCATTGATTTCAGTTGTAACCAAGATGTCACCCTCTGTTCTCAGGGCTGTTTCTGCCTTGTCCTGGTTTCCCTTCTTTCTTGGAGCACAGAGGACTGCCATTTGTAGGAGTGCAGTGATTGCCATTGAAGAAATCAGCATTTGGTACAGAATCATATCCAACACAGCACAAATTTTCCCTATAATCCAGTTGGAAATAACTGTGGGGTACTTGTAGGCCAATGGTCTTTATAATGGTGAGACACATATCTATTTGTTTTTCACTACAATAATAGAGTCATTCAGATCAGAGTGGCTAGAGGGGGGGAAAAAAGTTGTGTTTTTTCAGGGGTGTTGAGTACCCACAACTCCATTTAAAGTCAGTGGAATCTGGGGGCTCAACACTTCTGAAAATCAGGCTCTCTGTCTTTAGCCCAAAGGACAGATCTGAAATTCAAGTCCTCCCAGATACCTGCTTTCTTTGCAACCACTCTAAAAACACCTTCAGCTTTCAGAGAGAGAGAGAGAAAGAGAGAGAGCATGTCTGCCTGCCTGCCTGCCTTCCCCAACCCAGGCATATGGGTATGCTAGTATAAAATCAAACCATCTGTGCCTCTTCAGAATCATCAGAACATCCCAGAGAAGAGTGTCAAGTGAGACAGCCACAGTCTAGTACCTGATCCTCGGTTTCCATAATCAGAATCTATGGATTTCTTAATTGCTTCCCAGTTTTTATCACGAGTGGCTTTGTCACATGTCACGTGTCTTTCCATTGCTTCAGACACATGATCAGGCCACATATACTACTGGTATGTATACTGTGTAAGGGGCTGTATTCTCTCATTCACACTCACACAAAGCAGCTTTAACAAATGAACTTCAGTGCCCACCTTTATACAGATAAACTTCACGCAGGTTCAGAATTTATATAAACTCATTCTTGCCCTAGCCGAATATAAACACTGCCATTTATGCTATGTTAGCTGATTAATGGCCATTCTTACAGGATTTTAGAAGAAAAGTGAAAATAGCAATATGGGGAGCATGTCAGTTCCACTTCCTTCAATACTATTCACCCTTCTGTGCAACAGGAAGCTCCTGCCTTTCACATCTCCTTTTCCACCATGCGGCTTTGGCTGCTCCCATCCTTCCCAAGAGAGACAATGTCCTGAGACTGTTGGTCCAATCCTGTTTTCATGAAATACATGAAAGAACAGAGCCACAAACCCCCCCCCCCCCTTCCTACCAAGAGGCACTTCAGCCTGACACATTGTAACTTTAATCAAAAGTTAAAACTTCAAGTGACTTTTATTGTTCTACTCTTTGAAATATTCACTTCAGCCTTTTTAAAATATCCATTTACTGCATAATAATTCAAGTCTGTCTGTACTTTCTATAATTCTGTTTGCTTTAAGATTGTTTGTAAAACCACTCCACTGACCATTTTTTCTGTTAATTTTACCCACTTTCAATATATTTGTAAAAACCCTATTTTAAGGATAAGAAGCCACACAGTGAAATGTAATATACCTACCTAATTGTGAAAGACACTGGCAAAAATGAAATAATGTTTGCTTTAAAAATAATATGTGAATTCTTCAGCTAGGAGTTGGCACTGAGTGATTGAAGTGTGAATGGCTGAGCAATTGAGGTGGGTGTAGACAGGGAGAGTGATTGAACAATTGGTCTCAGTAAGGGATGTTGAAACAGAGGAAGAAAACACCAGCCTCAACTAAAATGTTTGAGGGAGGAAGAAAGGAGTGAAGATAATAACTTTTACCACTCAACTGGCCGAAGAGGAGCACACCCTGATAACTTTGGAGTCAGCCCACTTCAAAGAACAAAATCCGATCAGGCTTGCAACAATTTGGGTGAATAAGGATCACACCAAATGCAGATGAAGCATGACAGAGCAAAAACCCATAGACTTACATGGGGTCTTCTCCCTATAAAATGGGACAGATAGATGAAGGCTGGAGGTTCGGGTCTACATCACCACACCAGCCAGGAGTACCAGTGCGCATCGGCAGAACCTTGCTCTCACCCTCGTGCTACAGAGACCTGGCCCGTGACTACCATGAGCACCAAGAGGCTGGTAACTATAAATCTGTGAGACTCCCTATGTATGTTTGTCTGTCTCCCTGTCTGTGTACGCCTGTCAGTGTGTATGAGTGTGAATGAAAGTACCATTTGAAACATGTGACAACAAAGTATACTTTATTAACAAGAATCTCTGTAATTGTAGTATCGATACAATGTTGATACTGTTTTCATAGTATTTACATTATTGATACTATTTCACTAAGTAAAGAACAATATTGATGTTGTTACAGTGTTGATACTTTTTTATTGATACTATTTACCAAATTTCTGTATTCACAATAAACGTGGCTTGTTGCCTTATCCCCTGAAAAAGATCCTGTGATATTTGTTATTTGAGTAACAAGACGACCATGCCAAGGGGCACCACAATCTACCAGCTGCACTTTTCTCACATCCTTCAGACCAGCTCTGTGAACAGTTTTGTGAAGGATTCAGCACCACACTGCACAAAGTAAGATCACAATCTGGCTAGCCCCAGTCCTACAAAATATGTCCTGACACTAGCTAAACATTTTCCAATTCATTTCCCTTATTGCACAGAAAATATGCTATGCTATAGTTCTGGTGAAAATATAAATTTCAGTCAGACTATGTGCAGCAGTCATAACTAGTTTCGCTTTTTGAAATGTCACTCAATATATCCCAATATATCCCAATATATCTCACAGTCTGTAGAGTATGAATGATATAAAGAGTTTTATAACTTCGAGTGAAATCCTGAAGTCCTTATTTAGTCGTTATTCAAGAAAAACTCCTACTGAGCCCAGTTCTGTAAAATGCTGAGTGCCCTCAACTGTCATAGAAGAATTGGGCCCATTGAGTTCAGTGACCATGCAACCCGAGTAAGGATTGTGTAGAAAGTGAGGACAGACAATTCAGTGTTTGTGAAAGGACTTGTCAGGAAAACAGATCAGTGGAAATGGATTTCTGGTATGTTTTAACAGCTAGAGAAATGTGTGAAGGAGATGAATGGGGTTGAAGTCACCATGGCAATATACTGATTAGCAGGTAGGCTGAAAGAATGCAGTGTCTGAGTGTACAACCATATGTTTGCTAACATCGATTTTTATCTTGATAGCGTGTGGTTTTATTACTTGAGCTTCTGGTATAGACTTGGTTGTACATTAAAATGGCAAATCTAGTTTTTTGGACTGAGTTATCAGATAGATTGTCCATCAAAAACATAAAAATCAGCCTACCTAATCTGAACTGGAAAGCAAGAGGCTGATTATGTTGAGGTTTATGTTGTTTAAGAATTTTATTCAATTAATAAACAGGGGGAGTCAAGATGGTACTTTGGAAATGACATTTTCTATTGGTAATAGCCCAAAGTAGAAAAATGAACTCCACTCTTCTCATTCTTTCCTATATGTCCCTCCCACCTCTTTCTTCAAAAGCCATTATTTATATTCAAACTTGGATAAATTTTTGATTTCATACACACCTCAGCAAACTGAGCTGTGTCATTAAGTGTATCAAATTTGGCATTTTCAAAGTAGCATATATCTGCTAAGTAGCTTTTGTGATTCACAGCCTTTCAATGCATGGACTTTGAGAGGATGGGAATAGTGGAATTCTTGTAATTTAGCACCTCAGATACAATAAACCCTTTCATTTAGATTTAGAAAGATTCATGCTTTCAATGATTGTCACATAATAGAATCATTCTCTCACAAACCACACCATCTGTAGATTGTCATTCCTAAATCCTTGCACCCACAGCAGCTGTCTTTTATTAAATCTAGATGAATGCTAATTTTAGATCATTAAAAAGAAAAGGTTCATAGATTCCAAGGCTAGAAAGGACCACTGTGATAATCTAGTCTCATCTCCTGTTTAACACAAGTCAGAAAACTTCCCTAAAATAATTCCTACAGCATATTTTATAGGAAAACCTCCAATCTTGATTTAAAAATGGTCAATGATGGAGAATCCACCACGAGACTTGATAAATTGTTCCAATGGTTAATTACACTCACTTTTTAAAAATGTATTCTTTATTTCCACTTTCAATTTATCTAGCTTCAATTTCCAGCCATTGGATCAAGTTACATTTTTATCTGCTAGACTGAAGTGTCCATTATTAAATATTTGTTCCCCATGTAGCTACTGATAGACTGTCATCAAGTCACCGCTTAACCGTCTCTTTGTTAGGCTAAATAGATTAAGTGCTATAGGTCTATCACTATACTACTTGATTTCTAACCCTTTCATCATTCTCCTGGCTCTTTGCTGAACCCTCTCCAATTTATCAACATCCTTCTTGAATTGTGGGCAGCAGAAATGGACACAGTATTCCAGCAGCAGTCTCACCAATGCCAAATACAGAGGTAAAATAACCTCTCTACCCCCACATGAGATTCTCCTGTTTATGCATCCCAGGATCACATTAGCTCTTTCAACCACAGTCACATTGGGATCTCTTGTTCACCCAATTATCTACCACAACCCCCAAATCTTTTTCAGAGTCACCGCTTTCCAGGACAGAGTCCCCCCATCCTGTAAGTAAGGCCTACATTCTTTGTTCCTAGATGTATATATTTACATTTAGCTGTATTAACATGCATACTGTGTACAGTTTACAAAGTAATCCAAATCGCTCTGATTCAGTGAGCTGTCCTCTTCATTATATACCACTCCGCCAATCTTCATGTCATCTGATAAGTTTATCAATGATGATTTTGTTTTCTTCCATGTCATTGATGAAAATGTTAAATAGCATACGGCTAAAAATCAATCCACGCAGTACCCCACTGGAAACACATGCTTTCAGTTAGCCAGTTTTTAATCCATTTAATATTGAAGTTTATAACTCTGGTGGGTAAGGTAGAGGATACTTTGTACCTTGTACTGATCTGGAAGCAGTATTCATGCACTGCAGCTAGCTACAAGATTCAGGGGAAGAGAAAGAGCTCTGTGTAATTTTAGGTATCAGAAGCTACTCCTATTTTTTATATCAGTGTCATCACAGTGGCATAGACGCCAGGGTCCTATAATTTTTGGTGCTGCCCTGGCCAGGGCACTGGGCCCATATCACATGGGAGAGGGGCAGGGGAAGGGCCGGGGCTGGGAGGGGGGAGTGGCTGCCGCTTGGTGCTGCTTGGGGCCAAGAGCGCCTCCTGGCCAGGGCGCTGGTCTCACATGGGAGAGGGCCAGGAAGGGGGAGCGGCTGCTGCCGTGCCATGCAGTTTGGGGCTGGGGCTGGTACCAGAGCAGCTCCTGGCCAGTCACTTAGTGTATCAGGGGGAGGGAAGGAGGCAGAACAGCCAGGCTGCCCTGGTCTCTGGGGCCACTGAACTCTGCACCTCCACGGTTGGCCCTCCAGCACCACAGAAATATTGGTGGATCCAGGCCTGTTGAGGAATGATTATATGTTTGTAAATAGGGTCAGAGAGTCCCCAGTTAAGAAAAAGGAGCTGACCAGGCCAGGCTCCATATTGGATGGCAGGTCCAAGATGGAGTCAGACACACTTGGGATCAGGCAAGAATACTTGGCAGGATGCCAGCAAAGGCAAGTCTGCCCGGAGACAGGGCAGAAAAGGTGGGAAGCCTGGGGTTAAGTGCTGTGTGCACTAAACTAGCATTCCGTGTGCACAATAGAGTGCCGTCTGCACACCCCAAAAGAGCGGGAAATGATTCTGGCCAGTGATTGGCTGAGGGAAAAGTGAACCAAGTGGATTTAAGGGAACTCACTACCACAGATGGGTGCTGTCCATCTGAGTGGCAGTGCAGTAGGGACACGATTGGTTTGCGTGGGAGTTATAGATCGAGGACGAGAAGTCGCCTACTGAGGACCAGGACGAGAAGCCACCTACTGCGGACCTGGAGCCGAGGCAGACGGAGACCAGATTATGAACAGCACTCCTGGGGAGGAGTGAAGACCAGCTGTAAATATCAGAGACTTTGGGGATCCAGGGTTTGTGTTACTGGTTGTGGGCCCTGAGGTTTATCCCCACTGTGTGTATTCTTAACTTCAGTGGTTTTGTATTCCTTGGTTGCCACCACAATAAATTGCCCTTTGTACACCAGCGGAGTGATTTACAGTCTGTCCCCAGTGATAGATTCGGAAGCCAGGGTAAACAAACTTCCCCTATAACAGGCCCAGCATTCTCAATGTTGGTGGCGCCTGGGCACCACGGGCCCATATAAGTTGCTGTCTATGCACAGTGGAAACTTTAGTGTATCTTTGGCAATGAGAGGCAGGTGTGTGTGTAGCCCTGAGAGTGTAGCATGGAGATGATGTCTGAAGCCAAATTTTTAAAAAAGGATTTGTGAAAAGACTTGATATAGAAGGTTCCAGAAACTGAATTCTGTTAATCCACAGAAGAGATACAGGAATGGAAAGGGATGTGCCTAACCTGTCCTTAGAGGAACCACTTCCAGGTCCATTCAACATCTTCAGGAAAATTGCCCACAAGAGTGCGATACAAGGTGGGGATTCTGTATTTGAAATAGAGACCTGTCTGCTAGAAGCTGAACTAAGATTATTGATTTATCTCCACAGACCTCAACAGCCCTCAGAGGTTAGTGTCTCTTGGTCATTACGGCAAAATGAACTTACTGAAAATAACTTTTCAAAAGACTTTTTTTTACAGCGTCTGCTTACTGGTCACAAACACGACTATTGCTGCTCTCCTAGCTCTAGGTAGCCCTGACATGTCTAGAGCGAACAGTTCCTTGTCCATTTCGGCTCTGTGTTGGAATGGATTTCTCATAAATATGGTAAATCCTTTTATACTCACTCAGTTAGAACCCTGATCCCGCATAGTCTTCACCTTGTGACTTCAATGTGCTGACCTGGGCGAGTAAGAATTGCATGCATGTGTTAGGCTGTGCAGAACTGGACTCACATTGTCTTTCTCTGCTCTACACGGTCCGTGTCAATTTTTGTAACTTTTATGTGGCCTTGCCAGAACACCCTTGTGCTATTTTTAAATTAACAGTGGCAAATCAGTATACTCTTGTATATGTGGCAAGAAGAACAGATTAAAAAAAGTACTTAGACAAGGGTGGTGAAAAGTGGACAATATGATAAGTAAAGGGTAAAATTTTCTAAGCACCAAAGTCTCATTTTCAAAAGTGACGTGTACTTAGGAGTCTAAGTTCTTTGGATTTTCAATGAGTTCCAGAGGGGTAGCCATGTTAGTCTGTTTTTAGCAAAACAGCGAGAGTTCTGTGGCACCTTAAAGACTAACAAATTTATTTGGGCATAAGCTTTTGTGGGCAGAAACCCACTTTGTCGGTGCATCTGACGCAGTGGGTTTCTGCCCATGAAAGCTTATGCCCAAATAAATTTATTAGTCTTTAAGGTGCCACAGAACTCTCTCTGTTTTGATTTTCAATGAGATTTAAGCTCCTAAATGCCTACATTACTTTTGAGAATGGGACTTAAGTGATTTAGGAGCCTGTCTCATTTTCAAAAGTGAGTTAGACACTTAAGGGCTTAACTCTAATTGAAAGCCAATCAAACTTCAGCTCCTAAATGCCTATCTCACTTTTGAAAATAATCCTTGAAAATCCTTTGAAAATAAAACACTTAAGTGCTTTTGAAAATTTTACTCACCATCAAATTTTATCCTTTTGGAAGGAGCAGTTAACATTTTATCCTGTAGCTAGTTTGAGGGCCTAATTCTGCCACCCTCTCCATGAGTAATCCTGTTGAGTTCAACAGGACTATTTGCAGAATAAAGGTCAGTGTGAGTAAGGATGTTAGCATTGGGCCCTAAGTGCTAAGGGACCATGCTTCAGATATTGGAGAACTGGTATGTTTTTCAGCGTAGATATAAGTATGTCTCCCAAGAATTCATCTCTCTATTTCAGTGTATGCAGTGCTCTCTGTTGGAAGGTTGTGTGCATGTGTGTGATCTAACAGTACAAAGTGTTAAACCAGTCTCTCTTTCATACATACTCAAACCAATAACATGGGTTCAGGTGGGAGGGAGACATCTAAGACTGTGCTTTGTTCCTAGTCCTACCTCCGGTATTTTAGCCTCTGCTCTTTTATCTAAGTAAGCCGCTTTTGTCATTTGCTGAAACTGCAGCTGGCGTATGGGCAAAAAGTGCCCCAGGTAACGTGAATAAGATCACTCTTTGGTTTTTCCACCCTCATCTCATTAAATTTGTTCTTGGTACAAGCTGAAGTTCAGTCTAGTCACACAGCCTATATTTTCCTAGTTCCTTTTGATCTACTGTGAGTACCTCATCAGTAACACTTCCAGGATCTTCCAGTTTTAAAATTGCACAATTTCTTTCCATGAGAGTACTTGGACTAAGTGATGGAACATGTTAAAATTTTCACTGAACCAAAACTGATTCCAGATGGTGTTGTCAGATGCACAAACTGTTTCATCTCTAAGTAGTACCCCTTTCGCTGGCAAACTAAGTGAGGCAAGAGCACTAGTCAGATGTGCTGCTACTGGATATTATTTTTTCACTAAAGTCCATGCCCTATGATATGGTGAACAGAGCCAAATCTACAAGTGTGAACTAAGAAGGATGAGATATGGGCTCTGTATGAGTGGACAACAGATGGGGTGATGGAAATTGAAGTGGTTTAGTGTTCACATTTTTGGAAAATATGCAAATACATTCCCAGAATAAGGATAGGTTCTGGTCCAGTTTTCTCTTTCTGTTATTTAACAAATAGCATTTAGAAAAACTTGAATTTATTTTCCATAGGTTCTCATAAACTTTTGCCTCTTCATAATTTCTATTTCTTTTTAAATATAGTAATTACATTTTTAAAAAAACCCCAATGTCTTGTTACAGGACACTGAATATCTCCAGGAATTATTAATTATTAATTTTTGACTCCACCTCAGCTCAATAAGGAGTGAAAGTTGTTACCATGGCTGTTTGGTCTGTGCAAAATGAGTTGGAGCTCACAGTCCAGCTCCCATTTGACAAGTGACCATACCATAGTACTACCAACAAAGCTGACACTATGTGGCACCTATGTTTGCAGTCCCAGCAGAGAGGAGAATAAGTGGTTGGACATGGAGACTGAACTATCCTCTCATCCCTGGAGGTGGCTCCTTCAGGTCAAAGTTGAGGTACATCAATATTGTAGTAAGTGAATGACGCTTATAGAACTTTCTGTCTTGGCTTGTACCTGCTCAGTAGCTAGAAGACTTCAGTTTCCAAAGCTATCAATCTGATATCTTTCATTACTTCTAAAATTAATTTTAAAATGATTTAAACGTGTTAGTAAACTTCTTCCATACCAGTGTTATAGGGTATGATTACAATTCTGAAATTATCTGGAGATATGAGTTCCCGCAAGATTTTGCAGGTTTGCAAGATAACTGACAAGAAGAGAAGAGGGATCTAGGCATTTAGATGAGCTGCGAATTTTCTCTTTCAAGTTATATGACACTCCTTCTGTCAGGTTAGATGGAGTCTTTACTATCTCACTGGTGTCAGAATGAACATTACCCATCCAGAACTTCAGACTAATATACTTTTATGTGGGAATATCACCTTTTGAGAAGTGGGGAAGGGTAAAGATTTTTTAAAGGAGGCCAGTTTATATATAGTTTTGTATATATATATGTATATAATTGTACATATTTTTATGAATCAGTTTGCAAAGCCATTCCTTTCGGATGTCTTCTGGGTAGAAAGTTGTGTAATAAGTATTTTGGGCTGGACTTTGGTTTGTTCTGGCCCTTTGCCTCTCTCTTCATGTGGGCAATTTATCATCTGTAGTGTTTAGGTCCTGCACCATCTGCCGTTTGGCCCCACCGTAGTACACGTGTTGGGTGTGGAGAGGAGGTATGGTTAGGGTACACTCTTTAGGGACCATTGTCATCTGGTGTAGGTTAGATTAACAGTTCCTGGGGCTATGCCGGGGCCAGTGCAGATCCATTCTCATAATTGTAACTGGCTCCTTGACAGACTCCACTCTCTGTCGTACTGAGCAGAAACTCTGCTGCAAAGACTCTGAACCATCATCTACATCATTAACTGAAGCTGCTTATGAATAGCTAAAGAAGCCAAAAAAGCCCAGGGTTCTAAATTAGACCTTTCACAAAATCCTTTTAAAACTATTTTGAAAAATGTCGCTCCTCCTTCTGCAACTCCTTTTTTCTAAGTCAGAGATCCATTTATATATTGTGTCACAGAAGAAAAAACAGACAGCAAACAATGAGGAATGAAATGGTAAAATTCTAAACAGAAGAAACACGAAGCGTGAGACCCCTGAAAACAGCTGTCCTTCTATTAAAATTCCTTAAGTGCAGATTTTGATAAGGCTTTAAACCCCTCCAAGTAGCTAGTTTATTATCATTGTAGCTGGGTAGTTAGGGAGAAGACTTTTGGAAATGTGCTATTATTGTGGTTCACTTGGGCCAAGCCAGGGCAAGTTTTAGCTGATCTCTGACCCTGGAGGTTAAATGCTTGACCTCGTCAGTAGAGCAGGAAGGCAAAGATACCAAGACAGGCAATGAGCCAAATTCTGGTTTGTATTGCACCGGATCAACAGCCCTCTTTTCCACAGAGCCGCACTAATGAAAGTGAAAATAAAATTTGTTTTTCTGAGCTGACTTAAAAGAATGTGTGAGAGAAATCCACTTAATAGAAATAAGACCTTGTCCCCAATATGATGACCATTTCAGCAGCCTGCTTTCTGTAGCAAAATGCTTCTGTGTGACTTAAATTTCCTTTTCTGATATTTGTCAGTCTTTTCTACTGATGAGGAGTATATAAAACATCAACTAATGGAACAGAAATAAAATCACATCTCAGCTTTCAAAAGTGTTTAGTTGGTAAAGGAACCTGATCAAGAAGTTTCTGATCCTGCTGACCAACCCACTGCACTCAGTGAAAATGATGGGGTGACTTGAAACCATGCTAACTTGATAGCTGTTTAATCTGTGTAAGAGACAGTCTGCTTGGAAACTGAAATTGCCATGAAAGCATAATGCCTATGTTTTCCCCAGCTAGCCTTTCTCACTATAAAAGGTAAATGAAACAGATTGGCCTGTGCTCTGCTGCGAAGCCACCACATGTCAAGGGAGTAGATAGGATGAGCTGAAAGTTCGGGAGATATTTCTGCAAAATTAAGGGTGGTTTTGAACATGCTACATGCACTTTAGTATTCTGCAAGTCAGGCTGTTAAACTGTGCAAAGCATTTCTTAAGATTTATAGATGCCCTTCCCAAAACAAGCAGACCATCCTGCCTGCTCTTACAAAGTTTCCACTGTATAACGGCAGTATAGAATACACACTGAGAAGGACTTGAAATTTGGCCATGTAAAAGATCTTGGTATTCTTGATGAGGGCAGTATAAGTAGAGAGGAAAGATGGAATTCCTATTTTAAGGGATTGAGTAATGGAGTTAGTTGTGGATCAAAGGTGGAAAAAGGACAGTGAGTTTTGCAGGAGTGAAAATCATTCAGGATGGAGAAGTGGGATAATCTTGTCCCTCCGCATGGCTTTTACTTGGTCTTTATTCAGGGAATTTCCCACTGTGGTTAATAGGGGTTTTTAAAAAGCCGAGTAAGGATTTCTGGATTTGGTTCTATGATTCTGCTTAGTGCATTAAGCTTATGATCACAAATATCCATTTTATAGATGCTCTTTAATCATTGCTTCAGCCTTTGACAGAGATCTATCATTGAGCTAGGGTGACTTGTTTGGAATTCCTCGTCCAGTGAAACATGGCTGATGTGCTGAACATGGTCCCTTGATGAGAATATTACATGAGACAGCCAGTCCATAAGTTATCCTCACTCACTGTGTTGTTTTGTTGAAGTTGGAATGCTAGCACAAAACTGAATTGCCTTGAGGGGGTATTCATGCCAGGTCAATATGGAGGTGATTGGTGGGTCAGCATAAAGCAGAGGTTCATTGTATTGAATTTGGCTTGAAGCCGTGTATTACAGATTTTATTTTCCACTCTTGAAGGTCTATTTACTCTCAAATATTCTGAAGGCAGAAAAGAAAATTGAAAAGACTTTGTTGCTCTAACATTAGAGAATTGCACTTTCTCATGATATGCTTATCAGATTAATTCCTCCATTGGATATACAGTGCAGACAACTGAAAAGTAAAGTTTTGTGCAAAGTTACAGTAAGGGATTTTTAATGTCTTTGGTATCCTTTAGGGAAATTGCTTTACAATGCATGGCCTACTGAAGGAAGGTCTGGCTCTTTCAGCAGGCTACCTTATGTACTGGGAGGTGCAGCAGTGGTTTTCCTGGTCAGCCTTCTCTCCCAGAATAGTTCTTGTTGTTAACTGCTATATAAAATAGTTAATATTTAGCTACCAATTCATTAACTGGTTTAATCCGAATTATTGTAAACCTCTATCGCTTTGTGACATGCAATTTAATCTGATTTATTATTGTAGCAGGAGGTCACAGAACCTCAGATGACTTATTAAATAACTTTGCTTCTTGACAACAGCTTCCCCTAAAAATCTGGCCCTGCTATTTGGTTATAAATATTGCATCAGTGAACAGAGATCAAACATTGTAGTGTGAAATCCCTTGGTCCCTTTGCTCTATCAGCACCAGGATTAATTATCTGTTCATAGAACATATTGTAATATCCATAGTGCACAAATATTTTTAATATTTTCCATGTGTTCAGGAGTACAAAGTTTTGCTTTGGCTATGCCTTGCTTCTTAACATGGCTTTGCTAAGATTTAAAAAATATTTTTCTGTCTGTACATATCTGACTCTACATACTTTTCAGGGATTTTGATTCCTAAGATTGCATGTTCTAGTAAAAATTTTGAAAAGTATTTTATAACTTTAAGAGTATGCATTCAATCTAATATCAAAAGATATGAGATGACCTAATTTTATTGCTGCTATCCATATTTTCCCTGATCATGGATTGAAATCAACTGGGAACAAGACTGAGACCACCAAACTCATGCCATACAGGCCATTAAATGCTAACTGCTGTTACAGTGGTTCTTCAAAACACTTAGCTCAAGCTTCCTCAAAATGATCATTTCCCCATGTCAGGACAATTTTCTAAAGGTCATATAGACATGAGAATATGCTCTTCATATCTCTTCCTTTTTCTTTTCCCTTTCTCTGTTTATCAGTCTGAAATGATGTGCACAAATGCCATTTTTGGAGCTTGCATCAGTCTAAAACTTTGGAGCCAATAAACAATTTAAAAAATATCATTTTTAAATACACAAACTAAAATAACATAATGCCATCAGCATGAAATTAGTTACTCTTGCCATGGAAAATATTATTCACATCTGATTAACTCAAAGATGAGTTTTACTATTTTTGTTTGACCTCATTTTGACCCACTTTCTCAATGTTGATCATATATAATGCCCAAAGATCAATAATTTGTGAATTTCAGGTTGTTTTGTACTGGCATTCATAATACAGGAGAACATATGAAGCAACACAGCACTGTTTTTTGTTTGTTTCTTTTGCTGATTTTTAAATTAAAAACAAGAACATATACAAATTCCTTTTTTATCAAATATTTTCATTTAAACACTGTGAACAAGGAGAAAAATGTATATTTGTTGCCAATTATCATGTAAAGCAAAAGACTAGAAATATTTCATATTTTTCTCCTTAAGTGAGCAAGATGTATAATGTATAGTCTTACTGACATCATTAGGATTCCCATTCTAAAGTAGTGCTATTAAAATCTTTTATGAACTTTTCTATCACTGTATTATCAGGGCACATGCATTTAATATCAAGAAAGCTCACAGCAATGTGGTTGATTCAGATGAAGGGCACAGGAGACCATCAAATGATTGTTTACTCCCTAAAGGTTATTTCAAAACAGATCAGCTTTGATTTTTAAGAACCTGAAGAGATTAGGAAAGTCAGCTGTGAATAGCATCTCACATTTTGGATGCTATCCAAACTACATAACCATATTTTCTTATGAAAAACTGTCCTGAACATCTCACCAGGGCAGACTTTCCAGTAACAAAACACCTTTCTTTAGGTATATTGGCACTTTCATTTCCAGTTCCACCTGGAATCAAGAGGTGCTTCCAGTATGTTGCAAAAACAAAGAGAGGAAAGTAAACCACATTTTTTTTCAAACATCAGAAAAGGTTGCGCTGGGATTCAGTTTGCATTTTGGATAAAGGTTCATTTTGTTTATTACTTTATTTGAATTGGTTCACCTGGCTGTTCAACATTGGTACCTATTATCATTTTAATTTGCCTGTGGAAAACAGGGTGGGGAACTGTGGTGTTGAGCTAAGATGAAAGCCACCACCAGGAAGCAGTTGTCTTTGATTAGTGGGTTTGCCTCTAGCCCTGTGACTTGATTAGATAGTCCAAAATTCAAGATTACATACACCTAGCCTTCCAAAGTCAATGATCTCAGTAAATTTGCTAGCTACGTCAGCTTGAAGAGCTGTCCCCATCCTTTGAAAAGGAAATCTTTTTATTATGTCTGCTTCTGTTTGTTTTTTCTTTTGTTTGTGTAATTAACTATCCTTATTTTGAAAGTCACCATCAGATGTCTTAGGACTCTGTTAATCACAGTGTACCTAGCCCTATATCAGAATACATTTTCAAGTTCAAATTATGGAATGACCCTTAGACTTGAGGAAAATATTCAGACAAGTCATGATTGCACTTCACATCAGAGGTAGTTTTATTGTTGCTGTTAATAACAACAATAATAGAAATAATAATAATTATTATTATTTTGCATTTCCATAGCTCTTAAGAGTCCTACTCATTGACTGTTCTAGGCCCTATACGAAAACAGGACAAAAAGCATAAGACAAGAAACAACAGATGAATACAGACAGGTAGACAGAAGAGTACAAGGAAAAAGCGAGACAATATTGATCAGCATGATTGGCAGTAGTTGCTGCACACCAGCAGCCCGACCTTGTCAAGTTCATTGTAGGCAGCACAGCAAAAGAGAGCTGTAGGGAGGGATTTGAGGGTGGATAATGAGGTAGCTTAAAAATGTTTATAGGTAGCTCATCCCAATCATGAGAGGCAGCATGGGAGAAGGCATGAAGGTGCTTGTTTGAAAATTTAATAAGTGTGCGATGGAGGCCGGCCTCATGGGCCGATCAGAGATGGGAGTCAATATTTCAGTCAAATGAGAGATGATAGGTAGGGTGAAAATAGGCCATGATGGGACTTGATTGTGATGACAAGAAAATTACATTTGATGCAATAGAGAAGGGGGAGCCAGTGGGAGGGATTCAAAGAGAATGATGATGTGGTCAAAGCGATGGATTAGGAGACTAATAATTGCAACACCATTCTGAATGGATATGATTAGGGTAAGATTGCATTTGTCAAGATCAGAAAAAACGATGTTGAGACATGAGATGATGAGAGTCTGGATGAGAGTTTGCCTTCTGTTTGTGAGCCAGCAGTGGTTTGTTTAAAAAACAATTGTGTCTGTAAACTGGCCAACTACACTTTTGTGATAGCTTTTTTCTCTATGGTTAACTGTTACCTTTTGAGAATGCTTATTTGTAATACGTTTTGAAGATCATACAGGTTTGTTGGGATACATCAGGTGAGACCATTAGACCCACTTCTAGATCTGATTAACTCTATGTGAGATTGACCATACCTTTCCTTTTGGCTTAATGTGATATAGTTTATCTTGGCCCTTGTGAGGATGATTGAAACTCTTATCAGCTAGAGAATAAAGAATAACAAATTTCCAGTAAGAATTTCTGGACAAATAATAATTCATGATAAAATCTGCAATATATATACAAATTTCCTAATAAATACCTGCTGATTGCTCCAATATTCATGAGGAATCAACACTAGTGTCCTGGGCTCAGGACTTAGATTCACAGATCCACTCACAAATCCAGCTTTTTAACTATTTAACCAAGTCTAGGGCCATTGCATGACTAGTTTTAAGCCAGTGTGATGCTGTTAAATCAATGGGTTTACACTGGTGTAAAACTGAATATCATAATGGTGAATCAGGATCCTCCTATCCATGGTAGCTTTTTATTAATTTGACTTTAACCCATTATTTTGCTTGTGACTAAAAAAAATTTGAGTGCCTTTACTGACAGCATTCTATGTGCACTCAGAAGATGCAGAGCTTCCCTGAAGTACCTATGATCTGCACAACTCTCCAGCGCATCATGAGGCTATGTAACATAAAGCCACTGTTATCAGATTTGCTCTTCACCTTGGGGTATGCTCATTTATTAGGGTTACCTTCCTGGAAGGGTGGTGTGATTCTAGGGGTGGGATCCTAGGGGTGTGATTCTACTAATGTACTACTTGTGTTACCTGTGTGTTCATAGGGCTACAAGCCCCCTCCCAATGAAGCTATCCCGCAGGACCTAAGGTTTTCAGGGCTGGGTTCCTCCAGCACCTGATTCAAATAAACCCCCCACAGATACACACACACACATTTTAGATTAACTGAGTGCGTCTGAGCAGACCGGGCTATCAGCACTGTCAGCTGACCCCTTATATGTCCCTGAACTCAGCAGACTGGATGACACCACACTCTCAGTGGCTACCCTTATATGCCCCTTTGCAATGCACCAGAATAGAGCAGGCTGGATCCAAACAGCACCTTTTTGGCTACTCCCCTTAATTGCCCCTTGGACTCAATCAGGCTGGGTCAAACAGCACTTGAGCTGCACCCTCATTTGCCCCTGGACCTCATAGGCTAGGCAGAGTAGCACTTCCTGGCTGTCCCCTTCATATGCCCCTTTACACCACAGTTGTCTAGCACAATTGTTCTTGATGAGCAAACCCCATAGGATTTTGAGGCACTCTAGAGATCTTTGGCTTAAGTAAGAGAAGTGTTACTACAGAGCAAGATAGGGAAGCCAAGAACACAAAGGAATAAAATGAAGTTTGGAGAGAAAGTAGCAACCAGCTTGATTATAACAGTTATTTTATTGCTAGGTATATAAAACTTATGATACTAATAATAATACCATACAAGGAGAGAAAAACAATCAAACACTTACAGTACTACACAATTACAGTTGGGGGTACTGGAGAAAGCTATCCCGGGTTGATTACAAAAGTAGAAAGTTATACCTGGACTAAGAGAGAGAGGGAGAGAGACAAGTTGTGTTGGGAGAAGAAGGCGGGGGGAGGGGGGTTGATCTCACCACTCCATGCAGTTCAGAGGTTCCCAGGAACAGACTTGTCAGTTCAGGGTCTGGAGGGCTTTGAGTCTGGCAGAGCCCCCAACACGATCAGTCAAGAAGAGAAGACAGGTAACAGTTGAACTGATGCGGAGTTTGGATCCAAGCATCAGAACAGAGGTTTGAGCTTTGATAGGGGATTTGTAGACACCAGGTTTGTTTATGGATAAACAATGTCTGGACAAAAGGAGCTGATCCTTCCTGGAAGGGCATCTTTTCTTGAGAAAGGGCTCACAATGCAACCAGGTTTCAGTGTTTTGCATATCAATAACTAGAATGGTCTGATAACTGTGGAGCTGGATGTGTGCAGGTGTTAGTTCATTTACATCAAGAGCAGGGATTTCCCAACATGCAGTGCTTCCTTGCTTCAGCAATCCCAGAATTCAGTGCATTCTCCATCCTTATCAATCCCAGAGTTCAGTGCGTGTTCCATCTTCAATATAGATGAGGCTTCTGTTCTCCATTCATGTGCTAACTGAGATGCTTATGAGGCATGGGGAGTTGTCTCTCCCTTGATGGGAGGGTTTCAGTTGTGTCTCCTGCCTTTTCATATTGAAATGCCTTTTGTTTCTGGTTCAAGCAGCCTTTGGTTTCTGGTTCAAGCATGGGCTGGTGGGGGGTAATTCAGGTGAGCCAGAGAGAGAGAGTTGGGGTTTTGTGCCCTGGTTCCCCAAGAATACAGAGATGCTAGGTAACAGCCACGCAGGTACTGCTGTTCTATTCAAAGTGCACTGAAGGAGTTAAGATATTGACTAGAAGCAAACCATTAGTATTTAAGTATTAACACCTCTGTTTTTTTATAAAGGTATGTCTCTTACCCTCAGCTGTGTTGGGCTGACATTACTAACTTTAACTGACTTACATATACCATTTAGAATTTTATTCTTCAGTCAAATTTCCCTTAGGGAAGTTATCTGGCTGTACAATAATAGAAAGAAAATGGAAATCAGTTGTTGCCAATACAACTCTAAAAAGCTATTCATACTCCACCCTGAGAAAAAAGCAGCTTTCATTAGTCACTGAAGGAAAAGGATAGTGGAATAGTTACATGATCCAAAACCTTTCCAGGTTCATTCAAGGAAGACCTAAATAGGGCTTGGGTCATACTAGTTCAACTAAAAAAACAAAACAACTTACCACAACTTTTTGAGAATGTGCACTGTCGTTTCTTACATCTGTTTTAGCATTTGAAAACAAAACTTGCTATAGAGATCTTCTTAGGAAAGAGATTCCACAGCCTAAGGTTAAGACTTTATCAGAAGATGCTCAAGCGTAAGAGTGTATCTCATTCGATACCCATATTAATAGTATACTACCTATGATTAATGTTTACATTTTTTGATTAAATATGAACTTGAATGTTCTGAATTTTGTAAACAAGAATTAGCTTGATAGACATTAAGGTCAGAAGGCATTCTGATAATCTAGTCAGAATACTGTTGCATTTGTAACCAGACTGGTGTTCTCTATCATTTTAGAAAAGTAACTCCACTGAGAGCACAAAAAACCAATTTTTTTTGCATTCACAGAAACCATAAACAATCACAATAAATCCACATCTGACTCATCAGTAGTTTTCCTAAGGTGTGTGACTGCATAATATATATATACATTTTATACTTTAGTTTATAGTGGCTAAACTTGTTATTAATGTTATGGTTGAAAAAATCAGATAAATGAACAAATATCCCACTTCTAGGTTGAAATCCAGTCGATGAAGACAGTAGCAAAACTCTTATCGACTTCAATAGAGCTAGGATTTTACCTCAATGTCCCTCATGTGAAACTGGACATACACTAACATGATTAACCTTTTAAATGTTTTTCTTGGTCACAAGATGATGAATTTCACAATATGCATATGGAAAGAGTTGTTTATCCATTGGTCAAGTCCAGATGTGTCTTTTTGAATTAGTGTTATTGGAAAGCAGCACTCTATGTATTCCCACACTAAATTTGCCCAACTCCCCACTTCTGCCAAAGATAAAGTTAATATCAGATGGGGTACTTGTGGGAATAAAGTAGTAATCCTCACAATTTTTTTATTTTATATTTGTATTTCGCCTGATGAAGTTTCTCCAGTAAATAATTATAGCACAGTGATTGATTTCATCTTTACAGTTCACGCATTCCTCATAAAGATAAGCCAATGGAAGATGTTTGCACAAACATGTCATGCATGTTTTACTAACATATGGAGATATGAGGCCCATTTCTCCATTCTCACTAATGTTTACTCTGGTGCAAATCCATTGACTTCAGTTGAGTTACTCGTGATTTACCACTTAGTCAGTGGAGTATCAGACTTGTGTTCTGAATAATACATGATAAATTGTAAGCATATAGAACACTGTAGCTGTAAGAGAAGCCTAGATGACCTGCCAATCAACTGTGCAACTTCACATTAAAGGGTAAGATGAAGGCAGATGAGATGCAGTCACTGAACAGAGCAAATGTATGTCTCCAGTTTAAGAGAAAATATAAATGCTTTGTTTGTTATGTGAAACATTGCAGGCACTTTACTACAGGAGATCTCACCTGGTAAAGTTCAATTTAACAGTAAAGTGATATTACTGTGACAAATTCTTAGGCAATTAGATACCAAGGTAGAACATGGTGGCCTATGACCACATGAGGGGTAGGATGTATGTGAGGACAGGATCTTATGTGGCACAGGAGGAAATATGGAAGATGTGTCAAGGATTATCTTTTAACTTGATCATTCCAAGCCCTTTGACAGTTTGGTTTGATTAAGTACAAGATTTCTGAACAAATTTGTAATCAGAATATGTAATGAAATTGAGTGATACTGTTTATATCCATTACCTTTTGTGCCTGAGGGTATGTCTACACTGCCGGCAGCATTGTCGGCAGAGCAGGATCGATTCTGCAGGATCAATTGAGTGGCAGTGGAGACCCACTCAATCGAACTTGGAAGTCGATGATGTTAATTCCACCCTCACAAGAAGAGTAATGCTGTGTCAACTGGAGTGCATTTCCCATCAGCACAACGCAGTGGGGACGCCATGGTAAGTAGAAGTTAGGAAATCAACAGGAAATACACAAGCTACTGTATATAGCCTGCGTATCTCCCGTCGACTACCGCTGAAATCCGCCAGCAGTGTAGACCAAGCCTGGTAATCTTTTCTGTAGTGGTTCTTATTAGTACTGTTAACTACATCATTCCATTAGGTAGTGACTATCTAGACTATGATCTTATGTTAATAACATCTTAAATTTAAGCTCATGCTAATTTTTCATGTCTATTGAATCTACCTGCTATTCTAAAACAACAGTACCCTAATATCTATGCATGAATATTTATACCTCAGTGTTCTTTAACCCTTAGCCACTGTGACGAGTTGACCTGAGTCAGTGTCATGCTATAAAGTTAAAATTGTGGTTATTTTTGTTGCTATTTGTTACAAAACTGCACATTGCCTTTCGGAAGATGTGCCGTTTCTCAGGTTGATACTATAAGAACAGACCGTATTAATATTTTAGGTGAGGTCTAATTCCCTCAGTCATGCTACTTAGTAAGTGTTCTCTTTGTGACCTTTCTTCTTTTGAGCTGCCAGTCTGGCTACTGAGCTGCTGTTCTTAGGACTACTGAAATCTATTAGTAAATGAGAAATCCCATTGTTAAAGAACAGTGGCCTTTGAGTCAAGTCATGTGATATTCACACAGTTGCCCTGGTGCCTAACTTGTAGGCACATATAAAAAATAAATATATTTTCAAAAAAATCCACCTACTCTGCCTTATAAATCAAGCATGTCACTGAAGGGACGCAGTAAGAAAAGTGAGATTTTAGATCATGTCCCAGTCCTAGTCTCTTGTAGATCTCATGCAATGCTGTTAAGTCTTTTGGCTAGTGTTCTTTTGAAAGTAGCATAATTTGTAATGTGTTTTTTTTTAGTCATTATCAATACACACAGACCATAATTCAGGCGATAAAACCTGATCAAGCGCAGCTCCGAAATGCACCCAACATCTTCCTCTTAGTGATTCTAAGGTCTGGTTTATACTGCCAGCGAAATTCAGCAGCAGTCGACATGAGTTATGCAAGCTACTCTGTGTAGCTTGCATAACTCCTATCAACTTCATAACTTCCCTTTAGCACGCTGTCCCCACTGCACTGCGCCAAAGGGAAATGCGTAGCCTTTGACATAACACTACACTTTTTGGGGAGGTGCTTTTATTGAATCGACTTCCTGATTGATTGAGCGGGTCTTCACTTCTGCTCAATCGATCTGAATAAATCGATCTGATGGCAGTGAATTTGCTGCTGTCAGTGAAGATATACCCTTAATGTACAGCTCCTTCAAGGTACAGCAAAGTGATTTTGGTGTAGTGACTCATTCATAAGAAGCAAATTCTTTGCAATCTCAAATGCTGAGTCCTCCGAGAAACCACAGTAAGCTATGCAAAAAGTAGCTGCTGATGTATTTGAAGGTTTGCTATTTTCTATAAAAGTTTAATATTTTCAAAAAACTAAACTTTCCTCTTCCTATGCACTATGAAATATTCAATCACCTGTCTAAGATTTCATTCCATCTAAATCTCTCATTTTTGGCTGTGTGGCACTTCATTATTTGCTGTACTCACTAATTAAGTGTCATCTGCAAACTTGGAAGTCTTTGCTTTCCACATCACTATATAAGTTATATTTGTGTAAACATTTCAAAGCTGGACCCCTAACACTGACTCCTGTCCTACTCCAGTATTAACATTTTACCTGAATACTTTCCATTGATGACTATTCTACATTTCCTATCCATGTAGCCAAATTTGTGTTCAAGCCCGCCAATTTTCTTTCTATCCTATGACTTGAATGACAGACGAAGGAATCTAGTGGTCATGAATCACTTAGGCTTACTATATAATATTTTCTACTCATGTAAATGTATTCTTTGTAAGAGAACATGCACTGCCATATTTCTGAAAAGGTTATGTTGCTTCCCCAAGATTTAAAATTAATCTGTACAACCTGAAATGTAATTATTTCCTTCTATGGATCTGTTTAACAAGCTTCCTGTGCATAATATCTTTTTCTTGCAGCTATTTCAAGTTGAAGTTCCTTCCATATTACTTAGACGGACTGGCCTGTGCATGTGTATATATGTATAAGAGCATGCTTCCAGATTTAAAGACACCATTTGGAGTAAGAACAGCAAAGTTTGTTTGTAGGAAGATCCCTGTCCCCAGTAAACTGTATTTTCAAAATTTTGGATTGTAAAGTTAATCCCCAGTGAGGCCTGATAGTTCAGCTGCTTGACAACAAGTTGTAGGTTTGAGTCTTGCTCAAGCTCACACAAAAAGGCTGCCTGCAGTCCATCCAGCTGAAAATGTGTACATGAGATTAAGGGAGTCAAAGATGGTTGGACATGGTGCGGGCCACATCATTCCTTTGTGGATTGTTGGCTATGGAAATTGACATGATACATCAACTGAATGTAGGGTGGGCTTTTGACCTTGAAAAATAACCCCCAGTTTCTCTCTAAAACTAAGTTCAATGTAGATATTTCTATTTATACCAGCTGGATCTTTCCAGCTTCTCCAAGAACGTGTACATCCTTACTGAATAAAATTGCCCACAAATGAATGTAGTATTACAGATGGGGCCTTGTCTTGTTTGCCACTTTTTCTTGTATTGTAGTTTAGGAATGTTTTTTTTCCCCAGGTACAATTTAACAATGCCTTTCTATTTTCATATTACTGCTAACTTAAATCTCTAACTCCATTTTCTTATTTTGAATCAGACACATCAGTTCTTATAGAGGAGCAGTGCATAGAGATAAAAAACATCATAAATCAGAGGTATGAACTTACACATATTTGTGCATAAGTGAACATATTTCTGAGAGCTGTGCATATACACATGCATTACACATTGGCTGAAGATTCTTGCAAGCAGTGCCCAAAGAAAATATTATAAAATCAAGATATTTTGACAGAACTTTATGAAGCAAGGGCTGCAGATGAAGTTTTCTTAGGCCATTTAGTAAGTACAGTCTATATTAGTTACAAAAAATTCTTGTGCACAAAACAGACAAAACAAATAGTTATTTGCCATAAAATATATTTTAATAAACAAAAATGAGTTACTGGAACTGCCTCAAATTCTTTCTCAAGGACATACTGCACAAAGAACAGATTTCATTTTTTTCCCTGTAATAAGATTTGTTTACACTTCAAAGGTCAGTCTCCAGTAGAGCGCTTGATAATTTCACCGTAGCCAAAAAATAGAAACAACTATTGCTAGGATGAAAGCAGATTATTTTTATGACGGGCTGGCTTGTCAAATCAGGCCATTTCATTGGCTATCTGAAGGCTGGATGAAAGGTAAAGTGACTTTGTGCTTTTCTAGTTAAAAAAAAAATTCTTGCTAAACATTGGGAGGTTAGGTGTTCCTCTGGATTGCACACCTAATATTATTTTGAGTTACTTAAGTATTTGCATGAAATATATTTCTTTAGCAATTTTTTGTATCTGTAAAAAATTACAGTACCATCCCCTTCAGTGTACTGTGACTAATTACCACCTCTGGGTTAATTGTATATTTAGGAGTAGATTCTGTCATTCTTAATGTCAGTAGTACTTTACTCCTTAATATTGCCATTGGTTCGGTTGCTATGTGAGCAAGAGAAGTTATTTTCCCAAATAATAGTTCTAGGATTCTGCCTCTAGAAGTATGACATTCTGACATAATTATGACATAAAAATCTCAAAAACCAACCACTACCAAAACCTGGGCACAGAGAATTGAAGAATATTCTTAGATTATAAAACAAAAATTGAAGAATATTCTTAGATTATAAAACAAAAATTGAAGAATATTCTTAGTGTTTTGTTTGGATCCTTGGAAGTTACTTGCACTCAGACTATGTCTATACTGATGGTGGCAAAGTCGCTGCCGTCAGATCAATCTTTCTGGATCGATTGAGTGGTCAATGTAGACCCGCTCAGTCGATCAGGAAGTTGACGCTGGTAAACCAGCCCCTCAGGTGACGTAGTGCAGTGAATATGGCGCACAGAAGGGAAGCACAGCAGTCGACGAGAGTTATGCAAGCTACTCTGTGTAGCTTGCATAACTCCTGTTGACTGCTGCCAAATCTCCAGGTAAGTGTAGACCAGGGCTCAGAGAGAAACCAGCACAGGAACACAGAGAGCTGCAAACGCATAGACAGAATTTATTGAACTACAAGACCAGCCAGAACTGGCTGAGCTATCCCATAATAGTCTAACTCTGTTGCTATGGCAACAAGCTAGGCTCTGTTGCTATGGAAACCTAGGTAACTAGGCAGGACACAAAATACACAACATTCCTCCTCCCTTAATGAAAACGCCCATTTAACAGAACAATTACTAAACTAGGGAATGAGGGTACACTGCCTCATTTCCCGGCTAAACCCCAGGGCTTATTCTGCCCGTAAACATGGGTTTGACCTAGCTAAAGATCCAGCCCTTGCGGAGGCCTTCTCTCTTCAGGTCGATTATGGTAGACTTCTGGTTTTCTTACACCGGAAGGTGTTATTGGTGTGGGCCTAACAATGGGCTCAGGACTTCTAGTTTGAACAGGTGAGGGTGCTGTATCTGCTGCAGAGGTGGATGGAGGAGAGGAGTCAGGAACAGGTGACTCTTGTCTTGACGATATCTCACCTGCAATGATGAGTTCAGGCAGTTCAACTGGAGATGTGTCCTTGGGACTTGTGTGACCTGGCAACAACTGACCTACATGTCGCTGCCAGGTGAGATCATTTGCAGTCTGGACAGTGTAGGAAACAGATCCTGTCTGGGTAATGATTGTAGCAGGGACCCATTTAGTTTCAGAAGCACAGTTTCGCGCTAGAACAGGCTGTCCAGGACTAAAGATTCAGTCTTTTGCTCTGTGTGTATGTCTGATGACTTGGTTGTGCTGTTGACTTTGCACAACTTGTCATGCTTTGGAGGGTTTCAGCAGATCAGAGCAAGTGTGCAGCTGTCGTCCCATCATTAGAAAGGCCGGAAATGCTTTGGTCATAGCATGAGGTGTGTTTCTGTAGGATAGTAAGAAGATGTCCAGATGCTTTTGAATGTCCCCGTGCAGATTTTAAAGCTTGCTGCATTGTCTTCACAAACCTCTCTCTCTAATCCATTTGTGGATGGATGACATGGTGCTGAGGTGATGTGATGTATCACTTTTGCTTTCATAAAATTTTCAAGCTCTTGAGAGACAAACTGCAGGCCGTTTTCGCTCACAAGTTGTTCTGGAAGATCAAAACAACTAAAGATTTCATGCAGTCTCTGGGTAGTACTTTCAGCAGTAGTTGATGGCATTACAGAGATTTCTGGCCATTTGGAGTGGGCGTCGACAACAACCAGAAACATGCTTCCTTCAAATGGGCCAGCAAAATTAATGTGAATATGCTGCCATGGGTTTCAGGCCAGTCCTATGGGTGTAGGAGTGCCAACTGAGGTGTGTTCCTCACACTCTGACATGAAGTACAAGCTCTTGCCTTCTCTTCAATGGCACTGTCCAGGCTAGGCCACCAAAAGTACCTTTGTGCAAT
The DNA here is from genome assembly GCF_026122565.2 of Emydura macquarii macquarii. Taxonomy (NCBI): domain Eukaryota; kingdom Metazoa; phylum Chordata; order Testudines; family Chelidae; genus Emydura; species Emydura macquarii. The sequence continues at coordinate 26,383,319 of NW_027132013.1, forward strand.
TTTAGTTAATAGCCCTAAAAAAACCAAAGTTGGCTTATGTTTTGAGGAGGTGGAGCTTTTACAATAGCCTTGACTTTTGCAGAAGCCTTATGAAGGCCCATAGCATTTATGATACGTTTTAAATATTTAACAGAGGGCTGGAAGAATTGACTTTTTTTTTTCCAGACTTGTAGGCCGTACTTTTTTAGTTTTTGCAGGGCAGCATTCAAGTTTTTGAGGTGATTTTTCTTATTTTTGCCAGTGATCAGGATGTTGTCCAGATAGCACTGGACTCCTGGCAAGCCACATATGATTTGGTTTATAGCCCTTTGGAACAAAGCTGGAGCAGATGTTATTTTGAAGGGCAAGCGACAATATTGGTACAGCCCTTTATGCATCACGATAGTTAACAGCTTTTGAGACTTTTTATTGATGTGCATTTGTAAATTCAACCAACAGATTAATTTTGCTGAATTTTTGTTCACCAGCCAAGCCTGTGAAGAGGTTATTGATGTGGGGAAGAGGATATTGCTCTGCACACAACACAGGGTTGACAGTAACCTTAAAATTTTCACAAATTCAAATGGAGCCATTTTTTTAAATACTGGAATGATTGGGGTTGCCCATTGGCTATGGATAACTCATACTAGAACTTTATTTTTGACCAGGCGCGTCAGGTGTGCTTTAACTTTTGGCCAGATGGCATATTTCACCGTTTCGGCTTTTAGACATGTTGGTGGCTGTCAGGCTTAATGTTTAATTTTACAGTGATTTTTTGTATACTATTCAGGTCCTTTTTAAAAACAGCAGCATTTTTTTATTTTATTATTTTTTTAATACAGCTGTGAGACATGGTTTTTTAGCCATATGTGCACCTTTGCCCAATTTAGCTGGATCTTTCAATTAAGGCTGGGTAATTGCCTTTCACCACAAACAGTGGTGATTGATCAGTTTGTTCATTGAGCTTCACTTTAACTTTAATAGTGCCCAACATGGGTACAGCTTCTCCAGTGTACGTCTTCAGAACAATTTTTGTCGGCTTAAGCGGGAGATGCTTTAGCTTCTTCTTATACAGAGTATCTAAGACCAGCAAAACTGCTGCGCCTGTGTTCAGTTTCATGCATAGAGGTTTACCTTTCAGCAGCGGGGTTACCCAGTATTTATGTGAGCCAACTGCCATGGACAAGATGTGGAGTGACAATTCTTTTTCTGACTGGATGTCACTTTGATTATTCTGAGCCTGCTCTACCGTGTGCAGATTGTTGGTTTTTTTGGTCTGCCAGATAGCAGGCTTCTTTTTTTTTGCTTGCCTGTTTTTTTTTTTAACTCTTCTTTTTTCTGTTTGCAGGCACGCTTAATGTGTCCTTTTTTGTCACATTGTTGACACACTAGGCCGAGTTTTTACATCAGCATTTCGATGCATGGCAACCAGACTTCCCACAATGGTAACAATCCCAGCTTCCCACTGCCTGGTTGGTAGGTTCTTATGACACCTTATGCACTTTGGTTGAGGCACTTCGTTGTTGTGCTTCCGTTGGTGCCAGTTTCATAGAAACTGCAATTTTAATGGCTTTTTGCAAGGTGAGCCTGGCCTTTGTCAATAGGCACTTTTGTATTGCTTCACTGGGCAGACACACACTAACCTATCACACAGGGTGTCATCTAACACCTCATTAAATTCACAGTGCTCAGCAAGATTTTTTAGAGCTGCTACAAATTGCACAATTGTTTCACCTTTTTCTTGATTTCTTTTGTGGAACCTAAATTTTTCTGCAGTTACCAGTGGTTTTGGAGAAAAATGTGCCTCCAGGATTTTTACAATGTCATTATAAGATTTTTTGCCTGGCTTATCAGGGTGCACTAAGCCATGCAGTAAGCTATATGTTCTAGCTTCCACAACACTTTAGAAAGTTGGCACCTCTTTTGCATCTGTAATTTCATTTGCAGTTCCTCATCGCCACTTTGTTATGTTTGGATACTTGGAAGTTACTTGCACTCAGAGAGAAACCAGCATAGGAACACAGAGAGATGCAAGCGCACAGACAGGGGTTATTGAACTACAACTAAGACCAGACGGAACTGGCTGAGCTATCCCATAATATTCTAACTCTGATGCTACAGCAACTAGCAAGGCTCTGTTGCTACAGCAACCTAGGCACTAGGCAGGACACAAAATACACAACACTTAGATTATAATGCTAGCCTGTTTTTCCAGCCTGATTTCCCCATCAAAGGGATTTGGGCAAGGATTGGACTGGATAAGAATCCAAATTTTGGGGTGTTCATCTGAATGTAATCTCTAAATGCCTATTTGTTTTCTATTCCTCACATCTAATGAAGTGGGTTGCAGCCCACGAAAGCTTATGCCTGCAGAAAATAAATTTGTTAGTCTTTAAAGTGCTACAGAACTCTCATTGTTTTTGCTGTATACAGACTAACACGGCTACCCCTCTGGAACTCTAAACCCTTTGAGTTTTAACCGTTATAATTTAATACAGGGAATGTTTATTTCACCAGCACAAGCATTCATTGCATTGACAGCCTAAATAAAGGTACCCAGACCTTCGTTTACTTTTCCTCCAATGTTCCTGATCTGCTCAGTTGTATGCAGCAATGATGGTAAGCAGAAACTCTGTAACCACAGAAAAGTGGGTTGGAACTTCCTGACTGCTGAGTGACCGCACTGGTTCCAACGATATTAGCGTGCTCCATTCCATCTGGGAGGCAGCTGTCCTTTTAGTCTCTGGCTACTAGGGCTACCTCTCTATACAGCTGTGATAAGATTCATTTAATAACATAACAGGCAATGCTCACTGAATGTTCTATTGTTTTAGCTTTTTTCAATAAAGGAGCCATTCAAAGTAAATAGTGACCTCATCAATACAGTCTGTAACGTACAGTAAATGGGAATTCTCTAGAGTCATAATAGAAAACATATTTCAACAGATGTAAGAACCAAGATGAGACTAGAGAACTAATTTGGATGAGAATGTGATCCCCAAAGACCCGTGCAGATATTTGACCCTGCTCTGAACAGACTTTGCTTTTCATAAGTGCATAGTTGCTTATTTTGTGTGGGAATTTAGGAAAAATTAAAATTCCTGGTACAGTGCCTCAACTGCACCGGGAACAGCTTGGGAGAGCAGGGCAAAAGGAACATTTACACACAGAAGCTAAAACACTAAACAGAACAGAAAACAAATAATACAGCTGTGCCCCCCAGGTGGCTTTAAAATCTCAGCCAAAGTACTCAAGTATTGCTACAAAAGGTACAGAGCCATCATTCAAGCACTTCAGACTGATCATAATAAACAACACAAATAAGAGAAAAGATTTTCATAGGGACAGATTTGCAATTCAAACAGCATTTATAAGGGGTTTCATGTATCTTATTCACATCATCCTCATTTTGACTATAAATGGCAGTGTATGTCGACACAATCATATTTGCAAAAATATTTGCCTGTGCAGTACAACATTCATAGTGCATTCCTCTGCATTATTGTGAATGATGTACAATACAAATGTTTAACTGTTCCCCATGATATTATTATTTTATTTTATTATGTATTATTATTACTACTACACTATTGCTTAGGAGTGCTTGTCATAGACCAGGACCCCATTGTGCTAGGTGCTATACAAACTCAGAACAAAAAGATTGCCCCTGCCCCAAAGAGCTTACAATGTAAGTATAAGAGAAGGAGACAGACGGGTCCAGAAAGACAGATGTGAGAATACAAGTAAACAATGAGACAATATCGGTTGGCAATGGTCTCAACACACCAGCAGTCTAACCATTGTCAAGTTTTTTGTAGGCATCACACTAAAAGAGAGTGTGTGTGAGTATGTGTGAGTGAGAGAGAGAGAGACATACTCTCTGTCTCTCTTGTTTACTAAACTGGAAAATACTAGTATTCAAAGACAGAAGTGCCTGATTCAATAAAAATGCAGTTTGTTTCCAAGCTGCAGAAACAAATATAATCCCCCCAAAACTGAACCTTTTTCTTTTGTCAGGGATTGGGGAAGGTTTCATGACTTTATATGGGCCTCAGAATGTGAAAACAAGAAGAATTTTCTTGGAACTAGTCCAAAATGATTTAAATATCTGGTACTTTATCATCTCTACTTGATATTTTTTTCCTTTTTTTCATATATATAAATCAGAAGACAATTGCTCTTCTCTCATATAGGGAGTTTTTTTAATGCCAAAAAGGAATCGACCAGAAAAAGGGTTTCATTGTATAAACATTTTTTATTTTTCCCTTTTAGAGTTTGCAATGGGTCATGCTCTGGGATTACTCTATCCTCCCACATTAAATTGCTAAAAAATATAAGAAAGGAAGTCTCCCTTTATTTAATCCCATCATCATTGGTTTTCTTTTCTTTTCTTTTTTTTTTTCTTCACTCAATGACTCACTGTTGTTCTTCTGGATTCCCAAATGAGTAATGTTATCATAATTCTGTGAACAAACTTGCTTTAGTGTTAGCCTGACATCATCTTTATTATATTTATATTGTCACTGACATTACACAGGACATGCCAAATGTAGCGCTTTCTTTTCTTTTTACCCTCTTAGTCATTACAGTCATCTCACTTTCTGCCATGTTTTTCTCCCAGCACCATTCCTTTACTTTTAAAGCAACATAGAAAATCCTTGCCTTGCAAGTGTCAGTACATGCTTTGTCAGCTAGTTCTTGTTAGGATTTATATCTGAGTTTGTGTTTAGCTGTCAGGCTATGAGAACACAGGGACACCATTTCCCTTCTACCATTAATGTTTGCGAAAGCAATAAAAGTAAGGCAAACTTTGTCCAAATAGTATAGATTACAGTGGAACATCATTGGTATAATATCTGATAACTCCACCCAATTTCCTTTTGATTACTGTGTTTTTATTCGTTTATCAGACCCTTCAGTTTCCTTTCATCTACTTTTCTACAGGCGTGCAATATAGTATGAAGGTATTAGAACCAGCTAATGGATGATACTATGAGTCATAACAATTCATAATACAGGTTGACAAATAAACCTGTAACTTGGCTTATTGTTCAAATTTGGAAATAATGTCATATTGCGATGTAATTATCCCCTTTCATAAAACCCACTGAGTGAGGTTGTAACAATGCTTTACTATATACTTATTGTAGTGACTTGTCTATTAGGTATTTGGTGATTCCTTTTCTTAAAGCTATGGAGTACTGACCTATCGTTCTAAACAGCTAACATGAAAGGTAATGAAAAACAGTGAGGAGGATGCAGAACTGGTATTAGTTGGGAATTTTTTGACAAAATGGTTCTTCACAGAATCCCATTGTAGAGTGCAGGCACTGTTTCCTGTTAGTAACCACACAAGTACTACCTGAAGAGGAATGGGCAGGGTGAGGACGTAGTCGTGACTTCTGTTCCCCACAATCAGGCCTAGAGGAAAGCACAGACAGCATCGAGTGCTGGGGCTGCTTGTTGGAATGTGTGCTGCATAGGAGGAATGCTGAATGAGTGAGCCAGAATTCCACCTTGGAGTGCTTGCTGTAATGTGGCCCCAGTGTTAGCCATTATCTAAAAGAAACAATATGATCTTCCTATGCACTGAGTATCTCCTAGCACTATCCTGACAGACAGCCTGGACTGTGCAGCTCTCTTCATTTTCTTTTGTTTTTAAAATTCTTTTTCTGTTGCATATGTCTCCATTTAGAGAGACAGTGTGTGTCTTAGAGGGCTGAGCCTGCAGCTAGGAGCAAGGAACTCTAAGGGCATGTCTACACTACAAAGTTAAGTCATCTTAATTTAAGTCAACATCCAGCTGCCACAGTAACTAAATCACTCAGGCATGTTCACACCACACTCGTGTCGGGGGAGTGTGTCCTTACTAGCCGTGATTGCACTGATGCATAGAGCAGTGCACTGTGGGTATCCCACAATACAGCTAGCCGCAGGAGGGTTTGGGAAGGGTTTGCAATGTCACAGGGTGGAATGGGAACACAGCTTCGACCTTCCATGATGGTTTCCTTCCTCCCTCCCTCCCCTGATATCAATCGCAAACAACCCTTACTTTTTGGTGCCGTTTTTTCAAAAGCCTGGCTTAGCTGCGTATACGCCATAGCCTGAGAAGCATGAAGCCTGCTCATCTGTTGCTCTTGTGAGCATCCGAAACACCTCTCACCTTATCTTGCAGTATTTCCAGAGCTGAGACAGGAGCCACTGCATGGAACATTGCGATGTCCTACAATCCATAGAACGAAACAATTCCAGGTTGCTTCTGGCAATTGCTCAGCAACTGAACATGGTGGAGCACCGTTTCTAGTCCCAGGAAATAGCACTGACTGGTGGGATCGCCTCGTTATGCAGCTATGGGATGACAAGCAGTGGCTGAGGAACTTTCAAATGCAGAGGGCCGCTTTTCAGGAACTTTGTGCAGAGCTTTCTCCAGCCCTGAAGCACAGCAACATTAAAAGGAGTCCTGCTTTGACAATAGAGAACTGAGTGGTGATTGCTCTGTGTTGAAGCTTGCAATGCCAGACTGCTACCAGTCAGTGGGGAATCAGTTTGAAGTTGGTAAATCCTCCATGGGAGCTGTTGTAATCCAAGTGTGCAAGGCCATTAATTGACTTCTGCTAAGAAGGATAGTGTCTCTGGGCAATCTGCAGGACATAGTGGATGGTTTTGCCATGATGGGGTTCCCTAACTGCAGTGGGGCAATAGATGGCATACACATCACTATCTTGGCCCGAGACCACCTTGCCAAAGAGTACATAAACCAAAAGGTATAGTTTTCAATGGTGTTGCAAGCAGTGTTGGATCACAGAGGGCATTTCATTGCTTTCAACATGGGATGGTCAGGAAAGTTACAAGTTTGTTCAGAAAGCTGCAATCAGGGACCTTCTTTCCAGATCACAAAATAACCACCGATGATGTTGAAATGCCAATAGTGATCCTGGGAGACCCAGCCTACCTCTTGCTCCCATGGCTCATGAAGCGTACACTGGCCACCTGGACAGCAGTAAGGAGCGGTTCAACAAGAGGCTGAACAAGTGCAGAATGGTGGTGGAATGTGCCTTTGAACATTTAAAGGGTTGCTGGTGCAGTTTGCTTACTAAGTTAGACCTCAGTGAAAACAATATCCCCATTGTTATCACTGCCTGCTGTGTGCTCCATAATATCTGTGAGGCAACAGGTGAGACTGCCACAGGATTGGGATATGGAGGCAAATAGGCTGGCAACTAATTTTGAGCAACTAGATACTAGGGCAATAAGAAGAGCCCAGCGAGGAGCTCAGCATCTCTGGAGGCTTTGCAAACCTGTTCCAGGAATGAGCCACAGTAATGTGTGCCACTTACCTACATTGTGCCTTCCCATCCCATCCCCTGCGATGCATCAGTTTCTCTGCATGTCCCCTCCCCCCCCTCCACCCCAAGTGCTTGGAATAAATAAGGAGTATTTCATTCTGAAAATGTTCACTTTTATTGCACGAACCTAAAGAAATTGAAAGGCCACAAAAATAATTAAATCTCGGGAAAATGGTATGATAAAACTGGGAGGGGAGAAACCAAGTCTGCTTGTCTGTGAAAGCACAGAAGTCTTGTCCATCAAAGGTCTTTATAAGAACATAAGAACGGCCATAATGGGTTAATAATAATAAAAATAATGTACCAATGGTCCTTCTAGCCACAAGATGACTGTGTATTGTATGAAGAAATACTCCCTTTTGTTCATTTTAAACCTGATGTCTATTAATTTCTTTGGTGACCCCTACTTTTTCTGTTATGAGAAGGAGTAAATAACACTTCCTTATTTGCTTTCTTCTCAACACCAGCCGTGGTTTTATAGACCTCTATCTTGTCCCCATTTAGTCGTCTCTTTTCCGACCTGAAAAATCTCAGTCATTAATCTCTCCTCATATGGAAGCTTTTCCATACTCCTAATCATTTTAGTTGCTCTTTTCCTTACCTTTTCCAATTCCAATATATCTTTTTGAGATGGGGTGACCAGATCTGCATGCAATATTCAAGATATGAGTGTATCATGGATTTATAAAGAAGCAATACAATATTTTCTGTCTTAGCTAACTCTTCTTAATCATTCCCAATATACTGTTAGCTGTTTTGACTTCCCTGTTTTTACATTCTTACTTCCCTTACTTCTACTCTGCTGTTTTGTTTTGTTTTACTAGTGTTAAATTTCTCTGACTCAAGGAATCTATCCTAAAGCCTTGAAGAATTTGCTGGTGTCTTAAAGTAAGAACTCTTGTTTAACGTGAGGAAGTACACATATTTGCTGAAGAATGTTTGAGGCCCTTTTTCCCCTCTTTGCTCTCTGTGTACATATAAACAAACACTACCTAATGAAGGAGTTAAGGCTCATTAACTGTGACATGAGCCTAATGCAAACCCTTAAAAGCAAAAAATTACCAAATTGTGGGGCTCCTCCTAACCTTACCCTGCCCATACAGCACTTTTCCAGTGACAGTGACAAGCTGTGCAGCTTCACAAGGATCCCTGACTCCAAGGCAATCCAGCAGGCAGACTGCCCTAGAGCCAGTCTACATGGTTGCCTACTTTCTGTTGGAACTTTGTCAAAATTGAACCATCTCAGCAAAAGATTGTGATTTCACCAAACTGGCAAATTCCAATGGGAAAAATCATTTTTCATTCAAATTTTTCTGACCACCCCTAGTCATAATTAAGGGTTTGTGTTTTTCTGTGAGGAAGAGTGATTTGTAGCATGCTGTTGGGCCTCTATAAGATTCAGGTTTGAAAAGCCTTTTTTTTTTTTTGCTTGGCTCTTTTTTCATCCCATCTTCTAAATAAATAATATACCACACAAATGAACTCTTTCTTTGAAGTTCCATTCTATATATTTCATAGAATAAATCTCGGTGTAAATATCCAATACAAACACAGATGTCTTAGAAGGACTAAAGCACAGTTGACTGTATAGGACTACAGCAAAGACAATAACAGGCATGATTCAAAACTGGCTAGTTAGTAAGATGTTAAGTGCTGGTAACACTGTTTAATTTTTCTAACATGCAAACTATAAATATTTCCCCACTGGTGACAGATGAAAAATGTTCTATTGTATCAAAAATGATAAAAACAACGGTGATTGACATATTTACTGATCATTTCGTAATCCTCAATGGTATGTCAAGTTATACTAACTATTATTACACAATGACGTTATATGAACACTCAAGTGTGTTTTTCTTCTTCACAAACTACAAAATTGGCAAAGCCTCGAATGATGCAGAATTAGAACTATCATGGGGCCAAGTATGGACTTCAGAGACACATAGTGTCTTTAAACTTTAGCTTTAGATGCCACTGATGTACTATAAAAAGGGGGGAAATGAGGGGAAAGTACTTCTTTGGGATATACCGTAAAATGCCTGCGGCAGGTGAATGGTTTCCACTTCTTTTTTCTGTTTTCTATTTTAAAAAGTTAAAAAAATTAGTGAGTGGGAAAATACATATAGAAAAAAAATTTATTAGTTAGGACCTATCAGATCTTTTTCTGTCAAAGATTATTTTGGATAGAAAATTGGGGTTTTGAGAAAATAAACATTGTCATGGAAAGCATCTGCTTTCCTCAACATTTTTCATTCTTTTGCTGGGTGGGTGGCAGTGAGTGTGTATGGCAGCCATACTCAGCATGGCTGGAACAGTTCATTGAATAGCCAGGGATATTGATTATGTTCTTGCTTTGCATTTCATTGTAATAAGGGGAATGATTTTTAAATAGCAACCTTGCACTAGATCCAGGGTATGCACTGACAATGGTTGCCTTATGCTGTGCATGCCTTACAGTGGAAAGCTTGAACCCTGCCAGGCTGCTGCCCTGAGCGAACACCTCCCTGAGCAGAGGCTCTGGGAACAGCCCAACCTACTATGACCCAAGGACTGGGCCGGGCCACACAGCCCGAGTGACTGGGCTGGGCCACAGAGCCCCAAGGATTGGTTGGACCCCCAAGCCCCAGTGACTGGGCCCAGCCCCCTGAGACTCAGGGGTGGGAGATACCCTTGGAGGCCAGCCCTGACCTAGAGGAGCTGCTGGACGCTGGAGCCCTGTGACCTGGAGGAGTTGCCCTCGGCCAAGGAACCCCAGGAACCCTGCGACCTGAAAGAGCTGCTCTCTGCAGAGGAGCTCCCTGACTTGCTGCAGGTGGATGAGGAGGGACTGGTGAACCCTCCGTGGGCCAAGTACCCCACCAACCTGGAGGAGACAGATACCTGGGAACAAGAGGAGGAAGTGGCCCAGGGACAGCCATAGCTAGTGGCTGAGTCAGGGGCAAGACCCCATCGGTGTGTTGTGGCGGGAGCCCCACCGACTCAGTGGCAAACATCCTTGCCACTGCTAGGGCCCTGGGCTGGGATGCAGTGGAGACGGTGGGCCTGTGTTCCCTTCCCCCCTTCCCTAGCCACCCTGGAAGGAAGTGTTCTCTCCTACCGCTACTGACAGTGGATCCACTGCACACCGGTCTCACCCCGCCTGGGGGTTGGAGACCACAGACTGCTTGTCTGCCTCGCCCTGCCTAAGGGTCAGAGGCTATAGACTACTTCCCTGTCTCACCCCACCTCGGGATTGGAGCCCCCTAGACTGCTTATCTGCCGCGCCCTGCCTGAGGGCCGGGGCTAAGGCTTGGGCACAGACACTACCACCTTCCCCTTGTAGGAAGGCGCAGTGGCCTTCCTCAGAGCCTGGGCCCGAGGAAGAGCCACAACGACTGGGCCGGAAAGGACCACTGGCCTATGGAGTCTTTGTAGATAGTTCTCTGAAAACATCCACTCAATGTGCTGTGGCAGTCAAAAAAGCTAACAGAATGTTGGGAATCATTAGTAAATGGATAGATAATAAGACATAAAATATCCTATTGCCTCTTTATAAATCCATGTTATACCCACATCTGGAATACTGCATGCAAATCTAGTTACCCCATCTCAAAAAAGATATATTGGAATTGGAAAAGGTAAAGAAAAGGGCAACTAAAATGATTAGAGGTATGGAAAAGCTTCCAGATGAGGAGAAATTATGAAAACTGGGACTTTTCAGCTTGGAAAAGAGGTGACTAAGGGGGTACATGATAGAGATCTATAAAATCATGACTGGTGTGGAGAACGTAAAAAAGGATGTGTTATTTACTCCTCATAACACAAAAAGTAGGGGTCACCAAATGAAAATAGACAGCAGGTTTAAAATAAACAAAAGGAAGTATTTCTTCACACAAAGCACAGTCACCCTGTGGAACTCCTTCAAGTTATACCCCCTCTTAGGCATACTGAAATCTACAATTCCAACCAAAACTGAAGTGCTTGCTCTTTTAAAGGATGTTTACAGTCCAATATACTCTGTACTATTAAATATTGACCAGTAGCCTGAGTTCTCCACAGAAAACTACCCATTTGAAAAAAATAAAACATTTGTAAAGGATGCTGAGCTTGTTTTGGAATTTTTTAAACATAATAAATAGCAACAGTGTTTTGGGTTATTTTCATGCTTCCTTGCTGTATGACTAAGTATTAGTGAAATTTCTTTTTCATGATCGAATGATGCATTTCTATTTCAAGAACTCCCACTATTGTAGTCTCCAGAGCTCTGCAACCAGTCTTACTCAGAGGACATTCCAACCCTTCCACTACACAGCTGCTGCTGACAGCCACCCACACAGGGTCTGTGCCAAAACGTCATTTCTCTAGGCCCCTGAACAGTGTGTTGGAGCACTGGTTAATAGTGAGACATCTGTATAACTACTAAATATTTTTTGGCCTGCTAATGGATTAACTTACTTTGGTTTTACAGAGTAACACCACTGCATTTCATGGAGTTACTCTTGATTTCTACCGGTGAAACTTAGCTTAGAATCCACTATACATGCCTAGTTATCATGCACCTTTGACCACCTCACCTGCACTTTGCTCGCTAATCCATTTCAGCTGGGTTGCCTAATATTCCAAATCTTTGAACACCCACAATTAAAAGGAAGAAAATAAGGGAATAAAAAAATTTCTATCTGCAAATTACACTTCCTCAAGGCTCAAAAGGGCAAATATTAGTCCTGGACAATGAAAGGTTTAAGGGAATCCATTATGGCTAGAAATGAGAGAATTTATAAAATCAGGAATTCCCTCTTCCCCATCGTTACCAATGAATGTCAGGAAGGATTTGATTATGGTTCTGGTAGGTCACAAAATATCAGATTTGGAAACTGACTTAGTTATACATGGAAAAGCTATTTTAGTTCACTTTTTGGAGGGTTCAAACATTGATTCATTATAATTTTTCTCTTCCTCCAAAGCTTGATTTCAGTGGAACTTAAACACAGATTCAGAGTTAAGCTTTGGTTTGAGTGCTTTTCAACACAGGGTTACATAGCTGATTTGGGGCCCTCAATGAATAAAGGAGTAATTCAGTCTCTGTGCCCATTAGTATCTTGTTTGAGTGTTATGTCTCCCCAGGAAGGATTCTGCTTTGTTCTTAGGTTTTGGAATAGGAATATGTTTCTTTAGGCCATAATCTTACTAATTTTTTAGGAGAGAAACATGTTTTCACTGGTAAATTAAATTTTTTTCATTATATTGCAAAATTTACCACACTGCCAGAGATGAGCTATTAAATATTTTCATGTATATTTTATTCACAGTTGTTTAATATCTCTGGTATTGCATTTAATCTAAACCAATAGGCTTCCTCATAAATATTGCAGTTGGCAGGCAGAGAACCAAAGTGCAAAGATGAAGGGTGAAATCCTGGCGTACTTGGAATTAATGGGAGTTTTGCCATTGACTTCAATAGGTCCAGATTACACCCTAGGTGTCTCTTTAACTTCTAGAGCTATTTCAGTATTTTTTGTGTGAAGCACTGTATCATTCATTCAGAAATTTATGAAAATAATTTAAAACGTATCTATCTGTAAAGACATTCTTAGGCTATGTCTAAAGTAGCAATTGTACATGTGTTCATGTGTGTGGTTGTACCATAGCCTGCTATTGACCACACCTAAACACCAGAAGCTCATGTCTGAAGGTGAATAGATGGTAAATAAGCTAGCATGCCTGAGGGGTGTGGGTTACTACACATTTCAGGCAGTGGCATGACCCTGTACATGTGCCATTGTGCAGTGTGGACAGGGGTAAGGGCTGTGTACCAGGTCTCAAGTTTCAGTAATTCCACCCTCATTCTTAATGTGCATTGAGCTGTTTTCTTCCTGACCCTTACCAGTTGGTAAAGGTATCCACCCCCATGTTTTTACCAGTAGTAGTGAGCTGCGCTGACTACATCAGGATAGTTTTCTGCTGCACTCTTTACATATCAATACAGAACAGCTGCCTGGCCCACTGACTTGTGCCCAGGTATTGATCAATGTGTAGTCAGAGTACACCATCCTCCACAACTTCTCCAGGAGCAGCAGGAACATACACCTGCACCAGGAAATTTCACAGATGCTGGAGTAGGTGGGCATTGTGTGGACTACAGCCCAGCTCTGGGAACTCATCAAGCACTTAATACTCCTGTATGTGAGGGCAAAAGGCTCCAACAGTTGCTCTGGGAGGGCTCATTGTACATGCTCTTTCTATGAGGATCTTGACTGGGGATGTCCAAGGATCTCAGTAAAATGCTGGAACATGTTATTCTGCATCTCTGCCTACAGGAGCTGGTTGAAGAAACGCCTACTAACAAACCTGAGAGGGACCCCACACTGCAGAAGGAACCAGAACCTGAAGCTGGTATGTTACAGTGGATACCTTGTCCCTCCCTGCCAATATTCCCTCTTGTTCTGGAACTAAGTTCCTGATTTGAAGATCCAGGGAATTTAAATAAGCACTGACTTATCCTCCCCCATGCCAGGCAATGCTATATCTCTGTGAGTTTGAGCTGTGATGCTGAAGCCATCGCATTGTCACACCCCCATCCCTTGACCAAACTCTTCCAACTTCCCCCCCTCCACCCAGCCCCCACTCCACTGCACTCCCAAATGGTCCCCAAGCAAGATAGTTATAAATCAATTATTTTATTGATTTCTGATTATTGAACCACTATCATGCAGCTATGTCTTTAAAATAGATTATTAATGAAAAATCATTGTGCCCTGTGTCTGTGCATTTCTTGGCCAGCAGTGAGGCAGCCATGATCCCAGGGCTGGGCAGAGTGGAGGAATGAAGGGGGCAGGTGAGAAAGGTCCTGGCTGTGGATGGGATCATTGTAGAAATTTATAAGCTTACATTTTTACTGTCCCTATGCTGCTGTCTGGCCTCTCATGATCTACAAGCCAGGGGAAACGAGTGGGAGAAGAATCCAGTCTGGTGATTGATAAACACACTGTGGTGCCCCCTTCTCATAGAAAGGTAAGGGGCTTGTGATGCTGATCTGAAACTTCAGGGAACCATACAAAGTTGTGGCGTGTCTCTTTCTTCCACTGTCCATTTCACCATTGTTCAACAGGCACAGGGCAGGATTTTCCAGTGATGCCAGGGATGGGATGTGGGGGGGCAGTGCTCATGGTTTGCATCTACCTTTGCACAGAAGTGCTATATGATGCCATATGAGAACACAGTCAGTTTCCATCTGAATTGCCTCCCAGTCCTGTAAGCATATTTCAGCAAATTTCTGGTGTAAAAGAAACTTGAGCTGGGTCTTGAGCTTCAGCAGCAGTGCAAATCTGCTTGGTCCGCCTTCACAGCTGGCCAAACCTCTCCATTCAGCAATTTATAGAGGGGTGATCATTAGCACAAAATCTCTCTGACATAGAGTGCTAGATCTCCTCCCCAGGAATGGAAAGCCACCTCTCTTTTCCATTCTGGTACCTTGAAAACTGTTATGTTCTTCAAATTTTGGCCAGGCTTTAAAAGAAAAAATTGCATAGCCCCTCAAAGGAACTGCCATCTACCCTCACCCCTTTAGATACTATGGTCATTTTAAAGTTTTATAAACATTAGTACATTTTTCATACTATTATCAACTTCTGCTCCTTCCTCAGGGCCTGCAGAAGTTGACTGAGAACAAACGATGGTCACCCAGTCGCTTTCCTGGAATGCTGAAAAGTACTAAAATAGTGGCCTTCTACAGTAAAGTTAGGTTGTGTAATATATATATATAAAGCTACAAATGTCTTTCATTTGGTAGGACTTTTGGCCCTCCAGAGGGAATCCATTTCACCAGGAGGACAGGAGGAGCAACCCAGAGACAGCAGAGTCAGGCAGATGAGGACCCTGGAAGAGCTGTTTATAGGGATAGGCAGGAGATATCAGGAGCAGTTTGAATTCCTATGGGCACAGAAGGAAAAGGCTCCTCAGCTTGAAAAGATGCTGATGAACCAGTTCATGGAGCAGGAGATACGCCGTAAGGAATGGGAGCATTCCCTAATGGAGAAGCTCACTGAACTTGTACAGTGCAGGGTCAGCCTCTTGCCAAGACATGGTACCTGTCCATGAACCACAAACACCTCCTCCTCTTCTGGCTGCCACAGAGAATGCTGCTGAGCTAGAGGATCTGCTTTCAAGGGCATCCTCCACACCCTGAGTGACTGGGAGGAGAACATGGAGCCTTCAAGACTCCTGGAACTTCACCTTTCACTGGCACATGAAACCCCTTGCAGGGGGACCCTCCTGCATGTGCAGGAGGGGAACAATGAGTCTGCAGTAGTCCTGGAACCTCACCCCAGGAGAAATCCCTGGTCTTCTCCAAGAATGATTTCCCCCATCATTTCCCCCTTGCCTGGAGGAGGACCACAGGATGGGTGCAGATTCAGTAATATTTGGTGAGTGTTCCCAGTTGTATTGCCTTACTGTTTCAAAGATTTTTGGTTGACCTTTCTTTTAAACAAATATTTTAATTACACATTCCATGTAATACTTTTAATAAATATTACAGTTTCCTTGATTGCTGTGTGGCCCCTCCATTTTACGAATGATGAACTAAGGACACTTTCAGATTTGGGATTAGGCCCCACGATTCACAACACATGAAATGGAATGGTGTATAACTGTCTGACGCTATGATACTGCAAACACTTTTCTGTTTCTTCCCCTCCCCTCCAAACAAATCTCAATAACGTCAGTAAGAGAGAATTTCTACCCTTTGGTGTGGAAATCTTCCATGAACAGGCTAAGATTACTTTCACTACCTGGGCTGGGTTGGAAATGCCACAAGATTATCTTCTTTTACGGTATGTGCCAACCCAAGCCAGAAAACGGAGAAGTAAATAAATGTGAAGAATGAAAAGAAAAATAATTGTGTTCCTTTCTCTCAAAAGAAGAAGAAGAAGAAAAAAAAAAAAAAAGAAAACAAAAAAGGGGTTGGTGGCTTTTGTTCAATTTGCATTTTGCAGGAAATGTCTGCATCCTTTTTTTTATATAGAATGATCTGTTGTACTCTTCCCTAACAGAAAGTCTTCCTTTACTGACTCCTTCTGCCCCCCACACCCCACTCCCTGCTCCCTGGCTGTAGGTTTTTTTTCCCCAGTGGAACTGGCTCTTGTTTGTCAAACACAACCTCTGAATCTATGATTAAATATGCAAACTTTACCTATTTATTAAGTGACTCAGCTAGAAAAGAATCTATGTTGAAGGGCCTGCCAGTTAAGTGACATTTTACAGCTGCGCTGATGTTTTTGAATTCTGATTTCAAGTCCAAATTACAACAGATGTTTGCTAAGATTCCTACTGTGATTAATTTTATGGCATCATTTACATCCACAAAGACTTCAAATGAAATGGGCCCCCAAATCTCACTGTAGAGTGTTATGTATAGTCACAAGTTATTACTTGTTTTTAAGGAAAATTATACAGATCTAGTAGGGTTGCTTTCTCCTTATTTCAAAATAACAAAATCTGAACAGATTTCTTTAGACTATTTCCACCACTAGCAATTAACTTCCAATAGATACATGAAAATCTATTAATTAGTTCAGAAAAGGGACATTCCTTGTATCATTGGTCAAATGATCTTACAACCCTTATTGATTAGCTCATTACAAAAAAAAGGAAAGAAAAGATTGCATTGGCTGGATTTAATTTATAGGCACTGAGACACAGAGTTGTAGAAGGAAAACTATTTAAGTAACCCAAGTAGTTCGGTCACAATCATCAAAATATTGTTGAAGTTACAATGCAGTTTTCAGTAGTCCTGCTTTATGCCAGGAAGTTATCGTACATCACAGCAGCAGGTGGAGAAAGGAATGAAATGATTTAATATTGTCAGTGATTTTGTTTGTAATAGCAGAAGCAAAGAGTTTGTTAGTAAAATCCAAAAGAGCCTCAATGCTGGCCGGAACAAGGCATCCCTGTATATATAGATATGTGACATACTAAAGGGCTGTTGCCTGCATTCACATATCTAAACAAATGGGTTGGAACAAAGTTCAAGCAAGTAAAATCTGAAAAATACATAAGCAGGAAATTTAAGATGAGAATCTAAAGGATCAATATTTTTTCTGAATGACCATATTCTTTTCGTGGATCCTAGAAATTAAATGGAAGAGATAAACCTAAAAATAGAAGAAAGGTAAGGATGGGACATTGTTGCTAGCAGCCGGTTTATGAAAAAACTAAAGAATGAGAAAATTGAGATAATTAATTATTATTGCCAGCAAATGTGTACCATTTTACATTCATATGGCACTTTTTCCCCAAGGGTTCCTGAAGAACTTTTTAGCTCTTGCCAAACTGACGTACAAACTCTAGTAGAGAGAAGTCCAAGCCCAATCTTCAGATCCAAATACCCACAAATTTGGGAAAGTTCAAATCAAGCAACTGTTTCCTCTCTTTGTAATAGGCTGAACCACAACACTGGAGCTGAACATGCCCCAAACTTTAAAGATCAAATCTAGATCTAGACCCAAACTTTGTGACTCTCTCTAATGTATAGGGATCACTTTATCCTCTGCTTCTATGCAGCCACCGTTAGGTTACATATCTTCTGCAGTAGCTGTTTACAAGGATGGGCAGACTTTATGAAGCTTAAGGTTTTGCAGACCTCATAAACCATTTGGGGGTTTTTAAGGTTATGGACACTGATTCAGATATTTCCTCCTCTAATTTAAACTCTTGTTTCTTCTATGGGTGACTCAGTTTGTTTATTTAGTGCTAATTGGAAACCTATATTAAACATTAGGCTTTGGGAATGGAAGACTAGAACATCTCTCAGAAGCTGCACTGGAACAAGAGGGTTTCCTACATAAGGGATATATTTGGGCCAAATTCTGCCCTCAATGAATCATGTGCATCTTAACTGAAGATAATATCCGAGCATCCTTGGTCAGGTCTGTGGTCCAGCAAGTTCAGAATCCTGTTTCTGATAGTGGCCAAAACCAGATACTTCAGAGGAAAGTGCAAGAAACCCCACAGTAGGCAAATGTGGGGGCAATCTGCCTATCATAAATGTCTCATCCTGAGCCCTAACAGTTGAAGGTCATTTTAAGCCATGGAATATGAGGTTTTATCTCTCTTTTGATATGCTCTGTTTGTTAGTATTAACTATTGTAACTCTGGATATTCCTGTTATCCACTTACACATCTAATACCTTTTTGAAGCATGCTAAATCCTTTGCCACAATTATATCTTCTGACAATGAGTTCCAAAGTCTAATTATGTGTTATTTGAATCAATAGTTCCTTTTATCAGTTTGAAATTTGTAGCCTTTCAGTTTCAATTTCATTGAATGGTCCCTCTTTCTTGTATTATCACACAGGGAGACCAGAAGCTCCTGCATTATCTTGTCTATACCAGTCTTTATGTTATATACTTTTATCATGGCACCTCTTATTCATTTTTCTTTCTGAAACAATCCCAGTTTTTTCAATCTCTCTTCAGAAAGGCGCTTTTCCATGCTCCTAATCATTCCTGCCACCCTTCTTTGACTCTCCTCTAATGCTACAATATCCTTGTTGATATGAGGTACCAATAATGCACATAGAATTCCAGATGCAGCTATATCATTGGTTTATATAATGGTGGACAATTTTTCCATATTAATCTCCATTCCATTTCTTATGCATTCTAACACCGGGTTTCCTTTTTTTAACCACAGCTGCATGTTGAACAGAGATCTTCAGTGAACTGTCCACAATAATACCCAGGCCGCTTTCCTGTGAAGATATAGTTAAAACCTTTCAGAGGGGTTGCATAGGTTTGAGGGTCTACTATATCTATGTTTCATTAGCATTTTATTCTCGTGCCCTCTTCTCTGCTCCTTCTTCATGATCTTTCATAAGTGATGCAAGAAGTCAATGGTTATTTGTTTTTTAGTTGAACAGCTGACCCTAAGAAGTTTGAGAGGATTCTGAATTAGACAAAACAAGTTTACCCTGTTTGCAATATAGTTAATGTGTAATTTTTTAGTTCTTCTGTATGTTTTGTGTGCTGGGATACTATTACTTGGGAATATAGAAGTAACCCTAGACACAGAGGGCCAGATTCTAATCTCCCATACACTTGTGTTATACTGGTGTGACTTCATTTAGTTCAGTGGTGAGATCTGAATCAGGCACAGATTTCTTTGAATAATTTTGAACTTTTTCACCAGCTGTAAGCTTTAAGGAATGAGTTGTTGACATTAAGGACACAGAAAGTAAGAGGAGACATAGCTTCCCTGTTTCCTTGGTTCAGACACTGATATCTAAGTCTTTACAAAGTCCTTAATGATGCAAACTCCCATGAAAGCCAATGGACATTTTTTGCCTGCTATAGAGTTAGGTTGGTGTGAGGCAGCTTCCATCGAGCCAGTTATGTCAGTGTCCACCCTACAGCCTTGCTCCCACTGATGTAAATGCCTTTCTACATCAACATAATAACTCCATCTCCACAAGAGGTGTAGACCTTATGTCGGTGTAGTTAGGGCGACGCAGTGTCCGTGGAGACCCTGGGGGTTACATACATGGGCTCGTCTGTCATTCTTGTCCTTGTTAAATTCTTCAGTGTCCATAAGGGAAGGATATGCAGTATAAGATATGTTGGATAATAGAAAGAGAAGTAAGTTTTGCTCTTTTGTTATATCCCAAAAGAAAAGATAGTTCAGGAACTGGGTTACGCAATGTTTGGGAATTGAATGATGAGCACAAAAGATTGTATGCCTCAATGTGAAGGCTTGGTAAAGGAATCCTAACTGTGTGTATAAGATGTTTCCCTGATGAATAGTTAGCAGCCCTGGATTGTGTTTAAATTCCTCTTTCACAACTCATGCTTCTATGAAATTAGGTTGGGGAAGATTTATTTTTATCACTAATAGATTACCTGGAACATGTAGGTGCACATTCACTTTGTAGAAATTCATTGCAAAGAGGAGCAGACTGTGTCACATGTGGGAGACATCCGTAGATTATGACTGGGTCTCCATAGTAACCCTGACATTGAACGATGCAAAGGGGACATACTGAATCAACATAACAATTGGGTGCCGTGGCCACATGACATCCTTTGCATATAAATTGCACTAATTTTGCAGAGAGATCTGTTGGATGCCAGATTGATGCAAGTTACAATATTTTATCACTTAGTCCTGCATCTTCACTCACTAACACCCCACGAGTAAATTATAATTACTAACCTGAGTGATGAATTTAGCCTAGAGTTTTATGAGAGACGTACTTACTGAGATCACTCCTTAGGGCTAGATCATGCTGCCAGTCTTTAGATAGGACTGCCCACTGAAATGAATAGGCCGCTCTGCTTTGAAAATAATCTCACAAAATGGCCCTGAATTTGGTTTAATTGCTCTGCACTGCTGTATCTGATAACAGATCTTGGCCTGTTATACAGTTTATTTTAAAAATGAGCAGCATGTTGTATGAGGAAATTGTTAATAATTTGTATTGCAATGAACTCAATTAAAAACTGAAGTTTACGCCTTATTATTTGAGGGAATGGGATAATGTTTTAAATTAGGATTTGCAAATATGCAACTTGTTTATTAGATAATCTTCATGGCAGGGGCCTGTGAGACAATAAATGACTTAGTGCCAAGTGAACTAAGGCATTTGACCGAAAGTTGTTTTTTCTGGAGTTGTGGAATACAACAAATTCTGTGAGTATACAGAAAACATCAATCATTGACATCTAAAGAGGATAAAAATGTTAAAGTTGTTTATTGGGGGCATAGTAAAAGGCCATAGAAATTATTTGCATTATGCAACACGAAAAGAAAAGCTTTAGCAAACCACAGGAACATACAGAACATTTTGCTTGCAGTGTAAGCCAGAGGTACGGCCCGCCAACATTTTTGGTCCGGCCCCTGGCGGCAGCGTGCGCTGCCGCGACATCTTGCGGCATTGTACTCTCTGGAGGTGGCACGCGCTGCCGCCAGAGGGTACGACGTCGCAACATCTCGTGGCGGAGCGCGCTGTGCCATGAGATCTGTGTACTCTGGCGGCAGAGTGTGGAGTGCTGTGTGCGTGAGACACAGTGCTCCAAAAGTGCCAAGTATTTCAATTTATGGTGTTTATGGCCCACTTGAAGTACATTTAATTCAAATCGGGCCCACCATAGGAAATGAGTTTGACACCCCTGGTGTAAGTTTTTGGAAGGTCTGTGCTGCTGCTCTCTTGGAGACAATACCACCAATTTTATGTGACATCTTCCAGAGAGGAAAATGTAACTGGAAAAAGAGTTACAGTGGGAAGCACAAAAACAACATCTTATTCTTCTTTCCAGAGAAGGAAGGAGAAGTGTTACTCCTCCTTCCCACACAATTACCCGATACATTTCATCAGGACGTTGGCTGTCTTATGCACAGCATTAAAGAAGGGAGCACCTAGTTCTTGGATTTCCAAATAATGTCAGTTTTGGGAGATGGTGCTCATGTCCCTGACTGAGCAAAAATGTTTCAATCCACCCATGGAGCAAGATATGTGATGTTAATGGGGTGTGCAGCTTCTCCAGATTCACTTAGCAAGAGCTGACATCAGAATTAGACCCTAACTCTTTATAAACAATGTGTTGGTCCTGCTTCGAGCAGGGTTGGACTGGATGACCTCCTGATGTGCCTTCCAACCCTAATTTTCTATGATTCTATGTTGAGGATTAAATATACATTACCTATTAATCCTCAACAAATATAAATGTAATACTTGACATTTCAATACAATAATTATCACTTTGAGTAATACAGTTATTGTATGTTAATTAAATACCAGTGTGCTTTTGAAACCATGTGTAGGAATGCAGATGTTTGTAGTAACTGCTGTTTAGCATACAGTTAGGGTAGCCAACTACATTTCTAAGAAACTAAGGACAACAGTATAGAAAATTCAGGACAAAGCTTTTCTTTTTTACTTATTTTCCCAACTTTTTTGTAGTCTTTGAGCAGAGAGAAACAAGAACATTGCTATATTTTAAATTACACAGGAGCACTATGACAATTTCTGGAGCAAGATCTGAGACTAGAACTGAAAATTAACATCCCTCAATTCTATTAGTTCCATATATTGCTAGATCAAAAGTTAGATTGTAATTGTTTTACAGTAAAACAAAATATTTATTTCCTAGGTCTTTTAAAAAAAAATTTTTTTTTTAATCTTTTCCATACTCTAGAAAAGGCAACCAAATCTGTAAGAAGCTACCATCCAATCCCACTGTCTGAGACCATCCAGGTGCTTTCCCATTATGAGAATGCCTCATACTCTCCTGAACCAAGAGATATTGTTTGGGTACGTCTCTTCCAAAATTTTGCAAGAGTAATACCATAATGTTTCCTGCACAGTTAACTTGCTACCATGAAGTTACTATATAGTTTAGGCAACATAACATATGGTATTTTGAATTTTCTATGTAAATCTCTGCTTTGCATACTATTTTCCTACTTTGAAGTAAAAAAATCTATTAAAGGAAAGTTCATGAAACTATTATAATAGGGATTTTTATTGATATTTGGTAAAATATGATAGACTCATAGACTCTAAGGTCAGAAGGGACCAATATGATCATCTAGTCCTGCACAACTCAGGTCACAGAACCCCACCCATCCCCTCCTGTAATAGATCCCTGACCTATGACTGAGTTATTAAAGTACTCAAATTATGGTTTAAAGACTTTAAGGAACAGAGAATCCACCAGCAAGTGAGATGTGCCCAATGCTACAGAGGAAGGCGAAGAACCCCCAGAGCCTTTGCCAGTCTTCCCTGTGGAAAAATTCCTTCCTGACCCGAACTCCACTAATAACCTCCCTCCAGCTGACAGTTCACCTTTCAGTCTGACTCGTTGTAGTCTTCTCTTTAGCCAGTTCCTTATCCACCTTCCAATTTTCATATTAATACCCATCTTTTCCAATTTAACTAATAATTCCCCGTGTGGAACCGTATCGAATGCCTTACTGAAATCTAGGTAAATTAGATCCACTGCATTCCCTTTATCTAAAAAGTCTGTTATCTTCTCAAAAAAGGAGATCAGGTTGGTCTGGCATGATCTACCTTTTGTAAAGCCATGTTGTATTTTATCCCAATTACCGTTAACCTCGATGCCCTTAATTACTTTCTCTTTCAAAATTTTTCCAAGACCTTGCATACAACTGAGGTGAAACTAGCAGGCCTCTAGTTACCCAGATCACCTTTTCCCTTTTTTAAAAATAGGAACTATGTTAGCAATTCTCCAGTTATACAGTACAGCCCTTGAGTTTACAGATTCATTAAAAATCCTTGCTAATGGGCTTGCAATTTCACATGCTAGTTCTTTTAATATTCTTGGATGGAGATTAGCCGGCCCCCTCGATTTAGTCCCATTAAGCTGTTTGAGTTTGGCTTTTACCTCAGATGTGGTAATTTCTACCTCCATATCCTCATCCCCATTAGCCACCCTACCACTATTCCCAAACTCATCATTAGCCTCATTAAAAATGGAGGTAAAGTATTTATTTAGATATTCGGCCATGCCTAGATTATCCTTAACCTCCACCCCATCTTCAGTGCCTAGCAGTCCCACTTCTTCTTTCTTTGTCTTCTTCCAATTTATATGGCTATAGAACCTTATACTATTGATTTTAATTCCCTTTGCAAGTTCCAACTCTTCTTGGCTTTTGGCCTTTCTCATGTTCTCTCTACATGTTCTGACCTCCAAGAGGTAGCTTTCCTTGCTGATCCCCCCCATCTTCCACTCCTTGTAGGCTTTCTGCTTTCTCTTAATCACCTGTCTGAGACGCTTACTCATCCAGCTTGGTCTACAACTCTTGCCTATGAATTTTTCCCCCTTCTTTGGGATGCAGGCTTCAGATAGTTCCTGCAACTTTGAATTGAAGTTATTCCAAGTCTCCTCCATCTTTAGATCCATGAGTTCTTCAGTCCAGTCCAGTTCCCCAAATAATTCCCTTAATTTTTTAAAGTTTTTGAAGTTAAAGACCCTAGTCATAGATTTATTTTTGTTTATCCTTCCATTTAGTTTGAACTGAATTAGCTCATGGTCGCTCGAACCAAAGTTGTCCCCTACAACAAGTTCTTCTATGAGGTCCTCACTACTCACCAATATCAGATCCGTACTGCACTTCACAGGCATATCTGCCATTTTAATAACATGGCCCATGTTAACTTTTTAGGGAGATTCAAAATTAGTAAATGAAAATATGTGAGGCATTTATACTGTGGAAGAATCGTTTATTAACTCTTCCCCATTCTATTAATAGCTCAGAAACAGTGTGAACTTTTCATTTATACCCATAAAAAGTTAGAGGGGAAATATGACACATCCTAGCATCCTCTTAGGTAGTTAGTTAGATAGATAGATAAATAAATAAAAATAACAAATTCCCTATGTCTCTTTTCAGCCTGCCAAAGTAAATAGTTATTAGAATACTATATTTGAAGTTAACAGTAATGGAACATTTTATGATCCTAATGGTACAGTCAATGCCATTGCAGTCATTAAGGGCCTACTTACTAATAACAATGCCCCTAATATCAGAGATTCTTATCTGGGAGAGAAAACATTTGTAGGGCATGAGACTCAAAATATATGGTTTCATGTCTTGAGTGGGAATCAATTCTTTCATAACCCTGGTTGTGCAATACCTGGGGCAAGAGAAAGAAGAAACTATTCATTAGATCATGCTGAATGAGAAAACTCACCAGTAGCAAAACAATTTCTAAAACATTTATTGCTTCTGTTCATGAAAAAAAATTAATTTTTTTTGCTAATGGTCAAAAGTCATTAATGGTATTTAATGGCCAAAGTTTCCAAACTTGGGTTCCTAAATTAGGCATTTACTTAGATTCCTAAATCTAATATGGATTTAGATGTTCCCTCAAGATCAGTTTTGAGGCATAATTGAGGGCATAGAATAAGGAAAGAACATACTATTCTTGTCCATGTTGTACTTCTTCTGTGGTTAAGTAGAAGTCTCAGTGTCAAGGATGATTGGCTTTTATGAGCACTATACGTATTAACTAACAAATGTGTTAAAATGTGTAGGTGATATACTTCTTTAAGAACAATTGCACTTCTCTCTTCTCTGGCATCATATTAACTCTTTTTACCATTTTGAATAAACATTTCAGCTGAGTCATTTTGCTAGAAGTGTGATTCTTCTTTAGATATTTCCTGAGATGGCTTGAGTCATAGAGTTTAATGACAGAAGGGACCACCAGTCTGACCTCTTGTATTCACTAAATACCACTAAATACCATCCAGCTACTCCCAACATCCAGCGTTAGACCAAAGTATTACAAGCCTTGGGAAACTAAACTATTGTGTGTCACAGGCAGAGAACAGGAGGGACTGAATTTCATCCAACCCATCCGAAGTTTAATCAAGCAATATTTAATACACATTGCCTTTGGAAGTATTGCCCCCATTGAAGTCAATGGGAGTTTTGCTATTGACTTCAATGGAATCAGGATTTCACCAACGGTATCTACTGAGTGGTGCACAGGACTTCTATGTCCTGATGCCATAGTCAAGAGTATATCTGGATGCTGGTTTCCAGAGGGTATTAATTAGTTGTTTGAATAAAATATATGTAAATTCACTTCACAGTGTATTCAGAACTTTTTTATTAGCTTTTTGTAAACAGTCATACAAGTGAAGTTTTGTTCACAAAGACATTCCCAGAAGGAGAAAATGTTGAAATACTCATGCAAACATGGTTGCATGAGTGTGCACATCTGTTTGTGTAGCCATCTTGAAAGCTCTTTTCAATTCTGGGCGTAAAATCATGTCATGGATTTATGTGTCCAGTCACAAATTAGAAATACCTGATACAATAGTTATGCAAACAGGCATCCAATCCAGAAGCTGCTATACACGTATGCTTACACTGCTCCCCAATCACTTTTTAATAATCCATTAATAGAATCTATATCTGTTTTGTAGATAATTTTCAAACACAAATAAGGACTAAATTCATTAAACAAAATATTCTTTGAAAGGAGTTTACCCAGTTTGTGGTCAGTCCTGAATAGTGAAGAAACACTGCGTTTGGAATATGCATTGTGGATTTCACTGTTGCTGCCACAAGGGCATTATAACATAAGGTGTTTTGCTCTCTAGCTCAATCCTGCACAGCACTTAAACACATGCTGAGTTATTTAGTCTCATTAAAATGAATGGGACTATTCATGTGTTTAGAGTTAAGCAAGTGCTTAAGTATTTTGCTGGACTAAGCCAGCCTGCTTAGTATTTTATAGGATCAAGCCTTAAGTGAGTTGGTGGAAAGAAGCTGCTTGAACCACAGTACTGAAGATCCAAGGTGCATTTCATTTGAGAAGTTCTGAATATGTGTACTTTTAATGGATTACCTGGGAAACTCAATCACATCTCTATTGTCACCATGCTCGAATGTAAACAAACTCTCTTGAAGTACTACAAAATACTTCAGATACTGAGGGATTATTTTTCTAGTTAACTTTTTATCAAACCAAAGTCAGATTCTTTGAGTGGATCACAAATTGATGAACCCAAAAGGAAACTGGTAGCTTCTTGTAGCTTGCGTATATTCAAGACTATGTACAAAACTTCTTCCCAGATTTTGACTGTGCGAATCATGAAGTTGATCTTTAAACTGATTTTTTTTATAATCCTGATCTGCCATCCCCTGAGATGGTTCTAGAGGGACCAAACCCCTCAATGTTACCACTGTTATATCTATATTATCTTGTTTTCAGGATGTCATTTTGTGAATCACAGGAACATTGCAATACATTAAAGTTACCAGGGAAATAAATACCAGAGCCACTGAAGAAAAAGAGACAATGAATAGGAGAGAATGTTAATTTGTATATAATTTGCAAATAAGAGATGGTGATGTATATGCTAATGTCAGTGTCTGGTTAGCAGCGTTTAGGATTCTTGAAAACAAATGACCATCTACCCAAATAGCTAAGAAGCATCTATTTGCTCTGAAAGAGTCAAAGTTCCTTTACTAAAGCTGACATGCAATTGTTGTCTTGTGCCTATAGCTAGTAGTTTTCCCACTGAATAAATGTTAAAGGCATTCCTCGAGAGAGGCTGCTGGTGAGGATCCATCTATTGTGACTCTATGTAATGACTGCCTCTCTGCAGGGTTTCATCAAAGAGGTGAGCTCTAACTCTGACATTACAGCAGACTTTCATGCCATTATTCAATGCTATTATTGGAACACAGAGGATATCATCTCCCAAGCACTAGGTAGGATTAGAATGCATGTAAACTTCATATTTTGATTTTCTAATGATTTAATCCTATGTATCCTACATTTGGCAGCTAGCCTTTCAGACTCTGTTTTGTTGTTATTGTTTTGGTTGTTGTTGTTCTTGTCGTCATCACGCTGTCTGGAGTGGCTCACAATTGTGAGTGCCTACCTCAGGGCAGATACCCCAAACTGGTGGTATGTTAAATTAGATTTTACCAAGCCAGGAACAAATGTGAACTACTGTAACAGTCTCACCATGCAGTCACAGAGAGTCCTCATAGCCTCTCCAGTCTATCTTGCCATGCAGGCACACTGAACTTAGAGATAAATGGTCACTTACACCAAAAATCACACCATTTTCAGAGAGAGTTATTTACAGGTTAAAGCAACCAAACATATACACACAAATGAGTTACTATCTAAAGCCTAAGAGTGACAGAGTTTTAGTGCTCTGTCAATTCAAAGTGTCTTTCAGGGTGGACCCAGGAGGTAACCCCTGGGGATCTCTGACTTTCAATTTGGTTTCTCTGACCCTGTGAGAGTTCAAACAGCAAAGAGGTGAAAAATCTTCACATCAACTATTTTTCTTTCTTTCTTCCAGCATTTAAAGCAATGGGACAAGGCCTTCTGCATGTACTTCTCCATGAGTGGATGGGGCAATTAATTAAAAAAAGGTTTTATCTTATAATAGACCACTTAAATGTTGATAGTTTTCCTGGATGGGGTGAGGGATGGGAAGGGAGATGATTCCCGTACCTGGGTTCACAAGTTCAGACCAAACTTTTTTAAAGTTTATAAAGCAAAACTTACATATTTCCTTATAGCATGAAATACAAACATTACAAGTGAAATTAATGCATGCAGCAATTAACAAGCATTTCACAAAGTCTAAACACTACATACATTTTTATAAGACAAATACCTATTGTGAGGAAACCTAACATAAATATGAACTGGTCTGGCCTCCAGCTCTGAGTTTGTCAGTCCTTAGCTAATGCCTGCCATCTTGGCAAGAGCTGACCTGGTCTGCAAGTGTCATAGTTGTTTTTTAATTAAGGTGGAAGTTATTTTCAAGCTGCTAAGAATTTCAGAATTGTAATGTTTTTCTCAAGCATAAAGAGATGTCATAGGACCACAATACAATTTACTTCTAAATAGAAATTTTACACAAAAAAAATTTCACAGCAAATAAATATCTTTAGCTTCTAAATGCTTCAGATAAAAAAAAATAATTATTAATAATGTTGTTTACACTAATTTCTTTTCAAATTCAAAGTGCTGATTTACAAATACAACCAAATAGCATCAGGCCTTGATCCTGCAATTGGAACCTGGTGGCTCTTTGGAGAAATACTGATTTCAATAAGGTTCTGAACAGGCATGAGGGCCTATCCATATGAATCCAATTGCATACTATAGATGCTGTCTCTTCCAGCTTAGAAAATTGAAAGTGTGTGTTCAAAGTTCATAGATGTAGTTTCTTTGTGCTACTGATGCAGCAAAAGTATATACTGTAGCCCAAAGAGCTAGCTTAGACTTTTATTTTACTTAGCAGGAAGGAAGGAAGCTACAAGACACTGTATCTTGTAAGACAATGGCAAGTTAGCATAAGTAAAGTAGGCCTATGACCGTTAGCATGTCTAGAATGGCTTGATGGTTACCCTAGATTTTGGGGAACTGGGAATAGCTTGCTCAAGAGAGGGAGATGGTACATAATGATACTGGGCAACTGCAAGAACACTGAACTGATATTGGGCTTGGATATTTTAGGATTGAATCATTGGCAGATGTTTAATCATAAACTTGCAATAAGTGGCATATATGATAATGACTTAAAAGGCATTAATATGTTAACCTATAGGATAAGTGCACCCCAATGCTATAAAGGTGCAGGAGTTTGACTTAGACTTGGAAGGTTAGGCATCTGAATGAATATTCATGGTAGTACTCAGGCCCTATAATAGGCTGCACCATCCTGTAGAGAGGGATACCTTTCCATCATTGACCCTTCAGCTCTTAATTGTTATTATTTACCGCCAATCATTGGACATTGGGGGTCTGGACCATTGGACTTATTTGGCATGCTAGGGACAGGGCTGTCCTTTGTCTCTCACTACAAGGTCCCTGTAGAAGGGTTGACCAACCCTCCCTATCAGTCTGGGAGGGAGGCCACACCCCCTCACTACCCTGCTTCAGCAGGGGTAGTCCCAGCTCGGGGCTGGGGGAACAGTCCCCGAGTTATAACTAGTTCAACGGCCCCGGGCAGGGCAGCAAACAGTCTAAAGGCCACCGGTGTGGTCGGGGAAGGGGGAGGGGGACGCAGGCCCACCCGACTCCACTGCATCCCAGCCCAGGGCCCTAGCAGAGGCAAGGGCATGTGCCACTGTGTCAGTGAGGCTCCTGCCACAACACGCTGACAGTGGGGTTTCACCCCTGTCTCAGCCACTGGCTATGGCTGAGGGGTATGCCACGGAGTCTGCGGGGGGATGCCTCAGAGTCAGCGGGGTCCCAACTGCAACACGCTGAGTCACCATCCAGCTCCCCAGTCCCCGGACCATGTGGCCCCTCCTCTGGGCTACTTCCTTCCCTCTGTCCCTCGGGTACCTAGTGTCCTGGCATCCAATCACCCTCATCGGGGTAGGTGCCCAGGGGTAGGTTGTAGAACCCCTCGATCTCATCAGGGTGCGGCAGGTCAGGCAGCTCTTCAGGGCCGTTAGCGGGGGGCAGTTCCTCCAGGTCTGGCCCAGTCAGGGCCCAAGCCCCGCCGTCGTCCTCTTGCACTTCCAGGGGCAGCTCCTCTAAGTCAGGCCCTGGTAGGACCACCTCCTCTGCATCTGCATCGGGCAACTCCTCCAGGTCCTCGCCTCTCAGGATCACTGGGTCCGACGGGGTGGGTGGATCCGGAGGTACCACTGGGCCCCAGGCCTCGCGCTGCTCCTTCGCCTGCACCTGGATGCCGGCTCTGGTCCGCTTTCCCAGGTACCCAATCTTAGTCAGCTCGCCTGGGTACCAGGCCACAGGCAGCTCTGGAGAGCCAGGAGGGACGTCCTTCCCCTCCGGGAGCCAGCCACCAACTGAGCTCCTGGGCCTTTCTTTTGTACTTCCTGTCCCGACCCCTCGCTTCTGGGCTGGCAGACAGGCAGTCTCTGGCTCTGCCCCCACAGGCGCGGTCTGGTGCTCCCTGTCAGTCTCGGTGGGAGGCCACACCCCCTCACTACAGTCCCCAAGGAAAGGTGTTAGTATATGAGCATATGCAGGGGATGACACCAGAGATCCCTAATCCTGTATTACTGCTGCTTATATGGTTTGGAGCTTTCTTGTCTTTACTGATTGTTCTAATAAAAGTGGCTAAGGCTTTGCTTTGCCCTCCATGTGATTGGCTTTGCATACACCCAGTGTTCCCTACAAGATATTGAATTTGTTAGTTTTAATTCTGTGGATCCTGATTCTGGGATGAGAACGCTATTACCCCCAGCTCACTAAATTAGTATCAATTGGCAATCAATACAATTATGATTAGCCATTAAAAAGAGTCAGGCTACAATGCAAAGCCGTTTATCAGCAAGGCTTATTAGGCACTCAATTATGAGAATACATTCAAATCTCCAAATTGCTGCTCATCACACAGTTGTTCAGGGCATTACAGATACAGTCTTTAAAGATAACTTCAGGCTTAGTGGAAGGACAAGTATAAAGAATTTTAAGTCAAGTACAAAAAACTTCCATGAATATGCCTGATTTCCTTCCAGCTGATAACAGATGCAATGACTGGTCACTCATATTATCCTCCAAAAAAGTGTGTACTGGCATCTAAAATATTACTTAATGACATCTCAACAAAGGAAAAATACAAGATGTAAATTAGAGAGACAAGATGGGTGAAGTAACATTTTTTATTGGACTTGGTGAAAGGAGACAAGCTTTCAAGCTATATAGAGCTCTTCTTCAGGATTTAAATTAGTCCAGCAGGAATTTGTTCTTCCAAGGTTACAAGAGATATTTAAAATTTTAAGCTCACTTGCTTGGTTTTAGCACTAAATCTACAAAAGAACTGCTCAGCACTGGGAGCATCTAGTTCTCATCTTTTTTACTCTGGTAACAGTAGGGGCAGAGTTTTTAAAAGGTATTTAAAACTTTTATAAAATATCTATAAATGTAGATCATAAATATGGCACCTTTCATTTTCTATGTTCTCAGTACATGGTTTATAAAGACAATTTACTAGTTTCCATAAGGAACATACCAGAAATACGGTAACAAAATATATTTAAGTGATGCTGTGAGAAACAGATGTCTATTTCATAGTGAAACATTTATATAACATAATTCAAATGTTTTAAATTGTTGACTGTTTAAAATCCAGATTTTGTTATGAAATGAAGTATTTAGAATATTTTTAAAATAATAAATATAAACAAATATGTTTGAGGTGAGGATGAACTTTTTCTCTTTGTTACTTTGTGCTCCCCATCTCTTTTTGTATCCATTGGTGTTTCTTGTCTTATACTTAGATTGTATGATCCTCAGGAAAGGGACTGTCTTTTTATTATGTGTTCGTACAGCACTAAGCACATGGGACCCTGGCTTATGACTGGAGCTTGTAGATAGTACAGTAGTACAGGTAATAAATAATAATGTAATTAAGTGGGAAATGTACATTAAGGCAAATAACTTTTAGTAATTATTCTTATGATAGCTTTTGTCTCTTTTAATATTATTACAACTTTTTATTTATATATTGTTGTAGTGCCTAAAAGTCCCTGCCCCATTGCTCTAAGTATATATAACATATGCCAAGATATAACAAAGAGATGGTCCCTGCTAGACAGCAGTTCTGCAGAAAAGGACCTGGGGGTTACAGTAGATAAGAAGCTGGATATGAGTCAGCAGTGTGCCTTTGTTGCCAAGATGGCTAATAGCATATTGGGCTGCATTAGTAGGAGCATTGCCAGCAGATCAAGAGAAGTGTTTATTCCCCTCTATTTGGCATTGGTGAGGCTGCATTTGGAGTACTGTGTCCAGTTTTGGGCCCCCCACTACAAAAAGGATGTGGACAAGTTGGAGAGAGTCCAGCGGAGGGCAACAAAAATGATTAAGGGGCTGGAGCACAAGACTTATGAGGAGAGGCTGAGGGAACTAGGCTTATTATTATTATTGCAAAAGAGAAGAATGAGGGGGGATTTGTTAACAGCCTTTAATTACCTGAAAGGGGGTTCCAGGAAGGACGGAACTAGGCTGTTCTCAGTGGTGGCAGATGACAGAACAAGGAGCAACAGTCTCAAGTTGCAGTGGGGGAGGTCTAGGTTGGATGTTAGGAAAAAGTTTTTCACTAAGAGGGTGGTGAAGCATTGGAATGTGTTACCTAGGGCGGTGGTGGAATCTCCATCTTTAGAGGTTTTTAAGCTGTGGCTTGACAAAGCCCTGGCTGGGATGATTTAGCTGAGGTTAGTTCTGCTTTGAACAGAGGGTTGGACTAGATGATCTCCTGAGGTCCCTTCCAACTCTAACCTTCTATGATTCTCTGATTCTATGCTCTGAATTGCTTACAGCCTGACTATAAAATGAGAGACAACAAATGAATACAACAAACAAACAGGGAGAGAACAAGGTAATAATGAAGCTATTCAGAGCAACATGATAAGCAATAGTCAAGGCACATTCTTAGTATATTTTTAGTTTATTTGGTTCATTGAGTGAATATTCTTATTTAATGCAAAAAAAAAAGACAAATTATTAGACATTCAGGATTGAATTTAGTCCCATGAAAACACTGGACAGCTGCTTTTGTACTCAAAAACATAAAGCTTCCTTATCTGAAAGCTGCAGGGAAGAGTTAGGAATGAGTCCAGAACAGAGTATATCACCCAGTGTCCTAATTACAGTATTTTTCATTAAAATATGTTGTAACTCATTTTTTTCAAATTTTGCAAGATCTGGCAAATGTAATCTAGAGGCTAGAAACCCTAATCTAATACTAGAGCTGGTTGGAACATGTTAAATTAAATGGAACTTTGCGTAAATATGCTGTTTTGTCAAAGCTCAAACATTTCATGGAGATGACGTTTGTCAGGATGGATTTTGGGGTCTGAGAGAAATGTGAAAAACACATTTATTCATCAGAAAATCACATGGAAAACACATAATCAGTATTGTTAGTAATATTAAATAAGATACAGTACAATATACTCACTAGAAGGAATAAATAAAGATAAACCCACCCCAAATAAACATTACACATGGATCACTGAGGCATCACTACATTCCCCCAAGACAGTATTAATGGATCAGGCCAACCAAAAGATACCCAGGTTGCAAGTCAGTTTATAAAAGGTGTAGTTAATCTGCAGCTGGGCCACAATCAGCATTCAGAACAAACCCTGCACATCACACCTCTCTGTATCCACTACTTTGTCTTTCCGGGATTTCAAAATGGCCAGTTTGGGCTGAACTAATAAAAACTGGCCAATCAGGAACCAGGCCATAGGAAAGCACTGTATCTCATTCCTAGAATAAACAAGGGCCAGTCACAAGCTGCTGAAAAGCTGCCACAAAAAAATCAAAGGGAGGAATCAAATGTGGGAAGTTGAGGAAGAGTGGAACACTGCATCTGAAGCTGAACAGACCTCTGGGGGGATGAGATAGTGCACAGAGCAATTCAGTGCTATGATGGTATTCCAGATCCATCACTGCAAGTCACTCAAGTGATTAGAGGATGAAGCTTGTAGAATATCCTCCAAGCTGGGAACAGAATCAGCCACAAACAAATGCGTCCTCCAGGAGGTGTCAGGGAGATCAGAAATGGTAAAATAATGCCATGGACACCATAGAGCTTTTTCTTGTTCATAGAAAGAAAAGGATCATCTATCAGCCCCTCACCAGTCAGACAGGAACATCACTGGTACTGCTCCTCTATTGCCAGGACGTTGCAGTTCTCAGTACAAAATTCCATAGAAAGACATGGTTACTTTCTGCAGTGTCAGCTCTCAGACAAGCACCAGGCAGTTGGAGAAAATGAATCTCCTGATGGTCCACAGTCTTTTTCTCCAAAGACATATCCCACTGTCATGCAGCTGGATGAACCAGAGCTCTCTACACCTTCTCCTCCAGCAAGTGCCCCAGAAGCCAATACATCTCAGTAAGACTCTGGTGGATCTGGACTGAATTCCTTCCACTGAGGCATCCATGAAGGTCCAAGATGTCCCATTCCCGGGCAGTCATATTACTGAGCAAGGACTGTGTAGCAGTCTGAGTGTACTCCTGGCAGAACAGTTGGATCTGGACTTTCCCATTGTCCCGCCACTCTCTAAGGGAGTAATAAATGGTCTTCTGCCAATGCTTCCAGAACACAGAAAACACTTGGGTGAAATTGAGGTCTTGCAACAATCTGGCATTAAAGCACCAGTGGGATGAAAGAGGGAGCGAGACACAGGCTACATCTACACTAGACACCACTAGTGGCAGCATGTAGGGTAGATGTAGCTTCACATGAAGCAGTGTGTAGCAAAAAGCAGGTTGTGTTCATAGGTTGTAGCATGTAGCTACAAGTGTGAGTGAAAAGCTCTGGCAGGGGTGAAAACAGCAGTGTAGACAGAAGGCTCAGCTTGAGCAAGTACAGAGCCATGCAGGGCATGTACTTGGATACATACCCTCCCCTGTCAGACGTGTTTTTCACTCTGCTCACCTAATCCATGCCTCACCATCTATATTGCTATTTATACCTGTGCTAGGAGAGCTGCCATGGTTCTATTCTACACAGCGCTGAAAGAAGCATGCAGAGTAGACATACCCTGACAGGGACATAGTAATGATCAGACAAGTGAGCGGGAGACATGGAGGACTGAACAAACATGTTCATAATGCACTTTGTAGCACAAAAGCGATTCGATCTAGCTCCTGAAATTTGGTTGGGGGTGTTCTTTAATCACAAGTATGGCCTAATAGTTGGGTGACAGAACCGCCACATAGCTACTACCCCAAAGGTGTGCAAGAGACAATGCAGCTTCTTGGCTGAGTACGGGAGTGGCTCTTCATGGTTCCTGTCTGAAACATAGTCAAGGTACTTTTGAAAGGCTTCCTTCCCCCAGGACAATAATGTTATCACAGGCACAGCCAAACAAGGCTTGGGTAAGCCTCTGCAAAAAGACAATGTGGTCCTGCCCCAGAGTAGGGGCAGAGACAATAAAAATAAATAAATAAACAAAAACAACCGCACCAATATTCACTTCTATCCAGAGAAGCCAGCCCCACAAAATCTCCTTCACAGAGAGGGGCTGGGACTCAGAAGAAAGGAATAGCCACTGCAGAAGTGACATTAGAGCTCTGGTTCAAGGAAGCTTCTTCTTTCCATTCGTTCAACCAGTCCCCCTGGCTATCAGGATCTTGCAAAACACTAACATTGACCAATTTTTGTCTGAAACCTTCAAAAGGTTGTGCCCTTTTATGGCCATCCCGGCACACACTGAGATACAGAGAGCCAAGGCTGAGCAGCACCATGGAATCTAGAAGGAGAAAGCCAAAGAGCAGAGTTAAACAATGGAAAGTAAGGGCACCCGGAAAGGTGTGAGCCATGAGGGACTTTATACACCCTGAAAAGTCCCTTCACACTTTCTAACTTTGTCATTGTGCAAAGATGACTGCATGTTGTGGCTGAAAAACACACACGCACACAAAACTCATTGGTCCATGCACATCGAGCAGCTGACCACACAAATAGTGATCTCTCTCACCTGTTACCTGATGTGCATAGTTAAATCTGGGAGTTCTACACGTCTGGTAAACATACATTTTGGTGACCACAGATTGTGCAGATATGATTGACAAATTGGTGCCTACACTGAGCATTATCTAGGACTGCTATTCTAGTTACAGCTGATGAAACTATGTAAAAAATCCTATATTTGTTAATATTTGCATGAACAAAAGTGCAGTTTGCTTTTATATGCCGGGTCATATTCTTATTTGTGTGTTTTCAGACAGCGTCAGGGTATTCCTGAAAATGTTTTATCCTGAGCATTCTATGCATTTAAACCCAAATGTTTATTTATTTGAAAATTCATCCCAACAGTACATACATTATTCTGTCTATTATTTAGTCATCCAGTCAGACAGCAGAAATAACACCATGTGACTTAGGTGACCAACTACAAAGCACAAATAATGACTAGTAAACAGTCATAGCAAACAATGGTAGAGTGAAAATTATTCCGTCAATCTATATGGCAAATAATTAGAAAAATCAAATCCATCTGAAGAAAATCAGGATCACGTCATAAATGATTTGGTAACCAGAAAAGGGGCTAAATTAATAATGAATATTGATACCCTTTATTCTGAAACCTGTGTCATCCCTCTGCTGAGCAGTAGCAAATATCTGGAGCCTTGCAGGTTGGTTTCCCAGTTGATGAGAAATCTGTGTCGGGGAGTCTGGGTATGCTTTAAGAATAACTTGTTTTACTTATACTTATGCAGTCCTCAAATGAGATGATCAAACAGGATGCAGAGCAATCCTTTCTTCCAGGAATTTTAACCCAACACTGGTACTTGGATCTCAGGGACCAATTCTGCCTGAAAAATTGAGTCTTAGAGCCCAAGGCAGAGAGCAAACTCTACTCTGCTTGCACAGATTCCTCATCTCTGACGTTGCCGCTACACAAAACCCTTGCATAATCCAAAAACTAACACTACAGCCAGTCTTCCCAAGAGTCAAAACTTGCTTGCACTCTTAGAAAATAATATGGAAGACTGTGGGTAACAGCAACACCTGCTGATGCCTGCCATAACAATATTATTCATAACTAATAGTCCCAACAGCTTTACATCCACTACAGATGCTTTACTGCAGAAAATCCTGTTCTGTTCTTATGGGAGTGCAGCTGCATCTGAATAAAGCTGAAATCACTGAGTAGTTTTCCCAGTGTTCCTGTTTTATTTTTGTTTAAGGTGATTATATAACAGAGAGAATCAATGAATTGTAGACAAGTAGGTAATATTTTGTAGACAAACATGCTAACAAACATGCTGTTTGGAAACATTTGTTTCCAAAATCAATGCAAGGGTTGATATGTTTGGGGTGAATAACCATATTCTGTTCCTCAAATGGTTTATAATCTCTCCTAAATTTTCATTCCTGTAGCAACTCTGTAAAAGCATTAAGAAAGGCAAGCAGTGAGACTGTGAAATGAACGCTGGTTTGTTTACCAGCCTTTACGTCATCTGGGACATCAAAACAGCATTTAGGAGAGGTTTTAAACATACTGTCCCCACTCAGGGCTCTAGATTGTTATGCCACATCTCATAATATGATCACACATCATCCTGCATCGTATGTAACATAAGAATGATTCTCACACTGTTTCTCTAAGATGTAAGGCTGTGGAATTTGGATAAATTACCTTGAGCAAAAGAAAGCATTTCTCCTCATCTCCACATTTCATTCTATGTGAAAATTTACAATAGGTAACATGCTGATGGGAAGATCTTCCAGAGGGTACTCAGGGGTGAATAATGAAAAGTTCCTGCAGGGGGCACCTCAAAATAATGAACTCCATAGAGTGGAAATCCTTTTTAGAGATGAGAGAAAACTTCAAAGATGCTTACCCCCAAACAGCACAAACTGATTCAGAGTTACTGATTCATATAACAGTTATTTTTATGGTATAGCTGACATGTTTTCTACATACATTTCCACTACTATAGCTTTATTTATACTCTATGAATTTCTTCATTTGAATGTTCCTGTGATTATTTTATTTTCAATCTTTATCTGCTTCAGAGATAGACTAGTTTATAATTCTTTGTTAATCTTTATTTGTATGTTAAAAACTCTCAATTCTATAGACCATGACCAAAATATTCCTCTCTGATCTGATCCGTCTTTCTGAAGTCACTAGGATTCCAATTAGATACATACAATATGCATGAGAGATTTGTAATACACACCAGAGAACCACAGTGCTGATCATAGAGAAGAACTGTAATTGTAAACCTACAAGCGAGCATTTAAAATAGTACTTTGACTGGAATTATTATAACTTGCAAGTCGATTTATTCCTAGAGTTGTCCACAATTTTCACATAAATCTTAAATCAAATGAAACTCTGCAGTCAGTTCCACTATAAAACTGAAAACTCCAGCCAGGATCATGGAGGTGTTTTCTGCAAGTCTTTAAAGTGCACCTGATCTGAGTGTCGGGCCAATCCTCGCTGTGTTTTGACTGATCATAGCTGATTTTTGATTTCAGATGGATATTCAAAACTTGCTGGTTTTGCACACAACTGTGATTTTTTCAGTAAATCTGAACCTAAAATTCAAAGGTTCTAACCTATGCAAAGTGAAATAGAAAGTATAAGGTTCTCATGAAGCCCTGCAAACTCAAACCACCGTTTCATATGATTTTCATAATTCCATTTTCCCTCTATTTCTGTTTATATTTTAAAACAATGCGGCCTGTATAGTAAGTTCCCAGAGAAGGTATACATGCCTACATAGTGTGTTTTTGGAAGGCGGAGGGGGCATGCGATGGGGTGTTCACCTCACATTTGCCTGGAAAGGGTAAATGTAAAGTGATAAGGGGGTTAATTAACCTGACTGACCACAGCTGAGGAGAATCAGGGGGGTAAATAATCCCCTGTTAGGATAAGGGAGCCCAGCAGAGGAACGAGCTGGGCTGGATTTATAAAGCCAGGAAACAGGCTGTAGATGGGGCTGTTGGGGGGAAGAAGAAGAAGAAGAAGAAGAAGAAGAAGAAGAAGAAGAAGAGAGTTTGCAGTCACTCCCTTGAAGAAGGGAGGTGTGTTTAGAGGCTGCAGACACAGATTGCCTACAGCTCCTCTGTGGGAAGAGGGAGTTGGGAGGCTGGCAAGCCTAGAGAGTATGCAGTAGCAGATGGCAGGGAAAGGCCAGAAGGTCTACGAGGGAACAGACCTTGGCTGTTGATTAGAGGGTGCCTGATCTGGAACCTGGTTCCCCTGCCAGCTGCTGAGGTTTTGGCACTGAGACAGAGAATGGGAAGTCTGCCTAGAATTACTGAAGGAAGTCTTTGGTACCCTGGAATAGGAAAACACCTACAGTGACCTGGTGGAAGGGCTGAGTCATAAAGAGGCAGCAGCAGCTTGTGCCGTGAGAGGGACTGCAGTCTGAGAGAGAGGTGCAGAGGTGGTGTGCAATTTTGGGAGTGGGCGTGGGCCTCATGAAACTAATCCCGAGAATGGCCAGGAAAAGAGGCCATCCGAGCTAGAGATGAATTCTAGTAGAGCATCCTGTCACAGGGCAAAATAGTAAAAGGATAATATACCCTGATCTTCAAAATTACAGGGGGAATTACTTCACATACAGTGGGTGCACTTTAAAAGGTCATTTTGGATCCAGAGAGATTACAATATTTCTACAGTTGGAATAGTCATCTCTTTAAGTGTGCCCACTGTACCTGCATATTAAGCCAGATCTTGCAATGGACCAAACTCCTAAATCTTCAAGGGGAATTGAGGGTTCTTGACACCACCCACAAACACGCCCATACAGTCATTTCCTTAGGTGGAGCGTGGCGGGCCAAAGGCCAATTCAAACATCCTTATCAACAGGAGATGTCTCTATATATTCTATCGCTGAAACTAGAGGGCTCTTTAATTTAACTGTCAAAGGCATAACAAAATCCAGGGGCTGGAAATTGAAGCCAGAAGAGTTAAAATTGGCAATAAGACATCAATTTTTAATAGTGAGGGTAATCAGCCATTGGCACAGGCTATGAAGAATAAACGCTCCTTCATTTGGTGTTTTCAAAATCAAGACTGCATGACTTTCTTAAAAATAGGCTCTAGTTCAATTGTAAATTTATTGGGTTTGATGCAGGAATAACTGGGTGAACTTTTATGGCCTATGCGATGCAGGAGGTTGGACTTGATCATAATGGCTTCTTCCGGCAATAAAATCTATGAAAGCATAAATATAAATGCAGACTGAACTGTACAAAACATTTATTTAGGACTTAGGTTTAAAGTATTGAACCTGATTTACTTTTCCCCTTCAAATTCTTAAGGTCGTTTATATCAGGCCAACTTCTCACTATTACATAAATTTGTAGTTTGTCTGCTTGGCTGTCACCGGTCACATTTTCTAGGCTTTGCATTACTTTTCAAATCCCCTAGAGTCATATTCATATTAATGTTTAACAACTTCTTCCTTCCTTTATGAGAATTTTCCATGAACCTGAAATTAAAAATATTGCCTCCTTCTTTCTCCACTGAAATGTCACAACCACAAATCATCCATCACAACTTCAGTTCACTCCTTGAACGTTTTTCTCTTCTCCTTTATAGATGATGCAGTTTCGAGCAAGCAGTTCAAGGTCCATTTCTCCACATTTCCCAGGAGAGGTAGAAAAACTCTCCTCTCATCCAAGAATTTCATTTCATTTTATTTTCCTCCTTCAGAAGCTGTGCAGAAAATGAGAACTTCCGTCCCCCACGCACACTTGTAGCTTCTCTTCAGCCATTTTTCACTGAGCTGTTTTTAAAGGTATTTGTTTCTTTGAGAACAGGCTGGCTGTGGCCAGATTCACTCCCTCCTTTCTCCCCCCCCCCCCTCCTCGCCCCATCACACAGCATAGTTCACCTGCCATTTCAAGTTTCAGAAAGTCTTTGTTTGCTTCTCTTTGTTCCTGAAGACAAGAAGCAGGCTTCTTGGGCACAGTGGATGGAAACAATATGAGACTAGACTGTGCTATGTCCAGAAATACTGTGTAATAGCTGTTTATTTAAAATGTAGCTTGTTAGCGATTTTAATATCACATTCCAGACTCAGATTTACACTGTGCTCCAGGCTTACCTTTCTGAGGGCAGGGATACAGCGAAGTTTATCCCAAATTTTATATATCGACAATCTCAATCCTAGTGGAGATTTGTAACTTTGAAATATACCGTGCTTTCCCTGTCTTACACTTACTTAGGACTTGATCCTACAAACGCTTACTGATGGGACCACTCCCAATGACATCAGTGGGATGGCACACATGTTTGTCTACAGATATAAGTAGGGCTTGCAGATCAACCCAGGGGGGTTCTATATCTCATAGACCTACTGCAATTTGGGTTCTAATTCTAGAGTTTTACTAAATTACATTATATAAGCAGCAAACGTGTGCTGAGTGGGAAGTAATAGAGATGTTTTTTCCAAATGTTTGAGAAGATCACATTACTCACAAGTGGTTCTGCCAAAGAACAGCAGGCAGTTCTTTTCTAACAATAATAATTAATTGTAAGTGTTCCAAACAACTCTCAGCCAAAGCACCCAGCCTACTGTATAACAGCATAATGACAAAATATAATGCAATCAAAATATTATAAAAAACCCAGACTCTTCAAATTCAAAGGAGAGACATAAACAAAGGGGCCTAATGCAAAAAGAAGCCTGGGAAGGGATGGAGGTAAAAAAAATATAGGGCCAACACCTATGGCAATAGAAAAATATCTTGAAATGAAAAAGTCTTGATGTGTTTCTTAAAAATGTGAATAGATGGACACTGAGTTGGGGAAGCAAGTGCCACGCTTTACGGTCTGCAGGAAAAAGAGCGATTGCCTCTCAATCTAAGGCACAATGATAGGAACCTTAAAAGTCAGATGTTAAAGTGCAGAAACCCATCAGAAAGAGGTCTTAGGATGCAT
This sequence comes from Emydura macquarii macquarii, assembly GCF_026122565.2. Lineage (NCBI taxonomy): Eukaryota > Metazoa > Chordata > Testudines > Chelidae > Emydura > Emydura macquarii. Next base: position 26,425,533 of record NW_027132013.1, read on the forward strand.
TAAAAAATTAGAATGCCTCCTCACACAATTCCATGCTTTGTATATACCACTTTTGATGCATTTTATTTGCTGTTTCTCCATTTTTATTCTTGCTCTGTTTTTCTTTGAATGATATGGAAAAAATGTTTTCCATATTAATGAGTATGGAAGAACTGAGCAATTAAATAGCTACACTGTAAAGTTAAGGGGTGAGATTCTGACTGCACTGATACAGAAGGACTGTAAATATCATGCAAGTGTCTAGGGGAGAATTCCTCTGGTGCTGATAAAGTACAGAGTTGCCATGAGGGGTCTTGTGCAGGTCCCCTCACAAGTCCTGGCATATAGAACATGCCTGGGGTAGGAATGGAGTCCTTGTAGTGCATTCTGCTATCAGAATTCTGGGTTGCTGCAGAACAGCCCATAGTCAGTAAATCAGAACAGCTAAGGATTGCTCTACTTAACACCAGGCGCTGCTTTGGTCCCTGCTGCAGCCAGAATCATGAGGGCATAACAGTGGTTTTAAAGCTTCTTTTGTCCCATCTCTCTTGATTGCACCAACCAATGTATCTAAATGGTTGCTTCTCATGACCATATACATGCTGTAAAATCAGTACAGATATTAGCAATGAGCATCAGCTGGCTCCATAGTCAAACTTCCTAAAAATGTAGGGTGTGTTTGGATTTGGGGGTCTAGTCTAGCCCCATCTCTGATAGGCAATTACTTCTTGTAATGAGAGAACCATTCCAAGTCCCTATTTAGACCCAGTTTGATTGTGTCAAGTTTGCAGAGAGTTTGCAGAGAGCACTTCAATCTCCCAGGACACTCTGTAGTTGACTTGAAAGTTGCTATACTTCTACAAAAAGACTTCAAAAACAGACTTCAAAGAGAAACTGCAGAGCTGGAACTCATCTGCAAACTTGACACAATCAAACTGGGTCTAAATAGGGACTTGGAATGGTTCTCTCATTACAAGAAGTAATTGTCACTGTTCACACATTCTCACTCCTAATCAATGGTTGTGAATAGGCCTGAACTACTCTAACTGAATGGACTTTGCTTATACCTAACTTCCCCATTGTTGTTCCTTACCCTTGGATGTATATATATATATACCTCCGATCTGATTTCTATTCCTTACATCTTATGAAGTGGATTACAGCCCAGGAAAGCTCATGCCTGCAGAAATTAAATTTGTTAGTCTTTAAAGTGCTACGTGACTCCCGTTGTTTTTGTTGTATACAGACTAACACGGCTACCCTTCTGGACCTTTTCTATTCTATGACGTTGCTGTCTAGGCACTCAGACCACGACTATAAAGCTACAAACTTCCATTTTGTGAAAGAATAGCTCAGATGCTAGAATCAGGAGCAATCATCCACTTCAGGGAAGCTTGGGTTCTGGAGCACAAGGTGTAACCACCAGGGAAAAATTCCAGCTCATCATCCCACTCCAGACTAACCATCCAATGTGACGTGGTTAGGTGCAGAGCTGAATAGTTGTGATGAATGGGTCCTTTAGGATTTGCAGGAACGAGGAAGGAGGAATGTTACTATTTCCCGGCAAATAAGCAAACTTTCAGACCCAGCCTCTGAGAACAATTATAGGCATTTTCTATAGGTTTCACCTCTGGGCTGTTGTCTGAATTCTGCTGTGAGCCACATCACCTCTTCAGTATCTTAACAGAAGCAGAAAGAACGCTTCCTTTATACTGACTTCCACCACTAATTAAAAATATGTGGTGGAAGCATAGTGTACTCAAAATAGTCTTTTAATGAGAGAGAAGTGTGGCTGTGTAATCTTATAGATTTTAGTAAAATGTGCTTAAAGGAGCATTATGGCAGCGATTCCTGTCTGAGAATTGTTTATATGTCCCAAAGCATCCATAACTCACTGGGTTCAGGCAACTGCAAGTGTCTTAATTACGGACTGTCTGTTTCATGTAAAAAGTGTTTGCCAGGAGTCTTTTGGCAGAATTTAGAATGAACTTTGTAAAGCAAAACTGAGTTGCTCAGCAGCAATGGGGAAAAGGGTTCTGTAGGCTTCCAGTGACCAGAGCCAGCAGAATTCATATTTACAGGACAAAAGCATGTCAGGAACTGGAAATTTCGCACTGAAATGCATAACATGTCTTCGCCTTCCACTTCCATACTTAGTAAGGCATGTGTCACTTAAGCATAGTATGTGTAACTTAGGTTCACAAATTACCATGCTGCAACACGGGGGCATGGAGTTAGACAAAAAGGGGGAGAGAGAGAGAGTATCTCGTCCAAGAAAAGAATCTTTCATCGCGCTATTTGAAAGATAAACATAAAGCAGCAACTTATTGGTAAAGTGAAGGTGCACCTCACACTTTACAGTTGCTAGGAATAGAAGTAGAATGTACTGTGTATCCCACACTAGAGCTTGTCTGGAAAAAGGAGATTTTTCACACAAAAATTGTTTTTATTGAACTCATCCAGTATTTGTTTATTTATTTATTGTACTCATCCATAGAAAACTTTCTACAGAAAGTGGACTATATTGATTTGGAAAAAGCCACTATTGTGCCACTATAAGCCACTTATGGGATTTGTATTTTGAATGCCTCATCTTCCGCCCCTGCTCCCTGCCACCCCTCCATTCTCCTATATAGGAGGGAATCCCAGGTTAGACTATACCTCCCACTGCATACTCAATTTTCCATTAAAAAAACCCAAACAGTTTTGAAGGACGTTTTCTACCAGCCCTACCCTATCCCTTTAGCCCTACCTGCTGGATGTTGCATTCCAACTCCCCCGCACCAACACCACCACCATCTGAAATGATGCTCTCACTTTCAGGGCTGACTTTATTGCTGTCACTAGATGAAAGCTCTTACTCATATGTTGACAGGAGCTAAATCCATCAAAATAAATGGGAACTTGTTTTAAGAGTAAGTGGTGTCTTATCTCTGTCAGGAAGAGGAAGCACAAAGCTGACATTTACAAAGAGAGGAAAGGGTAAACATATTATTTCAATGGTTGGCATCTTTGCTGGTAACAGTTTGAAGTCTGGACCAGAAACTTTGACATGCTTTAAGTGGAAGATTTGTTTGAAGGCTAAGGATAGGAAGTTCACCAAGCCTATAACTACAAAATTAATTATATTGAAGTTTATCACATTACTGATGATTTCTACTGGAGGTTCCCATGAGCTTACCTGACTTCAGTTGATGGCTTGGCTGAGTTTCCAGTAATATCTTGAGCACAACACAGCTTCTTCCAGCAGAATTCACCTCTTGGCACTTGTGTTCCAAGAAAAAAAATAAGTCAGTGGTACAGAAAATGGCCAAAACACGTGCACAATTCACAAGATGTGGATGCTAATAAAGCCAGTATATTACAGTGAATGCTTGGAAGATATGTGAAGTCATCTTAGTATGTGGAATATAATTTTAAAATAGCACCTCCAAAGGCTGTTTTTTAGGGAAGCAGCTATCCATCCATCTCAGGTATTTATATGGTCCCCATTACTACAAGATCTGAGTACCTCATAATCTTTAATGTATTTATCTTCACAGCACCCCTATAAGGCAGAGAAAGGGCTATTATCTCCATTTTGCAGATGGGAAACAGAAGCACAAAGAGGCTAAGAAACCTGCCCATGGTCACAGAGGAAGTCTGTGGTGAAACAGGGACTCAACCGCAGGTTTCCCATGTCCTAGGCTCGTGCCCTTCTTTCCATTTTCATAGAAAGCAGTGCCATCGGAAAACAAATATACCTGCTGAAGTGTAGATTCACCCAGTGCCACGACACAAGATTTACACTCCTGCAGAGAAGAGGGCCACCAGCCAAAGGGACATGAGCTAGCAACCTGGTTGTGTGTTTTCTTTTCACAGGATTCAAAGAGCCCAGGGAGCCTTGCAGATACTGGTACAGGATGAGAAAAGCTCAGACCGGCATATATTTGAAAATACCAACACACACAATAGGTATCAGACTATGGTTAGTCAGACTATGGTTAGAAGTACAGTAAACTCAGCTAATCAGCTTGAGATGAAGATGAGGCAAGCAGTGTATTAATTAGCTGCCAGATTTAACGAAAAGCACATGAGTACTTTTTCACAGACAAATTTTTAAACGTATAATGTTAGACCCTTTAGAGTCTTATAATAGTGCCATCCTGTGTGCCATGTGATTTCGAGCTTTGCAACAAATTAACGGTGTTTATGGATGGATGCAAAATGGAAGACTCTGTTCAGGTTTCAGGCCAAAAACTAATGGGACGTGAATTTGACATTATAGGCAATAGTACTTTCTTTGGGTCAAATTATGGCCTGTGGTATATATTCATGCAGTGGAGGAAAGGACCATTTGGCTCCCTTTTCTTCCATTATGCAAGCTGCCTTCATCATGGGATGCAGCACGGGGAGCCGAGGGTGAGCAAAAAAGAACCCTCTCTGGGTCCCTCCTGGGCATGTGGGCAGGGAATGCTTGACTGTCTTCTCCCCCTCCCACCCACCATGTGCCAGCCAGTGCAGCTGAGCCTATACAGAGGAGGAAATAAGCAGTGCAGGTACAGGGCTGGTGCAGGCCCCCTGGAGTGTGGGGGTGCCAGCAATGGAGCACCAGGTACTGAATTGTGATTCTCCAAGTCACAGTTCAGCCTCTGGTGTGCTTCTGGATCAGTGCAACTACACACAGCCCTGGGCACAGGGCTTGTGAAAACTCCAAGATCTAGCCTTATTTAATATAATTTTTAATAATAATAGTGTTAGGTGTAAATGACACTTTATACTTGCTTACACTTGTGTTTTGTATTCTATTCAAGAAACAAAAGAGAGCTCAGACCTTTTATTAAATGGTTGCTAAAATATTTGTCATTTGTATCCTAAAATGTTCTTAAACCATATTTTAAATGTTTCTTAGTATTTCTTATTTACGAATATAGACTGATAGTTGCGTGCTTTGTGAGCGTGTGTTATGGTGATAATTTTAGACTTTGACGTGTTTGACGGTGTTTTGTAATCAACATGTACGTTATGGTCAATTTATCATTCTAGTGCCAGAAATGTAGGAAATGGATTTTGACAATACATCTTCTTATGTTTCCTCTTGTGATGTTGTTTTTCTTAATTGTTTTTATAATCGTATCTTTGATATTCTACACACTTCTCTTGGTTGGTCCTTAGCTTCCTGAAGATAATGTGGAAGCAATAAACAGTTGGACTGGAAAACACTGATGTGGGCTTTAAAGTGAAAAAACAAAGCGCACTTTAGCAGTGTATAAACAACACAATTCAAGCTCTGAGCTGTGTGTGTGTGTGTGTGTCCACAGTCATCATTAATCAAAAGCATTCCCAGTCTAATTTAATGCAGGCAAAAATCCATCTGTCACACTGTTTGCAGTGCTGCCAATGGACAGAGTGGAAAGCAGACTGAGTCCACAATGTCCTGCCATCAAAATTTAAGGCCTGCAATAGAATGAGCACTGGCTCGTGGTCCAAGTCTTCCAACCAGGTGCTTTGTATTTCAATCTCTTTTCAGGTGTGTTTCTAAATATATGTGTATGCTTCTGACATCTACATGGATTTAAGGACAAAAAGCTTTGAAAATTATTCACTTCCAGCTGCAATTCAGGGCACGCATACTGATCATTAAGGAGACTCAACAGGACTCTTTTTCCATTGACTTTTGGATCGGGCCCTAAATATCATGGCTTAGGTTCTAGCAAGCTAAAAAGCCAACCCTCATCATGAAAGTTGAGATGAGGTTAGCTTTTGCTCACCATCTCTAGACCTGAACATGGAGGACAAGACCTTTTCAGCAGAGAGTCCTCATGTCTGGAATTCATGTCTCCTTCTGATCTGTTACAGACTGATTCTGACTTGCAGCACACAATGTAAAGCCCATCTGTTTATTTAGACTTTGTGTGTGGTGAGAGATGGTTGTGAGGTGAGGCATCATCCCTAAACTAGAGCCTGATTAAGCCACATGTAGGGATGAGTCATTCCTATGTTAGACTCCATCCAATCCCCAAGCCAGGAGTTGGTCTGGTTAGTCTTAGAGCACATAGGCCTCAGAGGAGAAACAGCAGCTCAGTCTGCTCAACCACACTTCATGGCTTGAACTCTCCCCAGCCTGATAGTGGCGATGGATTTCATGGACCTTAGCCTGCTTCAGCCCTGCTCCAAACCTGCTCTTGACTTCTGATTTTGATTATGACCACCAGTGCTCTGACCACTAGCTCTGAACATCCTTGCCTTAGTTTCTGACAATGGTGGTATTTTTGTTTATATCCAAGAGTGGGGTTGAGGTTTTCAGTTCAGGTGACGCAGATCAACAGATTTGCTAATTGTTTTTGCATATTTTGTGTAATTGTGCTCATTCAAAGTGGTAGCCATATTTTAAAATATCTTAGCAATAAATAAACTTGTGAACTTTAGGGGGACTTACCTGAATGGAACCAACTTCTGTATATTGTAAATCTCAGCTGTTGCTAATAATCACTGCATGTAAAAATAATGCAGAAGAACTTATGTTTAAGAAAAAAAACAACATTTAAAATATATACTTATACATGGTATTTCTTTGCGGTGACATGATTAGAGAAAGCAGGGTGGTGCAATAGTAGAGCACAGGATTGGAATGCGGGAGACCTGAGTTCTATTGCCATCTCAATCACTGACTAGGGCAAGTCACTTCCCCCCTCTATTTCTCCTCCCACTTTCTTTCTGTGCTGGCAATCTAGACTGTAAGCTATTTGGGGCAATGCCTGTCTCTTGCTATTGAGGTGTATTGACAACTATGTTAACATTGTAGGCTGACACTTTAAATTTCAGGGAGGGAGGGGGTTCTTGGTACTGCTTTCAGGCTTGAGGGTTCTGTAGGGAAGTGTGCAATCTGGGCCTAGCAATATTCAGTTGTAGACCATTAGCTTACAATACGGTGGGTTTCATGACTCTCTACTTCAGGGAGCAGCCTGCTTTGTCTCACTCTGTTTTTGTTCTTGTGTTTTAAAGTTATGTCTTTTAGGAAACAAACTAGTGCTAAGTTGAAACTGCCTATGCAGAGTATTCTATGTCTTTTAGCTAACCTCTGTGCGTATGTCATGAACATAACAACTATGTTTTTGTACAATGCGTAGCACAACGTAGTCCTAATCTTGACTGGAATTTCTAGCTGCTCTTGTAATACACACAATAAATAATGATCTTTCTCTTTAATGAAGAAATGTAACAGAAAACAAACACATTCAGGATGCTGCACTGGAGGAGAGAGAATGCTAAGGCTGCCTTTTCAGTAGCTTATGGTTGAACCCCATTATGGAGGTGCTAAGATGCAATGTCTGAGTCATGCATTTGTACATCATCAAATGTAAATTGTTCCTAAATTAATCTTATCTTCTCCGAGTTCCTCTGGTGATGAGGTAAGTCTGTGGTGTCTGAGCAAAGTTTTTTTTTGGGGGCTGGCTGTGATTCTCATTTGGACCAAATCCACCTGCAGCATTTTACTTATTTGACAGACTATGCAATTACTGGCAGAGGCCATTAAACAGAAATAAGGAAGAATTCCATTTGTAATGGAATGATAGCCTAGATTTAGCTGTCCAAATGCACGGTGTAAAGATACTTGACAATATATTACGCAGCACAGAAGTATTGAAAAGCTTCTCGGAAACTTTAGCTATGAGGGTATGTAAGAGAATGGAAATGGCTTCCAGTTCATAAACAACACAAGACAAGTAGGCTGGTTCTAACTTTTGGTCGTATATTTAGTATTTCTAGAACTAAAAGTGCTAAAAAGTAGCATGACTAAAAAGACAAGGCTAGCAATAAAAATTCAACTTGACTCCAGAGATTGCTTCAGAAACATTGTGGTCAGGTTTTCATTTTATCTGAGTTGCAGAAGGAGAATGTGCTTTATTCTGAATGCATTTGGGAGAAATCTATTACCATTTTAAATTGGATTCGGGAATGTTTCTAAGTTTTGAAACCTATTTAAGTTAGAGGCAATTTAAATTTAAAGACTGTGAGGATGGCTGAGCTGCAACAGCTTTATGCTGTGTAGTGGTAGCCATGTCGTGAGTGCAGTTAGTCCTAATTTACACTGGTGTAATTAAAAGGAGACTCAGGCCTATAATGCTCACCCTGCATAGTAACTGCCATATCAGATCAGAACAGAGGCTCATCTAGTCCAGAATCCTGTTTTCAGCAAAGGCCAACTCATATTGCTTCTGAGGAAGACCAGCAGTCCCATAACAACCTGCCTACTAGTACAATGGTATAGATTGTGAATGGTGGAGAGGAAAAATTCCCTGTTTGCCCTCCTCCCCAGCCCACACAAGCAATCATTTTACATCCTGAAGTGTGAGGTAAGGCACACTTACCAATATCATTCTTTAATTTGCATATAAAAATGTCATTAATGGTTGAAAAATGTTGCAATCTATTTTTAAAATGGGGCCACGGTATTTGTCTCGACTTCCTGTGACTGAATGCCACAAGTTAAGTATATGCTGCATAACAGTCTTTCCCCTTATTGGGTCTAAATAGCTCCCTTTTGATTTAATGCAGAAGAACATTGGAAAAGCGGGGCTGACAGATCAAGTGTTGGTAATGTGAAATGTAGCCTTCTTTAGGCTCTCAGTTTGAGTCTGATTCAGATCAGTTAGAAATAACATCTATTACCATCATATGGCTCTTTGTGGTTTTTATTAAATCTTTCCTAGTTAATTACAATGGCACTTCGATCAGGCCCTAATAAAACTTCCTTCTTGACTGTACCAGTAACAAAAGAAAATAAAATGCAAGTGTAGCTCATAGGCCAATGAATTAGCAGGGCATCAAGCACAAGTATTTTAATGTGTTAGCCAGCAGCAATAAGTTTGATGGGAAATTGGATCACAAAGGGAATGTGCATTCATTGGCACTAATAACGTTCCTTTACAACTGATTCAGCCAAATTCACTGCTTCCATTCCTCCACCTGTTGCTGTGAGTCACGATAGGATTCCCCATCCTCTTCCTATATTAGGGTTTCACTGCTTTGGCTGGAATTACATCAGCACAGGTGCTGCAAAATGTTTGGTTTTCATAATCTCTGCAGCAGCTTTTTGCTTTGCTTTGTTACAGTTTGTTCTGAACAGGAGAGGGCACGGTGGGTGAGAAGCCAGCCCTACGGCTGCTCAGTACTGTTCTGTAAACAGAGGGAATACTGTGATTAAATTACATTGCTCTAGTAATACTTAAAAAATGCATGTCCTGCATTTGAATGGCACAGAATTCTAGAAGTTAAAGATGGGAAGTGCCTATTGGGCCATACTTTCACATTAATTAGGCATTCATTTACATTTCCAGTTTGTCCATGCAATTCTGATGACTGCACATGCAAATCTCTATAAATAGTTAGTTTCTGATCCTTTTGTGCATGTTGTTGCAATAATTGCATATACAAAGGTGGTCCTCATTTGAATACTTAACATATTTGAAAATCTAGCATTACGTCACCTAATCCAGCCCACTGCCAATGTGGGAGTATTCCTTGTAGTATATTTTCCAGTGCTTTGTCCAGGCCAGTTTTTAAAGTTTCAAGGAATGCAGCTCCTGACACTTGGAAGACTAGTCGTTATCTCACCTGTTTTGCACTGATTGTAGAAATGGACTCAGAGTACAAAGTTCACCTCTGAATTGGAACTTCTGCAAAGGATGGTCACATTCAAAGTTCCAGGGTTTATTACAGGGAGAGACCACTAAGTTTGGTTCTTTGGCTCCAGTTTTGACTCCCACCATACTCCAAGTTAAAGTCAGGAGGGAAGGAAGGGGGAATATGAGCTGAGTATGAGGTTCCTGATCGGACACATCTCTAATTTACTGAAGATTTTAGCACATCTAATACCCACAGTTCCTTCCTCAGTTCTCTCTACCGTGACAAATGTTAAATTACCACAGCCAAGAAGCAAGACATGCCACCTGTATATGTGTTACAATCTACTTTCCACTTAATCTTAATGTGACTCAGAGACAGGAAAGGGAAAGTAAGAGTCAGACCTCTGGATCGAGTAATCAGCCTGCTGGGGAGGAGGATTATTAGTGCCAGTGAACAGGGATTACTTTATCCTTTGCCTTATGCAATAACTGTGGGTGGGTGACCTTCTTCCCCTTGTACCTGCCTCTCCTCACAAAAACAAAATTCTGGCTCTGGTTATTGCTGGCTCACAAACAGCCCTTCTAACAGCCAGTTTGAGATATGGGTTTGCTAATCTAGCTACTGAGTATGAGACTTGTAAAGGAACATCGGGCAGAGAGAGAGAGAATAGGAATATGAGTCAGACCCATACACAGTCAGGAATCCATGTGGGGAATATATGTGTGTGTGTGTGTGGGGGGGGGTGCTTTACTTTCCTTTTATCTCCTCCCTTTCATTCTGTACTGATGAATGGCATGCTCTGGTTGTTCCTGTCCCATACAGACCTTTCCTGTATGGTTTGGACATTCACCAATGAAATCTAGACTTTTTCAGGGACTAGACAAATCAGGTTACCTATTACTGCTTTGTGATTCCCACCTGCTTTGCTTTAATGTGGCTGCACCTTATACATTGACCAACTGTTTAATGAAATGCATTTGACCAATAAACATCAGGGGGCAACTAGATTTGATGGCCCTTCCTGATTACTTTGTCCTGAGATCAAATATAAATTAACAAAAATAATATTGATGTTGGCATGTCACTTTTTTAGAAGGAACAAAATGCCAGATCTTCTGATGATGTAAATCAGTTTAACTCCATTTGGCTTCGGAATTGAGTTAGTTATTCCAGATGACAATATGGCCCTAAGTATACAAGTGTCAAGAATTTTCTAATATCTTTAAATGCTGTGTATACTATAAAATTCCACATTAGAAATCCACAAATGGTATAACAATAGTGAGAGCTAAAATTCATAGATTTTTAAACGAGAAGGGATTATTATGATATGATAATGATATTATCATTATCATTATCACTAGTCTGACCTCCCACCTGAAAATTGGCACAGATTTAATGAAAGAGTGTACTTTTGAGTAAAGTTTCTCAAATCAGCTACTTCAGCACGCAACCTTATGGAAGGTCAGTCAAAAGGCCAAAAGGAAAATATGTTAACATCAGTTGTAACTAATATATTTCATACACTCCCTGCTGGAATACCACATTTATTTTGCACAATTTGAATGAACACAGAGATAAAACTTGCTGTAGAAGATAAAATCTGGCAGAATGAAACCATTCCAAAGTCTGGTTTCAACCAAAGATTAAGGTAAATTCCACTTCCATTTTCATTCAGACGTTAAAGGATTTTGTTTTTCTTTCCATATGTATTTTACATTTGCTATTTTTACTAAGTTCTCCAAATTAAAAAAAGTATTTTAATAATGAAACACATCCATAAAGGATAATATTGAATCAACAATACTACAAATATTCTTTAAATTCTTCCAGTGACTTTTTTTTTTCACTTGGGTGAGAAATACTCTACGTTGAAGCCACAATGTATGTAAATAATTCTTAAATAGGTTACTGGGCTGCACCTGCACATTCAAAAAGTGAGATTATTTAAAGCTCTAGTTACAGAAGAGCAGACTTCATCTCATTAAAGATGTATCTGTATTTTTAATATGTGGACTTTGTCGTGGATTTCAGGAGTAATTCCATCCTTTGTTAGTGAAAGCAATAAAGAGAACATGAAAATTAATCCCTCAAAGTAAAGGTGGATTCAACAAAATTTGTCTTTTTCCTTGGTAGCAAATAATCTGTTTGCATATGGTCTTCATTAGAAAAACTGATGGTGAGATTATTTCACAGCTCTAATAATGTCTGGCCAATATCCTGTAGGTCTTAATATTTATAGTAAATATTGGAGATGAGTGTTGTCTTTATGATCATCTGCCTGGGTGCAAAAAAAAAAAAATGATTTCAGGATTAGTACCGTAGGAGAAATAGTCAAAGTAGCTGCTAGGCAAAATAATAATTTTGAGTCATGCTTTTTTTCTTCCTAGATGTATTATTGGAAAATTGCAAGTTTTGTTTCTGCATGCTAATAACCAGTACTTCAACAGCAAAATTGGTTCATTTTATATAGTTAAGATTAATTATATATTGTAGAGCTGAATTTTCTGTTGGAGACAAAATTGCTCTATCTGAAAGAATATATTTGCCCACAATACCACCACATTAGTCACAGTACCATACACAGACAGGTAATTAGGCATGCAGTCATTGAACTTGCATGTATTTGACCGCATGTTCACTTGAACTTTCACTTCAGTGAATTAGTGGATTTGCAGGTTCAATGGGCACTGGTATATTCTGGTGAATGCATAGTCGTGGCCATAACTGAAAATCTGGCTGTTCTTCATAATCAGAAGCAGTAAAGCTGGGTGGAAAATGTCAAGAATGTTTCATGAAAATTCAAAATTTGGTTTTTCTCAACTTTTTTTTTTTCAATGAGAAATAAGAACTCTTGAGGTTTTTAAAACCAAATGTTTTTCAGTTTCTGGTTTTTCAGTTATTGCTTTTTCCTCTCTGCCTATCCCCTTTTGACGTTCCTCCTCCCCCTTTCTCTCTTGTCCCACTTGCCCCTTATTTCCTTTTCCCATTCTGGCATTGAAATAGGATGAAAACAAGAAAAGGGAAACAAAGAGGGATGCAAAAATTGACTCAAAAACAGAAGGAACTTTCATTGATATGACACAGTTCTATTAAAAGAGATATCTGTCTGTATGTAAATGTGCCAGTAGATGGAGCTCAAGAATATGCAGCATAATTCATAACATATTAGGCCCTGCCTTATTTAATTGATATTAAATATTTTGACTGTCTCAGGAAAGTGTCCTGACTATGCATTGTAAGACCCAGTCCTGATTCTCCTTTAAAGACAACAGTGCTTCATTACACTACATGTAAAAGTTAATGTTTCCTTTTGGTTTACAGTTCTGGCTGTTTGCAAATTGTGACCTGGCTCTGCAAATACATATTTTTCAAATATCTGTAACACATTGATGAGGTTTGCCAAGAAAAGAGACTCTATTTGGGGTTGCAAAGGCAAAGAACCAAAGGGTGTAATGGCTTCAAGTCTGAGTTTATGCTATTTCCACAGTTCAAGCTTCACTTATTCTGTCTGCACTTCAACAGCTGCTAGAACTCTCCTTCAGTGGAGTGGAAACAAAGTAGATTTTTTGCCACGTGTCCTAAATTGGACTGGGTGCTTAAACTGTGAACTATCCTGAGATTAAGAACTGAAAATTAACCTCAACTTCAGATTCTGTGGTTTGAGCAATGGAAACAGAAAAGCTCTGAGTATTTTCCAAACATATTGACTCGTAATTGCAATCTAATCACCATAGTTCCTTAGAGATTTTTTCCCCCTTTGTTTGCAGTGCAGAGATCAGTGTGTTCTCCTTCAAACCTTGATCAGGACCAGCATGTTTCAGCTGGAATTTAGCTTTGCAGCTCAGGTCATGGGCACATATCTATTCCATTACAGGTTAAATTTTGAGATCTGGATGACTCCCTCACAGAAATGCCCACAGAACAAGGCACTGTAGGAGGTATGAAGTTGCAAGGAAAGAGAGGGAAAGACCAGGGTAGACCAGGTCATGATCATGCCTTAAATTCTGCAGATCTTTGATACTATCTTGATAATACAACAGAAACATAGGTTTTAAAAGCCCAGTCTGTAGGTCTAAATAACAAGATAAAGGTTTTACTTTAATATATTGGAACCAATAAAACAAAGTTTTATCTTAGCTCATCAAAAGGGCATAATTCTATGCCTTTGAAGCACAATTTTTTATTTTGCCAAAGGGTGTTGCAAACCTTTGTCCAAATTCTGAGTATGAGCTGTCAGCAGATGACTGTATAATCAAACACAGAAGGTTGCTCAGTGAAGTTCAGGGCAAACTTGTCTCCACAGTGTTACTAAAGCAACATGGCATACTCATCCCCAGAACCAGCTGATCAAAATTCTATTCCTTAAACCCCAAAGGATTATGAATCATTAGCGATTATCTTTAAGAACTCATGAAGGTCAGGAAAGGTCCCAGAGGACTGGAGAAGGGCAAACATAATACATATCTTGAAAAAGCAGAAGGTGAGATGGGAAGTCTGACTAGCCTATAATTCCCCAGGTCCTCTAATTTAGATACTTGAAAAGATACTGGAACAAATTATTAACCAATCAATTTCTAAGCACCTAGAGGATAATAGGGGCAACAAGGAATAGCCCACATGGATTTGTCAAGAATTCATCATGCCAAACCAACCTCATTTCCCTCTTTGGCCTATGGATGGGGGGAAGATATAGACATGATATACTTTGATTTCAGTAAGGCTTTTGACACAGTCCCACATGACATTCTCATAAGCAAACTAGAGAAATATGATCTAAATGAAATTACTATAAGGTAACACTGGACAACTGGAAAGATCATACTCAGAATAGTTAGCAACATTTTGCTGTCAAACTGATGTTTCTAGTAGGGTCCCACAGGGTTCTCTCCTAGGTCCAGTACTAGTCAATTTTCATTAATGACTTGGATAGTGGAGTGCAGAGTACGCTTATACAAAGCTGGAAGGGGTTGCAAGAACTTCAGAGGACAGGATTAGACTTCAAAGTGACCTTGACAAATTCGAAATTTGGTCTGAAAACCACAAGAAGACACTTAATATAAACAAATGCAAAGTAATTTGCATAGAAAGTTAAAATCAAGGGCAAACTATAAAATGGGGAATAACTGGCTGGGCTTTAGTACTACTGAAAATGATCTGGTGGTTATAATGGATCAGAAATTGAATGAGTGAACAACGTGAGCACTTGCTCAAAAGGCTAATTATTCTGGGGTGTATTAATAGGAGTGTCACATGTCAGACACAGGAGGTAATTGTCCCTCGTTACTGGTGAGGTTTCATCTGGAGTATTGTGCAGATCTGGGTGCCACTCTTTAGAAAAGACATGGACAAATTGAAGAGAGTCCAAAAGAGAGCAACAAAAATGGTAAAAGTTACAGAAAACCTGACCTCTGAGGAAAGGTTAAAACTGGGCATGTTTAGTTTTGAGAAGAGGCTGAGGGGAGACCTGATAAGTCTTCAGATATGTTAAGGGCTGCCATAAAGAAGATAGCGATCAATAATCTACAGCAATAGATTTAGGTTAGATAATAGAAAAACTTTCTAACTAGAAGGATACTTAAGCAATGGAACAGGTTTCCAGGGGAGGCTGTGGATTCCCTGTCATTGGAGGTTTTTAAGAACAGGTTACACAAACACCTGTCAAGGATGGTCTAGATTTTCTTGGTCCTGCCTCAGCACAAGGGGCTGGACTAGGTGCTCTCTCAAGGTTCCTTCAATCTTTCTATGATTAGTGCTAAGTCTTTCAATGGATTTTACTGATCTGGATTCTTGGATTTCATCTGTCATATACCCACTGTTTGTTAATAAGTACCTTTGCTGGGATGTCAGTGGACATATGATGAAACATATGATAGACAAGGGACTGTCCATTATTTGGTCAGATTCAGTAACTCAGATCTTTTCTCTAAGTCATTTAATATTTTAGAGTGAACCAGTGAAACTAGATTTAAATGTACCCCAAAGAACATTGAGATTTTTTTTATAATAAATTGAACAAATTTCATTTGAAGGCAAGAACTGATAGGGAACTACTTAAATTAAAACATGGTTTGAATCCAGCTCAAATTGGAATGGAATTCACCCAAAAGTTACTACCAATATGATTGGTTTTTGATGGCCTATGTGAAATGAGTTGGTGGTTTGAGTGTGAGTCATAGTGGATAGGTGTCCATATCCCCTCCAAAACCCCACAATTGGCATATTTGCTGGCAGTCTTGGTTGAGAGACTAAGGGCTAGATCCTGAATTGTGCCAGAGCTGTCCTCCGGAAATGTGAGAAGGTGGGATGCAACATACAAACACTTTTTCCTTCCCAATTTCCAAGATTACTGGGGCTCTATCTAGCCCATCCCTGACCAGGGGAGAGTGGAAGACTGATAGAGAGCCATCTACATGGACCCTCAATCAGATGAATCCCCAGATGCCCTTATTTACTGCCCCTTTGTGCCCCTGGCCGTCCATGTGATACTCAATCCCAATTCCTGAAAAGAGGCGGTCACAAATAAGAGTCAAGATCGGGGCAAGATATATGGGGGAAAAAGGGTTGGAGCAATAATGCCGCCCTACTTTATACCAGTATGGATGGTGAAGGGTCCATTTCCAACCCATTACAGAGGATGGTGTCCGTCATCCCATTATGAAGTAGCCTGAGAACACAAATGAACTTCAATGAACAGACAAATTTAGGTAGCACCTTCCATAATGCTTCATTATTGATGGAATTAAAGGTCTTAGTTAGATCAATAAATACCATAAACAATGGCTGGTGTTGTTCTCTATTCTCTTGGATCTGTTGTGCAATGAAAATCATGTCTGTAGTGCCCAGAGATGGTCTGAAGCTACATTGCGATTCTGGAAGGATATCTTCAGCAAGAGGAAGGAGATGGTTCTGGGAGCAAGAATCTTCCCAGCAATAGAGAGGAGGGCAATGCCTCGGTAATTCACACACATTGGCTTGTCTCTTTCTTAAAAAATGGTCACAGTACTGGCAGTCTTTAGGTTGGGTAGAATTTCTTGATTAACCCAAATCTTAACAAGAAGTTGACGTTTTTGCAGAAGTGCTCTTCCACCAGCTTTGAAGACCTCCACAGGGATGCCATTTGGGCCTGGTGCCTTATTGTTCCTGGTCTGAGTGATGGCACACCAAACTTCTTTAGAAGATGGGGGTCAGCAAGATGTTCTGCTACTGGATTTGGGGAATGGACTCAATGGTGGCAGCTGAAACTTCAGATTCACAGTTCCATAGAGTCTTGAAGTGCTCTTTCTAGTGTTGCCCTGCTACATTGTCCTTAAGAAGGGTGGAGCTGTCCAGGGATCACAGAGGGATTATGCCTCTCACTTTTGCTGATTAAAGGTTCATTTTGCCAAATGCTAAATGTGCTTCTTTTCTGATGAATAAGTGCTAGGATTGCATCATTGTTCCCATCAAAACAATCAATTCAGCACATGCCTTATGAATAATAGTCTTGAATGTCACTGATGTTGTCAGGTGAAGAGAACTGCCTTGCTCAAGAGGCTGAGAAATGGCTGAGGAGGAAGGAAAATGTACAGCATCCTAGCCAACAGTTGTGCTCTCTCCAAGCAACCACTTGTCACATATGTGGAAAAACCTGTAAAGCACAGATTAGACGCCTCAGCCATCGTAAGTCTCATCAGTGACTTTTCCTCCCAGCAGACATCATCCTTGAATCAAGGGATAGCCAATAGCAACTTACCCCTAGGATGGAGAAAAGGAAACTGTTTAAAAAAATTGAAACTGTCCTGGAGAATGAACTCAATTCTTATCCTTACTCCCTCACCCTTAGGTCAGAGTTGAGGGAAATTGGCAGGAGAACAGGAAGCTGCCTATGCTGTACCTCTTCTGTGTCTTCAATTTCCAGGAATGTGTGCCTGGACTATTTTGCAAGCACCACATCACTATTAACAGAAAATGTAAATGTGCAAATAAAAGCAGCTGCAAGTACTATCTTCATTCTTTTTTACTCCTGGCCTGAACTTAATCAACTTCAGCGTAAACTAACAAATTAGAGAATGTTAAGAGATGACAAAGAATCAGTACAAATCAGGGTCACCAAGTCTCAGTGCTGTCTGAGTCTGCACAAGTTAAATAGTCAACATGGTTGGCAGAGTAGCATTTAGGGATGGGACAGCTTATTTTGCTTGAGCAGCATTAGACTGAAAGTTTGATTAAAACTCACATACCGTTGACTTATGTCTTACTAGGAGTGAAAAGGAGGTGGGAGGTAAAATAATGAAAATTTCTAATGAAAAATAGAGTTAATACAGAGACTGAGAAAAAGCAGAGAAATTATAATTTCTAATGGAAATATAAAAACATTACTTGTCATATTCTTGACAGACATGGTGTGTATATATAGACTAGTTCAGTGTTTCTCATAAATATTTATGGCCTATTGTGACACAGTAAATAGTCTGAGCAGTGGAGGACTTGAGGTAGAGCCATAACTCGGCATTTTAGCACCCAGGGTGAGCAAGCATATTGGATGACACATGGGGGATACCATGGTCATGTGCCCCCAAGATTTTTTGGTTGTACCCCCTTCCAACCCAGACTGGCTGGTTGGACAGTTGAGGTGAGTCAGGGGCATAGGTGCTGGAACTGGGGGTGTGACAGCTTGAAGTAGTAATAATAACCCAAATACATGGTTTCTGCCTTCAGCACCCCCCCTACAAAAATTGTTCCAGCACAACTGGGCAGGGGTGGAGGTGGTACTGCATCTCTCAAGGTTCTGAAATTAATAAGAATTATGTCTTCTTTTTCCAGCTGGAAATGTCAAGAAATCAATGGCGTTCCTCAAGGCACCCTTTGTGTATGCTACTGGCCAGTAGCAGTGAGCCTCCCAGTCCAGTCCGGAGCTTGGCCACTAAAGCCGAGGAAGAGGTGTGGGCCCAAGCTCTGGTCCAAGCCATAACTTCAAAGCACTGTCTACACAGCTATTTTTAGATTGCTAGCATGACCCCAGCAAGCTCAAGTCTGTCAACCCAGGCTAGGAGGCTTGCTAGCTTCGGTTGCATAGACATATCCCAGGAGGTTCCAGCATTTAGGAACACCAGTGAACCAAACTCCAGAGTACTAGGGAATAATGCAGACTACAAGAACTCACTGGATAATTTTTAATGTAAATGATGGGCTCCACTTACCAATAATGATTCCATTCCATTGCTCTGGTAGTTCATTCAATTCTGTTTTAATCTCCTCTCCTCTTCCCACCGCCTCATCCCATCCCACTCCTTCAAACTATTTCTATGAAAACACTATGGTCATAGAAGGTGAAGCTGGCTTTTATGGGATTTTGTAGCTGAAACTGATTTTGATGAACATACCAAATACAAAAGATTAAACTGATAAATGGGAAAATCATTGTTCAGAATGGATGTTGACATTCAGGGAAATATTTTTCAACTTACAGTGGTGAATCTATGCTCAGCCTTTGGCCCACTGTGTTCATTTCTAGATGAAAATGTGGTGCTTTATCTCTTGAACATGCTTTATCAAACCATATGCATGACTGAAATTATATAAAAATCACAAATTGAATGCTGCTTTCTTCTAAAAAGTTTCATTTTGCACTTTCCATGGTAATGGTATTGAAAACGTAGGAACATCCCTGGATTCTCATCTCACTTTACACCGGTTTTACAGAGGTGTGATGCTATTCTTCAATGGACTCACTTCTGATTCATGCTGAGAGGAGTATCAGGTCCATTAAATGCTACAGGGATAACTAGATACAGGATTTTCTTTTCATTAGCAAGGACGGTTGGAAAAGGGCTCCCCTCAGAGGCAGCATAGAAAGCATGCATGAATCCAAAACCTGCCTTGTGCTAGATGTCAAATTGAGAGAGAATTTTGTGTCATATCTGGTACTGGAAAAATACTTACACCATTACAGGATGGAATTTTAAGAGACACTCTAATAAAGTTCCTTCTCTTTATGTAAGTGATTATAGCTAATTATTAAAATCTGTCACAATTAGCCATGGAAAAGCGTGTAGGACATTGGAAAGGAAAAACCAATATCAAGGTTTAAGCTTCATTTAACAAAATATAATTGCTGGCTTTAAAAGTGTAATGTCTGGTGCTTATCTGATGCCTGATATTTCAACTGGCTTCATAAAACTAACAATCTGAAATGAATCAAAATAGCCAATAAAAGCTTAAATTGAATTAAAAGACCATTACTTGCAAGCTAGATATTTTAACGTTTGACTATCCCGATGTTTATACTGGCTGAAATCCAATCTTGGTTATACTTTGAGGTTATGCTGTGTTCCTATAGTGCCCTGTCCAATCCCTTTAAGCTTCTTAACAAATCTTCTTGCTTCGGAGCCAGTGTTTAGGAAAATACATCATATCTTTTACTCTATCTGTCTGAGGGCCTCAAGTGGAGATCAGAGACAACTTGCTTCCATTGTTCTCTTTGCACTTTTATGAGCTGTATAAAAATGTTTTCAAACAATTTTCTGAAAATTACAGCTCAGGTGTTTCTTTTTAATTGCTCAGGGTTTCAGCATAGAGAATACTGTGGAATTTACTCTTTGGATTCTAATTGTCCCATCCAATAGTCTCCCAAGCAATATTCATTAAATTAGAGTACACAACTACGTATAAAATTAGAATCTGCTAAATAAGTTGCTGAGTGTTCATGGGTTTGTCAGTATTTGCAATTACCCATTTTGTGTGTAAATGTGGGCAAAAGAAGCATATGCCAGTTTTCCATGCTCATTTCAGGAGGACTGTTTTGAAAAAAAGGCTGTAAATGTTTAAGTACATTATTTTATTCTAAAATGTTTACAGTCCTGTATAAGCAACAAAGGTACAAGCCCATTTTAAACACCTAAGTGAATTGGCTTGTGATCTAAGCTTTGTGATGACTGAATAAGCTCTGGACAAACCTGCCATAGGTATTTTGGCATAATTGCCTGCCCCCACTTAGAAAAATCTGGAGAGAGAATGAAACGAATTTACCCTTGAAGATGAGTCAGGATTAAGAATAATATTTCCTTTCACTGTAATGGTACCTTTCATTGGAGGAAGAAAAAGCATTTTTGCATTAGTTGAACTTAACAAGAGTGTTGAGGTTTAATAGTATTTTGAATTCATTTAACGGACTGATAAGGTGAGGCACAGAAGTTGGTATGGTGAAGGTGCTGAGTACCCACAACTCCCACTCAGAGGAGTACACTTTATCCCCACCACCCCCCCACACAGCAGGTTTGTAGGAGTTATTGCTGTTCCCAAGTGCTGCCATCCATGGGAGACAAGGAGTGTAGGGTGGTCAGTGGAGGACAACAGGAATTTCACCTAAGTAGGGTGTAAGCATTTAAAGCTAAACTAGTTGGATGAAGAGACTTGCATAGTCTTCCAGTATATAAAGCCTTTTAAAATCAATGGGGCAAACTGTTCTCTGGGGTAACTCTATTCTCTTGGGGGTGGTTTTGGTCCAAGGTGTCCAGGAACCTTCACTGATCAAAATATATCCTATAAATTCCTTTGCTGAAGCTTTATATTTTCATTCCTCTTACACAGTTCCTTATTCTCATTTAAAAATTCTAGCAGTGGTAATTCAACAAAGAATTAGGGAAGTCCCTAAATGTAGAGTGGGGAGCTATATTTTAATTCAAATTTTCCCCAATGTCCCAGCCAAAGATATCCTCTGAGCAAGGGCAAATGTTTATGTCATAGTATCTCTCTAAAGTGCTTCATATCTTTCATTTGATTTGGTTCACTTGGACAATTATTGTAATTTAGTTTCTTTACCATGGGAGCTGGTATAAAGTCTTACTGTAGTAATTCATATGTTACAATCCTTGCAACATTTCCTTATGTGTATATGACAACATATCCAAAGACTCCATTCATTCTTGTCTTCCTGCAGAGCAGAACTTGGCTTGGAACTGCACAGACCTCCTCAACTATCCAAGTGATTATTCCCCTCTATTCGGCATTGGTGAGGCCGCATTTAGAATATTGTGTCCAGTTTTGGGCCCCCCACTACAAAAAGGATGTGGACAAGTTGGAGAGAGTCCAGCGGAGGCAACAAAAATGATTAGGGGTCTGGAGCACAGGACTTATGAGGAGAGACTGAGGGAACTGGGCTTGTTTAGTCTGCAAAAGAGAAGAATGAGGGGGGATTTGATAGCAGCCTTCAACTACCTGAAAGGGGGTTCCAGGGAGGATGGGGCTAGACTGTTCTCGGTGGTGGCAGATGACAGAACAAGGAGCAATGGTCTCAAGTTGCAGTTGGGGAGGTCTAGGTTGGACTTTAGGAAAAAGTTTTTCACTAGGAGGGTGGTGAAGCACTGGAATAGGTTACCTAGGGAGGTGGTGGAATCTCCGTCCTTAGAGGTTTTTAAGCTGAGGGTTGACAAAGCCCTGGCTGGGATGATATAGCTGAGGTTAGTCCTGCTTTGAGCAGGGGGTTGGACTAGATGACCTCCTGAGGTCCCTTCCAACTCTAATATTCTATGATTCTATGAACTATAATTTAAGACGTTTTCCTCTAGATCACCTAGGGTGAACTTTATTTCTGTGCAGAAGGCCACCACAAGGCTTCTGTAGCTCTAGAGCTGATCAGGAACCAGGTTTTCCATCTCATGGGAAATTCTGTGTTTGTTTTTTTTAAAACAAACAAACTAATTTGGGGTCAATTGAAACATTTTGTTTTGATAAAATTGAACTATTTGTGAAATACTTGTGACCTTTTATAACTTTTTGTATCTAAAAAGCATTTAAAACTTATTTTTGATTTTGCAGTGATTTTGAAACAAAAAATTGAAATCTTTCCTTCAAAAAACTTTAAAATAAGATGACTTTGACAAAAACGGAATTCTTTTAAAAACTATTTAGATGAAAAACTTCTGCCTGACTCTATGTATCATCAAAGTCCCACCACCGAGGGGTAAATGTCAGCACTGAATCACTGCTGATTAGACTGTTGCCAAACTGATTGCTAAAACCACACCATAAAGTGAAAAAAACCCTGCTCTTTGCTCAGATGTTTTTCAATCCATAGTAAACACCCAGTCTTGCATTACTGTCAGCCAACCTACAGGCAAAGACAGGTGGTTAAATGTAGCTAGATATCAGATTTTGGTTTGTTTGTTTGTTTGTTTGTTTGTTTGTTTTTAAAGCCCCACAGTAGCACAGTAGAAGCAACAAAACCCTCTCCAGTCATTCTCAGTTATCTTTATCTTCTCTTCGGAGATGGCTGATGTCTGCAATAATAAATATAATAACAAAATACAAATGGACCTGGAAAAGTGAATAATTGTTATACCGTGATGCAACTTGTTAGCTCTTGATTAGTAAAATCATTATTAAGGGCCACACACTGTCTGATCCTTACAAGAGTGTTTAGTGGTAGGGAGAGGGCAAAAGGTCGTCCCCACTCCCACAGCTAACATCAGGTACAGGCAGAATTACACTCTCTGTACCTATGGGAGAATGGGGCTACTGCAGCCTTACTCCCCTGGGAATACAGAGCTCCCAGAAGAGGATAGGCAAAGAGTGACAGGTGGCAGGGCCATGGATCTGCCTTGTCCATGGGCTACCCAACAGAGCACCGTAAGTGGTGCCACCCGACAAGATGTAGTAGCCCATGCACCCCCTTTGCATGTGGGAACTCTAGAAGGCATCCTGCATCCCTGAGGCAGAATGCCTCCAAGTGATCCCCCTGAGCCAGTGCAGCTCGGCACCATGCCAATACAGGGCTGCACCTAACTGGCACAGTCTCACCCTAAATTGAATTGCCCTTGGTTATACGACTGTGTTCTAGAAAAAGAATCCACGGCACATGCAAAATTTTTACTTAGCAGCTGACAATAATTTAATTTGTAAACTTTACCTGAGACCCAATTTTTCAAGCCTGAGTGCCTAAAGCTGGAAATTTTTCAAAAGCAGCTAAGTCATTTTGATGCTTTTGAATATGTAAACCTTTCTGTCTGGTCAAAAGCTTCAGGAGAGATTGAAAATAGAGGAGTCTTTGGTTTGCCTTGTCTGAATTTCTGTATCAGAATTGTCTAGCTCAACAAAACCTCAGTCCAGCAAAGCACTTAAGCACATGCTTAACTCTTGGCAAACCAGTGGTCCTACTGACTTCTGTAAGACTACCCATGTGCTTAAAGTTAAGCATGTGCTTTGCTGGATCAGGACTGAGTTCCTCCAGCCTCATTAAAGGTGTCAATGGGAATTAAGAGCTCTCACCACCCCTCAGAAGGTGCTGAGCATCTTGCAGAAGCAGCCTGTAATAGTCCAGGAAGGTTACTCTTTCAAGAGATGCTCTCATGTATTGCTGCAGTCTTCTCACACATACCATACACACACACAAACTATATGCACCAGAACACCCCAGAGCACCCCCATAGTCTTAAGAAAATACTAACATGAATTTGCTTCACCATCCAATTTATATTTCACATCCAGTTCATGAAATAAATTAAACAAATTATTTTAAAGCATCTACAAACATGTCTTTTAAATATATGTTGATTCTTGTTTGATAAGGATGTATTTATTAACTTTCCAGCTATCTTTACAGGCAATGCAAGAAAGACAAATAGATCACAAATAAAGATAACAAGCAAGAGAGCTTAATCTGTCTTCCTCACACTTACCCCTGTACTAGTTTAAGCACTTTCAGTAGCTGTTTTGCATCTTTTCAGTACACTTTTGATGGGCCAGATTTTGGAAGGCTCTGTATATGCCCACATCAGAAAAACTACAGTCAGGATCATGAGGGCAGGGAGAGACTGGCTTCTGTCTTTCCTGAGAGGTAGAGAAGAGAATGCTTTGCAGGGTATCTGTAACTTCCATCATAAAGTGTAATGTGGCATGGGCAAGTGATCAGGGAATGTAATCTGTATGTTTAGGTATATACGCAACTGTGGCCGCAAGATCCTCAACAGCTTTATGGAAAGAATACAAGTAAATGATCTCTTTACAAATGGCATGAAAAGTAAGGAAATATCAGCACAGGATCACAGAGAGATGCAACACAGGGAGCGTCTTTACTGAACAAAAATTAAAACCAATCAGGACTGGCTGAGCTATCCCCTAATAGTCTAACTCTATTGCTATGGCAACAAGCTAAGTGCTTTTGCTACAGCAACCTAGGCAATTAGGTAAGACACAAAATACACAACACACATGTTTAAAGGTAAGTGCTTTGCTGGAGCAAGCACAAAGGCCTGGATCCACAAAGGGATTTAGGCATTGCAACACCCGGCATCACAGTGCCTGACTTTTAGGCACCTAGAAAAATCACAGGAACAACATTGCAATTCACAAAGCCTGAGCTCGGCAACTAGGCTCCTTACACAACCAATGGGGAGAGAGGGGCACCTTTGTATGCAATCCACAAAAGCCGGCACACCTGGCAGGGAGCTGCCTTAAACTAGCCAATGGAAGATGCCAACAAAAGGGGTATGTGCTAAGCTCTGCTCCACTTCTGGAGATAAGTGCCTGAGTTCAGGCCGCAGGGAGGCCTCTATCTCTGCTTAGCAACCCAAGAGAAGGAACCTGTCCCCTGGAGTCAGATGACTTACAGGCCTTAGTTAGGTTCCTGCTTCTCTCCACACAAAGTGGCCACCTTATAACTTGGCAGTTAGACTACTTAGCTGGGAGGTGAAAATCTCTGGTTTGATTCTTCCCTCTGCTTGAGGGAGGGAAAAAATTGGAACAGAGGTTTCCCAGCTGTCAGGAGATCACAGTCTAACTGCTGAGCTACAGGATATTCTGATATAGCTCCCTTAATCTCTCCTATTGAAGTTGTTCCCCTTTGGATAAATAACGAAAGCGAGATTGGAGGAGAGGAATTGGTCCCTGCACTTCCCACAAAGTTGCCCTCAGCACTAGACTACAGAGTCATTCTCTCTCTACCCAAATTACTATTTAAGTGCTTATCCACATTGGAACAGCCATCGGATGCAGGAGAGAGTATTTTACATTTCAAAGCGTTATTAATATTGGAGTCATTAAAATCATATTAATATAAAATGGCAATATTTAGATGTGCAAATCAGCTGTTTGTGTGTGTTTAGGATCAGATCCTCAGATGGTGAAAACTGTCTTAGCTCCAGGGAAGTCAGTGTTCAGTGTCCTCAGTATTTTGGTAGCAGAAATGAATTTGCATGCTATATTTTAGGTGCAAATTTAGATACTAGAATGAGTGAGTCCCAAAGAGATGTTTGTGCTTAATGTTACTGTTTGCAAAGCTTTCTGCTTAGGGACAATTCTATTTTAATTTCAAGACATCCAGATATTTTTCTCTTCCCTCATTCATTAAGAATAGATGCATAAATTCTCTATTTCTTATAAAATCTGTTTTATTCTGTTTTGTTTCCAGTTAAATCCTGATCCTTTGTGACACCATAATCATTTCCCTAGTAACTAATTGTGAAGTCTCCAGTAAAGAATTAGGACTTCAGGAAGGAAAGAGCACATAGCAAGAGATTAAAAACTCTTAGAAAGCAGGGATCATGCTCTCATGTATATATATATTCTGAGTAATAAAAATAAGCAAGAGAAATACTAGATTTTTTGTATATACTGTAAATGGAATGAATCATAAAGAAATAACTCTCTAAATAAAGAGATCTATGCTCCCATTAAAGCATGTGTGCAATTCCTATTAAAGTAATGGCAGTTATGTGCGTGCATTAGGGGAGGAAATACCATCCCAAAAATGTTTTCCATCATCATTGAGGTGGAACCTCAAGTTGATAAACAAAGGGAAAGAACAACGAGAGTTCTGTGGCACTTTAAAGACTAACAGATTTAATTTTAGCAGGCATAAGCTTCCGTGAGGCTCAGCTCACTTCATCAGATGCAGAAGTAGAAATGAGAAACATAGGATCATCATATAAATATACAAGAAAGGAAGCAGTCTAAAAAATATAGAACCCTTGGATCAAAAATATAGCTTATTTGATTTAATCTTACTACTGAATGTTTAAAAACTGGGGATGGAAATGCAATCTAGAGATAGAAAATTGAAAAGTTAGGCCAATAGACAATTTAAACTCTTTTGGAACAGGGTATCACTCACCCACTGCTGGAATCCCGTTTACCTTGGAGTGAAGCTAGACCACCCTCTCTCTTTCAAAGCACATGTGGAGGAGACAAAAGGTAAAGTTAGCACCCAGAACAACATCCAGGAAGCTTGCAAATTCAAAATGGGAAACTAATCCAGCAACACTTGCACTTTGCTATTCGACGGCCAAAGATGAATATCTAGTGTGGGAAAGATAGGCTTACTTGAAGAAGCTGGACCCTGTGCTGAGGGCAGCTGCCATTACACCACAGGATGTCTGAACTCTACAAATGTGAACAGCCTTTATATGCTTCCTGGAATCATTCTGCTGGATATCAGGAGAGAGGTCACAAGCAAAATGGAACAATTCCGACAGGTCGAAGATACCAGACATCCGCTATATGGCCACACCGTGGCACTTAGCCACATGAAATATCAGAAAAGCTTCCTAGCTGCAACGGAACCACTTAAACTATCACAAACAGCTTACGTGACTGGAAATGTGGTGCACATAGCCTGAAATACTTGATGAGGGTGTCAAAATGCACATTGACGTTGCCAAATGCTTTCCTGCAGGTACAGAAAAAGATTGGTCAGCCTGGAGATGTTTAAATCACCAAGAGTGGGCAGGTCCAAATTCAATATGCAGAAGTGGGGCAATTCCAATGACCCAGACACCTGTGAATGCAGTGAAACACAAACCATGGAACATCTGTTGCTCTGCCAGCTACTGGTGGAACCATGAACCACAGAAGATCTCTCAAGGGCTACAGACTGGGCCATATCATGTGCCCAACACTGGACAAAATTATGATTGTGGTGGAAGGACATGTGAAGAAGATGGGAGACTTCCACATCTTCATGGAAAGAGTGGGTAGTGAGGGCTGTGATAAAACATGCCCATTCCAGGTTACTATTTTTTTTTTCTAGTTGCTGCACTTTTTTTCCAGAGAGCTACTTCCAGGGGGAAAAAAAAATCTTCTTTTTCCTTTTCAATCTTTCCATCTAGAGATGAATCTGAGATTGAACTCTGGATCTGAACTTTCTGAGCATTGTTAATGTTTGGATCTGGAACGTTAGATCTGAATTCAGCCAGATTCAAAAAGCAGAAAGGACAATTTCAGCTGGCAGATTCAAAAACAAAAATCAGGCCCAGGTCTGAGCCTCCATGTTCCTAGCATCTTTCCTTTGCCTGGGGGATCCCATTCACCACTAATCTCTTCTTGGAGGGAGGTCCACAGACGTCCACTCCTCTCCAAGGCTTTTCAGGAAGGCACTGAATGACTGCTCCCACATTGCCTCTTTGAAGGGATGGAGCTGTCAGAACAAGTCACCATCATTTAATTCAGCAAGGTGGTGGTGCTAAGTAGCTGGAGCTTTTAGTCACCCACACAGGGGCTAGGCAGAAGCAGGGAGGAGGCAAAATCATATGTTGACAGGGTGAACAAGAGAAAGCATGTGGTACCTCCTGTAGCCATGGAAATGCTCTTCCTTTTGCACTGAGGTGTTCCAAGAGGGAATTTGGCTTCCTGAGGCAGAGTCCATCACAAAGCTCTCCTGGATAGGGATGGTCTACCCCAACCCAGACACAAGTGATCTCTATAAGAATCATATAGAAACCAAATTGTGTAGAGACTTTGATATTTCTGTAAATATTAAAGGTGTTAATAATAAATTAAGCAAATATTTCTGTCAATAGAGCATGTGTACTCCCTTAGTTACCGCTCAAAATGTTTTAACATTGTTGATGGAAATATCTTTACCACATCCAAAACATCTCAGTAATGACAAACATGCAGTTTATATTAAAGAGTCTAAAAAAGGCCACATTGCTGTCAACAATCTCTAAGAGCGGGTGATACAACAGCTTGGAGACATGCACATTTAAGTATGGTTTGTAGAAATCTATGTAATTTGGTAAACAAGATACATTTTCTCAGAGCTGCAGCAAGTAAACAACTTACAGCACCAAAACACTGGAAGAAACAGAAGGCAATGTCTTAACGCAGTGAAATTTACAACCAGAGAATGAAATCCTCAGCCTATTGAAATTGATGCAGGAATACCCCCTGTATGTATAAGGGTCCAATCTTGCAAACAGATGATGTGGAAAAAGCTGAAGTACTCAATGCTTTTTTTGCCTTTGTCTTCACAGACAAGGTCAGCTCCCAGCTACTGCACTGGGTAGCACTGTATAGGAAGGAGGTGAGTAACCCTCAGTGATGAAAGAACAGATTCAGGACTATTTAGAAAAGCTGGACATGCACAACTCCATGAGGCCAGATGCAATGCATCCTAGAGAGCTGACGGAGTTGGCTGATGTGACTGCAGAGCCATTCGTCGTTATCTTTGAAAACTCGTGGCAATTGGGGAGGTCCCGGATAATTGGAAAAAGGCAAATATAGTGCCCATCTTCAAAAAAGGGACAAATGAGGATCTGAGGAACTACAGACCAGTCAGCCTCACCTCAGTCCCCAGAAAAATCATGGAGCAGGTCCTCAAGGAATCTATTTTGAAGCACTTAGAGGAGAGGAAGGTGATCAGGAACAGTCAGCATGGATTCACCGAGGGCAAGTCATGTTTGACCAACCTGATTGCCTTCTATGATGAGATGACTGGCTCTGTGCATGTGGGGAAAGCAGTGGACGTGATATACCTTGACTTAGCAAAGCTTCTTCTAAAGTCAAGATATATAATGTCTCCCACAGTATTCTTGCCAGCAGGTTAAAGAAGTATGGGTTGGAGGAATGAACTATAAGATGGATAGACAGTTGACTGGATCATCAGGATCAAAGGGTAGTTATCAATGGCTTGATGTCTTCTTGGCAATCAGTATCAAGCGAAGTGCCCCAGGGGTTGGTCCTGGGGTTGCTTTTGTTCAACATCTTCATAAATGATCTTGAGGATGGAATGGATTGCACCCTCAGCAAGTTCATGGATGACACTAAATGGGGGGAGTGGTAGATATGCTGGAGAGTAGGGATAGGATACAGAGTGACCTAGATAAATTGGAGGATTGGGCCAAAAGAAATCTGATGAGGTTCAACAAGAACAAGTGCAGAGTCCTGCACTTAGGATGGAAGAATCCCATGCACTGCTACAGACTGGGGACCGACTGGCTAAGTAGCAGTTCTGCAGAAAAAGACCTGGAGGTTACAAGAAGCTGGTGGACAAGAAGCTAGATATGAGTCAATGGTGTGCCCTTGTTGCCAAGAAGGCTAATGGCATATTGAGCTGCATTAGTTGGAGCATTGACAACATATAGAGGGAAATGCTTATTCCCCTCTATTCAGCACTGATGAGGTGTCCAGTTTTGGGGCCCCCATTACAGAATGGATGTGGACAAATTGGAGAGAGTCCAGTGGAGGGCAATGAAAATGATTAGAGGGCTGAGGCACATGACTTATGAGGAGAAGCTGAGGGAACTGGGCTTATTTAGTCTGCAGAAGAGAAGAATGAGGGGGGGATTTGACAGTGGCCATCAACTACCTGAAGGGGGGTTCAAGGGAGAATGGAGCTAGGCTGTTCTCAGTGGTGGCAGATGACAGAACAAGGAGCAATGGTCTCAAGTTGCAATCGGGGAGGTCTAGGTTGGATGTTAGGAAAAAGTTTTTCACTAGGAGGGTGGTGAAGCACTGGAATGGGTTATCTAGGGAGGTGGTGGAATCTTCATCTCTAGAAGTTTTTAAGGCCTGGCTTGACAAAGCCCTGGCTGGGATGATTTAGTTGGGGTTGGTCCTGCTTTGAGCACGGGGTTGGACTAGATGTCCTCTTGTGGTCCCTTCCAAAGCTAATCTTCTATGAACATTTACTTGCCTGAGCTAGAGGATCAGGCCCTATATCATGAAAAATTAGACAGCTGGAGATAAGAAAGTAAGACATGTCTTCTAGTGTTATAGAACAGGACTGTGACTCAGAATTCCTGGCTTTGTCATAAATTAGCTTGGTGACCTGACAAAAGTCATTTAGCCTCTCTGTAATTCAGTGTAGCCATTTCTAGAATAAGGTTATTTGACTAGAGAGTTGGGAGGCTTAATTTATTGTTCTTTGTAATGTGCTTTGATATTTTAGATGAAAGGTTCTACAGCAACGCATTCTACAAATTATTAGTGTGAATTTACTCGATGGATCATCAGTTATAAGTGACATGGTCCTTATTGCTTCCTTTTACTCAGGTCCCTAGCCACAGTCCATAACTAAAGGTGGTCATAACTAACTATTTTATTTATTTGAAAATGTTCACAGAAAAATGATTTTATTTTAGTGAATTTTTTGTTGGAAACACAAAACACACAAAAAACCTAAAATGTTAGTCTGTCAGGGAAAGAAATCAGCTTTCAGTTTTCAGCTGTCAAAATTTCCACAAAAATAGAAAATTTCTTGCAAAAATGTCAGTTTTGTTGAAAAGCTATTTTTCATCAGAAAAAAACTTTTAAAAAATTTTGTCCACCAGCTGTATCCAGAACAGTCATATCTTATTTCAGTATAGGTGAAATAAAACAGATGTATTTAACGCTAACAGTGTCTTCAACCACTATGTCTGCTGCATCAAAACAAAGCAGGCTGGATGGTGTGGTGCCTAAGGCACTGGCTTTGGATGTGGGCATCTGGGTTCAATTCCACTGTTAGTTAGCCTCTCTATTCCCCATCTGTAAAATGGAGATAATAGTGCCCACTGCACAGGGAGGTTGTGAGGATAAATACACTAAAGATGAGTTACCGCTGAAAAATGTTATGTAAGGAATAAGTATTTTTATTATGACCTCATTCAGGGTTTGACTGCACAAAAGGAAAGCTTCCTTTTAAATAATAGTTCTTTTAAAATCCCCAGCTATTCCCATTTTGCCTTTACCCAGCCTCCTATGGTGTGTGCCCACAACTCGTTCATGTACAACCTTGCAGCTGCACTTTCAAGTACAAAGATCTGTGCACACTCTAGCACTTGTGCATATGCAAACATTAGTATTTTTACCCAGCCACCTTCATTGGTGCTTAATGGCAATAGCCATGGCAAGTGGGATGGGAGGGAGGTAGTACCATGATTCCACCTCCACCCTCCTAAAAATGTAGCTGCTTGGCAGCAGAGAAGAATGCATGCTGCTACCCTTAATGGGCATAAGTAGCAGGAGCAATTCCTTTGTGAGCCAGGAAACTCCAAGAAGCAGATAGCCTCACGTGAGGAAGTGTCTATAGAATCCAGCCCTATGAGTGGAAAGAGACAATCCACTCAGTATCAGATTGTGACTTGTGCATATTTGTGCTGGCACAGGCGCAGACCAGGGAATGAATTGTGACTAAAATTGGGGCACCACTTTGGGTCCATCTCTCATCCTGACATTAATATTCAGAGACTGATGTATTGGATTTATTCAGTAAAATGCCATTATTTGAAAAATAGGATAAAATCCACAAAACTAACAAGATGGGCCCCATCTTCATCCAGAGTAGCACATTAAAGTTAACTTCACAAGTGATAATTGTCACTTCCTACTGTTTACTGGCTCACAAAGGAATTGCTCCTGCTACTTATGCCCAAAAGTAATTAGAAAGGAAAAATCATATTCCAATGTATTTTTATTGATTGAATTTCATTATTCTTAAATTAGGGTTAATTGTCCATGCCAATGCAGCATCTTTGCACACACAAACAAAATTCCCTTTTAAATTAGAAAGGAAAAATCATATTCCAATGTATTTTTATTGATTGAATTTCATTATTCTTAAAGAAGTAGACAGGGAAAAAAAGTCAGAATAAATATTCATGACCAAGTTATAAGCCCTTGAATACTGTGGTTTATAATGGAATAACTGACAGATAAACCCAGGTGGTATCATTTCATCTCTAAACCTTAATGTTTTCTGTGGTTTTGGAATTACAACAGAGTGCTCTTATTCACTGGACTAATGGAAAAGAAATAATGCTTTTTACAGTTTGTGTTACAAACTTCTGAAATGGTATTTTCGAGGGCTACTAAACAGATATGGTTTTCTCCAGAAGATAACACTGAACATAAACAATCTGAATAATGCTCTGTGCCACCAATCTAATGGACTGTACATTTCTACAAGACTGTCTTCAGCATTCCCACAAACATCTACGATGGGGAAAAAAACCACTATACAAAAGGGGACTTTTATGTAGA
This sequence comes from Emydura macquarii macquarii, assembly GCF_026122565.2. Lineage (NCBI taxonomy): Eukaryota > Metazoa > Chordata > Testudines > Chelidae > Emydura > Emydura macquarii. Next base: position 26,458,338 of record NW_027132013.1, read on the forward strand.
TAGTTCAGCAGTATTTCAAAAACCAAAGGTAGCAGGAAGCAAGAGCTATTCAGCTTTGAATGCAATTCAATGAATGTCTAAGAAACCAGTGCCCATAACATCGATAGAAGCTAACTTTATTTGAGCTTATGTCAAAGACACGGGGGATCAGCATTCCACTAGTTCATCATTAAACTTCAAAAGGCTACAAGTGTGGCTGCCACCAACACAGAACGGTAATGCAGATGCCACTAGTATTTAGATCCAAGCATGCACAGACACACACGCAGAGGTAAAACATGGTCACTATGCATAGGAAATTCATTTTCAGCAGTGAGTTATTTAAAAATAAGCTCCTGTGCTCATGTAAGAGTTTCCTTTGTTATATTTTATTAATGTTGTTAAAAAAATAGAATCTCACTTTTAATCTGAAAGAATTGTTTCAGCTTCTGTAGTGGTGTCAGAATGCCAGATTCCAGTCTCCTGTGCACACATGTCACATTCTTTTTAAAAACTGGTCAGTTTCGAAAGGAAAAAAAAATATTTTTGAAAATATCTTTCAGTGATTTTTGCCAGCTGCAGTATACAGAGCATCTGCCCTCAAAGGGAATTCAGTGGTTTTTGGCAGCATCTACAAGTGAGTCTGTTTTTTCCAAACCAGAAGTGTTTTCGCTGCCTGATTTAGTGTCCTGAGACAGAAAGTGTATGTCCAGTGTGTTTCTCACTCAGATGCTGTAAGGAGACCCATGAGCAAAAGGTTCTGTGGTATCAGGGCCCCTGGCACAGGATTACTGGGTAGATAGACATGAGGGGAGGAAGAGGGGAAAGGGAGATCAGGAAGGACAAGAAATCCCAGTGTCACTCCCAAGATTGTAGGAGCTTGGGAGACTTGGGGCATTGATGCAAAAGAGTGCTGTAAGAATGGAACACACGCATCATGGGCGGGGACAGTAAGTAGCTGGCTCTGACTCAAGGAGGAAGGGCAGTGAACAAACAGGGGTTTTATGGTTGGCCTTCGGAGGATGGTACCTTGATGTTTGGATGTTCTTTGCAAATCTTTCACAAGCCTTACTCCTTATTCCTTTAGAAACTCAGTAGTTTGCTAAAGTATACAAAGTTTTAAAGCTTGTGAAAGATGCTCAGATACCACAGTGATGACTAACAGTGTAAAACCCTAAGACAGATACAAGTTTAATGGCATTATCACAACATTGTGATGACTACTATAATCTTCAGGAGCAACTGCTTTTACCTCAAAAGACTTCCCTTTCTAGCTTTATAACACTAGCATTTGAAAATAGATTTGGGGGGGGGGGAGGGTTTGTTTGGAGGTTTTTTACATTGTTTATCTAACTGCTCTCAAGGTCTTACTGTTTCATATAAACTCTCAGTGTAGTATTCATACAAACCAATTAGGCCACAAAACCTAAATTATTATGTTGTGGGCTACTAAGGCAGCATTTGTTAGGAATTTAAATTATTTTCAAAGCAGATGAGCTTGTATGTGGTTTTTTTCCTCTGTAAAAATAATGGTGAAATTCTGTGGCCTGTGTTATACACAAGGGCAGATTAGATGATCAAATGGTCTCTTCAGGCCTCAAAAATCTATGAATAGTTCCGAGAGACCGTGACTCAGAGGTACAAGAGGACTACAATATTTACTGTTCAATGAGTTAAACACCTACTGGTGAGCTGTGTTTCTAATATGAAACCTTTTAAGGCAATATCATCACATGCTTGAATGAATTATGAGTTGTTACATTCTCAACCAATGATCATGGTAGTTTCCAGACATTAATTATTATACTAAAAAAATAAAAGGTTGAATTTAAGGTTTTAATAGCATCATTTCTCTCTGATTACTTTAAAGAAAAGGTTTATCAAGTTCATTCACTTCCTGCAAATATTCCTGCAGCAGAAGTTTTGTTCACAAGAATGCTTGTGGAAAGCAAAAGTTTTACAAATACTCACATTACTATGTATTTGTGGAGTATTTCTGGTGCAAATAATCGTGCAGTCAATTAACTTGAAAGCTCTGTCGATTTGGGAGTCACCCAGTCAAGGAGTAGAAACAATATCACTTGACTTACAATACACAATACAAATAGTGAATTGAGAATAACAAACATCTGCAGTAATATTTATGGTGAAGCACTTGTAAGCAATCCATAGGCTGAAATGTGTGAGAAGGAATCATTTGTTAATAATTTAAAATGATGGATAAATTCAGGAAGAGGGGCTGGAGTGTTAAATTAATTGTTCATTACAAGTAGTCTATTTGTGACAGTGGCATGATTGTTGCTCTTTTAAATGATGGATATTTTTAGCATCCAGATTTAGTAATGGGGGGCGGGGGAGGAAGAAGCAGTAAAGTTCTCCATCTGATTGTTAAACCAGCAAAAGGGAATGAACATTTCCTCTTCTGGTGACCAACTGGATGGAACTCTGTCTTTTGTTTAATTTCTCTTTAGGCTCCAGCACTAATTTTGTTTGGGTTTTTTTAAGTTTGCTTAACGGGCCATTTTTCCAGATACTCATAACTATATGACTTTTTTATATGGCACTACAACCTGTAGTATGTTATTATAAAGGAAGATGTAAGTGAGATCTACTAAATAAACTGAATATTTTACATTGGCAATAAAAATGCTCAGGAGATCTTTTATTTCTTTTGTGCAGTGAAAGGCATAAGTGTTATAACTTAATGTTAGTCCCAAAGATGGCAAGAGAAAAAAGGGTTTAGCTAGAGGGTGACAATGGACTTATTGTATGTCTTTATAAAAAAAGCTTTTTCTCTGGATTGTTTTATGATAAAATAACAATCCTCCCTAATTATACTTCATAGCTGATAGAATTCTTTAAAGACTAAGTTTTGAACTTTTTAAAATTAGAATTGGAAAGAGCTAAAGGCAAGATACCTTTTGGTGAATGTCATCAATCAGTAAGTGTTTAAAAACCAGGCCTTTGGACCCAGACTATCCATTCTTCCCAAACTGAGCTTGGCACAGCAATAGAGAGAAGTGGCCAGATATGGCTTTTTAAGCATCCTGGCTGGAGGTTGCCCCATGGGGATCACTGCAGGTGGGTGCATTCTGGAGCAGTCCTTGGAATTACGGAGACAATCAGCTCCTTTGGGTTCCCCCTACCCCCATCTGCTGCATCAAGCAGAGTCTGGACACAGCAAGGATTCAACCTGGGAGTTTTAGACATCGATCCTGCAAAATAATGTACACACTGTGTGGAGTCTCAGTGTTGAAAGTTAAGCATGCATATAACTCTTTCCAGGACCGGGGCCTTAGTTTTAACCTTATAGTCCTAATGGGTCCAGGTGCCACTTATCTCAACACATTTCTGACAAGCTGTGTAACATCTCTCCTCCCACTGGTGGAGCTTTAGGTTTCCTGGACAAATCAAGGCAGATAGGGGCTCACCATATTTTTTGCCTCTGCTATCCATGGGACCAAATAACTTTCCATTTTTCCTGAGGAGTGCCATAGAATTGGTGGCCTTTAGAAAAGGGCCTGAATATTTCCGTTTTCCCAAGCTCTGCACACACACTAGTGATATAATAATATTTATTATTGTTACAGAGCATGCAAAAGAGGAAAGATGGAATAATTAATGGAATTAATAATGTAATAATGAATAAAATAGATAATATTGATATCTGAACATGTTAGATGTGTAAAGGATTAAAATAGGAGACAAAACTCAGTGTTTTTAGATGTTCAAGTTTTTAGCAGTAATTCACTTTAATGTAAATGAGAAAAAAAGAAATGCAGAGGTGGGAACATCTCACAGTATCTGCACGTCAAATCTGAATATTTACTCTTTCTTGTGAGTGTACAGCACATGGACAGTCCCTGTAATGGGCTGTCCTAATTTGCCAAAGCCAATATTTATTTCTTTTAAAGAAATGGGTTCAGAGATGGTCCGCTCTATCAGATGGCCCCTGTTATATTGCAATGCAGGCAAAATCAATGACCAGAGCCATAAGCTCATTTATTTCAATAAAAGAGTCAGGGGGATAAATTATCTGTAAGATAATTTTTAAGTGGGGAGTTGCTTCATTCAGTTGACTTTAGAAAGTTTAATTCTAAATATGAGTGACCTGAATTGCGCTAATTCTCTAAATATGCTTTTACGCAGAAGCCCCTGCTGGTCAGGTTTAAACACATTTCTATTCTTACTAGTCCTTTGGGAACTATTGCTAAAACTTTATTCAGTCCTACCTCTCCATATAATCAAGTTTTGTATGACTTTATTCATAAGTGTTGTTTAGAATTAGACAATTAGTCTTTTACCATTTGTTGGACCATTTAGTAGTAACTCAAATACATGTGTGTAATGTACTATTCTGTAATGTGTGGTTTCAAAGTCTCTGATATGTTTGTGGCTGTTAGTTTATTTATTACAAATGTGCATGGCAGTCTCATAAATGTAATTGTTACTGCAATGTCACATTAATGTTGTGACTGTAACACTTGCCAACACACAGTACTTTTTCTTAACTTCTTGAGTATCATACTGCAAGAGGAGAAAAATAAATGATGATGTGCAGAGTGTTGTGATTGCACACAGAAGTGCAGCGGAAGGCTGAAGGACATTCATAGCTATTGGAACAAGTTATCCCAGATGTTGCATCATAGACTGTACCTACATTTGATTAATGTTAAAAAATTGTCACAAAATGTTATCACAAGTTGCCATACTCAGAGAGAACTTTAACCCAGACATCTGCTGGTAACAAATGCAGCTAAGCCTGGTTTGTCAGTGGCAGTTCCTGAACTACATACAGCAAATTCTTTTTCCCATAAAGAAGAAATAAAAGAAAATGCTGCTTTGGAAATACTTTTTAATTTCACTAACAAGAAAGAACTGACCAAGAAGATCGGAATAATAGAGTCTATGAGTCTATAATAATAGAGAAGTTTAGTGACCATCATGACCAGTCATCATTTTGTTGAATTATGACATATTGTTTCATGGGAAACTGCAGTGCAGATGCTTGATGACCCCATTCTCTCCTATTGACTGGGCTTGCCAGCTAGACCACACCTCCTCTGATATAATGCATTCTCCCCTCTTGGCATGGTGTATCATGGCAGTCACATGGTACAGGTGTGTCATGGGAGATGTAGTTCAGCTACAGGTAAGGTAGAGTGGAGACAGCAGGCACCCTGACTATAGCCCCCATCAGACAATTGCCACCATAGGGAAATGCAGTTTAATGTTGAGCAGATTTGAAACAAAATGTTTAGGATCCATTCAACAAACCAAAATGAAATATTTTGAGTCAAGAAATATTGAAATGTTTCACTTTGATCAAAAATGTCAGAACAAAGAATTTCACCACTTCTGAATCAAATTTTTTCTGAACTTTCTGTTCCATGAAATACTGATATTTTCAACTTTTCATGCTGATTTGGGGTAACAATGTTGAAATATCAGATTTTCCCACTAGATAGAAATTCTGATTTTCATCAGCTCAAGAAAATGCATATGCCGGATTCAAGGAAACCTTTACTTCTAACAGGCAAAAATTAATTTTATATGCTATAGAGATGCTTCATGGCAACCTATTTTGTAGATTTTATAGCAGGGACAATATGCCAAATGTTGAAACCACTCACTGACCTAGAGCAAATAAAGGGAACGTTATGACAAAAAACTATTTAGTGCAATTATTCTTTTATACTGGCCAAAAAAGAAGTTGTTTGTTGGCATAGTAGGAGTTGTGATAGTCTTCACAGCTCAGTAAAAAATAGCTACCTGAATAACATTGTTTGTTCAGGTATCACTAACTCCAAAATCATATAAAATATACTTTCAGTGATTCCTGGATGACACCAAGCTCTGGACAGTCCCCAGTATACAAGAATATGGTTTTGTTATTGTTTTTTGTAAGTAGAAGAGCGTGACTTTGAAGCTTATTTGAAGGTGAGAACATACGTTAAGATAGAAGGGAGCTTCTAGAAGGTTTTACAGCCCTCCCAACAGACCTGAGTTTCGTGGAACTGCCCCACTTTGATACACACAATCCCCTGTCCTGGCTGAAGTGGCTTCTGTCCTGTGAGTCTAGCTGGACTTAATTCCCCACTCCAGACATTGTGACCTGGTCCCTGGCACACAGGGTCATAGCACTGCTCAGGTTTGGCCTACCCTCTCTGACAGGGGGCTATCCAGAGCAAATCTGAGTAAGTCACTCCAGGGTTTCAGCACCACTCAGTCAAATTTGGCCCAGCCACCCCACATCAGAAATGCCAGGCCAATCCAGAACTGCACTGCAACCTCATGTGGCAGGGGCCAAGTTGCAATGCCTGGAGTGGGCATTTGAGGCCAGCCAGCCCTGGGGCACAGAAACTGTAGGAGTCACTGCTGCAGGGTAAGTATGGGGTGGGCTTACTCTGAAACTACCTTCCACCTCAGCCTTCCAGCCCTGGGGCATCCCACTTTAGCTACTGGAAATGTTGGGAGGTATGGTTTTATTTAACTTGTTTATTAAGATTGGAATCCAACTCTGTACAAACCTTTTTGTGACTTGCTGGAATAAGTCTTTGGTCAAATTCAGAACAGCTGTGCTCTCCTTTCATTACGCTAAACAGTATCTGCCACAAAGTTCAAGGGAAAATAGTCCATTTAGTGCATTGGGTTTTTTGAGTAGGAGGAACCTGCTGAAATGCATCCTAAAACAATAATGATCCACTTTGGAAGGTCTTGATCAGTCGATGAATGGAAAATCATGACATATCCTCTGTGCGTTCAGATGAGCCTCTTGCAGCCAAAGTGTTGCAGTTCAGCTGTACTAGCTGAGAGAGGAGAGAGAGGGTGTGCTGAGGACAAAAAAAAAGATGTATTCCATATGCATGGTGAGAAACATTAAGGACAGAACAGAGGCAGGCAGGGAGAGAGGGAGGAGAAAAGCTGGCAGTTAAGGATCCATCACTAGGTGTGGTTGTAGAGTCTACAACCTTATCTTCATGGCAAAGTTGGACCAGTTTAAATTTAAACCAATTTAGTTAAACCAGTGCAAATGCTGTGTGGATGCTCTTATTTAGCTTAAGAATGGTTTATTTTGCATTACCTTATGTTGATTACAAATCAGTTTAAGTTAAATTGATACAAACCACTCTTAAATCCAAATAAGGTTGTCCACACAGGGATTTCACCAATCTGACTCTTATATCTCCAGTTAAGAGTTCATCTGAGTTACCTACATATCAGTTACTTTTCTTGTTAGCTTAGCTCAAGCAAATGTGACCACACTGCAAAATAAGAATTTGAGCTGCTGTGTTCACACTGGCACTTCATTCTAATGTGTGGTACTAAGACTTCTGAGGTCACATCCCATGGCTCTTAGTGCTGCAATGAACTGAGCTGCTCTCTGAATTCTTTTCCAGTGAATTGTGGTAGAACTCATCTCTTCTCACTGGGTACTCAGAGGGAATTGTGGGAAGGCATTGGATGACTATTGGTACTTGAATCGTGCTAACCTCGATCCACACTCCGGAATAGTCATGTTAGCAGCGGACGAGTTGTCCTTATTCAGGTTTTAGCTTATGCCCCCTCTTGGCCAGCCACCTCAAATTAAAATGTGTTTTGTGTCTGGATGCAGCTCAAGTTATGGGTCACTCTGACATAATTCATTTTTAACTTTTCAGTGAAGACAAGCCCTAAATCAGTTTAAAACCTGTTTTAAATTAGTTCAATGCAACTTTCTCATCTAGACAGGCTTTGGCTGAAATAGCTGCTGTGAACAGCTCCTTTGCTGCTCCTCCCATTGCAGATCACTCTGGGCCCAGTTAAAATAGTCATATGAGTGCATATGAGATCATATGTTTGTCCCTACAGTGCTCATCTGTAGGTAGTAAAGTGAGATTTACTAGGCAAAGATGAAATCTTTCAGATTTTACTTCATAGTTTGCATACAAGAACTGAGCAAATAAGCACAATGGGGAAAACAGCCAAATGCTCTGAGTGGCTTATGTGTTAAGATTCTCAAACTGAATAGTGCCCTTTAAGTGTGTGAAATAATAATCTAAAACAATCTCATTTTAATATCTGCATAGCACAAAGAACATAACATTCATGCAACGGTAAGTGGAGATGGGCAAAGGAAGATTTGTTTTGGGGCAGGATTTGGGATCAGAGACTGATTGAGGGCCAACATTTGGGTTTGGATTTAACATTGCTAAAATCAACGTAGTTAATCTTGTGGTTGTTTTGCCTCACAATGCTGGATATTTCCCAAATCATGAGCAGCTTGCACAGCTATGAGAAGGTCAACTCCAGCAGCCCTTACTCAGAGAAAGATCAGGCTGTTTTCAAATGGAATTTTTCCTAAGGATTGAGGACTTAGCCCTAAGTGCATGATTGTTTCACCGCATAAACAGGTGCCAGAATGTGCAAGTGCAGAGTAGAAAGAACTGTGAAAGCCACCATCTGACACTTGCTGAGTGCACCTTGTTAGCTGTGGACCAAAGGACATTTTTTCCCTTTCTCTCTTTTTTTGAGATTCAGTCTTTTCAGCATGGAAGTAACTCTCCTAAAGAAGTGAAATTCTTCCACTGGTGTAATTCTTCTCCATTCCCGTAGAAGAGTTTGGGGTTTCTACCTCCACCAAAACCACAGATCCCCATAGATCTAGCCACACAAATCTGAAGAAACTTCTTTAGGCAAGGGGCCTCCTGGCTTCCTGCCACTCCTGGGTGACAAAGCACTTACAAGAGCCATGCTGCTAGGTTAGGTTAGGTGGGAGTTGCATACACTACTGCAGACCATGTAGCTTTTTTGCATTTTATAGATGAAAATTAGATTTTAGATCTATCCATATTCAAGATACCTCAGTACTTTACCGTACATTAGAGTGAGGTACCAGTAGCACAGTAATCATGCAAGCAAATGGAATAGTCATTAGAGTTTGGTCATAATTAATATATGGTCTATATACCCCACGTTGGCTCAGCAGCCAAAGGGTTAAGAAAGTAACGGCCTGCCTGCTTAGCCAGAGCTGACTGGCAGCCGCACAGCAGCTGTGAGGATAAAAGGGCCGCAAGGCAGCAGGTTGGAGTGGGCTGCCAGAGAAGTTGAGGGGCTGCAGAAAGAGGATCTCTTTAGCAGATTGGTGAGAAGCTACCAGACAAACGAACCCACCAAAGAAGGAGAAGCAGGGCAAGAAGTTGAGGGAAGACTCCAGAGGTAGGAGTAGCTCCGGGAACAGCAAGGAGGATTGGTTCTGACTGTTCTAAACAAGGGTCCTGAGCTGGAATCCAGTTGAGTGGGTGAGCCTGGGTTCCCCTACCTATCTAACCAGGGACTCTTAGACAAGAAGCTCCTAAACCCAGGAGAACTTGGGCTTATTTGCCCCTACTGGAGCCACAGAACTTCCACTTCCCCATTATCCTAAAGGAGACAGAGACTACTTAGGACCCAGCCACAAGGAGTCGGTCCAAGACAGAGATTTGACAGATGCAGATTTGGGGGTGATGGATTAGGGGGTTTAGGGCTGGGTTGGTGTAGCTCCCTGTCCCACCAGAAGGGAATGCTAACCCATAAAGACCCCCATATTACATGGCCTAAGACATAGGATCAGGTTTCACTGGAAAGGAATGTTGGCCAGCACACTAGAATAAGACCCCTTTCTCATTGAAGAGTGATAAGGGATCTTTATATTCTTCCTAGACAAATCCAGAGGTAGGCAGGATTGACTTCAGTGTAATGCACGATCCAAAGAATAATGCTTATGATAATTTTGTATTGCACTGCAGTGAAAACATTGAGTATGAACCCAGAGGTGGGTGTTACCAAGTTACACTGATACCTAGCAGGACAGGTGACATCAGCAGATCCACCTTCCGGGCTACACTACACAGCACCTTTCAAAACAGCTACCTCAACATTCCAGAACTTTTAGCACCCGAACTGACTGGTCCTGTTTGCCACTGCATGTTTTAGAAAGGCCTATATCAGTGATGGCATAGTCAGCGGGGGCACCTATTAGAAGGACTGGAAAGGTCCATTTGTTTTCCCTAGTTCTGTGGAAACAAGAGAACTCTAGGAGAAGAACTTAATCTTAAATGTCTTTTGTTGCTGGGTTACTACCAGTTGTTATGGATATTCTGATTGTTTGATGGGGCTTACAGAAGTGGTCCCTTATAGTTGTGGAATTTAAGAATTGTCAAGGAACACTTTTCTAATGGATATGTGCATGAAACTTAGTAAATGAATATGGGATTTTTCAAACAAACAAAACAGCACAGACACAAAAATACCAAAAATATCAAATAAACCAACAAAATAATTTTCAGAAATGAAATTCTATCTGTGACCCCTCTGTGCCTAGGGTAGCCACCTGAAAATGCCAAGGTCAGGGCTGACTGTAAAAGGAGAGCAGATTCTCCTAGCACTGGTGGGTGACACTGAAGTCAGGCTTCCCAACCAGCCACAAACAGTGCTTCTGATTCCCCACACTGGTTATGATGAAGCCAAAATAAAAATATACACAGCCCCCTTTACTGCATTTCAGTCTCCCAATCAGCCACTAGGTCCAGTAAAGAGACCAATTATTTAAAATTCTATGCTCTTTACCAAAAAGGTTTTTCCTGACCCCAAAGGGTCAGCCACAGTACCAGATCAATATCAGTTTGGATCTTACCCAAAATACCATGCTGCCAGCCAATCCTTTAGTAACTAAAACTAAAGGTTTATTATAAAAAGAAAGAAACAAACTATAAGAGAAATATTAAAAGATTAAAGCAATCAGATACATAAAAATAATTTGAAAATCCATATATATCAGGTTTCTAGTAGAATTGTGGTGTTTTCAGGCTTGTATAGTCCCTCTGGTATACACCCAGTACCTGGATGGGTCTCAGTCCTTTGTTTCACAGCTTCAGTTCAGTTCAATTGTAGATGAGTTGATCCAGCGGTAGGTAGGTGGCTGAAGGCTGGCGACGACTGAAAACAAAATGGATGTGGGTGCAGCTGCCTTTTATGTCCTTTGGCCTTTGCCATGCTGCTTGTGGAAATTTACAGGAATAACATGGAGTTCAGGGTCACATGAGTGACTGGTGACTCATCAGGTACATCCCTGGCTTCTCCCCCTGGACCTGTGAATTTCTTAATGGACCATTAAGCAGGCTAGTGCTGCAGCCATCCTGTCTGTGGTGTTGCCCAGACACAGCACAATTTGAAATACAGATATATCAAACGTACCCATAACTTCCAATACACATATAACATATGAACATAAACATTATCATCTTACTTAGCACATTATAGCCTTTCTAACAGTACCTGACATGGCATATCTCACATGAATTATTATGATTCTGATGTATTGATGTTAAATAACATAATAAATGCCCCCCCCCCCCCAATCCAGCCAGCCATGACACTATCTTTTAACCCCATCCTACCCCCTCTTTGATTACATTATGGCTTTATTCCAATAAATAGTCAGCAAAGCAGCTTTCTCTTTAGACAACACTGAGGGAAGCAATAGCAATGCCAAAAGTGCTTAATTTATTTACATGATTAGACAAATATCCTGAAGCAAATTTTATATCCGGAAAATTCCTCAAAGATCATTGTGGAAATGCTAGCTTAGCCATTACTATAACAGTGCCAGTGACTTGTTAAATGAGAGGTTGGGTTGTGCCGTTCAGGCATAGAGCCACAATGGCAGAGATGTGGAGTCACACCGCCACAGCATTCCTTCCACAATTCCTTCCAGAGCTCCTTGGTCCCCAATGAGACACTCCTTCTGCCATCCCTTACAAGAATGGAGTGTATGTTTCCTCTGCAGGGATCTGTTGAAGGAGAGTGCAGAGCCGTGGCCCACACCACTCCATCCATTCCAAGTCCCCTAAGGGAAACTATCATGGAGCAGTCCCTGTGCTCAGGAGACTTCAGAAACTGCAGTTGTGGCTGAAACCTTTGGAGGAAGGGAGCAAAAGAGAGAAGACGCCACATTCCCTTTGCTTTGCACACCTGGGTAAAGGCTATCCATAGTCTGGGTCTTTAGGTGGAGAGAGTAGGTAGACTTACTCCAAAGGCTAAACCTCCTGTGAACTTTCTGCACTGGGACAATTTTTCTTTGCCAGCTTTACTTAAACATATTCTTATTCAGACACAGTGTCTGTATAATAGAGCCATGTGTTGACATGGTTGCACCAACTACTTCTGAGGTTCAATTTAACTTCACACTGCCACAAGAATCCTGCACAACAAAACAAGGGGAAATGAGGACACGCAGTTGAAAGCTAGACTCCTATAACCTATGCTTTTCCAAATTATGTGTGATAGTGTTTATGAAGCAGCACTAGGATACTTATTTTCTGGCTTCTTTCACCCTGTCTGGACTATGAAATTTGATCTAAATAACAGTAGGCAAAAAAAATTATACTCTGACCACACTTTGCACACCGTAAAGAGAGAAAGGGCTAGGACACTTCTATTTTTGTCAACTGTTTCTAAATTTAAAATCCATTGAATCCCTTTTGTATTTTTGCTCAATAAAGAAACATTTTTAAAAATCACACATTTGTGGTGAACCACACAAAGCTAAAAAGCCTTGGACTCTGATGGGGCCAAAAAAAAAAAAAAAAAAGCTGCAGCAATAACACTCCCTGTAGCAGCACAGAGCTGCTACAGATTCCAAATATTATAAATACATCTTTGTTGGAAATCTAGGGCCATGTCTGCACTGCAAAGAGAAATGGGCAGCACTGAGTCAAAACCCGGGTTAATTGACTTGGACTCGTGGGGCTAAAACTAGCAGTGTAGACATTCCTGCTCGGGCTCTAAAACATGGTGAGTTTGGAGGGTCTTGGAGCCTGGGCTCCCGCCTGAGCACGAAGGGCTACAATGCTATTTTTGGCCCTGTGGCATGAGTCCAATTCAATTGACCAGGCTCTGAGTCTCAGTGTTGTAGATTTTTCTTTGCAGATTACACATACCCCAAGCAAGTCTGGCTACGGAAGCTTTGTGACTATCTTCCCAAATATGGAGATGTGCAGAAAAAAAGGCATATTTAAAAGAACAAGGACATTTCAACTTCATGGTTTGTATAGTTTTGTCTGCTTCATTCTTAGAAACATTGCCTTACAGCTAAATTTCCCTTCTGGGGAGATCTCCAGATTGCATTTGGTCTATGCATGCAAGCAGGGCAGGGAACATCAGAGTCAATGCTTCTTTTTCTTCAGTACAGATCTCACCATGTGGAGTTTCCAGATTCACACTATTCACAACAAAATAGCTAGCCCCATTCCTGTATTAGATTGAGATTTGTGTGCTTTAGTTTTATTCTAGTTATATACCACGCCTATCATTATAGCATCTGGGTCCCCCAGTGAGTGTCAATGTTTCATGGTGGCTTGTTCCAGATGTCAAACACAGAACAAATAACTTATTTCTATTATGTTGCATGTATATGCAGGTATAATCATAGGAGGATCCATCAGAGGACGGCAGCGTTGTGTAATGGCCTGAACAAAGGGCTAGAAACCAAAGACTAATCCTTGCCCTACCACTAACTGAATGTTCAGCCTTGGGCAATACAGGTAGCCTCTTTGTGACTGTTTCCCATCTTCCCCAATGAATTATTGTTAGGATTAATTAGTTACTGGATTTATTCTCCTCTCAGTTACAAGGTGTTATTCAGGTATAACTACAATGAAATCAGTAATTACATTGGTGTAAAATGTACCTACTGTAGTTGGTGCAAAATTCTGCGACAGGCATAGTATGTTTTTACAGCAATAAGATATAAAGCACCATCTAAGTTCTAAGTATTTTTAATATCCTAAGTGATATCATTATCTGAAACACATTTCGAAGTACGCTTGAAGGTCAGAAACACAACATATAATTTGAAAGAGTATGCTACAATGGTTTTTCCTTGGCAACATATTTTACAATTGTTACATATCACAAAAAGGCCAAAGATCATAAAACGCTTGTGCTGGATCCTACATCAAGTTGTTCTTTGTGTCATCAAGGGATCAGGTTCCCAAATGAGGTGTTGCAGAATTTTGTGGCATGTATGTCAGCAATGTGAAAGGCATATCACTTGTTTCTCTGATGTGATATGATACCTTACCTGTTATGTTCCATACAAAAACCAAAATCCTAATTGTAACCTTTCAGTCTTGGATGACCATTTTTAGATTAAAGAAAACAACAAAAAAGAACAGTCTCCTCTAGAGAGCAGAGTGTTTATCTCTTGTGTGGCAGGTTACAGCAACTGTGAAAACAAAATGACTGCTGCCCTAAATCTAATGGTGTAGAGTTCTTGCGTTTAATGGTGCAGCACACAAACAAAAGCATTCGTATCTTAGCTGCATAAACAATGCTACCGAGCAAGCAGGAGCATGATGCAGCTGGAAAGCTGGCATACAACACTCAAAGCTCAAGATGTACCAAAATCTGATTCCAGAAGACTGAAAGTCCAAAAAAATGATGCCAAATTAATTTCAGTCATGCTGAGAAATGGTCCATTTCTTTAAATGTTCTGCATACTTTCGTGATGAAAATATCACAGTGCAGTTTTAGATTTCACATAGCATAAAACATACCAGGCAGGTTCATCTGTCCCAGACTTCGATTTTTATTAAATAGTGCTAATTTGACAAGAATTCTCCAAAATGCATGTGGAATAAATTGTCTGTGCTTAAACTAACTGATCTACAACTGCTTGCGATGAAGGAATATTTGCATTTTATGCCCTTAGGAAAACTACAGCTAAACCTGTTTTATCTGTAGCTACCAGAGATTGTACTCAGTGGAGCAAAATTTTCCTTGCAGACAATTAGAAGCACAGTGGTATCAATACATTTTTTTATTCCAGTTCAATAAAGTCTTCCTGCCCCAATATTAAAGGCAATTTTTATTTTCAGATGGATGTACAGATAGACCACTTATTACAAATTATAAAATGGTCAGGAAAAAACAATCAAATTAGCTAATTAGAATTCTGGACTACAGGTGGAGGGATTAGAGTTAACTGTTCAGAGATCTAAGATGAGTTGTAACTGATTACAGTCAAAGCATTCATTAACAAAACAAACAAGCCTTTTTGGTTGGTTATTATTTGCATTAAAGTAGCACCCAAAGGTCCCAGTAGGGCTCGATACTTGGTGCTGTACAAACACAAAGGAAGATGTAGCCTTTGCCCAAATACTTACAATCTAAACATTCAGCCTGGTGCCTCACAGTTTGCTAGATGTGATTTAATGCAACACAGTTCATGGTATACAATGCATTATTTCTTAAATAATAATTAATCCAATCTTCAGGCTTTATTGTATAACAATAAACATGTATATGAATTCATCATCCTTAAAATATTTTTAAAAATTAAGTTTGAAAGATCCTTCTACTTCCTTTCTCCTTCCAATCCAAACCAGATTCTTCTTCCTTTCGTTCACTCCATCCTCCAAAAAGCCTCCGACTTTAGTGACATACGTCCTATAGTATAATGTTTAGTGAATTATATCAGCAGGTCTAGCATTCCCCAGCAGGTCTAAACAAGTTACTCTATTCAAACCTTTTACAGGGCATAGTCAATCCAGAATAAGGTCAGTTTTCAATGGACCAGCAATGGATGCTGGATACCACAAATTGCTGTAAACACCACTAAAAGTGGTGGTCCTGTGATGATTATAAGAACTGCTGCACCCAATGGCTCACTATTCCATCGTGGTCGGTGTCCTTTCTTCAACAGTGGCTGCCGCTTCAACAGTGGCTGCTTTGGGAACGACACAAAGCCCTCTCTGCCACCTAACTGCAATGTAGTGCCATGAAGTGTGGAAGTCACAATCGGATTTCTTCCTGAGTCCATCTGGCGATCAGCTTGTTCTGAAGCATAAAACTGTTGAGCATAAAGCAAACAGTGGCCTGGAGAGATGGAATTTGGATATTCCTCTGGACTGATCCAATTGTAAAAGAAAAGTTGTAATTCATTTCTTTTGAAGAAAAATTGTAAATTTGGACCAATCTGCCTTATTCCCCCTTACTTTCAAACAAAAGCACACTAGTTCATTCATCCTTGATATTGACCTCGGGCCAAATTCTCCCTCCAGTTACAGTGGTGTAATCTTTATTGATTAGTAGCTTCAGCTTGCATCAGTCTATTTTAACTTGGAAAGAATTTGGCCCATGTCTTTTAATTCATAAAAAGCAACTAAGCATTATATTACATTTGATTTGACTTAGCTACTTTAGCTTTACTTTGCAAGTTCGGTTCAGGCTACCACAACTGTATTGCCTTCCAGCCTTGTAGAAAATGCTGCACAAAGAGTCTTGTTATAAATTACTTCAATAGGCCACTCACTTCAGCCCAGCCAGCTAGACCGGTCTGACCAAGGAGCACAGCTGAATAAACTATAAAACTCAGGAAATGGTTGGTGTTACTGGCACTTGGGCAAAACAGATCACGCCAGCCTTATCTTGTGAACTTGAAACTATACATCATACCAGTCCCTCTTACACTTCTGAACTGAGAGTGCTAAAGGCCTGATCCACCATTCCTAATTCAATACAAGTTTTACAATGGCCCTGTGATAGATAATGTAAGCCCAGTGGGCCTGATTCTGATTAATGTAAATCAGGGATAACTTCACTGAAGTTAAACTAGTATAAAACTGGTGTAAGCTCAGAATTAGGCCTCAGGTGTTATCTTTATTCATATAATCTTCACAAATTACTAAACAATCATGAGAAATTATGACAGATGGATTGCTATAAACAGTTATGATACACAGTGAAACCTGTACTGAAAACAAATAATCAATCTCCTGTCGTAAGTAACTGCTCCAAAGTATCTGCAAATCTTTTCAGTGGTGCTCCATTTTTTTTTAGAAAACCAGCTGTTAGGCAAGCAATTTTTGTCAGTGACCTGAGTGATCACTTAAAACGGATTCCACAGCATTTCATTTCCCATTGTTATTATGAGGAACCCATTCTCCATTTCTAAACATTCACAGTGAGAATTCTAAAAAGTAAACACTGCATACATGTCTTGTATAACTGTGTGATGAATTCACAAATTTGGGGATGTTTGTCTCTAAGGACCTGTTTGGACTCGTGTCAGTTTATAAATTGACCCTTCTGTTTCATAATCTTTGGAACATAAAATGAATTGACATAAGTCAACCCCATGTCTCTGTGACTCCAGTGGGAGTTGTGTGTGTTTGGCATCTCTGAAAATCTAGTCACTCAAAATGAATTTAGGAGTACTCTCCAGTTTTCCTTGGTCTGAGTAGTGTGTAGCACTGTCTTTTCTCTTGGCCTCTCAGGCACTCTTCCAGGGCACAAGCTTTCTGTCTGTTACCCTTCATGAAAATAAGACTTCACAGTTCAACCGCCTTTGGCCTCTATACCAGACTCCCTAGTAGCGTAAGCACATCTCTTCCCAGAGCACCACTTCGTGGGCACTCTGCAATTGAAGTTACCTTTTCAAGGACTATGACAGCTTAAAAGAAAAAGAAACAGACACACGGACATTATAAGGGTTCCCAAATACTAATCATGCTTTACTTTAGCAGCAGACAAAATATGAAGATCTAGGCCAAACAATAAACACGACCTATGCATTTCCCTGCCTCAGTTTCCTCACCACTCCTGAGCATTTTCTTGGGATAGGTTAGAGTAATCTAAGGAACCCAGGATCCATCCTCTCCCCCTGCCTTCCAGCATACGTCTTCTCTTATGGAACGTGGATTTTCTGTTCTCTTCTCCCTCTCTCTCTAAAATGGCTGGTGAGAGACCCCTTCTGTTAGAACCTCCCACCTTTTTTGTCAGGTTACTCCCTGATCAGTCCCATCAGCGGTGCCAAGTCCCCTCCCACAAGATCTGTTGCTTAGTTACTATCTCCTGGTGCACAGATATGAAAAACTGGCTTGCCCTGGTCAGTACCCGTCTTTGTCCAAGGGTGTTCCATTTTACTAGAAAATCATTGAAGTTTAATAACCTTCCATTGTTAGCTCTGTGCCACCATCCCCTGGAATTTTAGTCCAAGAAAAGGGTAAGAGACAGCCAGAAGGCAAAGACCAGCCTTACAATCAAAAGGGAGGTTGCAATCTGACACAGATACACAAAGGCTCTGTCTACACTTCAAGGTAGGAGCGTGTTTCCCAGCTCACATAGACATTCTTGTGCTAGCTCTGATCTGAGCTAGCAAGCAAAAAATGGTAGTGTAGCCACAGTAGCATAGGCAGCAGCTGCATGGCTTAGCTGTGCCGAGTACATACCTAAGGGGTTCAAGAGGGTTTGTACTTTGGGTGGCTAGCATGGTGCTGCCATTGCCACTGCCTATGATACCATGGCTATGCTATATTGTTAGCTTGCTAGCTCAGATGAGAGTTAGCCCTAGTCTGTCTACACAAGCTGGAAATCACACCCTAAGCTCACAGTGTAGTCAAAGAGATTCCCCAATATCAAACAGAATTCATAAATTGCACAGAGTTTTCCCAAATTATCATACCAGTCTAGCCATACAAACTTTCTTAGAATGGGGAGCAGTAATTTCTCAGTTGACACATGAGCATAAAAAGAACTTGTCTCAAGAGACTCTGTGTGCCAGTCATGTGAGATTTTCATACTTACAGAATTTCTATAGCAGTCTCCTTCTGCTTGGTAAACTCATCTAGAGGTTAGCATTCAAATGTATTTGGCTGCTCTAAGAATATAAATTACAAAGAGCTTTCCTTCCAAAATAGGTGAAAGACACTGAGTCAGATGTGGTTAGGAATAAAATCAGAGGCTGTCACCTCTTTGGAAAAAAATGCCACTGTCCAAGAAAGCAGGACAATCAACAATATCAGAAACAAACCATATACTTACAAAAATACACATACACTCGAAAACTGGGCCACAATGAAGGATGTATTTACAAGGAACCACAACAGGATGAGAAAGGTCTCAGCACATGGAACAAAACTAAAAGTCACATCATAAAAACCATTCCTCCCCAGCAGGCATTCTAAGGACCTAAGACGGGTTTGATAATGAGAACCTCTTGGTTTTGTTGGGGTAGGACGGCAGTTGTGTATGTTTTATTTCTTATTATGTTTTAGTTTTACATGGGGAATTTTTCTCCTGATAATCAAGTTGAAAACAGCCAGAAAGTGATGAGCAGAAGAGGAATCACAGTCGTAAGGGAAAGGGGAAATATGCAGAGGCTAGTTCCTCATGTTTATAATAATAAGGATTTATCAGGCAGTTTAACTTGATAGTGACAGCAATAGAGAGGGTTTAAAAATAACAAATTTGAGATTAGCAGGATAGTCCATGGTTTGGCGTCTGGAAATACCCTCCAGTACTTAGTAGGAAGGAAGGTTTCCAAATGATAAGGGAGATAACAGTGAGGCCCTAGAGAGAACTAGTGGGCGGGAGGAAGACAAGTGAGTTGGTTCTTTGGAAGAACAGAACTGGATTTGCAAAACAAGGTGGAGTATAAGAAGCAAGCCACATTAGGGCTTTGTAATTATGTTTGAAACTGGTTTAAAATAAGTACGGCAATTAAAGGTCATGTTACACAATAGTGCTAGAGACTTGCTAAGGAGATAGCCTATAAGGTATGGACCATACAATGGCATCTTTTCTTTGTTCAAAAAAAAAAAAAATCCTGTCCACACTGGACATCAAAGCAAAGCTAAAATCATACTAGCTACCACCATGTTTGAAAATGGTTTTTATGTCAAGTCCTGCGAGAACTGTGCTGGTCACCAATTGTAGAACATTTTGGTAACTAGCATGTTTCTGCTCCCCACAGGGATATGGCCTTTGTGGAAACGTTGACTGAGGTATATGATGGGTGAGATCTTATGCTATTAAGGAGAAATTTTTGGTGGAAGGTGGAAATTTAGTAAAATTATGTGTCTTTATGAAAATTACAAAGCTTTGCAAATAAAAATATGAAGAAGACTGCCCAGCTTATTTTAATTTTGTTCCCAACTAATTTATAATCAGAGACGGAAGGAAATCCCCATCTGAAAGTATGCTGCTCCCAAGATAGAACTGAATGCTTATGTCTGTTTGCAAAGGTATTTTAAATCTGTATTTTTTCCAACAAATGTTTCAATTATGTTGGTTTAAAAAAAATCAGTCAGCAGCCCGGAATTCAGGAGTAACCCTACAACAGTAAATCATATTGCAGGCAGAGTGGGAGGGGAAAAATGTGGTAAGAAAATGGATTTCCATTTGAAATATCCCAGAGGACTTTATAAAGAGCATGGTTTAAAACATTGTGCAGATTTTTAACACATTTTCTAAATAGAAGATGAATTGTTGAGGAATTTTTCGTGATATTTCTAGTCATGCATTCCTAAAATGCAAATAAAAATTCCTCAGCAGATCATTTTAGTTCAGTGTGAATGCTTCAGGTTGAAAGCCCTGTACGTTGAGTCCATTTATGGATGGCTAAAATCAGCAACAGTTGTATTCAGTTTTATGCAGTAAAGGGTGCCTTGCCTTTATACTATAGTAATTACCAACCTATTTTTAAAAGCACAATTTGAATGTGAACTTAATTGCCAAAACACATGTTCTGTTGTTTGCCTCTGGTTTTTGGTGGTTCTGTTTTTGTGAAAGAAACTGTAGGTGTAAAGACACAGTTGTCAATTCATTTTGTTTTCAGTATAAGTTGACTACCCTAACTCATCTAATGCAGTAATGCTTGAGTAGAGTGGTATGTGGTCATCTAAAAGAGCAATTGTGTTCCCCTTTTTACCATTCAGTGGCTCAGGATCAACGTGGATCTGGAGTGCATTTTAGGACCCAATGCATAGAATTTGTCACAAATCCAATAGATACTCCGTGGATTTCCACAAAGCCCTGTTAAGGTACCTTTCTTTAGCTGCGCTATTCCATACCTGGCTCTTGCCTAATCAGGGAAGGACAGTAATAACAAACTTTGCAAATATTGTGTGGCCGTTTTGTGATTAGGGCAGATAAAGAGACTAGATTGTGGCTACCAAAGTCTTGTGCATATGTGACCTTAAGATTTTTTAACCTTTTTTGAGAGATAGAAAGTTACTGCATTAAGGCTCTGTATTTCCTAGCCCAAAAATCAATGCCTTAAAATATATTTTCTACAATAGATATAGAGGATTACCATGAGAAAAAGTGTGTTGTGTTAATCATATCATTGTGATATTTCCTATATTAAAGATTTTCTGTTTATATATTTTTTTAAAATCACATTATTTAGTAAAATTGACTTTTGGGTATATTGATGTTGGTCCTGAATGTTTAGGTAATCAAACTCACACTTTAGTTCACAAAGCAGCATTTTAGGGAGCAAAGTCTGGAGAATGCTCCCAGTAATTCAGTGCATTCAGAATGTTGTTCTTTCTCTTTCATTTGTGCAACACAAACTTCTGGAATCCCCTATAATACCTCAGGCAAAACTGCTGTTTGGTACATGCTAATCCCCTGCATCCCTTCTTTAGTCGCTCAGTGTTTGTGAGCAAACATAATGCCCTCTCACACTACGTTTGTTAGTTTTTAAATTCACCAGTCTCATACATCTTCCTTTAATGGTTTACAGGCCTTGATGTTAAATCTTACAGACCAGATTAATCAAGCAAAAACTTGTGTTGACAGCAGTAAGAATTTTTTCCCCAATTAAGGACTACAGAATTTGATCAAATGATACCAAAGATTAAACTTTCAAAAGAAATCACAATGGGTGGATCTATCAAAATGCATGCACTAGAGTGCCCCTAGAAAAGCCCACATGTGCACATAGCCACAAGTGGGTATTCTTGTGCTTAAATCAGGAAATTGCACAATAGATTATCTGACTTGTGCATGCAGATGCTGGATCCTACAGTAATAGCTGTAGTTGTTGGTGCTTTTTCAGATTTTGAGTAAGACTGGGGTAGACCTTTGAGACTCTACATTAATTCTATGTAGACATGCAGCCAGGTAAATGCATTCAGTTCTTTATTACTGTATTCAGTACTTCATTATTGAGTCTTAAGCCCCATTTTCACTGGGTTTATAACAGTATTAGGGACCAATATTTATAGTCTAACTCAGAGCCAGACGATGCTCTGTATGCAAAAGGGGCCCTCCATGTGCTGATCAATCCCTGCCCATGTAGGAGGAGGAATCAGCCACCTTCATGACACCATCACTTCCTGCTCTACACCCCACTGACGGCCTTTGACTGTTTGACAGAGCCTTGTGTACGAAAGGAGAACAAAGCCAGAAGGATACTTATATTATCCCTCCATCCCGTCTTCTAGAACATGAGAATGTAAGACTGGAAGGGACATCCTGGGTCATCAACTCCAGTTTTCTGCTATGGGAGGCAACCATGTCATATAATCTCTTCCATAAACCTTTAAAGCTTCGTTATAAAGCCAGTTCTTTTTCTTGCCCCACTCCTATTAGAAGGCTGATCCAGAACCTTACTCTTCTTACATTTAAGTGCTTGCTCTTGCAATGTTGCAAAGTATGCCGAAAGCTATTTGGACAATCAAAAAATATAAAATAACCTTTTGGAGCCAAGAATGGCACTTAACACACATGAGGAGTCATAGCTATCTCTGATACTAAACAAACTTAAATGGTACACTTGTTGGGACAGGGACTATACTTTTGTCCTGTGCGTGTACAGCACCTAGCACAATGGGCTCCTGTTCCATGATTGGGGGCTCTATCTGCTACTGTTATGCAAATAAATAACAAATACCACTGGCAAACATGCTCAGTTATGAACTGTACTGAGCTGCTAACGTCAGGTCTGTGTCTACCAAAGCAAACAGTAACTGTGAATCACCATCCTGCTTGCCATTGGAGCAGCGCAACTCTGCACTGCATTGTAAGGTTGCAAGCCACTCCAATCTATACCTGGTGTCTGGTAAATAAATGTATTATATGAGTAAAAGATTAGATCAGGGTGGCCTAAAACAAAATGTAAGGGTTGGGTATCTGAACCCTAAGCAAACTGAGTTTTAAGCACAAAGTTGGGAAAACCCTAACTTCAGCTCATGTTTTGAAGCAGGATTCCAGCACACAAACTTTTTCTGAGCTGGTGTGATGGCATAAAAATATTTGTGTTCTAGTACTGCATGTGTCAAAATAAATTTGCATATAATTAGCTTCAGGGTAGCAGGCTAAAATGCAGTCCATTTGGGTGGACTCAGATTCCCACCCAAACTATTCAATCTGCCCTGACAGGAGAGTCTCCCTTTAAAACGCTCTCCTTGATCTTGGTTAATGATTCAGATAAAGCCTTTTGCTGAGCCATTAATATAGTTCATCAGTACAGATTTTCCAGCATTATACAGTTCGATTTAGAAAAGCACTCCTGTCACAGTTCCACACTGAAGGTTAATGTTAATATCTGAGGTGTGGCCGGTATGGAAATTGCTGAAAATTTGGCTCTGAAAATGAACGACCAAGAAGAGGAAGGAAAGGAGGCTAAGCACTATGCTGAATTGCTGTTGATGATCCAGAGGTGGTCACAGCAATTAACGCAATGAAGAAAGCAGCCAAATACTGAAACCAAAAATGTAACTGAAGCTGTCAGTTTATTAGATAACAAAAAGGGAGTGTAATCTGTGATTTAAGATTTTTGAGCATTCGGAAAATGTAATCAGTAGTGGTATAATGATAATAGGCTGTTGCAAAAATGTTTATATAGGATCTGTCATCCAGAAGGACTTCAAAACCCCTGTGTGTAAGCAATTCACTTTCACCTGAAATCCAGCCATCTCTGAGGGGAACACAATTCTCCGTGTTGAGTCAGCATGCTATGAAGTAATTACATTTTTTATTAAGGGAAAGAAGTAAAGAATAACTTCTTCCAACTGAAAATAAATGGGTACCTTAGGTAGGCCAGATGTAGTTACCTGAACTGGAATTTATGCAGCACACTGGGAGTTGGACCCCCTGCTCTTAGCAAATGTTCCACGGGATAACCACAAGTGGACAGGTTCTCAGTTTCATGTCTCATCTGTTGGACTGCAATGGCTGCCATCAGGGATTAAATTGGAGATCTCCACAGCTGAAAGTATCAGTCTGTCCAGGCTTAGCCTACATTAACAACTTAGGCTGGAAAATCCACACTCTTGAGCGACATAGTTATACTGACCTAACCCCCAGTGCAGACAGTGCTATGTCGACAGGCGGGCTTTTCCCATCGACACAGCTATCACCTATCCGGGAGGTGGAGTACTTATGTCAACAGAAGCAGCTCTTCTTTTGGCATATGTAGCATTTTCTCTAAGGGCTAGTCTACACGTAGGAACTTACAGTGACATAGCTATACCGATACAACTGTGCTTCTGTAAGAGTGCTTGTGTAAGTCACATTATGTCAATGGGAGAGAGCTCTCCCATGGATCTAATAAAACCACCTAAACCAGCAGCAGTAGCCATGTCAGCGGGAGAGCGTCTGTCCACACAAGCGCTTATGCCAGAAAAACTTATGTTGCTCGGGAGGGTATTTTTTTCACCCCTCTGAGTGACAAAAGTTTTGCCAGCATAAGTGCTAGTGTAGACAAGGCCTAAATGGTACAAAAGCACTGATACAGCACTGTAAGTGTAGACAAGCCTACAGTTTCAGCTAAAGAGCAGTAGCTGGTGACTATAACATAGTCACAAGAAAGTGGCCTTTGTAATGTGCTGGACTTAGAGGCAATGAGGTGTTGGAAACTCTCAGAGATAATGAGGAGACAAGTCTTTGCATTGGTGACACAGACAGGGGCATTACCTTCAGGCAGTACTGCTGATCAAATACTCCTTGAAATTATTGACGTACCCATGCCCTAACATGACTGTATACACCCAGGGGACTAGAACCTAGGATTATGGAGGTTGCTGATGCTTCCACATTACCACCAGGGGCTTGGGCCAGCTGTCTACTGAAGGACCCTGTGAAGTTAGACACTGCAGTAAGTAGCATCCAGCAGGGCCTGTGTGGTGGCCTGTCCCCATAGCCCTCTTGATCCATCCATGCAGGTATATAAACCAGGAAGTCATCACAAGGAGGAGCTGTCTCAGCAATGATGCAGACTGCCTGCTTGCTTCGGGGCCAGCCCTTGCCTTATTGTGAACCCCAGACTCCATCTCCTGACCTGGCTCGATCCTGACTCCACCACTTGATTATTGCCTGCAGCTTGGTGCCTGACCCTGGTATCCTGACCTGGCTTGACCCGACTCTGCAACTTGTCTCCAGACTGCAACTTGGTAATTGACCAGTGCCAACTGGCTGCCACCAGCCCAGCCCTGGCAATAATGAACTCCCCCACCTAACCTACTTGTCTAGGCCAAGGGGTTAGAAAGAGAGAGACTTCTAAGGACACAGCATGGTAAGGCTGATGAGGAAATTACCTGGAACTGATTTTTAGGGATGTTAAGTCTTTTCTCTCTAAGGGTATGTCTGCATGGCACAAAAAACAAACAAACAAACAAACAAACAAACAAACAGGGGCAACAAGTCTCAGAGCCCAGGTCTATAAACTTGAGCTTGTGCTATGGTGCTAAAAATAGCCATGTAGACACTCAGCCTCTCAAACCTGAAGCAGGGTATGTGTGTTTCAGAGCCTGAGCTCCAGTCCATACCCGAATGTCTACACAGCTATTTTTAGCACCATAGCGTGATCCCCGTGAGTCTGCATCTGTAGAACAGGGCTTCCATGGGTGTAGGGTGTTTGTTTGTGCCATTCAGCCATACCCAAAGTCAGCTAAAGGGAGCCTACTTCACTGGGCTTCTTATGCCGTATCTCATCTGAACACTTTGAAAACCACTTCTTCTGTTTTTACTACCATTTTCTCCCTTTTTAATAAATCTTGATCTTTTTTTAAGATTACTATTGTATGGGAAACTTCAAAGAAGACCCGCCCCCCGCCCCTGCCAAGAGATGAAACTCCCTCAACCTCTACAGTCAGGTGAAGCACAGAGCTATCTCTTCCATTAAGCTGCATCACAAAAGGCCGTTCACTCAATCTCCTTTGGAAGTTTGTTCCATAACTGGATTCCGTCCAATGAGAATACTTTATTCTCAGTTCTCACATGCTTTGGCCTGGCTTTGGGATAGGCATTGTCCCAGAGGTGAACAGCTGTGGTGGTAGGTCATAGGTGGAAATTTGGTCCTTAATGGTGCCTTGAGGGAGGACCATCTTTTCTTTTATGTTTGTTTAGACAGAACCAACAGGATCCTGGCCTAGGAGCAGGGCTCCTAGGTGCAACGATAACACAAATAATTATGAAGTTGGGCTTAAACTATTAATTGATGTGAAAAGTAGGACCAAAACCTTAAAGTAGCATTGGAAGCTAACTGAAAGCCAGGCCTGATGTACTCATGGTGGCCTAAACCATGGAGGAGGCAAGCAGCTGGAGTCTGTGTATTTTCTTTGCATTCACTTTCCAGTACGGTGAAATTCAGTAATCCAGCCTGGAGGTGACGAATCCATGGATCACTGTGGCCAGGTCCTCATCCAGCAGGAAGGGACAAAGTTTCCAGTCAAGTTGAAGATGAAATAAGGCATTTTCAGGTTATGTCTTCACACCCAAGTTAACTCGGGTATTGACATCCTAGTATGGGCCTCAAGGTCAGCCTAGCTCAGGTGTAAACAGCCACACTGCAAAGTCACATGAGTGTGTTTACATGACTGTTCACACTGGTGCTCTACCCACTTGTGTGAGGTGCTAGGACTTCTGGGGTCATATCTCACAGTTCTTAGCACTGCACTAAGCTGAGCCACACTACGAATTTTTCCCAGTGAAGCATGAGAGAACTCGCTTGTCCTTTGGGGCATATAGGAGAAATTGTGGGACTATTAGAGGCATGGGATAGTTGTCAGCACTCAAGTGATTTAGCGTGCATCCTCACGGCAAAGTGCATTGGTTACCAGCCTCAGTGCAAGCAGCACTAGGACGTTAGCCTATAACGCAGGTCAGGCCAGCTAGCTCAGGTGTAAAACACCACTACACTCTGGTGAGCAGTTTTAGTGTGTGAATGAGAGCAACATCAAACTGAAAGCCCAAGTTAATTCTGAAGCAAAGACAAGCCCAGGGCCAGATTAATGCACAGGCAAACTAGGCAGATGCAAACTTGGTGGATATACAGCTGGACTCAGAAGAGAAGGAAGGAGATAGACAAACACAGAGGGAGTGGGTAGAAACACACATTTATCAGCTCTTGTGGTAGCTTTACAAGTTTAGTTTTGCAACAAGAACAAACATGAAATTGAGGCTTTGCACTGGGGAGGAGGGTGTGCTCAAACATTTAAAGGGACAGGACATCACAGGGGTGGGGTTTTTTGTTTTTAACCCATGTAAATTTGTGCAGGAACTGAGAGATCTTCACTTGCTTGAGTGAATGGCATGGCAAGCTCTCTGGTTTGGCCCAGCTGCCTCTCTCTCATGAGCAGTAGCAGGATGAGGAGCCGGTCTCAGCAGATCCACAGCATGGCCAAATCGACCTTAGCGATTGTTATTGTTCATATTGGAAGGCATAGGCCTTGGGCCAAGTGATGCATTAATCCAGCCCAGACAAGTCCATAAATACTAATACTACCTAGTCATCCAAACTTCATGAACAGTCAGAAACGACCCCAAGCCCTGACACCCATGCAGAATACACATTCAAGCAATAGCACTGCTTTCTACATCATGCAGAAGAGTGAGCCCTACTGGACTTCTCATGGGGTGAAGAAGAAACAATAATGATAGGTGCCTTAGAAATGCTAGAGCTAGTTTAAATTAGACAGCACTCCTCTCCCCCGCAATTCTCACCCTCCCATGAGAGGGAAGAATAAAATATTTAGGTTTTTCAAAAGTGGTGTTTTTAATTTCTATCTCTTCTCCATCCCCTATTTGATTTCTGTGTTTGCAGAGGGGGTTTCAACCCTTGCTATAATCAAAAGAAAGTGGATCTGATGAGACTGTAGGATTCTATGGAAGTGGAGAGCAAGGAGGAATGGTGATGAAATTCGAGCAAAGTTTGAATAAGCCCAAATGCCTTCTGGATGCTTAATTGAACCAATTCGCTAGCTGGGATGAAACTTTCAAGTGTGGGTGAAGCCTTTTTTTTTTTTTTTTTTTTTTTAATAAACAAACGTACTATGAGTTTGAGTGAAATGTACTAGTGTATGAAGGTGGTGGAGGAAAATATCCATGGATATGTTGGATTTGTCTCATACATCCCTCTGAGCACTAATGAAAAGCCCACCACTTTATATTATCTGTTAAAAAAATTTCCCCCTACTCCCTTTTCATAAACAGAAAATAGGATATATGCATAGATGCACTTATACAGAAAAGTGTATTATATTTAAATTACAGCCTATGAGTTGTTTTACATTTTTGGTATGAAGTAGATATTTATATGCATATGACAGAAAAAACATTCCTGAAAGTTTACTGCTCTGTTATTAGGCACCATGTCAAAACTGAACAAAGAACTGGTTTAGTAGTGCTCTGCTCTGTAAGCTGGAGTTCATGGAAGCTTCCTCACTTCCCTCCACAGGTGACTTTGTGGATCTACCCTCCTTCTGTGCTCTGTGGCTTCTTCTTAGCGGCAGTCAGGAGGACTCCTAGCTTTGTAAACTGTTGCCATATTATCCTGGGAAATCATGGAAACTGGGCACCAGCCTGCCTTCTTGGCTGCAATGCTGGAGAAACAAACTGCTGGGGTTTAGAAGTTTGATGTTAAATGCACAACAACTCTGTCATAATTTTTTCCGTATCATTCCAACACCTACATCTTTAATAATGTTAGCACTGAGTACATCTAAAAATGTTAGGTTTGGTAAGAGCCTTCCTAATGTGTATTAATATGAAAAGAAGGCACAGAACAATTTGGGGAGGGATTAAACGCTGTCTCATTCCCAATTCATTTAACAAATTAATTCCACCTTAATATTTTATAATTAATGTTTGTTTTCACTACTCTCAGACACTGGCACATGGAGTGAGAAGAGTATTCCTATGGTGACAAAATGTTCCCATCTTGTGTTTTACTGGCTAAGTTCTTCGTCATCTACTTCCTGCAGGAGAGTTGTGTGGGTAATGTTCCAAAATGACTAAGGACTTTCTCATTCCATCTGAAGTGTAGCTCTTAAAAAAAGAATAAAAGCAGTTGTTAGTCTTTTAATTAAACTCCTGGGTCTTTAATAATAACTCCATACACAACAGGCCTGAATCAAAATTGTCTATGTAACATCTACTGGACTGAGTAGTTTCATCCCAATATTTAATATATTGAAAAGTCACTATGAAAGGAGTGATTTGACCCATCAGTCCACTACAGCCATCTAGCAAAAACAAATGCATCAGAAACTACGTGTCTTTGATTTGCTGTTTTTTATGCCAAACTTTGGGCTATGCTGTTAATTTTCTCCAAACCCTGCTTGTTGCATTTGTTGTGTATTTACTTTATTTAGGCCAAAGGGGACAGAGAGGAGACTTCAATGGAGACTTCTTCAAACATGGCCACCTTGTTTCCACAAGCTCAAAGTAGCTCTGTTTGCAGTAGAGCATTTCTGGTGGACCAAATTGTTGCACCATCAGACATGGCTAATTGGCTCTAAGCATACACTTCTAACATCCTTCCTCCTTCCAAATTTAAAACAGTAATGTGTATGTGTGTTAAATATAATTTCTACCTGCAGCTTGAGTTTTGGAGAGGCTCATTTTAAAAATGTAAATAAAATATTTTGAAAACTATATAGAGTGCTTTAAAACCCATATTCCAGAGCACTGTGCAAAAGTTATCAAAGCGTATTGATATTCAAAATCTTCCCCAGTCCTCCCAGCTATTACCTTCTTCTAATTCAAATCTTGCCTTTAAAGAAATTATTTTGAAATGACCACATATAATGAGCACCCATGAGCATCCAGCCTTGTAATCCCACTTTAGTAAAGCACTTAATTACATGCTTTGATCTATTCCCCTTCAGTAGGGCACTTAAACACATGCTCAACATTAGGTACGTGTTTAGAGTTAGGCATGTGCTTAAATCCTATTGATTTAAGAAAAACATGGCGAGGTATTTCCAGTAGAGATAGGGAGATGTTAGTACCATTATACAAGGCTATGGTGAGACCTCATCTGGAATACCGTGTGTAGTTCTGGTCTCTCATGTTTAAGACAGATGAATTCAAACTGGAACAGGTGCAGAGAAGGGCTACTAGGATGATACAAGGAATGGAAAACCTGCTTTATGAGATGAGACTCAAAGAGAGTGGCTTGTTTAGCCTAACCAAAAGAAGGCTGAGGGGAGATATGATTGCTCTCTATAAATACATCAGAGGGATAAATACCAGTGAGGGAGAGGAATTATTTAAGTTCAGCGCCAATGTGGACACAGGAACTAACAGATATATTAAGTGGCCATCAGGAAGTTTAGACTTGAAATTAGATGAAGGTTTCTAACCATCAAGGGCATGAAGTTCTGGAACAGCCTTCCAAGGGGAACAGTGGGGGCAAAAACCTAGTTGGCTTCAAGACTGAGCTTGATAAATTTATGGAGGGGATGGTATGATGGGACAGCCTAATTTGGCAATTGACTAATCTTTGACTACTAGCAGTAAATATGCCCAATGGCCTGTGTTGCGATGTTCGATGGGGAGGGTTCTGAGTTCCTACAGAGAATTCTTTCTGGGTCTCTGGCTGGTGAGTCTTGCCCACAATTCTCAGGGTTTAACTGATCACCATATTTGGGGTCGGGAAGGAATTTGCCCCTGGGGCAGATTGGCAGAGGCCCTGTAGGTTTTTCGCCTTTCTCTGCAGCATGGGGCACTTGCTGGTAGATTCTCTGTACCTTGAACTCTTTAAACTATTATTTGAGGACTTCAGTAACTCAGTCATAGGTCAGGGGTCTATTACAGGAGTGGGTGGGTGAAGTTCGGTGGCCTGCATTGTGCACGAGGTCAGACTAGATGATCATAATGGTCCCTTCTGATCTTAAAGTCTACGAGTCTAAGTTTTAACTGTTAGGTAACATAGAATCATAGGGTTAAAAGGGACTGCAAGGATTATCTAGTCTAACCCCTGCCAAGATGCAGGATTGGTTGTATCTAAAACATCCAAGACAGATGGCTATCCAGCCTCCTTTGAAAGCCTCCAGTGAAGGAGTTTCCACAACCTCCCTACGCAGTCTGTTCCATTGTCCTAATGTTCTTACAGTTAGGAAGTTTTTCCTGAGATTTAATCTAAATCTGCAGTGCTGTAGTTAGAACCATTGCCTCTTGTCCTGCCCTCTGTAGTGAGAAAGAACAACTTTTCTCCATCATTTTATGGACGTCTTTCAAGTATTTGAAGACAGCTCTCATGTCCCCTCCCTCCCAGATCTTCTTTTTTCCAAACTAACCATTTTATCATATAGCTTGCATTCCACCCCTTTAATCATCTTTGTCACTCGCCTCTAGATCCTTTCCAGTGTCTCTACACCCTTTCTATACACTGGTGTTTTCTATAACCCAATTCTCCAATTTATCAAGATCCCTCTGAATTTTAACTCTAGCCTCCAAAGTGTTGGCAACCTCCTCCCCTCCCTCCCAGCTTTTTTCATCTGCAAATCTGATCGGTATCCTCTATATTCCTAAAAGCAGGTAATTAATAAACATATTAAACAACACTGGACCTAGAACAGTTCCGAGTGGAACCCCCTTCAATCTGACATCATTTTATTAATAGTTACCCTTCGTTTGCAGTTGTTTAATCAATTATGTATTCTCTTAATGGTAGTTCTGCCAAGCCTGCATTTCTCCATCTTATTTCTCAGAATGTTATGTCGGAGTGTGTCAAAAGCCTTGCTGAAGTCCAGGTATTTTATGTCCACCACATTCCCCCTATCCACCAAACCAGTTATCCTGTCAAAGAAGGAAATCAAGCTGGCTTGTCATGATTGGTTCTTAGTAAATCCATGTTGGCTGCTAGTGATTATTCCTTCATCCTCCAGGTATTTGCAAATTGAATGTTTTATACATTGCTCTAGTAGCTTCCCAGGTATCAAAGTCTGACTGACTGGTCTATAGTTCCCTGGCTCTTCCTTTTTCCCCTTTTTACAGACAGGCACTATGTTAGCACTTCTCCAGTCTTCCAGGACCGCTCCTGTTATCTATGAGTTCACAAATATTATTGCCGCTCCAAGAATTCTTCAGTTAACTCCTTCAGTATCTTAGGGTGACAAGCATCAGGCCTCATTGACTTGAATTCATTCAAATTGGTAAGAAGATCATAGAATCATAGAAGATTACAGTTGGAAGGGACCTCAGGAGGTCATCTAGCCCAACCCACTGCTCAAAGCAGGACCAAAAGATCTCTGATACGTTCTTTACTTATTCCCATCTGCATTCCTTCCCCTTTATTGTCTATAGCAACTTTGCTAGTCATCTGGTCACATGTTATTTTTTGTGAGAAGACTGAAGCAAAATAGGCATTGAGCAGTGGGCCCACACCATCCCTGATATTTATTTTTTGTCTGACATATTTGAAAAACCCTTTCTTGTTGTCTCTAATATTCCTTGCCAGTAATAATTCAACACAGATCTAACAGAGCAGCTTTAGCTAGAGTGGTTCAAATGGCTCATCCATTCAGCAAAAAAAACATTTTAAGTTATGCGAGATTGTAAACCCTTTGGGACAGCTAACCTTGTTTCCATATCAGTCACCAAAGTGCCTAGAACATTATTGGTGTCATACAAATATAAATCATAATAATATTCCTCTGGATACTTGATTTTTCACAAAATAAGTTGTCATAATATGATCAGAGGCCAGATCTGAACTATCTATGCCAGGAATTTCCTGGATATAATTTAAATATTTGTGAGTAAGTTCAGAAAGCTCTTTCTCACCCTTACCTTCATCTATTTGAGCCAAACCTTTTAAAGACATTCTGAAATGGCTGAATAACCTTTTTATTTGTTCATATTTATGCATTCTTCTACTCTCTGGTTCTGACTATCAGGATCAGAAATGAAAGTATAACATTACCACTGGAGAGGCTGTTCTTGTGATATTCCTGACTAGGACCAGAAGCAAAAGTGACAGGAAACTTAAGAAAAAGCTTATTCTTATTCTGTTTTAAGCCCAATTTTACTGTCTTAAGAGATGTAGATAAGTTTCCCCACTGAATACACATTCTAAATGTTGAGTACATTTTCCTCTCCTCTAGTGCCACACCTAAGAATTTGCATAATCAAGCCCAAATGATTCTTGTCCAGTACCACTTACCAGCTCCAGGCAGTCAGGTGGTTGTTTTTTCTTTAAGGAAAAT
Organism: Emydura macquarii macquarii; assembly: GCF_026122565.2. Lineage (NCBI taxonomy): Eukaryota > Metazoa > Chordata > Testudines > Chelidae > Emydura > Emydura macquarii. Next base: position 26,491,559 of record NW_027132013.1, read on the forward strand.
TAGGTGGTACACCTACTCCTGATGTCTGATTATTGGCTTCCAGTCAGTATGAGGGTGGGTGGCAGGAACAATGTTGAATTTAGACAAGGACTTTAACCTGGGCAAAGTTAAATGAGCACAAAGTTAAATAATAGTAAAGAATTTATTCTGACAGGCACAGAAAAATTCTGCTGCTACCCTCAGAATTGGGAAGAAGCCTGAGCAGCAGTAGGCTATCTGAACTGAAGATCAGTGATTGACTGCATCTTGCCTATTTCAAAGTGTGATTAGGATTTCCTGTAGTTTTAGGGTTTGTGTTATTTATGAATGGGCAACAACATCATTAACTGCATGTTAACAATTCTTTGGGGTGGAATGTTTTTTAAGATCAACAATATATTGCCTTCCTAGTTCATAAATTAAGAATTAATATCCCAGTAGAACACAGACATAGTTCTTTTCCCATGTCCTGGCTATATCCCTGGATTAATGCATTCTGTGTTGATTTCATTGTACTAAAATGCTTCATCTTGACAGAAAATGTGTTGTAATCAAACTCATTCATTGTATATATGTTGGCATAAGTGAAAAGTTGTGGCAAAAAAAATTATATACCTCTACCCTATACGGCAGACACTATCAATAACGATACATCTGACATGTCTGACATTTCTTAGCTTTAGGATTAAACTAAAGGGAATCAAAGAAATCATATAAAATCTGTTATAATTTTTCAAAAAGGCTTACTTTTTAAAGTCTTCTAACCTGTTCACTTGAAACTTTAACAAAAATGAAATCAATACCCTCCCCCGGCATTAAGCATTGTAAATTTAGGAAGGAACTGTACTGTTGGTCTTTAAACATAAAACATTGTAACACGGCTCCATTTTTAGCTGCATTTTCCAGTAGTCTTATCTGTACAGTAATGGCCAGAACATCCATAACTATGCCTATACAATATAATTTTTTAAAAGGAAACATGCTCCAGCATGTTGTGCCTATGCCTTAACTGAATAACTGCATCATCTTCTCTTTCAAACCCCAGTCCTTTCTTTTCATCCCCAGCTTGTTTTTCTGGTTTCCCCTTCCTTCCGTTGATGTGGACACAGTGGCAAAATGAGGACAGTCCCATGCATGGAATTAAGTGGCAGGTCACAACTTTTATTAAACGTTAACACAGGTAAGTGCATTAACACAGGTGAGATGGGAGTTACCTGCCCATCATCCCTACTCTCCTATGCCAGGCACTGAATTGGTTCCAGTGCTGGGGTTACAGGGCTTCTTACCATATAACCCATAACTAGCACTAGGATTATGGGACTTCTTTTCATATACCCTGTAATGTGGGGTGGCTCTTTTCAGCCTAAGACTCAGCTCTCTGAGTGTTAGCATCCTCTCCCCTGCAAGGGGGACCAAGAGAGCAGTAGGGTGGGGACCTAGGGCTACAAGCTTTCACCGTATCACATAAGCCCAAAGTCCATCACCAAAATACCAAGTCACTTTATTCTCTTAACCACACTGGGAACTGGCTGCAAGTTGCTACAAATAAACACCACCACCTCAGTAGCTCAGTTAGGTACTAAGCCCACTGTGGCTTGTAGGTGCTACAAGGAAGGCAAAATACTCCTTAGTCCCCTGTCAATTGGCCCATGGCAGAGGAAATTCCTTCCTCACCCCCTAAACAGGCAATTGGCTAGACCTGCAGCATCTGTCAGGTTGGGTTATCATTCCTAGTTTTGCTGGGTGGGGTGGATTTCTGGAACGGAGCCGAAAGAGGTTCCACATGACCGCTGCACTGGACTAAATCCTGGGAGCTGGGCAATGCTGGCCACTCAGCACCCTTCTCTCCCAGCAGGCCAATGAGTGCCAGAGACTCCCAGAGGGAGGAGCTACCTATTGTCCTTTTGGCAAGTGTCTCCCTTCCTTGCTACTGGGACAGTCCCTGTTTCACTGCTGGCCTCATCAATTTCTCCCAACTGTTGAAGAATGAGGTTGGCATTCATTGTTTACAGTTAGATTATAGCCTCTTTGGAATAGTGAGCATATCTTTTTAGCTGTATGATGAGGTACCTAGTACACTACTGAGCTCTGTAAAGTAAATAATAATTCATTAGATAATTTTAATGGTCTAGGAATTAGGTAGGAAATCTCACAAGAACTCATGAGATTTCTGAATTTCCCAATTCTGACTAGTTCAGAAATATCACAAACAGGGTATTTTGTTCTATTTTGGTACTTTTGACTCTGGTTGCATGAAAAATGCAATGGAAAGAAAATTTAACCAAACTTCTTGTTACGTCAGTTTGAGTTTATTTTGAGTTTTGGGCCAAGGTTAAGGTCATTATGTATTTTTTTAAATCATGGCTCCTTCTTGCCAGTAAGTCTGGTTGCAATGGGTGCAATTTATATGAAAAATAAATAGATATTGACTGCAGCTGGGCAAAATTAAGCAGTTTGTATTTTTAGGGTTTTGTATACACCTTTTCCCCCATTTTGATTCATGTACACACACACACACACACACACACACACACCCCAGTTATACATTTAAACAAACCTGGAAGCAAAACTCAGACATTATTAGAAAATCATGCTGAAATCGAGTCTTGCATGGTTTCCACCAAAATCCATAAACCCTCCCACCCTGCTCCAAACTAGACCCAAACTCACTTCAGACTCAACTCAGGTTTCCTGAAAATCTCTAGATCGTCTATAGGAGAACTCAGCCCAAGAATGGGGTTTGGAAGTCTGGCTTTGCATTTGATTATGCAAGTTAAATGCAGCTCTGATGCTAGAGTTCTAATTTCAGAATCTAAATTGGAATCACATGAAGATCAAATTCATAAGGCTTTGGTATTGAGGCTGTTAGCTTTCATTTATAGATTTTTGGCTTCAAATTATAAAAGCATAGACATCAGAAAGGCTAGGCATATTAAGCAATCTAGTCCATCTCCAGCCAAACCAGCATTGTTCACTGCACTATATTTTCCTGGACTTTGTGCAAGCTACTTTTTGAATGACTCAAATAATAAGGCTTCCAACTCTCCCCTTGGGAGGCTATTCCACAGTCTCATAAACCCTTACTGTTAAGAAATGTTTTCCTACTATTCAGGTTAATTTACTTTGCTCAGTTTCATCCCATTAACTCTGGTTACACTCTTTGTATTTGCATATGAATATGGTGAGCCCTATATTCACCATCAAAATGTCACCATTATCACACACTGGTATCTGAGATATCACAGTGGTCCCCCATACTAGCAATAAAGAAAATGTGGAGTAGCTCATATTACTACATCCCATGCTATGGTGTACAATCTCAATTATTGTCACTCACAGTTTTTATAAGGAGTGTAGTCTCCACTATTCAAATTTAGGTGAATTAGAATTCCACACTCCAGCTATGAAGAGATTAGCAGGAAGGTCAGAGATCAGAAGGACTGGATTTTCCATTTCACTAAATTCAATCTGTGGCTGCCACTAAATTGGACATAGTGTAGAATTAGGGCAAGAAGTTCCCTGGTGTAGGCTTCAACCTCAAACAAGTATTTAAATAATAGACCACCAAAGAACTTTGAATGGGAGAAGAATGGGTTCATGCAAGGTAGGACTTTTGAGGACACATAGTTTGGTGACATGGAACACAGAATCTATCATATTTGAATCCTGACCAAATTCAAATTGACCCACATAGTAATGTTCATGACTGTTTGGGGTGGATGTTTATTTCATTCATATTCCAGTGTGCAGACCCAACTTTGATTAGAATCCAGTGCACTATACGCAAAGTATTAATTGGGTTTGACTGAATATTTGCTCTGTTCTTTCCACAGAGGTTTTCATATTGGCCAGTGCAAGTGCAGAGTTGTGCACACAATCACAAAGTCATGAGCAGGACAGGTAGTACAGGGGAACATAGTCCTGCATAGTGAGAACACTGGCGCCTCCAACCTACTTAGATAAGTATCTTGTTATTGAAAGAGGATGAATAAATCCACATCTCTTCAGAAACACTCATTTTCCACCCATATCCCCCCTTCTTATTTTACCCTACACATATATATGCCTATTCCTTAATCTCATTTGAAACCTCCTCTTGTATATACCAATCTTGTGCACCCTGCTGCTGACTATGGAAGGATTTATAGCATCCTAGCTGAGTAGCCAGTGAAGAAGTTGAAAATTGTCACAAGCTCCTCCCTTGGTGCTGAGTGCAACATTCTGCACTGCCATGTGGGAATCACTTGTTCAGTTCTTGTTCCTGTGGGCTTCCTGGGAGTTGTTGGAAATGTTTTTGAGGCCTCATTCTCAGCCCCTGTGATAGGGAGCCTTTCACATTCTCAGACAAGGATTTCACTAACAGAAGATTCTCAGCCAGATCTTATCTGGAAGAATGGTAGCTGCTAGTGACAAACAGCTTCGAGGGGGTGGGGTGTTAGGTCAAGGAAAAGATGGCAGCTTTAGGGTGCCAACAGTGAAGAAGCTGAATCTTCCTCTCTCCCCTTCCCCCAACCAGAATATAGCAACACATTTCATAGTTGTTGTGACTCGGAATGAAATAGAGAAATATATTGGTACAGAAACACTAGCCTGAGATTGAAGATAGCAATGCTAGTGTTTTCCACAGGCCTTCTTTGGGTGCTGTATTGGAGTAAGGATTGCCCTTTGCACACTCCAGCCATCAAATATAGACCCATGTATGGACCACATAGAATTTACCTATGGAAGTCTACTAAGTGCAGATGCAATCCCTCATGGCTGAGCATGATGTAGCAGCTTTCCTCCTCCTTTGGCACCCCCTACCAACTGCTGCTTTGGTCCTGCCTCTTCCTGTGACTCAGCCTTTTGGCCATGTAACTTCTAGTCCCGTCCCTCCTGGGGAAACCCAAGTCTAACACACCAATGGTCTGGCATCATCACACCAGAGATTTGGCCCAACTTCAGCCTTTGGGTCTGGGGTCTTCATGCTGCCACCCTCCAGGGGACAATAGGGTAACCCTGGCCTGCCCTTTGCAATGGATTCCAGCCCCAGGGACACTGTATGAAACAGGTGAGGTCCATTTGTTCAGACCCTATGCTGTATCGCTGCACTGCTTCATACTGTGGCCTGCAGCTAGGCCTTTCTCACAATCTCTTTCCCACCCCCAGCTCATTCTTCTGCAAGTTCAAAACAAAGGAAAGCCAAGCTATTTGAGGAATCAGAAGAAACAACATGGTTCTGCACCACTTCTACCTGTCCCAAGGAGGCTCTGACAGTTAGGCAGCTCTAGTTCAGTTCTAACCCCAGATGGTCCTTCCTTCCAGGCTGCTTCAAGGCAATCTCTGCTTAGACCCTGGCCCCAGCCAGGCCTTTCTTCACAAGACTAGCTCAAAAGGCCTATTCTCTCTCTGTCAGTCATCACTGAACTGGGTTTTTCCTTCTTTTATCATCACTGTAGGCTTGATAGCTTGCACAGGTAAAAATAGGTTAGGACTGATTGGGCCCACAGGCTCTCTTTAACCCCTTTCTAGTCAGTGTAGACTCCACCACACTGTTCCATTGTGTGAGCAGTGGGGCTAAAAAAGTCCAACAATCAGCCATGCCAGGTGTCACTCATTTCATGCATTTGGCAACCCTGTCTTGCCTACCCACAGCTCAGAGAGATGCTCTCCAAGTGCCCTTTTAACAAGGAGAAGATGCTCTAGGGTGAAGGTAAGAGGCCAAGAATTCTGATTTGATGCCTTCTACTGAGTGGTGTTAATATGTCTGTGCAGTTCACAACCCTCCATTAATAAGTGCCTCGTATCCTTCCTCCAGAAGGCTGACATCTATCATTTCCTCCCAGTTTATAAATTAGGTAATAGAGGTTACACAAAGTCAAATGAGGCAGAGCTGAGAGTAGAACCTTATGCTCTTAGCCAATCAGCTCCACTGCCTTTCAGAAAGAATGTGCCAAAATCTATGCTCTTGGCTATACTGTCTTCTACTCTAGACAACTCTGTTCCCACAGCCAAGAACAGAACCCAGATGCCCAATAGTTGTGAAAGCCACTGGCAAACTGTGTGGTGTCCCTTTCTAGATACTGGTCTATAAAAAGGGATAACAGCTTATTTAGACTACCAGTTAGTACTTTAGCTCAAGAGGAAGAGGCCTGTGCTCTGGATGTGTAAATCCTGTGTTAAAAGCCCACTATTGCCCCGACAGAAAAATTAATATGCACTCATGTAATTAAAGACTACATCATAAGACATATACACAAATAGACTGATGTCTTTCACTAGCAAGAAAGCCATGCAACTTTTCTGAGTTGTGCGTGCAAATTATTTACAAAGATGCAAATTTGCTCATTAAATAATTTGCATAATCTTTAATTTGTATAACTGCAAAAACTGTCAGCTATGAGCAATGATTATCTCAGATAGAAATCCTAAGCAGGAGGGGGAAATGGAGGAAGGGAAGGGAAATAGGAAATGCAAATATTTCCAATGACATAATAAACAAAACATTCAACTAGAGTCATCAACTGTCCTGAACTTTAAACAAATGACTATTCCAGTTGAACATTGGCCAGGTGGCAAGTGGCAATCCCTTTACAGCTCCATATATACCTAAATGAACTGGTTTCTGGTGCCAGATACTAGGAAGCCCATGCTTTTAACACCACCATTCAGTAATTAATAGCATCATGGTTTGCACTACTGTAGTTAAAGTTCTTTTAACCTTTGTTTTATGAATTCCTATTCTCAAGGGTTTATAATTTGGCCACTAACATTCCCTCAGTCCCAGAGCCTCAGCACACACAGTGGCTAGCCCAGGACACAGATTTTAGACAAAATGTTTGGAGAAAGAGTTTGATAGTTTGAGAAAGGAAGTAAAGAAGACATGGCTTCTTAAAACTGTGAAGGTTATCATCATGTGCCATTACATTTGTTATTCTGAAACAGTTTATCTTAAAACAGGGTACTATGCAGATTCTGCACCTTTTCAATTGATTTTTTTTTGTTATAAATGCTCAGGAAAAAATGCTGTATATAAATGTGTATCTAGCAGCATTAAAAAACCGCATCAATTGGCAATTTATAAATATACAAGATAAGAATGGGGGGGGAACATAGTTAGGAAGCGTCTGTATTTATTTACACTCCATCCCACCAAAGCATTCCATCCTATAACCTCTCTCTACCCACAGTTCCTTTGGTTGTTGAAAATATCATAAAGAATTTTAGCATAGGGGGGCAGTGCCTGCTCAATGCTTTATGATCCCCTTTATGTAAATCATGTTGCATAGCAAACTATTGCCACATTTTGCAAATAGCAAGGAGAGTTGCAGGTAAGGTCAGCTTCAAACTTAGAACCCATTGCTTCTCTCAGTTACCTGCCACAGCTCCCACAGGAGTCAATAGGAATTGCATAAATGAAACTGTGAACAGAATTTGACCCTAAAGTCTTCATGCTATGGTGATTTTTAATAAAAACATGTTATGTTCTGGGGTGCAATATGGCCTGATGAAGAGTTGTCATCTCTTATCCTACAACCCTTAAAGCTTTGCTGCTGTAGCTTACTGTCTGGGATGCCCACAAGTCAGCAACAAGCATGCACTTCATGTCTATGTATTGGGCAGCCCTGGGCAAATACTTTGGATCCAGGAGCCTACCTGTAATGCCACAGACTTTCTCTGGTCTCCACCAGCCTTGCTTACTAACTAGTAAGATGACCCCACACTCTCCCAAGCCCTGAATTTCCCCCAAACATGTGTTCTGAACTGTCCAACCCTGTCCTGGAGCAATCAGAAAAATGTTAAAGTCTGTGGCTACTTTAAAGTGTCAATTTTTAACAGTTTGTTACTTTAACTAGAGTTGCCAAACAGTTCAGTTCAAGCACAGTACTAGATTGGTTTAGATTGAAAATAGGGTAAGTTTATTTAATTCCAAAGAGATAGATTTTGCGTGCAAGTACAAGGATTAAAGAAATAAAGATAAAACACTTTGTAGTAACTAAAACTTAACATGATAGACTTGGTTCAAATAAGATCCACACCACATGTTTCTATCAAGATGGCTGACCAAGCTCTTGGGTCAGGATCTATCCTCCAAAGTCACAGGGTTGGTACCTTTGTCTTTTTGGGTGAAAGATAGACAACTTGGGGTTTCTTCGCTCCTCTCTTTTATAGTCCAATGAACCTCTGAAATAGATTCTTCTGAGGGTTACCCCTAAGTAAAGATAATTCAAGCTGTGAGAAAGGAGATATTTTGTCACCTGGGAAAAGAAGTTTCCTGCTGGGGTTATCCACTAAAATGCAAATTATTTAGTTCCTGCCCCCTCCCGGTGCAAACGCATGAACATTAAACATGTGATTGTCAATCTTCTCCCTCACCATGATATCATGAGGCTTTCCTCCACCCATTGCTAGCTTGATGGATCTGTTTACACACTATGTAAATACATTCCCATTATCTTTCCAAGTATTTTGGCAGTAATTCCCAGGCAGAAAAACTGCATTCCTTTGTCTAGGGTGGAGTAACTCCTGCTTGGCTGGAAAACATATTTTATGAATTATAATTTCACTTTATGTCCATAGCTTTGCAGCAATTGCTTGCACCTATGTTACATGAGGATATTAATAACCAGTGAGTTGTGAGCTTTTCATTGACACCTGGCATGAAACTTATCAGGTACATTTCTTTACATTAAAGAATTGGGGTACACTTGAACTGGTTAAACCTGCTGCAATTCCTAGCCATCAGGCAGGTCTTAATGTCACACATATCTACAAGGATTTTCACTCACTGGGCAGGAGTTAAAGCTGATTATGGACATTCTTCACTTTTGCTTCTCATTATTGACCTGACTTTCATTGATACTGAGCACCCACAAATTCTGCTGTGGTCAATGGGGATGAGGATGGTCAGCACCTTTCAGGATTAATACCTTAGCATCCTCAGATGTGAGTTCTTCCATGAAGCTGCTGCGGCTAGCATTGGAAACAAGCACAAACTTTTTGGTTCCCAATCCACCGCCACACAAACTAAAAGAGAGCCTCACACTGGAGTGGTAGGTCATTAAAGGCAGAGGCCTCCTGGCGGCGGGGAAGGGAGGGCAAACTGAAGCTCTGAAACTTTGAATAGTTACCTATCACTAATAATAAAATGGAGAAATAATTTACCACCATTTCTTCACCAAAGGAAGTATGTTAACGGTGATGCGTTAATTTTTCATCGGAGCAAATACCCCAGAGCAAATTCCACTTCTGTTTTTCTCACTAAATATTTTAGTCTATATGTATTTCACAGTTGAAAGAAACAAACATGCATGATTCCAAAGCCTAGTTACCATAGGAGAGCACAATGTGACCCAATGTAGCCATGAAAATATGCATTTGTGCTCAAAGGCCTTGATTTAGGAAAGCATTCCTTTTCAGAAAAGCACCTCTCAACTTTTAGGAGGGGAGTAATCCCACTGAAGTTAAGGGCATGTGTTGTACTTGTCATTGATGTCACTGACCCCCAACAATACCAAAGGCATACAGTTCCACACTGTATCTTAAAGTACGTAACAGGAAATGTGTATGAATCTTTTAAGAACAAGTTTATAGTCACAAGCTTTCTGAGATTTCATGATTAAATGACTTGACAAAGAACTTTTAAATCAAGCATGCAAACCATTAGAAGCATATGGTTACATAAAAACCTTTGTTTACACAAATATTTACACAGTACTACGTTGTAAAGAGCACATATTTAAAGGCACCTAATATAAAGTGACACTGTACCAGACTCCCATTCAATACTTACACTAATGAACACAGAACAATTGCACAGTGTGGCTTGGTTTTCTTGCGCTGCCTATGAAGCAGCACCAAAGATACTTGCCTGTTCAATTAAGGACAGAATGCTTATGGTTCAAGTATGTATGGAAAAAAATTGCAGACAAGCCCGAACAAAAATCCCATAACTGAAACTCTCAAATTTTGGAGAGGTTCAGTCCCAGATTTGGATCTGACTTTGTATCTTCTGCCAATCAGTTAAAATATATATTTTATAAAAATATTAGGGAGCAATCTTTGTTGCACCCTCATTTTTCATCCTTCCCACCTTCCTCCAGAAACAAAGTGACACATAGGTATGTGGAGGGCATGTCCAGGCCAGTTTCCACACGATTAAAAGGTTTGCAACCTGATGTTCACTGTGGTTTTCTGCCTGGGACCAGGGGAAGGGCCTTTATGCTGCTAGCTTCCTTGGTAGAGAGCATTCCTATTTCACAAGCAACTGCCCCTGGGGCTTTTCCCTTCGATCTGCTCCACATGTTGGATTGTTGTTGCATTTCCACTGAGGGAGAGTGGGTTTTTTTGCTCTGTCAAGAATGGTACATGAGAATTTGGTCCTGTATGAGAATGTGGTGGAAGCGAGAGTTCAGCTAACCAGCTAGAGCTGGGTCAGGGCAGGTAAAGCTCAGGAAACGAGCTAGGAATCAGATCCAGAAGGACAGAAGCCAAATGCAAAAGCCAAGGGGTAAACTGGAATCATAAGCCAGAGGTAGAGCCACGAATCAGTACCAGAAAAATAGAAGCCAAATGCCAGAACCGGAGGGTCAACCAGAGCTGTAAGCCAGAGGCAGAGCAGGGGATCAAAGCCAGAAATCTGAAGCTAGAGAGGAGCAAGGGCTGGAGCAGAGCAGGGGGAGGGACTGGAACAAGGAAAGCAACAAAGTGGGAGCACAGACTATAACAAGGGCCAGCACAGCTGTGAACATGGTACATATTGAGCAGCCACTGAGCTGTTGTTGGGGCCAGATGTATAAGCAGGACTGCTAAATCAGCAGCCAATCCGGGGTTGTACGCTCTGTCACTTCCGAGGCAGTGCGACTGGGCTCATTGGTAGCCCAGTAGCCATGTTAGTCAAGGAGTAGGCCAGCAGCTGGTCTGATGCCTAACAGGTCCCTCCATTGTATGTGTCTCTACAGGCTTGCCCCATATTATACTTATTGCCATATTTGGATAATGGAGAGGAGGGTACTCTTATAACTTTTGTGGATGATGCCAAGATGGGAGGGGTTGCAAACTCTTTGGAGGACAGAGTTAGCTTTCAAATGGACCTTGACAAATTGGAGAATTGGTCTGACATCAACAAAATGAAATTCAATAAAGACAAGTGCAAATTACTACTCTTGGGAAAGCAAAATCATTGCACAACTACAAAGTGGGAAACACCTGGCTAGGCAGTAGTACTGCCGAAAAGGATCTGCGGGTAATAGTGAATCACAAATTGAATAAAGAGGGTTTGGAGTGAATGACCTCTCAAGTCCCTTCCAGCCCTACATTTCTATTATTCTATGATATCTGGGATCAGGAAGGAATTTTCCCTCCTCAACAGATTGGCCCGTTCTATATTTTTCTTTAGTTTGATTGTTTGCCTTCGGCATCTGTGGAGTCATTTCTTGTTGGCTGTCATGCTTTGCCTGGAGTTTGGACTGAAATATTCAGCTAGTTATAGAAGATTTGTTGGCTGGAAGATTGCAATTTGTCAGCACAGGCAAGCTGCTTGTATTGTTTGGGATTTTGTTGTAACTTTATTTATGAGGGTTTTGAAGTGGGTTCAAGTTTTAATTTTGACCAGTATCAATAATCCACCCTGAAAATGCTCAAATGCACAAGTGGAAAGTCTATACTGGGGGTGCTAGTTCCCCTATGCTTGTCATTGTCTCAGTGCTAGGTTCACCCTTCATCATGTCCAATTCTTTCCACTGAGAGAGGGTAAAGAGAACTGTGATTTGATGACTTTTTATAATACTTGGTTTAGTAGGGGAGGCAGGATGCATGGTTTTACCCATATCTATCAGCATCTACCATGTTGCAGGGTAAACCGCAGACACTGGACACCAAATTAAATGTATAATTTCAGGTTTTGATTTGGTTTGACAATAAAGTTCTGTCTAGAAGTTTTTAACCATACTTATTGGGCCTTGTAAGTGGGAGAAGGGATGGGTGGCAGCTGGCAACACTGATTACTTAATATTAGAAACAAATAGCTTTGGTTTTTAAATGAGAGTGAGGAATCCCTGTATGAGGCAAGTCAAGAGTTACTCCACAATGTATCTTTCAGATTGTCCCTCAAGATAACGTTCACAGTGGTTACAGTTAATTACCCATAAGTGGAGGCCAAGTTGCATGTTAATCATCTTTCCATAATCCCTCTACCCAACAGACCATAATTCCTTGTACATGAAAAGGTAGATTTGGAATCAGTTATGTTTGCTGCCTAAACACTGGTAGTAGTTGTTTCAAAATGTTATACAACATTAAAAACTTACTGCAGCTTTTGATTAGGGCATTTTTACTCTAATGATGTGTGTTTTGAATTATCAGCTTCAAATAAACATTGTAAAATGCTGGCGGAAGCACATCAGAAATTTTGTAGAAGATGACATTCAGACAAAGGCAAAGGTTATACATTATTAGAAGTCCACACAAGACAAGAAAATCAGAGTTAAGGCTAGAATTCAATCCTTAATGTAATTATTGTGTCTCAGTATATTCCACTGGGAGTTATCTGTTAGAAAATGGAGATTTTGTGGGCCTGTTGAAAGTTGCATGATGCTATGGCTTTCCTGGGATTGAGTTAGACATTTAGGAATAAAATGAGTTGGGCCAGACTGTACAGGCTTTAAAGGCCTTGGTGTGTTTCCAGCAGCTTTTGGGGCCCTGAAGGGCAGGGTTGTACCCCAGGAAAAAGTATGTCTCCTTGAGGCATAAGCCACAGGCTCTGCACCTCACTTTGCTCAGGCTACTGCATATGTAGCACAATTTCACCATTTATGTTACTTCAGATTTTTAAAAATACATTTTGCTCTTTTTTTAACTATAAGAAAAATATGACACTTAACCCTTAGATGTCCTGATGTGCAATAAACTATGTACATTAACAAGACCTGTACTAACTTGGCTACACAAACTTCCTTTAACTGAATGCCCAAACCCCTGATACTTCACTTATCTATACAGGCTGTATGTTACTGGTTACCATATTTTTTAAAAGCTAATTGATTTTGAAAAAGAAGTGTCCTTCCACCTGAGACAGAGCGAATGGATCGATTCAGGTCAGGGCTGGTTTTCTGGTGTTGATTGAACTTATACGTCCATGTCTACAGAACTGAATAAGACTGATCTGATGCTAGGGTGAGAGGTCAGTGGAATATTTTTTCTCGCTTTGATTTTTCACTTGGGTAGCTTCACTTATTTAAAGGTTCACAACCAAAACACATCAAAGGTTATACTGGTGTGTTCCAAAGTCCATTTATACAGCAGTCATATTCTCAAAAGGAAAATGATTGTTTGTTTATTTGGGAGGGAGGAGATTTTCACTGATCTGGAAATACCAAGAAAATACTTTTCATGTAGCTACGTTGAAAGGCAATAAGTAAGATGTCATAAGATGTTTTAGGATAGAATTGGAATGAAGAGATGATTTCAACAAAAATCCACTATGTATTATTAATACCTATAAATATACCATGATGCCTTTCAACAATGCTATGAGAGATGTTATTCTCATGATATTTCTAATCCATTCAAAGCCAACATACATGTAAAGAGAATTTTGTCCACATAATCTTTAATAGTGGCAATGATAGATAAGCTAAAAAGAACCTAGCTGGACTTTCAGGTCCCAGGTTGAATTTGCAGGCATGATAGTTTAAATAAACCAACTTTGTGTTCATAGACTGAGCAAATGTCACATGCAAGCTGTTGAGAAATAGACTTGAAGCACCGCAATGCTATTTAAAGAGCTTCTTTATCAGAGTAGAACTGAACTTTAAAACCAAAAGCTTCCCATTTGTGTTAAACTTTTTGAGGGTAGCACAAACCAATAACCTAAGCAGTAAACATGTACTATGTGTGGTGAGATCCCCATGTTTAGAGGTATATGACATTCATTATACATATATGGCTCATCATTAGTAAGGCCATTGTGCAGTATTACAGATATCGAGAGGGCCAAAGAAAGGCAGGGAGACACTTTGTTGAATCTATATATTATGTTCATTAGCATTAGAAGTAAGAGGGGCAGTTATTGCACTTGTATGTATTTTATCCTGCTGGCAGATAAATAGAAAATTTCAGTGTGTAAAAATAGTAAATCAATTGGTGAAAATAAATCTAATACACTACATGCAGTTGCACTTCTGCAATGAGGTTTGAACAAGAGCTGTTTGGAGATCTTTCATCCACTGGAATTCCACCAAATAATATGAACTATAAAACTCAGGGCCATTTTTATTTTATGTTTACATAATGGCCACTGACTTACTGGAATAATGGAATCTGGTGTGTGTCTCCATACCATTTGTCGTTTTGTTTTATTTTGCTTACCAGATGTGACTGAACTTTAGAAACAGTCAGCACTTCAGAGTAAGATAGTAAAATTGTTAGAAGCAACAGTTGTCTCAAGTGAAATATGCTGACTCTTCAAAATATGGTAGATGAGAAACATAGAATCATCAAATCATAGGACTTGAAGGGACCTCAGGAGGTCATCTAGTCCAGTCCCTTTCACATATTGCAGGACTAGGTATTACCTAGACCTTCCCTGACAGGTGTTTGTCTAACCTGCTCTTAAAAATCTCCAATGATGGAGATTCCACAACCTCCCTAGGCAATTTATTCCAATGCTTAACTACCCTGACAGTTAGGAAGCTTTTCCTAATGTCCAACCTAAACCTCTCTTGTCCTATCCTCAAAGGTTAAGGAGAATAATTTTTCTCTCTCCTCCTGGTAACAGCCTCTTATATACTTGAAAACTTAATAATAACTAGAGTGACTAATTTGTATTATATACCTGTGACAGTGTTTCAATCAGGAAGAAAGTCCCTGTAGTAACCAGTTGGTCAAATAAATTATACTCCTTCCTTAAGAGGAAGTAGAGTTTTGCTACTACAAAACAAGGATTCTGAAATAAGGTTCTGAAAGCTGTGATCCTCCATCCCACTAGAATCAGGGTGGAATTTCGCTATCACACACTTCTTTTGTCCTCTGGAGAGTGCCAAGTATTTTTTTAGAGGGGTAGCCATCTTAGTCTGTATACAGCAAAAACAATGAGAGTCCTGTAGCATTTTAAAGACTAGCAAATTTAATTTCTGCAGGCATAAGCTTTTGTGGGCTGCAACCCACTTTGTCAGATGCAAGAAATAGAAATCAGCTAGGGGGTATATATATACATTCAAAGGTAAGTAACAACAATGAGGAGGGGAGGTGTTAGCAAAGTCCATTCAGTTAGAGTAGATGAGGCCTATTCACAACCATTGATTAGAAGGTGAGAATGTGTGAACAGTGACAATTACTTCTTGTATAAAATAAGTATTTTTTTTTGTTTGAAAAAGCTATGGCAATCGCTAGAGATGTGGCCTCTCATGTTTCAGACAGACCTAATTTGAATTAACTTTGATATTATTATTAATTCTAAATATTGAGATGAATTTGGTACTTATCTCAATAATATTTTTTTGAAAATTGAGATATGTTCACTCTACATACTTTGTCATTTTCATAAGCTGTGATAATTTGATGTTACACTATTATAAAAGTTTGTTTTCTCCTTTTATTTTTTTTCTTCATATGACCTTTATGATCATGGTGGTTCATATGCAAATGAACAGAACTTCTAGTATCTTTAAGCTTTACAACTCAGATGGTTAAGTATTCCGGGTGATTGTTATGGCAGTATTGACAGGCTAATAGAACCTATAATATAGTTTAAGGTCATAAACAGAATTTGCCAGTGCTATACCATGGGACATATGTGTCTACCAGTTCAACTCTGATATCTAAGAGCTGGTGAACTGGGAATAAATGAGGATTGATCTCAATCTTTACCCACTATTTGAATTTATTAAACTTTTTTCCCCATTATTTTTCACTTGCAGGTGTCTTTGAAGAGGCTGCTTTCATGGAATCTCTAGATTGAGAAACCAGAGGTACCAGATATCTCCTCAGAAATCTGTTCTGATGATACCCAATGCTGTTTGTTTGTTTTTGTTTTTTTTTGCTTGGGTATAACCTAAAAAATATTTTTATTTAGAAAGAGTCAAGCAGAGAGAAGAGACTTTTACTGGCAATAAACTCAGCTTCTAAAAACAGCACATCTCTGATAACATATATGCAGGAGAGTTCCACAGAGGTTAGAGATAGGAGGATAGAATCCCTTCTGACTGCTTCTCCCCCCCCACCCCCAGATGAAGTGACTGTGGAGACACTATAGCTGCAATGCTCCTCTTTCCTGGAAGGATTAGACCAATGAACAGCCATATTCATGGATCTATCTGCCTAACTCCTGCATCTCCCACAACCCTCTAAATTTCCTTCCATGTGAAGGTTTCCTCCAGAAAAGCTAACGAGGGGATTTAGTCTGACAATGGGTCTAGTCCCTGTGAAACATGATTCCATAGCACACAGGATAGGCTGACTCCCTGGATATTTGTCCACATTCTGCCTGTGACAGGTGCTGGCTGAAAATGTAAGGCTAAAGCAGCCCACAGCCTGTGGAGCTCTAATTAACAGGGATTGGAGTCTGAGTGAGCCTGTGGGGAGTGGGCTAAGAAGGAACAGCTGCTAGACTTGTTAGGCTGTGGGAGGGGCAAGTGACCATCCTGAGAGGGAGAAGCCACAATTGAAGGTGAACTGCCTTGTGTTAGTGGCTGGAACTGTGTGGCCTCTGAGCCTGGACTGTGTATGTAAATAGATGATGGTGGGTCACAGCCTGTGAATAAAGAGCACTGGTGGGAGCACGAAGCTGAGATCTGCGAGTGGTTTGTGGGGCAGAAGACCGGAGCGGTGGGGCAGGGGGACCTGCACTGACTGGTTACATTGCCCCTTGGTTCTGCTTCATTTTGGTCCATATGCAATTGTATGTGTGGGAGCAGGATTCCCTAAAGGAAGGGAACTTTTCCCATAATTTTGTTAGTGACCTGCTAGCTAAATGTATTGATTGGGTTTTTATGCGGATGATTTTTATTATTCCAATTGGGTTTAAGTGTGGTTG
Organism: Emydura macquarii macquarii; assembly: GCF_026122565.2. NCBI lineage: Eukaryota > Metazoa > Chordata > Testudines > Chelidae > Emydura > Emydura macquarii. The sequence goes on from NW_027132013.1 coordinate 26,508,549, forward strand.
CTTTTTTGTTCTGTATTTTCAGTTTGAGCATTCAATTATTGTGGAAGCCATTAAAAAGAAAATTCTCACCTATTACCACAAATATATATCCTATCCTAATTTTAGGAGGAAATGGTGGTAAACTCAGACACCTCTTGTGGTAATTGTTGGCAAATGCTGACTTTTTAATGGCAATCATTATATGTTTATTTCAAGTAACTTCCCTAAATATAATGTACTCTGTAGAGTAAGTTCTGAAATGAAACCCCAGCTGGAAGCTATTCTAGTATGTAATTTAAATGTATTTTCAGTAAATGGTATATATGCCTTAAGTGTCAGAGTCACTTTGTGTCATGAATTTTATTTTACTTTTCATGGTTCATTTGTGTCATATAATGTATTGTTTTTGTTTTGTTTGATCATTCTGTGAAATTTAAGAAGTTAACAAAAGATATTTTTCATACTTTAATAAAAGATATTGAGGACCAAATTTATCTCTTCTTGGAAGTCCAATGAATTTGGCTTATGATGTTTAAAAAATTGTATAACAATTAATCTGCAAATTGGTTTTTATGTTGCTTTTTGCCTAAATGATAGATTTTAAATGACAACTTTTACTAACACTTTCCTTGTAACTATCATTAACCATTTCCTTGATTTTTACCCTGAGAATGTCCATGACATTGTGTTGTGTAAAATGACAGCTGTCTTTTAGGTACTGAGAAAGTTTAAGCAACGGTTGTCTAACACTGTCTCCTTTATACAGGAACAATTAATTCTTCATGGACTAATCCAAAGCCCATTGACATCAATGGAAAGGCTTCCATTGACTTCATGTGATTTGTTCCAGGCCTTAGGTATCAAGTAGTTGAGCAAGATGTTTTGGCTCCTGCTGTCCTACACATCTAGGTTGAAATTTTTAAAACCAATTAGTGGATTTAGTCAAACAACTACCATTAATTCCAAGAGAAGTTGTGTGGCTAAATTCTCTCATTAGCTTTCAAACTCCCAATCCTGCTATCTGTTTGGTATTGCCCTTCTAGTTCCTGTTTATCCACATCTGGATAGGGGGTTTCCTCCAGGAATTGCCTCCCTAGCTATACAAAAATACCCAACTATTTAGAAGCAGCAACCTACATATATGACTTCCACCACCCCAGAAGCAGAAATCACCTTCACTCATGTTGTTTTTCTTGGAGGATAGATACCCTTCCAGTCCTGAACATCTACTGAAACAAATCCAAAAGCTCTTCCTAAATGGCCCCAATCACTGTTGCCTACACACATACACATGTATGTGAAGTAACAAATTTGGTGACTGATTTTTGCTGCCAAAACCAACATTTCTGAAACATTCCAGATTGCTAAATTTCTGTTTATATCAGACAAACTTGAAATAAATTGTGGGAGACACATTAGGAAGAATGTTAGCAATGTCAATAAGATCAAGGTAATGGACAGCTTGATAAACTTATTATCTGTAAGCAGCATGAGCTAATTTACTGCATTATGAATTCCTTGTTGGAATAGTAAAAACTGCTTGTAACTCTTATCTTTCATGACTGACAGCTAATTTCAGTGTTGTGATTAAATTATAATGCTAAATACTGGACAAAACTGTTCTACATTTTTGCCACATGATCAAATTTTAAACATTCTACATACGGGATAGGTTAAATATCAATTAGCTGGAATATACAGTACCTGGAAAGAATATTTTGCTAAGTGGTATTCATTCACTTGTATTATGGAGAAAAAACACAACTGCTAATGGACTACATGCACTGTGTTTTTAATCCACTGTAATAATAAGACATTGATCCAGTGATAAGAGCTTCTAAACATTTAGAGTGACATCCTGACCCCATTAAAGTCAATGACAAAACTCCCATTGACTTCACTGGGGCCAGGATTTCACCTAGTGTCTCAATACCCTTGTTAGGTAATTAGAGGATTATGTCACCTGCCACTGAGATAGAAACAGTAATCAGACAAGGACCTGAAGACTATTTTATCAGACCCAACTGAAACTTCAGGGAGAATTTAGAGAGGCAGAATGTAATTACCTGAATTAGCTTTTGGCTTGGATATCCAGGTTAACAAAGCTACTCTTACAAAACCTCCATCCTTAGAGGTTTTTATGGTGCAGCTTGATAAAGCCCTGGCTGGGATGATTTAGTTGGGGTTGGTCCCGCTTTGAGCAGGGGGTTGGACTAGATGAGTTCCTGAGTCCCTTCCAACCCTAATCTATGATTCTGTGAAAATTTAACCATGGCCCCTTGAGAGTTGCAAGTAATCAGGGCCTTGATTTTAATTTTAAGCGAAAAGATAATGCATCCAGTAACACCGTCCTGTAGCCTTCTGCTGGGACATTGGTTCAGAACCGATTCAGAGGCAGGAGTGCCACCTACAGAATCACTGAAACCGCTTCCTGCAACACCTAATTGTTCTGAGGATTCTCTCATCCAATTATTTATCCAGCATAGCTTCTGTCATTATTAGAATCCATCTCTTCACTTCCTCTCATAATCTCATGAAAGGTTGCCAGCACCAGTGTGAAAGATTCATGATGGATAGGTTTACCATGCTATGAGATGGCAAGTACCTGTAGTGAGGGGCTGAGCACCTCAGCTTCCAGTAACTTCACCAGACACACAGCGGGATTGTAAAGCACACTGTACATCAGACTGAGCCCTAAATCATCTTGAACCTTTCACTCTGCTCCTACCAACCTTTCATGTGATGATGAAAACAAGTGGAGACATAATTCTAATCACGTAAACTTATATGGAATTTCCCCTTTGACAACCACAAGGTTTTACCATCCAGTCATCTAAATGTATTTTTGTAATACAGGGAATCTTTACATTCTTTCTTTTAGGCTTTAAAAAAAAAGAACCTGATATAAAAATACACAAGCACACCATGTTTCACAGCATTCTAAGGCATCTTACACAGTAGCATCTGCAGCCTGAACATGTTAGGGATGAGAAAGTGAACCTTCTCTTTCTTTTATTGCACTGCTTCAAGTGCTTTCAGATGCAGAGCACAGAAGGACATTATATGGATAAAGTATAGTTTGTGTGTCCACTTATGGGACCTTTGGCAACAAATAACTGACATCTGATGATATGAAAAATAAGCAATTTACAAACCTTTTTTGACATTTTCCATTAGTAGTGCATGATTTTTAAAACAGATCGGGACAAATGAATGGTATCTAAATTCATATTTATACAGATTAGAAATTACTATGGTGGATTCATGGAATTTTGCAAGATCTGTTTTTTTTAGCTGAGAAATGAATGGTGGAAAATGACAAATAGCAATATTTTAAAACATTTTTATACATTTGTATAATTTGTATTTTTAGATGATCAGATTAAGATTAAGAAAGGCTTTTGCTTGTTTCTGAATGACGAAATACCATCTAGCAGTCTTTATTATCTAATGGTGAAATGCACAAGGCTCTAACCACATTTAAGTCCCTGATTCAGGCTTCACATAAGAAGGGAGAGAATAGTTATGCATGCAGGCTTTGCTATTTCATGCACACCAAGAAAGAGATTTTTGTACCATAACTGCATAGGTTGGCACAGAGGAGCGATGGTAGTGGACTATGGAAGGGACCACACAATCTATCTTCATTCAGTTCCACTGACCTCAATACACATTACAACTGGCAAAGAGAGGCTGTAGCTACTACTCCAGCTACAGAAGAATTGAACTGTAGTCATGTGCCCTGACTCCCATTTGTGGATGGGTTGTGTGAGTTTAATTGTATTTGGGTTTTATTTTTAAGGAAACAAATTTTACCCTAATGTTCTTTATATATTACTTACCACTGCAAGGGGGTGAAAATACTGCCCAGTTGGCTAATAGTTCTTCATGAATCATCATCAAAGCATTGATTATAAACAGACCAGAAAAAAAGTCTGATAATTTATTTTAGAACACCATGGGGTTTTGAATTTTTTTATAAGTTATTCAATATTTTAGTTTAGTTTAATGAATGAGTCAAAAAGTTTGGGTGGAGGAGAGCAAAGCTTTATAACCATATTAGATTAAATAAGTAATTATTAATACAGCCCATTGTTATTTACTTTCTTCTTCTAAGGCAGAGTATTCAGGTGTGGTCTTTTTTGACTACATCATCATCAGAATGAATAATGTAATGTATACAAACTCTTTTCAGCTTATAATTACCATAAATGGCTGCACATACAGTACAGAGACATTACAAACAACAGATCTGATTTCACATACACTTAATTCTGGGTGTAATACTTCTCAATTTCAATGGAATGACTCATGGTAATGAGCATTGCTTTTGCTAGTAAGCATTTGTAGGATCAAGCTAATATATGGGGCTAGAGATGACCCATACATCTCCTCTCCCAAAATTTGCAGATGTTCAGATCCAGGTGTGGATCTGAACTTTTTGGCCCAGGCTCCTACCTTTTCAAGACCAAGCACAAAATGGCTTTGAATACATGAAGTATATATAATTTCCAAAGACAGGATACTAAGAAGATCAGTTCAACTCAGTGGTAGCAACTCCTATGATTTTTGTATGTCTTCTTTTATAAATCATTTATTTTTGTAAACTCAACAGCGGCAAGGAAAGTGTTTTTCCTAGGTTTGGGGAAGTCATTTTATATTAGACAGAGAAAAAACTGACCTAAATCTTACCCCGACCTTCACCTCAAAACAATCTCTGAACATTTAGTTGTAAAGTCATTTGAGTCATGCAGACGACTGCCTAGAAGGGTTAAACTAGCTATTATCGCTGGGCTCTGAATCATATTCTCTCATTCCAGGCTACTACAATGCCAAGTGTGTCAGCTTTTCCATTCTAGAAAAATGTAATGTACATCAGCCCACTACAGGGGCTGATCGTATCTATATCTCTTTTACCCCTTTCCTTATTCAGCCTCTCCTCCCAAGACAGGACTTTTACCTACCGTCTTCCCTGGGCCTCCCCTGACTGTCCTGAACTCTTTCATTTAAATTTTTCCCGCAAACTGATCAGACCATCCTCAAGGGGAACAGGTAAGGTTAATAGAGCTCTCAGGCTTTCTTTAACCCTTTCAGGGCTTGTGTGGGACTTATACACCACATCACAGGCAGATACTACAGCCAAAACATGTACACACATTATTTCTCTGTAATTATCATTTGTATTGTATGACCATACAAAGGCCCCACTCGGAATCAGGATCTTTTGCTGCATGCTCAAAAAATACCCAACACGACGTTATCCCAAAGAGCTTACAACTAACATTGAAACAAAGCTGCAACAAGTCAGTGTAACAAGCATAGGAGAGAAGGGGAGGGAGCAAGAACAGGGTGAGCCTTTCTGGCTCAGGAAGAAATGTTCAAAGGTGCTATGGCACAGCAGACAGTAAAGAGAAATTATAAAAACCCTTTGTTGTCTGGATGAAATATGTGTTTCAATGTAAAATGGTCAGTTTGGAAATCACCACAGCTCAATTAATCATTGTTGGTTAGCATGAGTCGACTCTTAAGGCTTTACACTCTACCTGGATGAGGGCCATGAATGCTGGTCTTGTGAGTTTGGACTAACACGTTATATTGTGCTTCCCATCTCCAAAACTACCATAATAAATAACTGAGAGCTTGCTATTCATGAGGCTGGTGTAAGAAGAGAGAAAAGATACAGATTACATGGAAGTATCATTTTTCTTGGATTTATTGTAAACCTGAGTGAAAACATACTTTAGCTCCCTGTGTCAATAACTTCAGCCCAAAGGACCATTTCCAACTCTGTTGAGAATTTATATTTCAAGCAAATAGCTTAAGAGCAAACGTTAAGCAGTTTTCAATCAATATTACAAGGGGTCTAGTCACCCCTTCTCGTATATGCATAACTCAGGAGAAGTTCAATATGTGCACCAAGGAGAGAGTAGACCCGTATGAATGGAATGGCGACTGACCTTTATCAACGAGCCAAGCGTAAGGCACGCTGAGAGCAATAAGGAAGCATTTAAGTGTAATTTTAGGAAACAAAATAAAAGGAAAAATCCTAAATGAATGAATGAAGTCACTGTTTCTTGCTTCTGCTGGGCTTCTGCATAGATAAACAAAAATTGCGCACAGTTTGCTTTAAACAATATTCCCACTCCATTCTTCACACTCTGTTTCAGTACGTGTTTGTGGTGTTGTGATTTTGTCCTTTTATTTCCTAGATAGATGGGGATAACTTCAGGGTGCGTTCTTATAGGTTCCATTGAGAATAAATGGAGACATACAACAGCACTGAAGAAAAGAATACAGTCTATTATGGTATAATATCAAATGAAGTCAGTGTATGTTTCAGTGGATAGGTAAACCATTATTGTTAGGGTCCTACCAAATTCACGGTCCATTTTTGTAAATTTCACGGTCATGGCCTTTTTAAAAATCTTGAATCTCATGGTTTCAAATATTTAAGTCTTAAATGTCATGATGTTGTAACAAAGCATGAATATGTATTTAAAAATAGTAACATGTAAAGCCCTTAAATCAGCATTTCTCACACTGGGAGTCCTGACCCAAGAGGGAGTTGCAGTATTTCTACCCTTACTTCTGCGCTACCTTCAGAGCTGGGCAACTGGAGAGCAGGTGTACGGGCACCCAGCTCTGAAGGCAGTGCCACCATCAGCAGCAGTGCAGATGTAAGGGTGTCCATACCCCATACCAAGCCACCCTTACCTCTGCACCGCTGGTGATCGTGGTGCTGCCTTCAGAACTGGCTGCCCAGCCAGCAGCTGCCGCTCTTTAGCCACCCAGCTCAGAAGGCAGTGCAGAAGGCAGGCAATACTGTGACCCCTCTACAATAGCCTTGAAGTCCTTTTTGTTTCAGGACCCCCAGTTTGAAAAACACTTTGTACTTTTGTATACTTTTGTATACTTCTATAGTATAGTATGGGTAAAACTACACGGATTTCATAGGGGAGACCAGATTTCACTATCTGTATTGCATTTTTTATGGCTGTGAATTTGGTAGAGCCCTAATTACTGTGATAAGGAAGGGGAATTCATGATGAACCCAAATATCAGGTGTACTACAGAAAACTGGCATGTTCAGGAATTATTCAGATTATTTTACCCATCTTGCCTGAAATGTATTTTTTCATTACTTGATATTTCTACACTTCAAGTCTCCAAGTCCCTGAGGTGAGTGTTGGGCTATAAAAGAGGTTTTGTGTTTTCTGGCTGTAAAATGAATTAATGTACTGAAACCATATGGCTAATCTATTCAGTATGTTTTTAAAAGTGCTCTGGTTTTTCCTCCCTCAGTGATGGCTAGAGAGGTGTTCTGTCCTCCTAGCCTAATCTCTCCATTCCAACCAGTTGTGCAAACATGCCTCTTAGACATTAAAACCACTGGAATGGACTTGTAGATGGTTAAAAACACACATCAGTTTTCAGTATCTCATCATTCGTCCTTTAATAGTATGCATTTTGTAGATGTATTTGTGTATACAGTATAGCTTCATTTACACAGCTCCCATCCACTCACCCACTTCACCAAAATTACCTTTTAACCAAAGCCCCCAGAATAAATTACATACCTGGTTGCTCACCATTTGGCCACCTTTTTGCTATGTCTGCAATATTTTCAATACATGTGGTCAAAATCTGTGTGTGTGTGTGTGTGTGGATTTATCTATAAATATATATAGATATATAGCTGGGCCCAGATCAATCTTTGGCTTGTCTTTTCCCTCCAACTTTTCCACGGGAGGGGACAATTTAGTCTCCGGAATTTACTTCACTTGAAAATATTATTCTACTATAGTAGTTAATCTTCTTAAAGTAAAGTTCTAAATGTAAAGATCAATCCTTAGAATCATTTAATTTTTCAGTTTAATATATTTCCCTCTACAGCTGCATCAAGTAAAATGAAAGGAAGGAAGATACCTTTCATCATTTGTTCACAACATGTAGATACATTTCTCTGCAGATATGACAATTCAATAAAACTAGTAGAGGAGTGGGAAGGAGACAGGGCTGTAAACCTGCCATTCTCCAAAGGCAGGCAAGCTACACATCCTTAAGAGGCATAAGCAGTGGCAGGAATCCCCTTAAGTGTAGGGCATGCCTGAGAAGCCATGGGCATTGGACATCCATGAAGTATTGTGCCTTTCACAACTCTCACTTGGGCAGTGCAGGTCCACATCTTCCTCAGTGGAAACCAGTGCATTAAAGGTATGGTGGAGCCCTACTTTTGTACTATATAGGCCCTTATATCCAAAGATCTCATAATTCTTTACAAATATTGCTTAATTTTGTAAACATTCCTGCAAGGTACTTGATTTAGGATTTAAATTATCTTTTTTGATGAGCAAACAAACACTCAGGGAGATTGTGCAATTTGGTCAAAGTCATATAGCAAGCAGAAAACAGACTGGAAAATAAAATAAAGCAGAGATCAGAGACAATTTAAAAGTGAGAGAAAGGTACAAAGGGATCTCACAAAACTGGGTGACTGGGCAACAAAATGGCAGATGAAAATCAATGTTGATAAATGCAAAGTAATGCACACTGGAAAACATAATCCTAACTATACATATAAAATGATAGAGTCTAAATTAGCTGTTACCACTCAAGAAACAGATCTTGGAGTCATTGTGGATAGTTCTCTAAAAACATCCACTCAATGTGCAGAAGTAGTCAAAAAAGCTAACAGAATGTTGGCAATCATTAGGAAAGGGATAGATAATAAAACAGAAAATATCATATTGCCTCCATATTAGTCCATGGTACACCCACATTTTGAATACTATGTGCAGATCTGGTCACCCCATCTCAAAAAAGATATATTGGAAAAGGTACAGAAAATGGCAACTAAAATGATTAGGGGTATGGAAAAGCTTCCAGATGAGGAGAAATTAATAAAACTGGGACTTTTCAGCTCAGAAAAGAGATGACTAAGGGGGGGATATGATAGAGGTCTATAAAATCATGACTGGTATGGAGTAAGTAAAAAAGGAAGTTACTTACTCCTTCTCATAACACAAGAACTAGGGGGGCACTAAATGAAATTAATAAGCAGTGGGTTTAAAATGAACAAAAGGAAGTATCTCTTCACACAATGCACAGGCAACCTGTGGAACATCTTGCCAGAGGATGTTGTGAAGGTCAAGACTATAACAGAGTTCAAAAAAGAACTAGATAAATTCATGGAGGATAAGACCATCAATGGCTATAAGCCAGGATAGGCAGGGATTGCTGTTTGCCAGAGGCTGGGAATGGCTGATGAGATAGATCACTTGATAATTACCTGTTTTGTTCATTCCCTCCTAAGCACCTGGCATTGGCCACTGTCAGAAGGCAGGATACTGGGCTAGATGGACCATTGCTCTGACCCAGTATGGACATTCTTATACAATTTTCAAGTGTAAGGCATTACATTCCAAGTGAAAAATAAAGAACTGTAATGACTGTTCTAAGTAGTTAATAATTAAAATATTGGCTCATGAAATTTAACACCTCCAGGGCCAAACTCATTGCTGATCTAAGTGAATACAGCTGCACCCATTTATACCCACACGGTATAGCAATATGCTATGGCTTTATCCTCCTGTTTTAAGTACTTTAAAATATTTTATTAAGGGCTCGATCCTCAAAGATGCTGAGCATCGGTAAGCCTCTATAGCGTCAGGGTAGTTGTCAGCCGATATCTATTTACTTAACATAAAAGTTTCAGATTTTGCTCTTTGGCCTGAAATGTGCTTTCAGGGATACCTGTGCAACCCCAATGAAATCAGCTCCATTGGCTGAAATCAGTGGGATTGCAAAGATGCAGCTGAGGTCAAAACTTGGTCCTTCCATCATAACTCACAGCATAAACAAGGCAACAGCCCAAGTTGCAGACTGGAATTTGGTACAATGAAGTACCAACTACTTAAACTAAAAATGGTCATTTATTAGATTTGTATTTTCCAAAAACACCTTCTTTAACTAGTTTTCTTCTATTGCTTGCTCACAACCAGCACCTGGAACATTAGGCTAGATTCATCCCTGGTGAAACTCAATTACCTTTAATAACGTTACACACCAGGCCTGCATTTGGCCCCTTCTCTGCTTTATAGCCATTGATTCATGGATCTGATTTGTGGGAAATATTAGCTTATTCTGATTCATTTGAGTTCCTAACAAGTGTGTTTTCTCTTACAGAATGTTCCATATGCTATAATTTGAGAACATAGAAGATGGATCATAAGGCAACTGGCTTGTCCTCCAGCTGGTAATAAACCAAGTTTGTTTGTAGACTATTTGGGAGCTGGCTCTTGACTAAAATTTAGTGCCCTACTCTCCTCCTTTCCCAGCATTTCTTTGAAGATGTTTATTTAAGTTATATAGCATTTCTTTGAATTCTAGATTAAAGGAGGACTTCTGTATCAAGGCTAAACATAACTTTAAGCAAACATGGTAAGGATTAGGGACCTGATTCCACAACACTGAAATCAGTAAGAGTTTTGCCATTTATTTTAATGGGAGTAGAACGATAGCCTTCAGGAAGAAGCAAACCCGGTAGTGACAAATTAGTTTCATTTTAAGATTTAAGGTAATACATTTTAAAGGCTAAAAAATTAGCCTGGCTCTGTCTGTAATTTTATTATTATTCTTAAAGGTGAATTTAGTTCTCACAAAAGGTGCCTAATTAACAGCCCTGGAGACTCAAGTTGCCTGTGTATCCATAGAAAAAGCAGAGAGGCAGCTCAAGTTTCCCTACCGTACTGCCAATGTGACTCAACCCTGAGCCACAGTAAGAGATTAATTCAGTTTCCAGGTCAGTCCTTGGCCTCTTCGCTGAGACAGCCAACAAGGATGCCAATTAATTCTAATTCTGATAGTCCTTTGTGTCATGTGGGAACAGGACTGAGACCAACTGGTGATAACAGATTTTAGTCATTGTTCTGATGGACTGAATTTGAACTGGTGACCTAGAGGTGAGAGACTCCATATCCCCCCACCAGTCTCCTGAGTGTTGGTTCTTGTAATCCAAAAATGTCTCATGAGTTTAGAGATTCATCTTCATGATAAAGATCAAAGGATGAGCCCGGCTCCTATTGAAGTTAATGAGATCTTGTCATTGACTTAAATTGTAGATGGAGTGGGTAAAAGTGTAACTTTTCCCTGATTAAAACTTCATTTGAACAAGGAAGGAGCCCTTAAATCACTTATGGAAAAATCTGATAGATTTTAATACAGGGTAATAGCAATTATATCAGCTTTTTTAACAAAACACACTTGGTTCTCTTAGGAGCCTGAAATTTGCTGAACCTTCAGGTACTGCAATATGGGCCCTAAATTAGAAAAGTTTCAAAATGAAACTGCTGCAGCTAACATGAGACATGCTGCAATAACTGGTTTTCATTGGAAGTTGAAATTTGAAGCAAACCAAATCTACTGGTTAAGTTTGCTGAAAGTAGCAGGTTACATGACGCTCTATTGTTCTCCAGATCTACCAATTCTTCCAAAGAAAAGGAACTGTCATAGATCAAGCATCATGGAGCTTCACATACAGATTTTTGACACACAATTGTGTGTTTTTCTGTCAGCCAGTAGCATTAGGAAAAGTTGTCCCATAAATACTGAAGATCCGAGTCAAAAATACACTTCTGACTCCTGTGCAGGCATCCACACGTACACTCTCACTATCAAATATTTGCTTTGATCGTGTTGTGACAAGACATTAAACAGAAATAATGAAAGTGTTTATAAAGGGTAGAAAAGTAAGAAAAAAGGAGACAGAGTTCATTTGCATTTCTTCGTCTACTGATCTGCATGGTAAACTGAGGATATTGCAGCTTTTTTTAATTTTCCCATTTAATGCAGAATGCCACCTTGTCTAATAAACATGCCTGCTACTAATCTAGATGGTCTGAATAAAGCAGCAGATAGTGTTGCTTTGTGGCTTTTTATTTCTGTGATTGGGTGGGTGTGCACATGAAGTCTTAAATTCTCTATTTACCTATGATACAGGTACAGCATAGGCGGGAGCGGTGGACTCTTCCACACACTATCCTGCAACATGCCTCGGTTCTGACCTGCAAGGAGTACCTCAAGTGCTGAGATGTTAATTCAGTCTCTATAGCTCATTCCCTTGAGACTGCCAACAGAATTGCCCATTAACTCCCACTCTGGTACTGCTTTTTGAGACGTAGACACCTGTCCACTTGGACCTGGTCTGAGACCATTAAACTTACTACCTTTAGAGCCATTAAGCTATTATAAAGAAATTTTAGGTAGAGAAGGACATGGGAATACCAGAGGATGGCCAAAAGTAAAAGAAGTGGTAGATAATGAAATTTTAAATTGGCCTTTATCAATTGATGAAATTAGAGAAGGCTTAAGAGAGATTGATAATAGTAGTGCTCCTGGACCAGATGGAATTAAGGTTAAGGATTTATGGGATATTTATAATTTAGACAGTAGGATTTTAGTAAGGATTTTTAATATTTGGTTTTTAAATAGACAGATTCCAGAGTGTTTTAAAGGCAATTGTACAATCCTAATTCCTAAAGTCAAGGATCCACAAGAGTTGAAGAAAATATCATCTTGGAGGCCATTGACTATTGGTTTGATTTGGATTAGGTTGTATACAAAAATTTTAGCTAAAAGATTATCAAGTGCTGTTAAATTATGCCCCAGACAAAAAGGTTTTATCGCAGCCTCTGGCTGTGAGGAAAATATATTGATTTTAGAAAAGTTAATTAAAGGGGCCAAGAAAAATAAAGACGAAATAGCTGTTGTTTTTATTGATCTTGCTAAGGCATTTGATTCGGTTGGCCATGGTCACATTTTAAAGGGGTTAAAGAGATTTGGGATATCAGAGAGTTTTATTGATATTGTAAAGGATTTGTATACAGATTGCTACACTGAAATTAGTGTTGGTGAGGATAAGATAGAACCTATTTTAATTAAGAGTGGAGTTAAGCAAGGTGACCCGCTCTCCCCTATTTTATTTAATATAGCCATGGACCCTCTTTTATATAAATTGGAAGATGAAGGAGATGGTTTTATAGTGCTGGGTAGAAAGATAACTTCATTGGCCTTTGCCGACGATATCGCTATATTAAGTAGGTCCTATAAGGGGATGGTTAAGAATTTAAAAATTCTTAATCAGTTTTGTAAAAATTCAAGTTAAAAGTAAATGTTAAAAAGACAAAGGGCTTTCATATTTTCCCAAGCATGGGAACATATGTTATCAACCCAAAAGATAAATGGGGATTAGGTGATGAATTAATTGATTATATTCAACCTGGTGAGTCTGAAAGATATCTAGGTGCAAGAATAGATCCATGGGTGGGAGTGGCTAATAATTCCCCTAAGGAAAAATTAATTGATTGGTGTGAAAGTTTATGTAAGGTTCCGTTAAAACCTGCGCAGAAATTGATAATTTTAAAAGTTTACATTTTAACGAGAGTTTTTTATGAATTACTTTTAATCGAGCCGCCACTTTATATGTTAAATGAATTAGATGTTTTAGTTAGGAACACTCTTAAAAAGATTTTACATCTTCCCCAGTGTACAACTGATGGGCTATTCTATGCTAGAACTAGAGATGGGGGTTTAGCAGTTACAAAATTTAGTACCCAAATTCCAAACATGTTAATTCGTAAATGGAGGAGACATATTGTCTCCAAAGATGATTGGATAGATTTCTCGTTTTTATATGCTGGGGAAAATGTAGTGGAGAAAATTTTAATATATAGTGCTAAAACGGCTAATCCTAAAACGTGGAGAGATGAAGAGTTTTTAAAATGGAGTAATTTAAGATGTCAGGGAATTGGTATTAAATATTTTAAAAATGATTGTATTAGTAATTAGTTTTTAAAATATCCTTGCTTGGCCAGGTCCTCCTCTCTGATTGCGGCATTGCAAACGAGAGCGAATGTTTTTCCACCAGGGAAGCTCTAGCAAGAGGACGGAAGATGGAGGAAGGGTTATGTAGATGGTGTGGTAAGGTCAAAGAGACAATTCCTCATATCTCTGGTCAGTGCATAAAAATGAAAGAAGCAAGAATTAAAAGACATAATAGAATAGTTAAAGCACTAATTGATAAAGTAGGAAATAAAGGATGTAAAATTTGGATTGAACCTTACCTTCATAATAAAGAAGGGAAGTTGAGAAAACCCGACCTCATTATTGAAAAGGAAGGAGTGGTAGCCGTTGTGGATGTCACAGTTAGATGGGAAGACAACGCTGACAGTGTGGAGGCAGCCCACATTGAGAAGGAGGCATACTACTCTGAGTTGGAGGAGGAGGTGCTGCAGCTCACTGGTGGGAAGATCATCCACTTCTTTGGATTTGTGGTTGGGGCGAGAGGTAAATGGAGTGAAAGAAATGATGAAATTTTTAAAATTTTAGGTATTGATAAATTTAAAAGTTTTAAAGAAAGTGTGTGCAGACTTGCTATGTATGCTACGACGGATATGTTGGCTCTTTTTAGTGATAAACAGTGAACCCGAACATTCATTTCGTGTATCCTGTGGATTTTAGATATATTTTAGATATATTTATTCTCCATATTTGAAATTTTATCAATGGGCTTTAGTTTTCATACTATTGACCTGTTGACTATGTTTAACTGTCCTTTCATGTAATTTAATTTAATTTTAAAATTAATTGAATAATAAATATTATTTATAGGTTAGATCTTGATTTTAGTTTATCTTAGCTACTGAATACTAGATTGGACGGCGGACTGGCCGCATAGTAACCAGGAAAGGGCAGGTATTTACGCCTGTACAAATATTAGTAACATGTTAGCTTTCAAAAGAAAAGTTAAGCAGACTACATTTAAAATCCCCATTCTCCCCCTACAAAGGAATAACCTGTGTATCCACCAGATTATACATCCCCCTTACTGGAAATTCTGAGCAGCTAAAGAAGTGGAAACTCAGACTTTCAACTCCCAGGTTTGCCTTTGAATGAATCTGTTATGGGAAATGGCTTTGCTACCCCCTTGTACCATGGAAGGTAAGGAATTCTCCTGCAAAATTGCAGATCCCAAGACCTGTGGGTCTGCTGGAATCCAGGGGGTTCCATTTGGGGAAGGATTGTTCACAGGGAGTGCTTGTTACTATATGCTGCAGTCCCCTTTCAGTGAGACTGCTCACAGGAATAAGGGCTTTAGGAGAGGGCTCCATGTTTTATATTTTTCAAAAGGTAACTTACATCATTCATAGCTAGTCATCTATGTTTTCATAAGTCAGCATATAAAACCTGGAAAAATTAACACACAGCGTACTATACATTTTTTTAAAAAAACACTTTAAAATCAGAATTTGATTGGACGAAAGTAAGTGCATGAAATCCATCTCTCACAGACATTTCCTTGGTAAGAAATCATGTTTTTAATGTCTTAAATATTAGTTTTATTAGCTGTATCAGGAGTTTCACTGAAGCAGTACAGACCAGTATGTAACATATATAAAAGAAAATAGCGTGCACAGGGTGCATTCAGAGAAAACAGCCAATTAACTAGACAGTTTAAACTAGGGCTATAGGGTCCAGCAACTCACCTGTCTGATGCAAAAATCTAAAATGCAGATGAGAACACATAAAACATGTCAACACTGATGTGTGATATATGAAGACCAAACGTTGTACAGAAATGTGCTGGTGTTTAAATGATTCATTTGTTGTCTGTGAATATCTAAATCTCTATGGTGGGCCTGCAACTTCAAAAAACTAAATTTAACTTAATCCTAAACCGATATTTCATTATAAAAATATTATAGAGTCACTGGTGATGCTTCTATAGTTAAGTTTCAGTTTTGCATTTAAAGCAGGAATTCATTTTCTGTTATATATGAATAATGTATAGTGTATCCTCCCTTGACTTACAGCACTGATTCTTTGAGTTCTCATTTTATTTATGTGATAATTTACTAGTAAACTTGCTAATTAATTGGGAAGTGAAAATTTAAAATGAACCCATTAAAATGTGTGTGTGTGTCTTAGCTTTTTTTTTTTTTGCACATTTCTACCAGCTTATTAGATACACTTCATACTTTCCATATGCTGCAGTTAAAACTTACTGAAAATTACTGCATAGGCAACATTTGAAGAAACTAGATTGTAGCCAAACAAAACTGTTAACTGTTGCTGTATCTAACGTCCCCCAATTCAAAATGGGCATTGTTTCCAAAACCATGTAGAGGGACTAACGAAACCGTTAAGAAAGATGGCCGCCATTTCCCTACAACATTTGCATGTGGAAAAGAGTCCATCCCTAGTATAGATGGACACTGAATGGGACTGAAGCTAGGCTGCCTTCTATGTCACAATATTGGTTACTTTCTGTTTAACAGTATTTTTCATTTAATATTTTCCACTGTTAAATATATTTAATGTCAGATGGATGAATTGGAATCACTTTTTAAAAATTATATCTCTAGCCTCATGGTTATGAAGAAAATAATGGAAATATTGATGCCATGCAAAGAGACCAGCTCCACCCCTACTTCACACCATGCTATCTGACAGTTCAGAGTCCCCGCAGACTAACTCCTTACCTGTCTAACCCCCATATTTCTGGTCCTCCTTTTCCCCCTCACACCTCCAGTCATGTCCTCTGCCCCCACATATCATCTCAGTCCCAACCCATAATATCCCTGCTTTCCACATATACATCACTGTGTCATGGGACTTCTCAGATTCATAAGGTTGTCGGTATGTGTGTTTGCAAGACTGGACTCTAAATAACTAAACTGCTTCCTAAAAGGATCCGGAAAACACTAGAGTCAGAGAGGAAAAAAATTCTGAATGGCCCTGTTAAAAATAAACTAATTAATAGATTTATTTTAATATTTTCAGAAAATTCATTTACTACTCCCAGAGTAAATGCTATAAATAAGGGGAATATAAATTAGAAACTAAGGCTGTGTCTGCCCTGTACTTTGGACTACGGGGGTGTGAATAGCAGTGCACACCATCCTGCTGCACTGTAACTCCCCTGTGCAAATGCTGCAGGCGTGAACTAAAAGGTTTCTAGTGCACATTATTGTGATCCTGCTTGAACAGGACTATGGGGCAGTCTGAACTGCAGGGCAGTGTAGAGAAGCCTTTAGTTCCTGATTAAAGTGACTCTTCATGCAACTTAACTACAGAACTTTGATGATACTTCTGTAATGAAGTGAGAATTATTCTAAAGCTAAGGTATTTTTACCTATGGCAATTTTACTGTAGTCCCCTTACAGAATGACATGGACACATGAAGGACACCAGGGCGTTGCCTATACTAGCAGCAATCCCGCACATCAGTATGGTGGCCCAGCATAGGGTAGGACCTGAAAAGTAAGGTGGAATTAGGTGAGTCCTGCAAAATGATCAGAAAGGCCACTCAAAAAAGTTTTCATACCTAACATTTCATGATAGGCCTTCACACAGAACACCTTTAGACCAATGCGAAGAATAGGAACATGCCTGTGTGGTATGTCTGCAATTTACTATTTTTCTAGATTTGTTGAAATTCTATTTCTCACTGGGTTCACAAATAAATAAATCATAGAAAAGTTCAAGAGTAACAACTTGGCATTCCAGAAAAATAGTCACCTCTGAATTCAAAGCTTTCCAGTTACAGCATGATTTCCAGTATATTATTTCCATCCCCCACATCCCTACAGCCAAAGGAATGGATTGGTAGAGAGAGCATTACAGATTGCAAAGAGAATTCTACAACAAAGAGACCCAATATTAGTTCTGCTGCTCTATGTGGCAGCCTCCATGTCAGTCACTGGAGTAAGCCCAGATGAGCTGCTTATGTATCAACAGATCAGAATAATGATGCCAAATATACAGATAATTCTTCATCCTAAGTGCCCCTGAATAAAGGACATATAAGCCCTGCTCTACACTAGAAACTTAGGTCAACGGAAGCCACCATATGTCAACCTAATCATGCATGTGTCTATACTACCAGGTCCCTTCTGCTGACCTAACTCACCTGTAACATTGACTTACTTACTCTATCTCTGCAAGAGGCGTAGCGCTTAAATCAATGTTGATGGGTCGACAGAGAGGCAGTATAAATGCAGTGTTGTGTAAGTCAACTGCATTGATCTCCAGGAGGCGTCCCACAATGCTCTGCTGTGACCACTCTAGAGATTGTTTTTAACAATCTCTGCTGCCCAGCAGCCAGGTACACAGAAAACAGCATCTCCCCTATCAAAGCCCCGGGAAATTTTGAATTCCCAATTCTTGTTTGATCAGCATGGAGAATTCACCAGCCCAACTGATCATGGAGACTCAACATCCCAAACGTGCTCCAGCCTGGATTACATAGAAGGTGGTGGATCTTATCTGTCTGTGAGAGAAGAGTCTGTGCAGGCACAGCTCCAATCCAGCTGAAGAAACATAGACACCTACGAAAAGATTGTGCGGGGCATAGTGGAGAAGGCCTACACCAGGGACACACAGCAGTGCCACATGGAAATGAAAGAATGCTGGCAGGCGTACCAGAAGACAAGGGAGGCAAACAGTCATTCTGGTTCTGCACCACAGACATGCCACTTCTACAATGAGCTGCATGCGATTTTTAGTGACAACCCCACTGCTACACCCAAATGTAGTGTGGATATCTCCCTGGCCTCCTCAGGCAACAACACGGAGGACATTCTGGATGAGGAAGAAAAGGAGGAGAATAGGAGACAGGTGACCAGGGGATCCCATTCTCCCTGAGATCCAGGAGCTATTTTTAACCCCGGAGCAGTCCAGCCAGTTGCAGGACAGCATGATGGCCAACCATGATGCTGCAGAAGGCACCTCTGGTAAGTATGCAATTCCAGTCAAACTGTAGGGGTCACATGATCTTATATTTTATGTGTAAAATGAAGAAAAAGAGAGGTGCAATGGGTATCTGATTCCCAGTGGCCGCTCCAGCTACACAGAGGGTGCCCCCTAGAAAAGACTGTTTATGTGCATAGGAATAGCCCACGAATCCTCAATGGAGATCTCCAGGAAACTTTCCTGGAAGTACTCTACAATCCTTTGCAGAAGTTTTCTGGGAAGGGCTGCCTTATTTCTTCCATCACGGTAGGACAGTATTAACTCTGCTGGCATCTTTGTGGTACACAGAATGGCAGCATAAGGACCAGGTCTGTACCCAGACGCTTGCAATATCTGATCCCTTGCTGCCTCTATTTCTCTCAGAAGACTGATACCACATAGGGTCACCTGGGGAGATGGTGGTAATTTTAATTACCAGTGCTCACCACATGGGGGAGAAAGGGGTACACTTTGCCGGGGCCCAGAGGAGCCTGTCCCAGGCTGCAACCCCCATTACCATAAGGAAAAAAATGTTCATGGCTCATGAGATTGTATGTATGGGATGAGGGATTGTGGTATATGTGTGGGAGGGGCCCGTGTTACAAGTTTGTGCTGGACCGAAAAAATTTAAGCTTGAGCCCTGAGTGCTCATACCACAAACAATAAAGGATGTGATTCCCCACCCATGGCGATTTCTGGGTCCCTCAACTACAGTTTTCCTAACATGCCAGTGGTTTGGTTGCCAGGGATTGTCATTGATCTCAGAATCTGCAAGGCCACTACTACCAGCAGTGTTAAGGGAAGGTGCAGGGAGACTTCCTGTGTTTTCTCATGGCCACAAACTCCTCCCCACCTCTGGAGATGCCTTGGACAAAGACCGCAATTTTGGAGGCTTAGTGCTGGTCCCTGGTCTCAAAACAATGTCCATGTTCCTAGGTGGGGGGGGGCATTGTCTATCTGCCCATCTGTGCGCCCAATGCAGGTTTCCCACAAGTTGCAGCACAAGTCCTGTCACCCATGCCGCTGGGTCATACTCACCATGGCTGGAACAGCAAACCAGTTAATTGAATAGCGAGGGATTCTGCTTATGTTCTGACTTGCACTTGAATGTAATAAAGGGAGTGTTTTTAAAATGGCAACCATGCACTAGACCCAGGGTATGCACTGACAGTGGTTGCCTTGTGCTTTGCAGGCCTTACAGTGGAAAGCTTGGCCTTCAGCACATCCTCCACACCGGCAGAGAGGCTTTCACAGATTAGATGGAAAAAGAGAACACATGATGACATGTTCACCGAGACAATGAAAGCCTCTAGAACAGCTGACACAGAGCTAAGAGCCTAGAGGATTTCATTGTCTGAAAAACTGGATGTGGATATGGAGAGCAAGAGAACAGCCCAGGAGCATGAGCTGGCCACGTAGGATGAGATGCTGCGGATTATGAAGGACAGTCAGACAAGTTGAGGTGTCCAGTTGAGCTTCACGAAAAGCAGCTTGAAGCTAGAGTCCCTCTGCAGCCCCTGCAGAACAGCCTGCAAACATCATCCTATTCCCAATCCCTCTGCCACAAACATTCCAGAAGGTGGGGGGGAGGGGAAGGGGAAGTATCCCTTCCACTCAATATTGGCAGAGGGTACTAAGAACCAAAGGCAGCCTTTCAAAGATCTTTGATGGGCAGGACTTCTGTGCTTTCACAGAAAGCCGCATTTGTTTCTACCCTCTCAATTTTATCACACCGTTTGCCCAAGGTTAAATTATTTTCCTGTTCTTTCAGATTCTTTATGTTTGTGTAATAAAAGTCAATGTTTCACAAATGAAATACTCTATTTATTCCAATCATTGGAGTTCGGTGGGAAATGGGAGATACAGGGAAAGTGATGCAATGGAGGAGAAGGTACAGGAAGGCACAATTCAAATAAGCAGCGTGCATTAGTGAAACGGGTTTTTCAAAGCCTCCTAGAAATGCAGAGCTCCTTGCTGGGCTCTTTCTATTGCCCTGGTATCTGACTTCTCAAAATTAGCTGCCAACTTTTCTGCCTCCCACCCCTGTGGAAACTTCTCTCCCTTTGCCTCACAGATATTATGGAGCACACAACAGGCAGTGATAACAGTGGGGATATTGTTTTCACTGAGGTCTAACCTAGTAAGCAAATGCACTAGTGACCCCTTAAACATCCAAAGGCACATTCCACCACCATTCGGCACTTGCCCAGCCTACTGTTGAATGCTCCTTACTGCGGCCAGTGTACAGGTGGCCAGTGTACAGCTTCATGAGCCATGGGAGCAAGGGGTAGGCTGGGTCTCCCAGGATCACTATTGACATTTCAACATCATCTGTGGTTATTTTGCGATCTGCAAAGGAAGTTCCTGCCTGCAGCTTTCTGAACAGACCTATGCTCCTGAAGATGTGCACATTATGCACAATCCCTGACCATCTCACGTTTATGTCAGTGAAAATCTGCACAATAAGGCGCAAGGTGTCTGTAAGGCTCACAACAAGAGTGAATAACTGAGAGGAGTCCATGATTCTCGGACCATGGCATATGCGTGGCTAAGCCAGGCTTTAGAAAAGAGGCACAAATAAGTGTGGGTTGTTTGCCATTTATATCAGGGTAGGGAGGAAGAAAACTGCATTACAGGAGGCCAAAGCCATTTTCCCATTACCCCCTACGACAATGTTCTGGTCCCATGAGGCTTTGCAATCCCTTCCCCCTTCGGCTAGTTGCACTGTGGGATAGCAACCCATGGTGCACTGCTCTGTGCATCGATGCAAGCACAGCTAGTGAGGACGCACTCCACCAACACAACGAGCATGGCGTGGACATGCCCAAACGACTTAATTACTGCAGCAGCTGGATGTCGACTTAAATTAAGTCCACTTAGCTTTGTATTGTAAACATGCCCTGAGAGATGTCAGTTTAAGAGGTCTTAGATAGCTGTCTTTAACCATTATAATGCAAAGCTTATTCAAACTTAAACTAGATGACTCAGTCCTGATAAAACTGCATAAAAAATAAAATTGAAGAATTTCTGCGGTTTCCACTGGATGTAAGTGCTCTATGAGCTCTTACATGGATCAGATGGATCAGATACTTAGTACAGAATAAAACAAGCAGCATCTTCAACTTGTTTCAAACCCAGTTGAATTGTCATGTGACCCTAGTATCACTCATGCTCACGCCCCAGGCTAGTGAAAGGAGACAGTCTATCGGATAAGAGTCTTAAATCTATTGAACAGGACTCTGCACTTTAGGATTTAATAGTCCAATTAAAACCAATAGACAAAATACTCCTACAGACTAGATCTGGATGAGTGGTGAAGCTGATGACTCAACTGGACCTATAATTTTTGTTAAATATTCATTCTTGACTCAGATTGTTTATAGAGAATAGAGAGGGTTAATATTTGCATATGTGTACTATTTCTTTCAATCTCTAGCAGGAAGCCAGACATGACAAGGCTGGGAATCTGCTAAGCGGAAACTCTACAGGAAAGTAGAGAGAAAGAGAGAGGTAATACTCTGTCTTATTCTAAAATGTTCCTTGTTCAATATTAAAGCAGCTCTCACTCAGTGACTCTTTACCATTGTCATATGACATTGGGCATTCCCATCCACTGACAAGCATTGCCCTGCCACCTTTCTACCCCACCAGATCCTTTTGGGAGTTGGTAGTGTTTCTGGATGCATTAGCCTCATGCAGTCCCAGGAATATAAGGCTGAAAATGTGGTCCATACTCTTCATGTGACCAAAAAGCAGAGAAGCTCCTTGCACCCTCTCTCCTCCTTTTCTGGCTTCTTGTACACATGCCACACACAATCTGGTCCTTATTTTTAGTGACTAATGAAAGTGCTATTGTTGCATGGCCTTGCCATGTGCCAGAATCCTCCACTCTAAATGTACCTTCTTAAAAACCCATCTCTAATGACCAGAAAGCTCTCATGCTGTTTCCAAAACAAGGACTGCAGCAATCTTAAAAACTACATGTCTAGGAGAGATTAGCCAAAATAGAATTAACCTGGGACGCTGGGTCTATTCAGGTGATGATCCAGTCAAGCATAACTATATGTTTGTGCACCTTGTACTGTCCCATCTGCCCTCATTGTCAGGAAATTAAAACTGAAAGGATTTCAGAAGAACAACACTGAGGGGTGACATAAAGCCCTTGTTTCTTGGGTACTCATTTCTACCTGTACAAGATGGTGAAAAACATTGCTATAGCAGAATGGCAGCTCTCCCTTGGCACAAGAGGAAATGATTGCACAAAGTACAAGGCAATGGAGAATCGGGCTCAAAGAGCATATGTGCATTCATGACACACACAAACACACACACCAACCTCTTTTATGAGTGTGACAGACTCATCGTCCTGTTCTTGTTGTTATTTCTTCTGTTTGCTGTGTTGTCTGTTCAGGTTAGTAGTGGAAGAGGTTATTAACACTGTAGCAGAGTGCTGCAGACTTTGTTTGAAATGGTTCGTACTTAGGTCATATTCCAAATCAAAATATGGTGAACAAGTTTTGGGCGTCCTGATTTTGAAAGCGTCTATTAAGTCAATATTTTTGCCAATGATTCTCCTGGAACCACTGAAATCATATATTTTATATAAATTGAATTCAATTAAAGAGTCTTTATTGCAAACAAAAAATAGATGGTTTTGTGAATAACTGACTAAGGCAAGTAAGGCAAATAGCTGACTAAAGCAGACACTGTTAAAATAATAATTTTGCCAGTCAATGGGATTGTGTGTATAGCCTATTTAACACAATATACTTTGGCTTCCAAGAAAAGACAAACAACTTTACACGGTAAGAAATCCCTTAAGTAGGCTAGTGATAAAGAAAGCAAGCCCAGTGGTTTGCACTAAGCAGCAATGTGTGAATTTTCTATTCAACACAGCAACACTGGTCTATTTATTTGGTTTATGTGTGTAATTAATAGTAAAATTATGCAGTTTTTTAACATATAATAGTTACTCTTTATGGGTCTGGGTCCTGAACAAAAATATTTCCTTTAGATTTTATTTGAGTAATGCTTTCTTCAGGTGAGCTCTGGCAAACGCCATAAAAATTATAAATCTGGAAACCTAGGAAGTATAGAAAAGGGAAGGAAATTACCTCAGTTTGGCATGAGGTACAATGTTACTTTCTTTAAATAAAATGCATCCTCTGTCCTTACTAACCCCATATAGGCTAATTGAACATTTCATTGTATTCTGTCACTTAGCCTTGCCCATTGCCAGACACACACAGCAGCTGATATTATAGAGCCTGGAGCTACAAAGAACCTATGTTTCCACTCACTATTTTTCACTTCCCTTGGAAAGCATGGTAGACTGGCACCTTTCTTCCTTAATCATAAATGTTCTTTGACTTAAGGGAAGAAAAATGGCATGTGTAATGAAATGTGTATAGATCGCATAGTTGCAGGTAATATTTGCCATCACAATACCTTATTTAACAACTGTGGCAAATTACCGGCCCTGCCATAGTGGGTTTTTCCTCTTATGGTGGGTCAGTGCATCGCCCTTTGTCCCTGTTTCTGGCATTGGCCACTCCGGTCGCACCCAGTGCTTGAGCTGTGATTCTTTCCTCTGGGCTCCTTCCTACTCGCCCCTTCAGTTTCTTGGGCTCTCTGTCCTCCTTCCCCTGGGATCAGCCTTCCCCTTCACCTGGTTTTCTGGTTCTCCAGTCAGTTCCAGCACTCCTCCTACACTACTACCAGCTCTCCTCACTCCCTCTTCTGTCTGGCTGGAGCAGGGATTTTTATCAGGTCTCTGGCAGGGCCTTGATTGGCCTCAGGTGCTCTAACTGATCTGTAGTAACCTCTCCTCAGTCCATAGGGAAAAAGACTCTGATCATTCTGGGGCTGGTAACCTCCCCTCGCTCACTCTCCTGCTGCCCTCTGATCCTGCTGTACTACACAACCTACCCTGGTATATTGTACATACCACTCTTAGCTATGCAACCAGTGAGCCCAACTGTAGAAAAGACTTGTGATCCAATGTCTTGGTGGTGACTGCATGTGACATACTTACAGGCAAATTCCACTGAATGATCTGATCCAGTCACTAAAGACTTAAAGGACAGTAGCATAATTCATGCCAATTAGCATGGCTTTATGGAAAAAAGGTTTTGTCAAATGAATTTGATTTTTTTTTATGAGAGTATGAATTTGGATGATAAAGGTCATTGTTTTGACACAATCTATTTAGACTTCTACAAGGCAGAGAGCAAAAATCAGGTTTAAGCTCCTAAATCAGTTAGGCGTTGCAATGCTGAGCATAGCAATGTCCAGATACCTGTAAAAATCTGAGCCTTAGCCACCAAACATTTCGATTAGCATTATTCAGAATCAATGGAGCACATATTAAAAACTGACTGTTAGATCTCAAAATATAATATTACTGAGGTATCATCATCACCAAATGAAAGAGTGTCCAGTGGGCTCTCACAGGGATCTGTTCTTGGCCCAATGCTATTTAATATCTTTGCTCAATGAAATATTAATGACTTGGAATAAAACACAAAAAATTGCTAGTAAAATTTGAAAAGGAAAGAAAGATTGATGAAGTAATAAATACTGATAATGACAGGTCAGTTATACAGAGCAATCTGGATGGCTTTTAAGCTGGTTTCATTGAAAAAAAAATGTGTGTTGTGATACAGCAAATGCACACTCATGCATCTAGGAATAAAGAATGTAGCTCACACTTACCGGATGGGGGACTGTGTATTGGAAAATAATGATGCTGAAAAAGACCTAGGAATCATCACAGATAATCAAATGAACCTGAATTCCCAGTCCTGGTTCCACATTTTAAAAAGGTTGATGAAAATCTTATTGAAATAGAAAACGTTGAAAACGGTTTAGAAAAGAGCCACAAGAATTATTTGAAGTCTGGAGAATCTGACTTAATAAATTCAACTGATTTAGCTTATCCAAGAGAAGGTTCAGAGCTGGCTTGATTATGGCCTCTAAGTACCTACATATGGAGAAGATATCAGAGAGTGGACAGCTCCTCAATTTAGCTGACAGAAACATAACAACATCCAACAGCTGGAAGGTGAAATTAGACAAATTCCAACTGGTAATGAAGTAATAATTTCTGTGTACTTCGTAGCTCTTATGTTTGACCAAGCCTTCATATCCCTGCTCTGTGAGAAGGCAAGTATCAGTCCTCACATGTTGGAGTTAAGGTAGTGAGAGGTTGCACAAGGTCAACTCAGGCAGAGCTGGAAAAGTTTTCAAAAGCCAATGGGACTTAGATTCCGAAGGGCTAGTTTCACAAAGGAACTTAGGCACCCAATTGCCTCCTCAGTCACCTATGTCTGATATTTAGGTGTCACGGATAATCACAAAGCTATTGCTCAGCTACCACCTAACCCCATCCCTCCAGAGACAGTTAATTTTCCACCAGTGGCCATGAGCAAAGCTGCTAAGTTCTGAGGCTGTCCTACAGCTAACAGACTGCTCAGAGCCCTCACTCACACGTAAACCTCAACTGGATTCTCAGACTACACATTCCTCTGCTTATCTCCCTGCCAGAACCAAATCTGGCAGGCATGCATGCCTAACCCACATAAAAGGTAGCCAGCAATGAGCAGGTCAGAAATGTTGGGGGCTGGCTGTGTCCCCTAAAATATCCAATATCCTCATGGTTCAGGCACTCACCTGAGTTGTGGGAGACCCAGGTTTAAATATCCACTCTGCATGAGTTAGAACAGGGATCTGAACCCAGGAGGGCCCTAAGCATCAGGCTATTGAGTATTCTGGGTGAAGGTCTCAATCTCTCCTGTTGAAAGCTGTTCCACTTTGTATAAATAATTAAATATTCATTGAAAGAGGGACGGGAACCTGACTCTCCAATGAGTGCCCTAACCGCCATGCTATATGGTCAATCTCTTGCTTTCTCTCTGCCTCAATAAATATTTAATTATTTATAGACAGTAGAACAACTTCAACAAGAGAGACCCACACAAAAATACACACAGCCAGATAGTTAGGACACTCACATGGGAGACCTGAGTTCAAACCCTGCTCCACAGAACAGGAATTTGGAAAAGGGACTCCCACATCTCAGATGAGTGCCCTAACCACTGAGGTACTGGCAATAATGGGGTAGGCAGTCTTCTTTTTTTCATGAGAACGGGCTGACCTAGCTTAGGCACCTAACTCCAGGAGATGGTTCCCAGCAGAGAATGCCAAGTGGAGATGGGCACCTCACTCTGGCTTGTCAGTCAGGCACCGAAGTAACTTAAAGGATCTGGGCTCTAAGGCTCATCCCTTTTCTTTATATTTCACTCATGGCTGGCTTAGGTGGCTCCCCACTCAGCTTGCTGGCTTCTGAGAATCCCTTTTTTGAGCACCTAACTCTCCCCATACAGTGCATGGGCAGGGTGCTTGGGAGTTAGGCATTGCAATACCTAAATTGCCTTTGTGAATCTAGCCCAAAGGGCCTTTAAGTCACTTTATGTACTTTTGAACATTTTATTCACAGCCCAACGTGGAACTAGACCATCTCTGGCAGACAATGTATGATTATATGAAAGCTTTTCTAAAATGGAAGAATGAATGTCAAGAAACACCTACATCCTGTCCATTTCTGACCCCTTGTACTGAGATAAGCAATCAGTAATTATAGTCCAAAAGATGTGCACGTGCTCAAAAGGAAACCAAACAGTTTAAAATCTCTCAGATTTCTCCAGAGCAGCAAAACACCTTCCCAAAGAAATGGGCAGAAATCTCATCTCTCTCCTGTTCATCTGTTAGTATTATTAAACTTCTTTGCATATGAGCCCTGGTACTGGTTCCTGGAGAGCCATGGGATTCGTTAGGTCTTTTCTTTTTTTTTCTTTTCTTTTTTTTTCTCTCTTTTTTTTTTTTGTAATTACACGGAGAACCTAATCCTGCTTTCATTTGAGAGCAGCGGGATTGTCACTGAATTTTTTGGGAGAAACCTGAACCCACAGATCTGATAGCAGATTCTGAGGTGGTTGTGGTTCTCTAACTAGGATTTGTACACGCAAATAATTACAAATCTTATAATTACGTGCACATTTCCGAGTATTATATCTATTGCTTAACTTTCCTAACAAGAAATATTCACCTCTTTCTGAACTCCGCACTTGTCTATGTGGATGATTAATCAGTCAAAAAACGTTAAAATATAAAGTCTATCTGACAGATTCCATTGAGAACACATGTGCTGTAATTTTGCTGACTCCCTAGTGAAGGACAGAGTGCTGGCTAAGCCCAAAGGTTTATCAAAACACAGTGATAAATCCCAGATGTGATCTCAGCTTTTAGTACTTTCTATTTTGCTAATGTCTCCTAAAGAGCTTGTGTTGGGTTTTTATTTTTTATTTTCCAAATTCACAGTAAATTGGTCTGACTTCTGGTACCTGGCACAGTGGCACACTTCCTCTCAACAACTGTAAGCCTGTCTGTAAAATAGAACAACATCTTTGAGATGGGGTGTTTATATGGGCAACTTTCAGTCACTGCAGTGAATGAGGCCCCACCTTCAAAGGGATTTCAGATGAGTGCTCACCTGATGAAAGCATGAACTGTTTTTGGTTGACTTGATTTACATGGAAGCAGCCAGCTCATTAGCTGAGCTGAACTTGAGGAAGCAAATGTAATGTACATGCAAATGTTTTTGTAGCTATTGGTGTCAATGTTGCTGCAGCTTTCCTTGAGGCAGGAGGACAAAGACGGCAGTGATAAGGCCTTGCAGAATCCACAAGCAGCTAAAGGAGGTCTAGCCATTGAAAAGATTTACATCCAGGGGGCTGAGGTTAAAAAAAATTAAATGAATGTAGCCAAGTCATGTTGGTTGATGTAGTGGATTGCACTGTATGCTCCACATATCCATACATATATTTAAAAAACATGGGGGAAGTCAAAGGACCAACTGGTACATGATGGATAGGATCTTAATATGCTAATCTATAGGATAGTGGCAAATTTTATTCTAGATATATCTGTTGAGTGTGCAGCTTCTCCTAAAACCATACTTTGCGCAGAGCAAGCCTCTCAGTCATTCCACTCACACAAGCTTGATTTCAACATACTTCTTCCTGATCACTACAAGAACAGGTTCTGCAGACTCCAGGACCTTGTGATCAGGGCTTTTGTGACCTAAGAACTCCTCAATGCCAGCTGGCAAGGGAGTTAGAAGAATATTCTGATTCTGTTATGTACGTTCTGGTTCATCAAAAAATGTCATCTGAGGTCTTAAATGAAAGCCAGGATCATACTGCTCATTAATGAAGTTGTGAAATGTACATACAGATACTAGATGAGGACATATGTATATATCCTGAAAATGTGTTTTAAAGTCTGTATGAAGGCTGAGATCTGTGTACCTCAAAAACTTGTCTTTTTCACCAGCAGAAGTTGGTCCAGTGAAAGACCTTACTTCACCTTGTCTCTCTAAACAAGTTTTCTGTCAGACAAGGGATGTTTATTAGTGGTCTCTGTTGAAATGTAAATTAAGTTTTGTCTCATTCACATCATCTGTCTAAACAGAATGCAGTAAAATGTAAAAATTTCAGAAAAAATTTCAGAAAGGAACTAACTGGTATAGAAACACAGTGGAAGAAGAGAACCTAAACTTGAGATACACTTCAAAGGTATGTTTTGGGAACAAAATCCTGTGCCTAGGTAGTAAATGGGAAAAGCATCTACATTCATGAAAACAGGATCACAAAGAATTGTGGTTACAAATGCTGCAGAAGACTTTGGGTGAGACAAGACTTCTTTAGACAAGAGGTTGGCCCATTAACTTTCATCTCCAGAAAGCATGTCATAATTTTGTTTGATAGCTAACCTTTTGTTTCCATTATCCTTGCTCAATATCTCTTGACTTTTAAATCTTTAACAGCAAACTTATTGTTGTTTTGACTAAAAATATATCAGGGCACTAAGCAAGGTGCTGATATTGAGTTGAATCATACAAGCTGGTGTATACACTGTTTCCTTGGAACAGTAGACCCAGTACTTACGTGAATGTTCAGTGGATAAGGGGCTGGACATTATAGGGGAATGCTTCAAAGGTACTCCAGGACTAGAATACACCTATTGTTAACCTGCAAGGTAAAGTAAGGGCTGGCATAGCCCAAAGGAGAGTGTTCGAGTGTCTGGTGGTGTCAGGAAGTTGACACCCAATCAAGCACAATCCAATCTCCCTCTCGCTGGAGAAAGAATAGCAACAAGATGACTCACAGTCCTGGATGCTCTGAGACTCATCACAGCCTTTATATAATTTCTTTCAAGAGACTGTTTGCACACAGGCTTTTATTGAACTACAGTGCCAAGTCTAGGAATCCCTTTTAAATAATACTTTTGAATATTCACAAAATTAAATATCCAGATGATGCAAAGAAATGCACTCAGCAACAAAAAGGAAGCTAACGAACTGTAAGTGAATGTAACATTAGATTCTGTTTTTAAAACCTAAGATAGAAAACCTCTCACTCTTCATTCCTTAAATGGAGAAGCAGCGTTCTGCTGGCTCTCAATGAAGACCCAAAGAAAAATTCCACTTCACCCTTCAACTGGGAGGCATGGATCACCAAGACAGGGAAGCTAATGATCCAACCAGCAGACCAAATTTGGTGATTAATCCTGGTCACGTGCCATCTGAGGCACATTGCGCATACGCAAAGAAGATCCTTCATCTTCCTTTCCTATCAAGAAAGATTAATTTGAGCTTTCTGTGAAGCTTACTTTTATTGGATATTTATCCAATGCCCATCACTATCATCCTGACTGGAGATTAATCCACTGCCCTTCTCCAGTCATTTTATTTAGCCATCCTGCTCACACGATGAACCTAGCTTAGCCATTGGCTCTGAGATTCATTGATGCTTGATTCCAAACTACATACAACTTGCTCTTTGAGTGAACATCCATTATTCAAATTCTACATATTTGTTTTTCCATTGTTGACTACTTTCAGTTCAGGGAAGGGCTCTCTCCTTGGGCCATAACCTTGTGAGAAGTATTAATATACAAAACTCATTCATTCAATTCTTAATATTTTTGACATATGAGTATTTCATGTATTTTCCCAATATACATCTCCTCAAGACATGACGTCTTCCCTAATGATGGGAGATTACCAGCATCCTGAGAAATTAATTACAGATGAAAAATACGGTTCACAAATTTAAGTGAGTTTATTGTGAGGTGAAATAAAAATAAAACACAAATATTAATCAAATAAACAAATGCAAGTGGAACATTTGAGACCCTGGTGTGAGACCTACACCATAAATCTTAGGGGTTTGGCTGTAATCATACTCCAAAATAACCTCTTCCCTAACCTTACTAACCTGTAAAACTGTAAAACTGTGCACCAGCTAGTTGTTCAGATTGTCTTGTTTCCAGGTTCTCCTAGGTTTTTTTTTTTTTCTATAGTTCTTTTGTAGCTTTGGGCTTGGGAAACATCCATTTATGTCCTCCCTCTCCATTATCCAGTCATGTACCCTTGCTCAGTATGAGACAGCACTGTCTCCTTCCTACTTGCATTCCTCCAGATCGTAACAGAGTTTTGCTTATTGTTATTCTTTTATTCATTTGAGAGGTACTCAAACATTACTGTGATGAGGGTTCCATGCTGTCTGGAGTGGTTCACGACTGTGAGCACCAAACTCTGGGTAAACTGTTAAAAAGGAAGGCAGAAACCCCAGACCGTTTGTACTGTAATTAGATTTCACCAACACAGTAACAAGTGTGAACTCCTAAAGCAGTATAACAACCTCGTCACAGACAGTCTCGTTGGGCATTCCAGTCTATCTTGCCACCCAGGGAAGATGGACTCTGTGATAGTCACTTTACACCAAAAATCACAACAATATTCAGGTTACTCACAGTCCCAAAGGATCAGTCACTTATCCCAGGTCACTTGTATGCAGATCTCAAACCAAAGAAAACTCCTATTGCCCACCCTGGAATAAACTAACTAAAAATGTATTAACTAAGAAAAGAAAAGAGAGTTGTTTACAAGGTTAAAACAGGAAACATACTCACACAAATGAGCTACAGTCTTAGATTTAAAAAGGTAGGTAATATAAGCTTCCATAATAAGCAGCTCTCTATGTCCCCTAGGGCTAACCCATGCAAAGCAGCCCGGGGATCTCTTGCTTACGTTTAGGAACCTTTGTCCCTCAGAGTTCAGAGAGCATAAAGATACCTCGTTTCTCCTTGTCAGAGATTTTTTCCCCTTCTCCTCAGAATCCAAACTGACAGAACATGTGTCCATGCCTGACTCCTCTTTATGTAAGTGAACAGAGTACTTGTCCTTTTGATATCTTACAATGGCCCATTTGGTTTCAAGACCCTCTTGTCTGCAGAACCAGCACTTTACACCAATGAACACTTCTTTTCTTGCTGGGTAAATTACACAATTACAGAGGTTTACAATGCAAACATTTAATATAATGTTGTACCACAGGACACAGATAATATAAGTTGGCTTAATACCTGAAGGATCCTACAAGCAATCCATAAAGTCTAAACAATAAACACATTCTTAGAACACTAATATCTATTTTAACTGTACCAACCTACAGGGAGCCAAATTGATTTCCAGCTATTTATTTGTCAGTGTTCAGTGAGACCCTGGGCCTTGGCATGATTGGAAAGAGTCCAGCAGAGGGCAACAAAAATGATTAGGGAGCTGGAGCACATAACTTATGAGGAGAGGCTGAGGGAACTAGGCTTGTTTAGCCTGCAGAAGAGAAGAATGAGGGGGGATTTGATAGCAGTCTTTGACTACCTGAAAGGCTGTTTTCAGTGGTAGTAGATAGCAGAACTAGGAGCGATGGTCTCAAGTTGCAGTGGGGGAGGTCTAGGTTGAATATTAGGAAAAACTTTTTCACTAGGAGAGTGGTGAAGCACTGGAATGGGTTACCTAGGGAGGTGATGAAATCTCCATCCTTAGAAATTTTTAAGGTGTGGCTTGACAAAGCCCTGGCTGGGATTATTTAATTGGGGTTGGACTAGATGACCTCCTGAGGTTCCTTCCAATCCTAATCTTCTATGATTTTATGAGCTGGCAGTGTCTGCTGGTGTCACAGAGGGTAATATGAGAACCTAGGTAAATAGATATTTTTATTATACTAATTTACTAACCTCAATAGCCTTCAGGCTAGGGATAAATTAGAGCAAGTGGTCTGGTGGATTTGGGACAATTTAACCTACAAAAGGATTTGGATCTACTAACATTCAACTTTTTTTTTTCAAAGTGAGGATGGTTAATACAAGCAGATGGCAAACTTTAGAAAGCATATAACAAGCCATGCTTATGAGTTGTGAGTAAATACTATTACCCCCTATTCTCCCACTTCAGAATAAAGGTCATTTCTTTTGAAATCAATGGTAGCTATTCATATCCTGTGGTGGGAGAATAAGGCACTGGGTGCCCAGTTAACTGCAATTCCCAAGTTGGCCACCCTACTGCACCCTGCTAATTCCTCTAACTATTTTTCAAAATGTATGTCCACTATACCTAGCCAGCACTGAGATGACCAGAACAGACTACTATCCCAAATGGTGTGGGGAAACCATATGACTTGACATGACACATGCTCTTCCAGTGCTGGACACTCCCAGTAATAGTTGTTATATCAAATTCCAAGAGCAGAATCTTTGTGTTTCCAGCACTCCTGCACTGTAAACATGCCATGAAATTGTAATCTGTGATTGCAGCAAAGAATCCATCACATACATATGATGGGAGGTTACACAAAGCCCACACTATGTCCAGATACTCCTTTTGTCTAGCAGCATAAGCCACCACCACATATTATAAGGTGCTTTTCTTGCTTGTTGCCTGTCAAGGCACTGCCCCAGACTATAAATGGAAGTGTCCATGTATACAACCAACTTCAAATACTAGTCTTAGCTTGTAAAGACATGAAATGCTGAAAAGTCTTTTTTCTGGACCCCAAATACTGGACAAAATTTTCAAGTGTGCCAGTTCGTCATTTAGTGCACCTGAGATGGGACCAGTGGTGGCTCACCCCCGCCTTCTTCTCAGTTCATAGAAAGTGTTATGCCAGCAGGAAGTTGTGACACTGTGTCTGAAAACAACTCCCCAACAACCCCATATTCACCAATGTCATATACTTATGATATGTTCTGTACAAAGTATGCCTTGTTTGGGATTATTTTATGTCTTGATCCGGTAAACATTAATATCCTGTTGAATATATATGCTTGTATCATCACTTGTCTTTACTCCCCCACAGCTAGACACTTGGAGAAAGACAAAGAACTGTGGACCTGGGGAGGGGAGTCCCAGGCGGGGAAAGAAGACACTGCCTGTGTGAATTGAAAACCTGTAGCCTGTTTGTACCATCTCTCAGGGTGAGACATTGCTAATTCAAATCCTGTTAGTATGTAGAAATTAGATGGCAATCTTATATTTGTTTCGTTTGATAACTATTTCTATCATCTTTACACTTGCCACTTACAATCACTTAAAATCTATTTCTCTGTAGTTAATAAATGTGTTTTGTGTTTTTTCTTAACCAGTGTGTTTCTGAGTGAAGTGTTTAGGCAACCTAGCTCAGTAACAAAAGCTGGTGCACATCCCTTCCACTTTGAAGGAAGGGTGGACTGGATAATAAACTCCACTGGTCAGGCTTTTGACCAGGGCAAGACGGTACAGTCCTGGGGTCCTGGGCTGGGGCACTGGCTGGAGCTTCTCTATTGTTTGGTTGGTCAAGGCTGGGGAAAGCATTCATTGAACTAAGTTGAATGCTAAGTGTGTGTCGCCACCTGCTCTCGGACTGGGTGACAACAAGGTGACAATAGCACAGTGCTCTGAGTATGCCTCCTACTGCCCCTGTATGCTCCCTACACCAGGGAGACCGTGAAGGGCTGATGCAGAGGTGATTA
Organism: Emydura macquarii macquarii; assembly: GCF_026122565.2. NCBI lineage: Eukaryota > Metazoa > Chordata > Testudines > Chelidae > Emydura > Emydura macquarii. The sequence continues at coordinate 26,543,226 of NW_027132013.1, forward strand.
TGTCTGTTCTGTGGCAGTGAAGATCCCCCCAACAGCTTTAAATTCCCTTTACACCACCAACTGTCACAAAAGAAGCTTATCAGAGCAGAGAATGTGGCCTAAAGTTTCCCATTCTGTCATCTATGATACTGTGTTGCACATATCTTTCTTAGTCAAGTTAGTGAGAGGAGCTGTTTGGGTATTTAACCCACATCTAACACCCTACATTCCCTCAAAAAGTCCACGCCTGCTTATGGCTGCTGACCAGAGGCCAGACCAGGCTCAAGATTTGCAGTGTCTGACCTAACAGGTCCACCATGTACTCCATTCATAGGTACAGGGAATCTCTGGCATTTCTCCACCTTAAAAGTGAGCTCTGCTACTTGTAGCTGGTTCAGGGAGTTATCCAAAGGAGCAAGGTTCTCCTTCCAGGTCTGGCTGAAATCCATATGATTTCCACCCCTGATTCCAGACAGAGGACTACTAAAATTTATTCTTATTAATGAGTAAACATTTTTATTTTGTGGTTGATGCTTCATGAATATAATTTACACATTCAGAATACATGAACAGGTGGCCTGTTCCAAGACTTTTTAAAGGTGAAGGATCATGTCATTTGAAAAGGAATTTATCATGGATGTGTAAATAAGGTCTGGGATTTAACCTGTGACATCAATGACAGAATAATTGAACCACCCTTAATTTAGCTTTTCCTTGAACAAGTGTCTAGGTTAGTAAACAGTAACGATTCAGCATAAAGAAACAATAGAATATAGACTTTAGGTATATGAGGGAAATGGAATATTTTACCATGAAAAGAGATCTGGGAATTATTTTGAAGTAATTTACACTGGTGTAGGTTTAGAATAATTCCGCTGAATTTGATATAGTACAGCTGTATATTCCTGTATAAATATGAGGAAAATTAGCCCATTATTTCAACATTTAACATAAGTACTAGTTCAGCAAAACTTCTTCCACACTGCTTTTCATATCCCTTTGAATATAGATCTGAACACGCAGGTAAGAGAGTTTCAGTAAAAATGCCAAATAGCTGGCTCATTTTATTTGCTTTCTTGTTATGAATAGATATGTTTAACTTTCTATCTTCACTCTTTCTCATTCTCCCAAACTTTGTGACAGAGTTGGACTACATTACTTCAATTAAGTTATTTTTATAAAGTAAAACTGGACACAAGCCATCTTGTTTGTATGTTTGACAGTAGGGAGTAATATGTTTTGGTAAATACTTGTGAAATATATGTTGCTGCTTGTATTATTAATATTATTATTAAGCTGACTAGGGAGCAGAAAATATCTTGCTACCAGGAAAAAAATGTGCAGTTTCTAAAAGAAACTAAAATAATACTCTATTCCTATGGCCTAGTGGATCAGAGCCATATGCTTTAGAGCAAGCAGGTTGAATGAAGCTATTCATTAATTAAAGATACTGTGATAATGTGAAACACAAGTGGGGTCTAACTCTCTTCTCACATCAGTTTTAGGGTGGTGTAAGTCCACTGACTTCACTAGAATTATTATGGATTAACACTATTTTGTGAGAGAGAAATACTGGAACGTGGGAAGCTCTGAATCTGAAGGATGTGGCTGCAGGATGAGGGTGAAAGGGGATTGAGGGAAGGGCTAAGGATGAGGTGTAGTTTGAAGGCAGGAAGAGTAAAAGTGAAGGGACAGTGTGAAAGTGTGGTCTAAGGGAGGGATAAAGTTAAGCATGATGGGTAATAGAGAAAGGTAAGGGAGGTGGGAGATGGGGTTTGAGGAAATCCTCTTTCCTACACTGAGCCAACAATCTAACCTTCCCCTTCAATTCTCACCCTTACCTGACCTCTTACCTATTACCTAACAGCTACAATTCTCCCTCTCATGAGTATCTTTCATTCATAGGCCAGGCCCAGGGTATTTGCAAAATCTGTGGTTACTGAATTTGTTACAGCATCTACCTCTTGCCAGAAAATTGTGACCAGGAAACTATTTTTAAATCATTTTTCAATGCCATACAGTGGTGGAGAAAAAACCTTCAAATCTTAAGGTTGATTGTGTCTTTATGAATTCAAAAGGCCATCTGAAACAATTGATATAATTGCTTTTCAAAAAATGAAGATTTAAAAATATTTCTCCTGGAAACAAAAGGAAGTACTTCATCCAGAAAACCTCCCACAAATTCCAGTTGTCTTCAGAAGAGCAGTTATGCTAAATTTGGAAACTACATGCCCAATTCCTCAGTCAGTTCCATGTCCCCATGGGCGACGGATATAAGAGGCTTGGGGAGGCTTAGCCACTGCCAGAAGCTCACACTGGGACTCTTCCCCCTCTCTGCCTCCTCTCCGGAGGTCCCTCACCCCCACCCGCCGCTTGCTTCTCTCGAATACCCTGCCTGTGGTGCTCGCTTGGGTGGACCAGCGTGAGCGATGGGCAATGGGGGGAGCTCAGGGAAGGGGGCTAAGCAGGAGCTGGGCCTGGGGTGGAGTGGGAGTGGAGCATGGACCGGGCTTCAGGGGGAGGAGGCCGAGTGGGGGCAGGGTCTCAGGATGGAGCCAATCTCCACAAATGCAAGAGGCACGCACAGCCTATGCATGGGCCTGACCTCTATGCCCACATAGAGTCCCATTGACTGGATCCATTTGCAGGATCGGGGCCAATATTAAATCATTAAACTTTGAAACAGGGATTTCCTGTATTAAAGTAGAAGTCTCAACACAACCTTAACTATGGATGTGTTGCAGTTACAGTTATCAGAACTATGGGGTTATTTCATTGATGACATTATCCATTTTCAAATAAAGAATGTATTTTTTAAAAATATAACTGATGCTGCCACAAAACTTCCTGTCTGCTGCACCAGGTTGTGACAGAATTGAGGTGCAGCTTGCTTCAGAGTACATGGTTATAACTAACTTTGACCCTTACTTAGTTCCCCCTGCCATCCTTACTCTAGTCTCATTCCGTTTCACCCATTTCCTATCACCTCGCTCGTAGCTCTGATCACCTTCACCCCTAACCCCTCACTCTTACCTCTTATTCCCCCTGAAGCTGACAGGTACCCTAGTTAAAAACTGTAAGTAGTTTATAATTTCCTTTCATTCCTACTTAAGTCTTAAAAGTCATGCTTCACATTCAGAAGCACCAATTAGAACTTCAGTGAAGGTATTCTTAAAGAACTCCTGTGTTTACATTAGCAGCTGTAGTGTTGGTTGGCAGTTTGTCTCAAAAAAGATATGGAGAATGAAGTCTTAATAAAATGGCTTAAAGAAGATTGTACGCTCTTTGGTGCAGGGGCTTTCTCCCACTGTCTGTACACCACTGAGTACAATGGGGCCCCTGTCCAGGTAATGTATTTTGGCATGATTGCAATACAAATAATAAACAACAATAATATAATAAATTAACACAATTATTTGCTGGGTGCATTTTTTTTAAGCACGTGAATGCTTTCTCAAAACAATTTGTATGTGTTTATATATCTGTTTGTTCCCCAACAGATCTGTTTCATATCCAACGTGGTCTTACAGGGAAGTCATAATACTGCATATGTGATATCCCATTAAGTTTTCAGGGATTCAGTTAATTCTTTAGCACATTTTTCTTACATTTAGGATGTTATATAAATGATATAAATAATAGAGAGGGATTGAAGTTGCAAAATTCAGAATTAGATTCCAGTCTAGATTTCAAAAGTTCAGTGATGGTTAGCTCTAGGGTTTTAGTTTAGTCCATCATAAATTCTATCCACTGCAGCTAACAACAGTGGCAGAACCAGGACTAGAATACAGGTCTCCTGGTTCCCAGTCAGATATGGGTCATTGGTAAAAAACAGATCCAGATCCAGTTTCTCTTAGATAAAGAGTATCCTATCTTCCATAATTTCTTAATTCTTTGCAATCTGCTCCAGCATTATCACCACAACCTGAAAGACCCACTTAGACAAACAAGTGAATTCTAAAATAGACTAGAATTACTATTCTGACATTACTGCTGTGCACACAGCTTCACAGCTTGTAGCGGCTTCTTAAAAGAAAGCCATTATAACTTCTCAGTAGTGTACTGTAACAGTAGACCCAGGGCGAAGATCAGGTTATATTTAAGTGGTCAGAACTTCAGGAATAAATTCCAGACATTGATACATGGAGAAATTGACATTTCTAAACATTTTACTGTATTCCAACACAATCACCCCTGGAGATGGCCTGTCAATTTCCATTCACTTTGATGGGGGTTGTAATATATATCTACCAAGATCAGCCAACCCCATACTCCAGGATAGCCAGACTCAATCAACAGGGAACTTTCAAATATACTCTCTCTCATTGTGCCACGCCTGATTCATTTAGCGTTTTTTAATTCCGAGCCCACTGATTCTCAGCACAATGTGTAGGCAGAGCTGTGCTTTTATCTTTCATGGTGTCAGCCTTTGCAGGTGCATTTTTTTCAATGGATTTCTGTTCTACTAATTTGCAAGAAAAAAAGAACTAAAATATTTGCTACATTTTTGTTTTCTCCATCACCCACCTGCAAGCACCACATATTACTGCGCCCCCAACTGTAGAAACCAGACTGTGGGGAAAATCCTGCACACTCCCAGAGACCTTCAGCTAAGGTAGAATCAGTGTGGTCGCTAAGACATTGTAGAAAGTTGCAGAAAGATAGAAGACAATGAATCTCAGTCCTGTCAGCTATCTCCTAAATTGTTGGTAGTCTGAGAAAAATCAGGCAAAAGTGGTCTGAGTTATGTTTTTGTAAACTTCAGATTGAATTGGCCCTCAAAGTACAGAAGAAATTACATGATTATACTAAATTATATACAGGATCCTTTACCAAGGGTGTTGGACACACACAGACCTGTAGTTCTGTCTGGCTCTCTAGCTGCCTGACTAGACATGGTTTATGTTGTCTAAGTCTTGGTCTGAAATAAACAGTAAAGGATATCACTGCTAATGTACTCTAAGAAATATGCATCCAAAATAATATAATTTAATAAACCAAAAGGCATCTTCAGGTAATAGGAATATATAATTATTCTCAACATACTATGAAGTGAAAAAACAAAATGCACAGCAATATTAATACATATTCAACAATTAAAATAGATATTAAGTGCTTATTCATTATGCTGTGATGAAGAATTAAAGTCAAATACTCCAACAAGAGTGTCAGAATAAACATAAAAAAATGAAGTCATGAGAGAGTCCTGAAGGACCTGGCCATTATGAGACACAAAATAGTCAATACAAGTTGTTGAACAGCAGTGTACATAGGCCACTGTATTTTAGATACTTTTTTGAGGCTGGGAAGCCAGTCACTAATACTGTCCTTTGTGTTTTGCCGTGGCAACTCCTTGCTACAGGGTTCTTTTATATAGATACTCAATATTTGAATGCATGCTAGCATGACTTATTCAAATGGAGAAATATATCCTATTTCATTCTATTTTTAGTCATCACTAGCTTATAGTTTCCTATGTTAATTTTTGTTGTTCAGGAACTAAATTATGCCTGGATTTATAATTTGGAAAAATGTTATAGGTTTATGGTAGTGATGGCATTGACTACACGCCATATACCTCTTTAATGAGCTTTGTCATCTCCATATCATGTTCTGTAATGAATGCTATTTGATCTTCAACAATCCACGGCACTTTTCAGAAACCAATTTAACTTGCATACAACTACATATAATGAACTGCAACATATAAACTCTATTCTGATTATTAAAATATCTGGCAGATATTTAACAACCTTCACCCTAGAATAAAAGCTGGTGTATGGTATTTTTCTTGGCAAAATATCCTTAGCTCTTTAGAAGCCATGATTTTGGACAGCTATCTTTTTTCAACAATAATGAAATAAAGGTAACCAAAAATGTCAATCCTGTTTGCTGCAACTAATTTACCATCTCATGCAAAGCAATGAGGGGCAGCACCACTGAAGTTGATGGAGCTATGCCAGGTTACATCAGGTAAGGATCAGGCCCTGAGTCTGCAATCTGCTGGCAGAGCCAAAGGCAGAGGTGGATGTGAGAGGGACTAACATTCATACAATAAGTATACAGTACTTGCCATAGGAGGTTTTACTCTGAACAGAACTGTGTTTCTGAGTCCATTGTCATCACTATCCATTGTCACTATCTGCCCTGAAGGATGGACATTCAAAATTTCACCTACAGATGCCAACAGGGGAGGAAGATAAATGATATATAAAAGATTATTTTGTCTGAATGAAATTTACTCCCAACTTAAGGCCTCTTTATACTACTAGAATGATGTAATTGGGAATCAGGCCCTCAGAGTGACGGAAAATGGACCCAAGCAACAAAATCTGAATCCAATTCTAGATTTCCAACACTCCAAAGCCTGGAGTCATTGAGATATGGTTTAGCTCATTATAAAGAAAGAGGCCACTTACACAATATGGTTATAGATTCAGTCTTAGGTCATACTATCTACCCCACCCCTTTCCCCACAAAGTTCAGGGACATTCCGGACCAGGTTCAGGGCCAACTCTAGTAGAGATTGATGTTATAGGTGAACCATCAACTTGAATATCACATATTTTCTAAATATTTTGTGCCTACTATAATTAAAAGATTCTCATAGAAACAGCACAAAAAAATCCTATTTTTCAAATTGTTGTCTTTTGTGCATGTGACAGCACTTTCTGTGCAATCAGTTACATTGTTCCCTTCTAATCAGTTTCTCTCTTCCTGAAAAGTTTCTCAACAGGAAAACAGAAGTATCATATTAAAGATAATGTTAATTAGCTTAACTATAGGCATTGTTACCAACTCTTCCCTTAATTGTTAATTATGTGTATTGCAATAGTATCTAGAGGCCTCAATCAAGATTAAGGAGTCCTGTTGTGCTAGGTGCTACACAATTATGCAGTAAGGAAAATAGTAAAGAATGTGCTCCATGCAGTGTTGCTCAGCATGCATATAAGGACTCTTGGTTTGCTACACATTAAAAAAAATCCCTTTGATGTTTGTACCATCATGATCGCAATCACCGTTCTGTATCAATGAACTGGTTAGAGAGGAATTCTTGTTGGACTGAGCTGTGGGTAATCAAAGTGAAAAAAAGCTTTAAAGCTGAGCTTAACTGGCAGCTAACTTATGTCAGTAATACCTAAGCTTTGCTTAACCCACTAGCTTCTTTCTCTACTCATGATTATTTTTCTACTGATGCTCATGATTTTACCACCCGATGAGCAGTGCAGATTGCTCTTCTCCAGGCATGTCTGGTAGTCCAACAAAGAGATAACGGTCAATAATATTTTGCCTAATTAGCTTTTCTTTCAAAGCATTCATTAGTGAATTTGACTGGGAGTATCAAAAAAGTGTAAAGGAGTTAGGTGCCTAAATCTCATTGAAATACATTCCAAATCTAACAAATTTGGAGATTGGCGGTGAGTTCCTACACTCTGCTTTTAAGACACACATTAAAGAAAAGCAATTTTGTTCATCCTTCAAAGCACTTTCAGGTACCAGGTGTTTATATTTTCCTAGAAGAAGTGTATCAAGGAACTAAAACTTCAGTAACCCTGCAGGGAAAGTAGGTGCTAAGAAATAATCTTTTTTAAAAGTTGGATGTGTGTAACTGCTTGTTTATTTTGTGCACACAACTATAGTTGTGTGTCCAAAATATATAATCACATAGATGTAGGTGTACAATCTCACACACATTTTTGGGTGCCCAACTATTAAAGAAATCAAATCCAAGATCTCTAAAGTCAAAGAGATAGTTGAAAACCAGGGAAGAATGTTTACATTGAAAATGGAAATGTGTACACTGGGAATGTGTACACTTGCTTAAGAATGTGTGACTTTGCTGCAATCAAGGGAGTTGCTTCTGCTCTTTTCATGAGGGAATTTGGTCAACAGGCTATATTGTTTCTATCTATGCCCACGAAACCTATATATGTTCAAATGCTACTGTTTGGAACACAGTTTCCTGTTAACAAGTTTGCAGTTACCATAGCCCGTCAAACTCAGGTTTCACACGCAATCCAACCACAAATACTGTACAGCTGAGAAACTGATAAAGTCCTTGATAAAAGAAAAAAACATGTGAGCTGAGTCACTATAACTGCAGCTGCAGTAAAACAAATGTTATTTTTTCTCCATTAACAAAGAAAGCAAAACCCTCTCCTAGGCAGAGCCATTATTCACTCATTGCTCCTGTCCTAACCAGGTTCTATATTCAGCTATATTCTTTATTCAACATTAGCAGAGGGCCAGATTCTGTCCAGCGCCTGCCCAGCTGTGTAAGGAACTTCCACTCCCACCTGGTTTGTATTGCTGCACAGAGTCTGACCAGAATCCTGGTGGGAAGCATAGTCTCTGCTTTGCAAGAGCTAGAAAGTAGGCAAGTTAAAGGCAGGGTCATCCCTTTGCCTATGCTTTCTACACACCAGTTAGCAATGTTGGCCAGGTGGAAAGAGAAAGAGAAGTATGTTCTCTTCAATAGTAATACGCCGAGTAGGCCAACATGTCCTACCTGGAAGATCACAGAAGGTAATTTGGTTGTTTAAGCCAAAATGTCGTCTGGGGACTCTGGATGCTGTGCATCCCCTTAGGGTACAGGGGCATTTTACCAATCAGCCAGCTGTCCAAGCCACTGCCAATTACTGAGATTGACTACCAGTTATTCTGCTTGCTGCTTTTAGTCATTGTCAGGCCACTGTAGGCATAAATGAGGCAAACTGGGAAAGGGGGGGTTAGATAATGAACATGTGAAGTGAGCCTGGCTCTATGCATTCTCTCTCTGAATATGCTGGGGCAGATGGCAGTGAAAAACAGGAAGTCTGGATACATTTTAGAATTGTCTATAGGGGGAAATTTAGCTGTCAGACTAGCAGCTTAACATTGCCTACTTAACAACTTTTTTTTTTAGTGACATGACTAACTCCTGCTTTTGCCCAGTGATTGATTTGTTTGGTCAGCTATGTAACATTATTTTGATTGACATATCTCTGTAACTTTGGGAGTATAAGAGGGAGGTAGCGAGTCTGAGTCAGACCGATTGCTTCGTGGACACATTTGGGCAGATCTCCAGGAGCAGACAGAGGGACCGGTCATCTGGAAATCTATGACTGGTTCACCTGAAGACTGCCTCAAACATGTGGAGTAACTATCAAGTTTTGGGGTACTCTAACCACCTATTGCATTTGTATGTGCTTAAGACTAATCAGTGGAGACATCCAGTAAAAGTGATTCTGATGGGAATTGCTGGAGACCAATAAAGTAAAGCTTTAAGTTAACAGCACTTGGTTCTGACTTGTCTATGTCAGCCATATAGCAGGCAGAGATACTGTGTTTCCTTTGGTTTATTTCCTAATAATGACTAAAAATTACTGGGCTGAGGAACCCTGGGTAACATTAGCATCCCCTCTAATACACTTGAGGGTGCCTAAGGATAAACTGAGCTTAGAGTCTGTGCCTGTATCTTCTATTTCTCCTCTGGTTACTAGAAATTATTCCTTTACAAATCATCTGACGGCAGAAATTCAGGAGACTTTGGGACTAATTCTCTGTTCATTTATGTTAGTGTAAATCAGGAGGAACCCTACTGAATTCAGTAAAATTATCAGTTTAAAACCAGTGTAAGTGAAAGGAGATTCAGATCCCTTATCTGTACATACCCAGCAGATCTGATTGCAGAGTTTTACTAGACATATGCTCAGATACAGCTTAAGGTATCTATTATTGTTCTGGCACTCTCATCCACTACCAAACCAAGAAACTATATTAACCATTAACATGGGCATTCCACGATATATTGAGGATGAGAAACTGAGAGAAAATCAATTGTAGAGGGAGCATATGTGGGACAAAGCACATTAAACAAATTGTGCCGTTTTGATCTAGATGCATTTTAGTTTATTTTAATATGGGCTGCAAAAATCCACATCAAGTAGAAAAAAGTGCCATTTCCAAAATGTATATTGGTCTCAAAAGAAAGATCTGTGTGCTGTTTATGGTTGACAAGCAACATTTGCTCTAGACAACCATTCCTCAGTGAACAGGGAAATTTTCCCCAGTAAAACTGGTATACAACTGCTTTTAAAGGGGAATTTGCAACTTTATAAAATTAAAATGTAAAATTACAGCGCTACATAGTCCCCAGGAGTGACTCACACTAATTTGTATGCAGATTATCTGATGATCACAAAGTCATCTACCACAGGACAGTTGCCATTTGGGGATTTCTTGTTACAGTGAGCTGTTGCTATTTGATACCACCTGCAAAATCACACAGTATATAAATAGGCTTGGAAGGATTAGATTTATATTCAGAAATGTCAATTTTATGTACACACAGAGTCCACGAAAAAATATTTCTATTGATAATAGTTAAAATTTACATATAGGCCAAGTAAGAAAAACACTGCTTGAGAACTTATTAGAGTTTGATTTAAGGATATTTTCTTTGTATATTTTGCCATATGCTGTTGACAATTTGTGTTTTAACAGTTATAAAGCTTTACATTTTTTAATCTTAATGTGTATTTCCATTGAATAATTATTGTCTGATTCCATCAAATAACGCACACCTGAGAATTTAAATTGATAAAAATTGAGAAAATGCTTAAAAATAAACATTGATATTATCCATTGAAATTATTAAAAAATATGGAATTTTGCCAAGCCTACATATAAAGAAACAGTTCTATCTTTTGGATGAGATATAGGATAACATGCCTGGGGCCTGTCTACATGGTGCTTTAGTCCCCACGAGAGGGGTATACATTTTAGTCTGCCTCAGTGTCTTGTGCACTAATTATCCCAGTGGATCCTGCTAGTGTGCACTAAAAGTCCCCTAGTGTATGTTAATGTTGTCCAGATTCAAATGTAGTTCCTACTGTGCAGTAGGGAACTTTTAGTGCATGGCAAGAGGCTCCATGTGAACCAGTTAGGGTGTGGCATGCTACTGCAGACTAAAATTTTCACCCACTTGGTGTAGACCAATGTACCTTGTGGACATGCCTCTGGTCCCTAATGGTCCCACACCACTTTCCATAAGAGATTACAACCCAGAGAATTGGAATCTGCCTAATAACTTCCCTTGAGAGTTCCAGTGGAGAAATTATACTTCACTGCTCTCCTAAAACTTCTTTGAAAGTGGCTGGGTCAAATAAATTCAGTGCTGATTGACACCTTGTACAATTACACCTGACATCAAAGGGATTGTGCAGAATGTAAGTCAGTGCTGGATTTGTCCAAAGCCTGCGAAAAGAAGCCAATAGATCAAATTCTACTCTCAGTTGCACTGATGAAACCCCAGTGAAATTAACTGAGTGGAACTCAGAGAAGGATTTGGCCTTAGAAAAGTATGGTTCAGTCCGAGAAGGAATCTATTATTATTAGCCACACAGTATTAAAAATTGAACTAAAGATTGCAAAGCATGGATGTTTTATTTTAGCCAGGAATGTTTTTGAAATTCCAGGAGCAGTTTGCTCACTGCAGCAAGCCTAATCCATTTTTAACATCATTTTTTTGTGTATTTCAAACTTTCTCATTTGGCAAGATAATTCCTCTTAAAAACAGAAGTTCAGCATGAGCATGACAATGCAGCAAGCCATGAGGCAATAAGAGCCAAGCCAAATATTTGTTGCTGCGTATGCTACTGTGAAATAGGACTTCATACACTGGAAATAGCACTAACATTATCAAACTAGTCCCAACCAACCAAAGAGCTAATGAAGTGCAGGGTCTGAATTATGTAGGGTGAGTGAACTAAATGAAAATACATTAATAACTGTGGAACTGCAGTGACTATCTGGGATTTCCCACCCTCTGTAATGTTTAATCTGAATTTCACAAAGCAACATCTCTTAAACCATCACGGTGAAATAATATGAGATTTGTTTGGAATAAAACGTACAGCATATGTGAATTGAACCTAAGGAATAGAATAAAACACAGATGACATTTGACCTACAGGGATGAAGACATACTAGGGGAAGAATTTCAATGAAGATGGAATCATTACCTGCAATTTTGTGTAGCTGAGTCCTCTTCTGAGCCTAACACCCACCACATGTCACTTAAAAGGTGGTTTTAAATGGATCCATATGTCTAGCCTCCCTCAGAGTTGTATTTGGCAGTGTATCCGTTTATATTTTATACAAAATATGCGGTACTGTATTGAGCACAGTCTAAGGGCAATTACAATAGTGATGATATCTGCAATGTTTGTACTATAAGAGACATGGGCAGAATTTATACTAAAACCTTATTTACTGGCAAAGTGGCACAAATGTATAAACTATCTTGGTAGCTGAGCTCTCTTTTAAAAGGGGGAATATTCTCATCTTCCTCTTGGATCAGGGGACTCTCTTACTGTCCTCACACACTAAATTTGTGCTGTGAAGTCTTTGGTATTCCCCCTTTCCCTCCTGACAGGCGTAAGCATACTGGGCTCCAGATCCCACTCTTTTCCTCATCAGCAAGGATAGTCTTGGTGAAGGAGTCATTTGAGAGAATTCACTTTTCTCACTCTTCATCCCTTCCCCCACTGTCATCCAAACCATTCCTGTGCTGTCCCTCCATTCTCCCTCCTCCCTCCTCCCCCCTACTATCACGATCCTCCATCCTACTTACTCGCTGCTGCTCTGTGATCTCACCATCCTTTCCCTGCTTCACACTTTCCTCCATTTCTCTTGCTCCCTCTAACCCCATGCCCTCCATATCCTTCATCTTGCTCATGCTCTCACACCATTTGTTCAGCCCAAAACCTTTTTTTTATTTTTATTGATTTACAGAGGCCACTTCAGGTCATTACCTCCTATGTTCATCCAGAGGTTTCCCCTCCCCCCCCCCCATTTGAGTGCAGCTCTCCATAAGCCTCACAAGGCCCTCTGAGTGAAGGAAAGCAGCCAGGAATCCAGTCTCTTATAAGTGAGCCCAGACATATTTGCTCTCGCGAGTTCAAATCTCCGGAGAATACCTCGTTGAACTTCTGAAGTTTAGTTTTGCATGGAATTTGTAATAACAGGAAAGAGAAATATACAGCTTTTCAGTGCTTGGAATGGCAAAGTGTCATGTGGTTAGGAAAGGTATGTCTGGGATTAGCGTATAGCTGTTACTCAATCTAGAGACAGAGGAGCTTTGTGTGGTGAGTTGAGGCATCTTTAGCAAGGCAGACCAAAATACAGACATACGGCTGAAGCTGAACTGGTTTCGACTGACACAGACAAGTTACAATCACAAGCACAAGACATTAACATTTTTTCTCTGTTAGAAAAATAAAATCCCAGTGCTGGCCACCTTCAGACTAAACTTTTAGTACAGGGCAGACCTTCTATTCCTCAGAACCCCAATTTGGAGAGTCAAGGAGGAAATCTGTAGATCATCGTCAGTAGGCAGAGGTCAGTTGCTCTCTTTGTGGAGCTAGAAAGAAGGGAGGCTGCTTGTTTTTCCTATAAAGTTTCCATCCTTAGCTACTACAGTCTGAAGTTGTATTAGATTTCTAGTCATAAAATAAAAGAAGCAAGCAGGTGGAGGGGAGGCCTTAAAAAACAGATATACTGCTCATGTTTCCAAACAGTGGCATTGAGACAGAATTATAGTGAATGGTATAAAAAGCTGGTCTTATACAGAAAGTAGTGTCGGGCTTTCTATTCCTGGGTACCTACTTGCAATTTTATACACACACACACCAACTCAATGCCCGATTCACAAATACAAAGGAGACATTGCAGCAATACACTCTGCTACTCCATATGCAATTATCTGGCTTAACCATCCGAATGTAAAATTATACGTGTTGCTCTACATTTATATCAGCCATACGAAGAAGACGACGACTTGCAATTAATTTAATGATAGAGAGAGAAAGTGAGTCATAGAAATTTGATTGGAATAGAAAAATTCCCTAATGTAATATACGGAACAGCAAGAACGTTTCTGCAGAGATATACCTGTGTAATAAAATTTGTGCAATACGTGTAGTGAAAGGAAGGGATGGAAAAAGCCTCATTGTAAATTATGAATTTAAACAAGATTTTTTAAAAAGCGACCCTGATACAGTTTGAGCATTTTCAAAGCCAACTTGGAGATGAAGGCCCAGATTTTTAAAGGTATGTAGGCACTACTGTGTTCACCATTGCAAAAACGCTTAAAGCACTTTTGAAAATGAGAATTATGCTCCTAAATCCATTACGTTTTGCAACACTGAGCGCAGCACCCCCTAAATACCTCTAAAAATCTGGGCCATGGTGCATATCTGGTAAAAATTATGTAGGCAGAAAATAGCACTCGAAAGAAAAGAAACTGGCCAATTTCTTATTTCCAATTGATAGACAATTGCTACACACTTCACCACCAACCAGGATCTATTTGGTTTATATTTTATGCAAAACCTTTCCCAGCTGGATCCCCTGAGGATCAGTTTATGGGGAGCATGTAAGCATGTTATTGTCAGTAGGCAAACACCAACATACATCATAGGCCAAAAGGTTTCTGCAAGAGATTTCCATGGAGACTATAAAGTTTGACGACATGGAGCAGCAATGCACACTACTAGGGTGTGATTTCTAAAACACACTAAAGTGTTGTGCGTTAACTGATCCGTGTAGATCCTGCTAGTGTGAACTAAAAGTTCCATGGTGCATTTTTAATATAGTACTGTTTCAAACAGGGTTACATTAAAACACACTAGGAAACTTTCAGTTTGTGCCAGCAGGGTCTACACAGACCAGTTAGTTATGTTCACTGTCATACACAGGGAAGTCAAATATGACAAAAATCTAGCACAGACACAGAGATCAGTTGCATATGGCTGATATTCTCGCCAACTTGTGACAGAGACTTCATTATTACCATCAGCAGCACCAGTAACAATATTATACCAGAGAACGCTAGTGCTTCTACAGATTCACACATGTGAGGAGGCAGAGGAAATAACTACACTTATCTGTTAGCTAACCACACATACTACATTTCAGCAGGCTCAAAAAAGTGACCCTGGGAAACCAAGGAAAGATCATCAAGGGACTTTTTACTCAAATAGAGAGAGACATTTACTTACCTATCCTAACAATTATTTGTTAATTAAATAACTAGACTGTATTTGTAGTGCCATTTATTCTGTGCAACAATTTTCATGTCTGTGAAGTAAAGTATGTGCTCTTATAACAATTGGAATTTATCTCTCAAATCCTAAACATTATTCTTCCTTGGTTTCTTCACACAGTAATGAATATTCTAATCACCCATCCCACCTGTTCAGAGATCTTCATTGAGCTGCAGGCTCCATTGCACCCCCACCATAAACTCCAGATACTCTTCCCTCTGCCCTCTCGCTTCCATCAACAAAGTAGAAACAGGACAGTTCCTTTCCATCAACATGCTCTTCAAGATAGCTTAGCTGCCACATTGTAATGGCCAGTGCTCCATGTGTTGGTTCTGGTAAATTGAGAGAGATGTAAAATATTGAGAAATACATGCACTGTTGGTTTGCTAGGAAACATTTCCCACCCTCCAATGTTTAAAATAATGTTTTATGAAAATAAAGAACCAATTAATCTGACCCAGGTGTAAGCAGCAGACACAATTCTGTAAAAGTAAAGGTTCTGAAGTCAAAATGCACCCACATAGTACTCTGTACAATTAGCCCCCAAATATTACAAGCAGCTATAGTTTTCAGATGGTTACTATTGGCTTCTAGAGTATTGTGCATTTCTAAGGGCAGAGGAAGTGATTTCTCCATGTAACATGATTAAATATTACTTTAATAACATGGAAGTGGAGGTCTCCACTGATGGATGATACAGAATATTTTCTTAAGAGTGTTGGTAACTACCCATTCAGTAGTTCCTCTGGAGAAATTGGCCTATAAAACACCATCATGTCAGACAACATCTTAGAACTGTGGGTCTAGATCCTCAGTTCATGTAAATAGACATAACTCTGTTGAAGTCATTAGAACAACACTAATTTACACTGAGGATACGGCCTGTATTCTTTATTTAAAAAGAAAAAAAAATTGGGGGAGGGGCATTTTAAAAGGCAGTTAACTGACAATATCAGAAACTGAAGTCTTTAGTTACCCGCACATGAGGTACAGCACAGGCAGTGCCAGCTTCCATCACACCCCTGCAAGTGTGCCTCAACCCTGAACTGGGGAAGCGAGGGATTAGCTCAGACTTCATGCTCGTTTCGATCCTTGGCCTCTGCTGAGACTGCCAACAATTCTGCCAATTATCTGCCAGTTATCATAGAATCATAGGACTGGAAGGGACCTCAAGAGGTCATCTAGTCCAGTCCCCTGCACTTTTATGGCAGGACTAAGTATTATCTAGACCATCCCTGACAGGCGTTTCTCTAACCTGCTCTTAAAAATCTCCCTCCTTCTTGTAACAACCTTTTATGTACTTGAAAACTGTTATGTTCCCTCTCAATCTTCTCTTCTCCAGACTAAACAAACCCAAGTTTTTCAATCTTCCCTCAGAGGTCATGTTTTCTAGACCGTTAATCCATTTTGTTGCTCTCCTCTGGACTTTCTTCAATTTGTCCATATCTTGCCTGAAATGTGGTGCCCAGAACTGGACACAATACTCCAGTTGAGGCCTAATCAGCACGGAGTAGAGCAGAAGAATTATTTCCCGTGTTTTCCTTACAACACTTCTGCCAATACAGTCCAGAATGTTGTTTGCTTTTTTTGCAACAGTTACACTGTTGACTGATATTTAGTTTGTGATCTGCTATGACCCCCAGATCCCTTTCCACAGTAGTCCTTCCTAGGCAGTCATTTCCCATTTTGTATGTGTGCAACAGATTGTTCCTTCCTAAGTGAAGTACTTTCCATTTGTCCTTCTCGAACTCTGAGTGGCTATTTGTCCAACAGAAATTGGATTGATTTCACCAGCAAATTTTGTGTTGACCACCAAACAACTTTTGAACATGAAGGCTTTGAACAGGTATCTAAGAAGTAAATCACACAGTATGTGATTTATATGTTTTAAAGTAGAAGAGCTTGATGTGTCAATTGTATTGCCTAAGATATCCTCTTCTTAACTTTATTATTGATTTTTCCATATGTTCTTTAATTATCCTGACTATTGGCTCCTCTCCATTTTCAATTTTCTGGAAGAAATTCAACATAATGTTTAAATTATATAAACACACATTCCTAGAGGTCTTATCTCTAAGTAGTTCTAAACATTTTCAGCAAAATAGCTTCATCCTGGGGCATAAATGTTATGACACATTCAAAAGAAACCCATACAAATCTCTGTAGTCTAATTCCTGTGAAAAAAATGTACTTATAACTAATGCAGTTTACTGCAACTCCAAAGTTCCATCTAACAAGTATTTAGTCTGTATGAAATCATAATTGTCTCTGTACAGATTTCCTTTTAGCTCATATAATAATTCTAATTCATAATGTGGCGATATTTTTTTAAAGTCTTTGAAGTTCTTTTTGCAACAAATACACTGATAAAACTTTTAGCCTATGACAGACTTCTACATCTGTTTTGTGGTGAAAATGCACTTTTCCTATCTAAAGTCTGAATGAATAGACTTTATGCAAGTGAACTGGAGAAGAGAGGGACCTGAAAACCAATACCACCTAAGTTGGGGCCAGGAAGGATACAACTTATGAAAAGTGTTTGGGGAGGGAAGAGAGCTGCCTTCTTAAGTTCCAGTGACATTTTTGTGATTCTCTTCACTTGATGTGTCAGCCAGGACACAACCAAACAAGAAGAAGTTACTGTGAGTTCATCTTTGCAGAAGTGGCATACCTACAGATGCAGCACATACAGGTCTCATGGTCTGGAACAAGTTTTCTGGGAGACCACATTTCTCATAAGGCAGACAGCAGTGAGGAAAACTGGGAAAGCTCTTGCTGTCA
Source organism: Emydura macquarii macquarii (assembly GCF_026122565.2). Lineage (NCBI taxonomy): Eukaryota > Metazoa > Chordata > Testudines > Chelidae > Emydura > Emydura macquarii. The sequence continues at coordinate 26,561,075 of NW_027132013.1, forward strand.
TCTCCCAATGCTGAACTCTCCAGAACCACTGGCAGGACACGCTCAGTGGCAGGTTCCTGCCTCTGGAATCTCCTTCCCTGGTGGTCCAACACAGCTTGATTCTATCAAGCGTCAGGAGACAGTTAGTTCACTGGGTTTATTATCTGTTTGGTTTTGTTTTATTGTTTGTTAATTTTTATCATTTTGCTCCTCAGAATGATAAAGTTAACATCCTTAAGAGCAGCAGTAGTTTAATGTTACCTATCCCTGACAGTTATGTAAGATACATTCTTTAATTGTACAATAAGCGCTAGTGGCAAAGGCTATAGTCACTCTGTAAAATTAGAAAAATTAAATTGCCTTAATTGAAGAAGACAGTGCTAGAATCCTTAGTGGCAAGAATAGGGGATGCTGGAAGGGCATAATAATCAATGGAATGGAGTAAAAGCTATAGTTGTGCGTAGGAGCAGGTTGTTTATAAGGCAAAACTAACTATTTTTCAGGACCAAGACAAAATTGACTTCTGCTGTGCCTCTCCTCACCTTGTGAATACCACTCTGATTGATAAAATCATAGTTCTTGTAAGTCAATCTTTTTTAATTGCTGAAAACATTGTGTCAGACTCAGCCATGTTGCAAGCAGGTGCTATGCCATTTTAGTTGATGGAGTTGCACCTGTTTACATGCTGGCTAAATTTGGTCCATGGGCTTAAAAAGCTGTTGGGACAATTAAACCTCAAAGATGGCATTTTTCCCCACCCTTCCTTTTCTCAGTCTGCTTGTTATCCTGCACAGAGAGTTACGTCCACTAGCATATCTCCAACTAGTCAGGCTAAGGTCAGAGGAAGTCTCTTTTTTAGTTCACTGTGTGGAGCTTCTGTCTACCAACTGCAAAGACCCAATTTTGAATTTGATAATAACATCAGATAATGTACATGGTATGTGCACACAGCAAATCCGCCATCAGAGTGAAAACTCCACTAATTTGTGATGGCAAATCAAATGTCTGGCCACCAGTCACCAGCTAAAACATTGTCACTTTAGAAATTCACCACAGAAAGATACATAAATGCTGCCATGTCTCTCCGGACCAGTGCAGAAAATCATTGTGATGTGATAAGGTCTTGTGAATGGCACCTAGGGCTTGAGCAAATTCCATTAAGTCAATGGAAAAAGTGCCTTTGGCTTTGAATAAGGTGCTTAAACTGTAGTCAGAATTACCGGAATTGCACATACACATGCAACCTAAGTAACTGGGCTCAAAACAGAAGTAACTGGGCAAAATTGAATGACCTGTGGCATACAGGTCAGAGGAGATGATTTAATGGTCCCTTTTGGCCCCAAACTCTCAGCTCATTCCGTTAATGCAATTGCAAGTGAACTTATGGGAAATATGTGAGCAAATTAGGTGCACAAATAAGCATGGAAATTACATGAACATATGCAAGCAAATGGATGACTGTGGTATTATTACCTTTATTTTTGTCCAGCTATCCTGGAAGAAGGACAGGAGACACTGGATATGGTTTAATTAGGCCACAACTTCATTCTGCAATGTCCAGGAGTACCTGGCAGATAAAAGTGTACAGTGCAAGTAATTCCATAATCATTTCAATATATATCTGGGGGGCTTTGTCAAGCCCTCCCCCTTACCCATCCTGGTTCCCAGCCAGCCTGTTGCTGGGACCTCACCATTCCCCTTCTTGAATCAGAGCTAAGGGGGAATTATATATGGGGATGGACAGGAGCTCCCTGCGGTAACAGTCATGGTCCAAACCCACCCCCCACACCCATTTCCGCTCTTTTAAATAATACCTCCTTTAAATCCTTTACCAATCCATTTTATCTGATCACTGTAGCTCTTCCCTGCACTGGACGTCAGTCCCATGTTTACATAATGAGTTGTGACATCATAACCTAAATCCCATTTATGTTCACCCCAACTAAGCACACACACCCCAAAATCCACTATGGGGAAGCCAAAAAAAAAACACCCACTTCGCCTTGGCCAATCTGGCATTGAGGGAAAAATTCCCAAGAAAGAAGCGATCAGCGCAGTGCCCTTAGTGGATCCTGACCAAACCTAGTATTTCACCATGTCGATGGGTGGGAGATGCTCTGCCTGGTCCAGATAAAAGAGGGATTTTCCTCAGTGGCATGGCTCTATATTGTCCCCCATCTCTTCTGGTCACCTCGGATGGGTGAAACTGGATGGGTTAATGTCCCCACATTGACCTTGTCTGCAGCTGCAGCTGAAAATTACTCCCTGACTCTTTAGCCCTTTTTCAACAAGTCAGACAATAACCCCCAGTGCTTAATGTGCAGTGAGGTCATTTTAAAGTGCTTATTGGGATAGCCTCCACAGAATCATTTTTGTGATGTTTCCAAGTAATGCATCTGTCATCATATCCATTTGACGATAAATATATTTGATGACATATCTGATTCAGAGCATAGCTCTGAAACACATTTATATTTACAAAACTCAGTATCAATAAAATGTATTATAACATATACAATAGTATAGTAAAAATGTACATATATCTAGAATATTATATAAAGTTCTCCAATAAAACTTCTGTGAATGGCCACAATCACGTGAAGACTTTTTTTATTACAAAAAACACCCTGCAATCTGAATTTCAAAAGTAATTCTATGATGCAGTTCTGGTATACAGTGAAGTTAACACTTCTGGAAGTGTCTACTTAAGTCAGGCAGCCCCAACCATAGACTGAGATGGGCACCACCAGTACCTTTGTAGACACAAGTGTGGTCTGGACTTAGTAACTGTGCTTACTAGTCAGTCTTGAGTGTTTGCAGCATGGATACCTAGAAACCAAGCATGGCACCCATTGTCTCTACCATGGGGGTGAAGGGAGGGTACTGTAGCCTTGGAAAATGGAAGTGGATATTAGGGAAATTGTTCAACTCCAGGAACTTCAGCAGCCTAGATACAATTTGCAGGCAACTACTCCACTAAAATGCAGACCAATCTGGAAGCCCTGTCTTCAATTCATTTGGGCCACTTATTGGAGTAACCTGATTGGTGTCTCCGTGGACCTGGGCACTCCCTGGAATGGAGGAATTCAAGGCCCTGGAACTCCGGAGTGGAAAGGGAAAAAAAGGAGTGAAATAGAACCAAGCTGGTAGTGGAGAGGGGGCGCTTCCCAATCTGGCTTTCTCCCCTTTTTCCCTGAGTGGATGGATCTGTGTGCTATGCCTTCCCATGATTCTCCCTTCAACACACAAGTGGGTAAAAATCCAGACCCAACACAATGACTGAGACACAAATTGTCAGTAGGACTATAGTGGGGACCTATTTGAAAATCATCCCAATCTAAACCAGCACACACTGGGGAACATACAAACCAAATATATTTAGATTACCTGGACTATTACCATCTTTGTTTATTTTTATGTTTAAATTTTTTTTAGATTTTTTAAAATGCATATGCAAGAGCTGAGCACCCTGACAATAATTAAATAATGGTAACAAAACTACCTAGCAGCATAAATGTTAATATACAAATAAATTAACCTTCCAAATTCTCAGGTAAACTTATTCTGATGCCCTATTTTAGCATTCTCTTTGCAAAGAAATTGGTTATGCCAATCAGAAGTTAGAGGGAGGTAGAAAATAGGACTTAAAATAGAAATCAAAACTCAACTTCCACATAAGTATTTTATTGTGGAGGCTACAGATGATAGCTGGGGAGGGCGCTTGGTGAGAGTTAACACAGCTCCAAGCTATATTAAACCCCAACAGGATTTTTTTTTAAAAAGAATATACTTGGTCAGCAGGCGATGCCAGAGGAAATGGCTAGTTCCTTAAAGAACAGTGCAATAGAAGTTAAGAAAGAACAATAACCTTTCTGCAGGGTTCTTTTTAATCAGCCTATAGAATTTATTAGAAAATTATATCCCTGCTATGGGATTCTACGGGATTGTTTGTAACAAGTTATAGAACTAAGATCATTCTCTGTTAAATTCTATAGCTTTTTAGAGAAATCTCTGTAGAATCCTATTGTGTTTTTTTAGAGCCTCATTGGTTTTATTCCTAACCAATTCCATGGCACTTCTCCACAAGGATTCCCTCACTCTGCTACTTCCCAACAACAATGCATTCTCCAACCACTCCACAAAGATCAAACCACATAGAGGGCTGATCTAGCCTCTGAGTAATGACTTCAAGATTTGACTAATTATTGTTTTAAAGTTGTTATTTTGTGTTACACACAAGCCTGCCTCTCCTAGTTAACTTTAGCTGGGACACTTTAAAATTGATGGTTAGAATACCTACAGTATAATTTACTGGCCAAAAAAATAAATCTTAGTAAAATATAATGCTCAGTTTTCAGGCTTTTATTATGAAAAAGTGAGCAATAAAAATGAAGAGTACACATAACTGAAGCAATGCAAGGTCCACCTAAGGAATGATTAACCCTCTCAGTGAATAGAGTAGTGTAATATAAAGCATCGACGTAAGAGGAATTTTACTGACGGTTAACTATGTCCATACAGTGTTCATATAGGTTATTCTATAGTAGTAGTAACTTTTTATTATATCATATTTAATTCCCTTTTTTGCTGGCCATTTACCCTCATGTCTCCTGGAATCCTTTAAATAATATTGCTTGCAAAACTAGCCAAAAAGCTGCTCTTGGCTCAAAGGAACGTTAGAGAATTTATAAGCTGTTTACCCTGCTATCCCTGGAACTACTGACAGCGGAAGCAAAATCTAGACATTTGCAACTCAACATGAAGAATGGAAAGTTAATCTCACCAGTACTGTCAAGGTTTGAACCGATGACCTCAGAAGCATGACATCTGACAGATGTCGAGCCACAATTGCTAATACAATTTCACTGTATTATGAAAAGTTCTTTCAGAGATTTGTTGTCTTATGTGTTGCCACCCTCAGATGTAGCTCAAAGAGAGCAATGCACATTCATAGTCCAGATTTAAATTATTTTCCCCCATAAAGACTCTGCCAGGCATAAGTGTAGACTAGCAATGGGCAACCCTTAAAAGAGAGTCAGTGGTTTGGTTCAGACAATCCGTATTCAAAAGTTTACACACTGATCTGATCTGCAAAACTCATCTGCAAAGCTCATGAGACTTTTGGAACTTTGATCCACTCAGGCTGAAACTCACGTGGAAACCATTTTTCTTGTAACATTTCAGTACTTCCCGTTCCAGATAGAGGAAAGAAATGCAGAGACACAGTAAAATGAAAAATAATTTCAATCAATAGTCCTCTAGATATTTACAAACCTCAGTGAAGGTTAAGGTCAATTTGATTCCAGTTGATTTGCCTGTTCCTTGTTCAGCCACTGCACACGATCCATATTTTACTAGTTAAGACGCCTGGATTCTGAGCAGAACACGAACAGTTTTTCAATATCATTATTAATATCACTGTCTGGTCTCTGGCCCATGAGCTCTCAATGCTACTGATTCCTATATCAGATAGAGCAAAAGGAAGAAGATCAGCATAATCCTGACAGAAATAGAGAAATAGATCAGAGCACAGAATTGGAGAGATTTAGGATTAATGGATTTAGGATATGAAATCCTGGTACCACTGGCAAAATTCCCATTGTCTATGATTGAGAGCTTTGATTAACCAAGGCAAGGTTCAAGTTGACTAAGGGTCTGTTGTTTCATATTCAGGAAAAAGATTAGACAGTCCGATGGATGGTCTCTTTTGAGTATAGAGGAATCGTGGTTCAACATGTTCACAATGAGCAATGTGCTGGACATTGCATAGATAAGGCTAATTATCAGACTCTTCAGGAAATAATACATTGGCTTTATATGTATCAAGGTTACACTTAAGGTGGTCTTGCCTGTGGTATGTTCCGTCCATTGCAGCCTGACGAGCAGTCACCCATGCAGAAGACAATTAACTTTACCTTGGAGGTATCTCCAGATGGATTGGATAGTGAAATCTAGAAAAGGTAATAAATACCTCCTCCCGATACCTGTTTGTTTACCAGAGGGTTGCAGTGCCTCCAAGCACCTAATGAAATGGCAAGAATAGTTGCCCTTTTTTTGCTGTAAAAGTTCCCTCAATGCCTATCTTCCTGCCTCTGGCCATGCTCATTGCTGCCTCAGGCAGATGGTTGGCTGCCTATCTTCCCCTTAAGACCCAGCATGAGACTCAAGCCAGGTATAGATAGGCAGGTTAGGGATCTCACCTAGGATGTGGGATACCCTAGTTCAGTTTGCCCCCTGCCTGATTTGGGATTTGAACAGGGATCTCCCACCTCTCAGGTGATTTCCCCAACCCCTGGACTAGATGTTATAAGGAAGACCTCTTTCTCTTGCCCCCAGCCACCTCATATGGAGGTAGGCAAGTGCCTAAGACATTTCTTGAGAGTGGCTTAGGCACATAAGGCATCTGACTGAAGGAAAGGGGTTCCCAGCTGTGGTTCACAAGCAGAAACAGGCACTTCCCTGAAGTCTAGACTTAGGTGCCGAACTCCATGAGAGTACAGCGGCTTAGGACACACCCCTCTTGTCAGCCTCTCCTATTGGTGAGCTAGGTTTCCTGGTTAATATCCATTCAGGTCATTAAAGGCTCTGGACCTACATTGCTTTTTGAAAGAAGTGCAATTCGGTATCTTATTTAAACATTTAAACAAACAAATATAAAATCAAGGAAACATATCACCAAAGCTATACTGTTATTAAACTATACATTAGAACAAACACTTCAATACAATGACCAAAATATCAAAACACAAATATTTGGATTGGAGTTAAATCATAAAATGAATTAAATCCTCCAACTAATTCTAGAAATAATCAACCCTTATCTCTTGTAAGAAGATAGCTGTTTATTTGGTTATAAACCCCAACTAGAAAAATGATACCGCCTCCATCAGATATATGACTTAGACTGGCTAGAAGCTCAATATTAAAACAAAATTATCTAACATTTCAACCACAACCTCACTTATTTTTGGCCACTTACTAGTATGGACTTTACAGGCTCTGCCATTGTCTTGGGCTCTCACACCCATCTTATCTGGCTAAAAGATCTAAAGGTCACCAATTTACAGAAAGATCAATATTAAAGAATCCTATAGAAAAATAGCTGATTAAAGACCCTAGCAAGAAAAGTAGTCATTCACCCAACTGTTCACCCAGAAACAAAGTTAAAAATAAGTTTAAACAATGTATGAGAAATTTACAGAAATCTTCCTTATTTTTGGAAGCAAACAGTTTATCTCCTGAAACTTTCACCTTGAGAGAGGGAAGTTACTATAAGTCTCTCAAGATTTAAAATATAAGATTTTCAGTTTATATAGGGTCTGTGTTCTCATGCAGGTTATTTCTCTCACATACAGTACAAATTATACACATAATTATACACATAAGTGTCTGCAGGATTGGCACCTTATTTTCTAAACATTAACTTTCTCGTTTTCAATCACCTATGATTTTTGTTGAACACTGGTTTCTAGTATCTTATTCTAGGTATCCCCATACTTTGTGTATCACAAATCATCATTACTGTTTATACAGTTCCAGTGGAGTGCATTATTAAGGACTCCAGGCAAAAAGCCCCCCCGAAAAAGCCATTTGCAGTGCGCAATGGCAAGAAATTTTATTGGGCAGTGTAACAGGATGGTCTGCCCCTGTGAGGGTCAGGGGGCTGGGCTTAGCCAGCTCTGTTTGATTCCCAGACCCAGCTGAGAAGGGGTCAGGTGATGCCCATAGAGATCAGAGAGAGAGAGAGCTCAGCTGCAAGAAGCGTTCTTAGAGGACTCTTGTGATTGATTGGGCCTGGACCAGAGAGAGAAGCACAAAGTGAAAGGATTCTGGGCTCCTGCAGCCTGTACTGGTCGAGGAAGTAGCTTTGTTCTGTGTTACTTTGCCAGTTATTTTGTTTTAATTAATAAACCCACACTTTGAGGGGAGGCCCTCAAAGAGACTGTGGCATGGTGTCAGTCCTTCCTAGCCTGAGGAAGCAGGCCAGGAGCCAGGGCCAGATTTACACCTTATGCACTCCTAGGCACAGCATTTTCAGTGCCGCACCACCCAGCTGACCTTCATGTTTTCTGCATGTCAGGGTGGGGACAGGGGAGGCCAAGTGGGGACAGGCCAGCTCCTTGTGGGAGGGGAGGGGTGCAGTGGGGCAGGTGGAGAGAGGGAAAGGGTGACCAGCTCGGCCAGCTCTGGGCAGGGGAGAAATATGTTCACCCCTGGGCTCTGGCTTCTGGCTTGGCCAGGGGACGGGACCTCAGGGGAAAGAGGAGGAGCAGGACGGTGAGGCAGAGTTCCAGCACTCATGTAGGGCCCCCAAATTGGCTGGGGCTCCATTGGCCCATGCAGTAATCCACCACTATTTAGGTGCCCCTAGAGCATCACCACCCCTAGGCATGAGCCTATTATGCCTAACTGGAAATCTGGCCCTGCTAGCAGCCCTACACTTAGGAATAATGCTGCATCTTTTTGAGCACATCTGTTGGCACCTTATCTGTTAACTATTTACACACACACACAAACATCTCTTTTATAGACCGCTCCTGTAACAGGCAGAGACAACTAAAATGGACAGATCTTTACCTCAAAGAGTTTACAATCTAAAGACCCAATCCTGCAAAGACATACACAAAGGGATTATATGATGCACATATCATATTTTTGCACCATTTCAAAACTGGGGCCTAAATTAGACACACCACGGTAAGGAAGGATAAAAAACAAAGGTTTATAGCGGTGGAGGATGGGATGAGGATTATAATACGGAACCACCAGGAGTTATTTTTACTTAAATATGGTGTTGGTTTCTCCTTGTTTTGTTCATTGATTTACAAACGTCACAGAAAACTCAGCAATGTTATTTTCAATGAAACAGTTTATATACGGTAAGAAAGGTTTCCTGCTACGTGCACTCCCAGACCACTGCGTTACATGTTGACGATATAAAAAACTAGTACTGTGATTGCTTAAAATGGCTAGCTTTCTGTTAACTATATTGCTCAACCTATCCATCTCATACCATATCATTAATTTGTAATCTACATTATGCAATTTCTTCTACTTGGGTTATCATCGCTACAACTTGCCTGCATAATACTATAAAACTAAATGGAACAGTTTTGCTTTGTTTTTGTTATGAATGTTAAACTCATATGTTATGATACTTCCAAGAACTATGTATCCAAGAAAAACACAGAATACAATGGGGATACACAGCAGCATACACATGGGGATGCCTGCCAGGGAGATCCAGCAGAAGTGCTGGGAGGCTGCAATTCAGTTCCAAGTTTTATAGGAGAGGGGATATTTTTTCAATGATGGTTTCAGAACATTAGGAGAAGTATATAATATCCTCCTAATCAGACAAGACAAGAATAATCTCTCTCCTTCTGCTTTTGAAGAGTTTTAAGGAAAATGTGGTTGGGATGATAGAAGGGTAGTCAGTGACAGAAGTTGAAGTTGGCTCTTTATTCATCAGTCATGCTGTGTACAAGCAGCTGCAGTGCAAGCTTTCTCCCACTATCCTGCCAATTATGTTAGCCATGCTCCCCCGAGATAATGACTAATCTAAGGCCTGGTCTACACTACAGCCTTTTGACGCCAAAACAAAGGTGGCGTGCACACTACAATGCTCGCCCCATCGACAAAACTCTCCTGGTTTGGCAACAAAATAAAACCACCTTGATGAAAGGCGTACAGCTTTTTGTGGCAAAGTTAGAGCAACAAAGCATCAATGTAGACATGAGTGCTGTAACTGGCCGCCAGGAGCTATCCCACAATGCCCACCCTGGCTGCTCTGCTGACCATTTTGAACTCCACTGCCCTGCTCTGCATTCCAGCTACACAGGCATGTGCCACTCCCCTTTCAAAGCCTCAGAGGGAATCAATCCTGCTCTCTCCTGGCAGGCAGGCAGGGCGGCCTGCTGCTGGAGGGGCAGGGGAGAAAAATTCCCAATGTGCTGTGCAGAGGTGGGGGCTCATGTCGGGGTGTCCCCCTCACCCCACTTGTGTACCAGTCTCTGCTGAGCTGGGGGGGGTGGTGGTGGGGGAGACACACCAGCTATCTGAGCATCAGCTTCTACCCCAGGATTGGTTGCTTCCGGCTGCTGCCTGAACGTAAAGAGATAATGTGCACGCGCACGCATGCAATCACACACACACACTTTTACCCCTCCCCCCACTCACACACTTCAGTGGGAGGGCTTCTTGTGTTTATGTTCAGCAACTTCAGTTTGGCTGACAGGGCAGTTGAAAAGCAGTTGTCAATCTAGTAGGATGCCCATAGAATGATGGGATTCAGAACCCTTCATCACGTGAAGCTGTGTCTGCCCCTTGAGGCATTGCAAACCCTTCCCAAAGCAGTGAAGCACCCTTCATGCAGGTGCACCATGGGATAGCTCCCCAAAGTGAACTGCTCCTTGTGTCAACGCAAGAGCTGCAACTGTGGATGCACTCCACTGACACAAGGATCAAAGTGAGGATATGCAACAGCAGTTTAATTACAGCAGTGGCTGTACAGTGGCATAACTTGTAACAACAAAACTCTACAGTGTTGGCAAGGCCTTAGGGTGCTCCTCTTCATACAAGCATCAAGGATAGGAAAAAATCAACAAATTTTTTTAAATGAAAATATTAAAGACAGGCTTGCATGAAACCCCCACAACTGAACTTGAAGTTTGGGTATGGATCCACATACAGATCTCTGCAGCATGCACCCCACTCTAATAAATATTGTATAAACAAATTTCAAAGTTTCCATGGTAGACTGAATGTTATGGTTCCTAACTTACAGTGAGTCCTGGAAGAAAGCGTAAGCTATTTTTGTGTCTTGTTTAAGGACTAAGGAGATCAAGGGCAGCCAGACAGGGTAGAGCAATAAAAAGGCCTCTAGGAACATAGTTAGATAATTGTATATTTTGGTTTTAAAAGAGCTCTCTTATGCACAGAGCAAAAGGATATCCTTTTGAATCTAATCTTGGCAAGGTAACATTAAGTCTTCGAAGAAAGCAGCTACAGACAAAAATCAGTTTCTCATCAAGCTTATAAAATCATGACTGGTTTGGGCAGACTCCAGGTTAAAATGCTGTTAATATGCACAAAACGGATGTGTACACGGATCCCTTCGGATGCTGGTAGACTATAGGTTCAAACATGCTGAAAGCTATATATTGCCATCTGTTTTTGTACCAAATTCCTGTTGATGTCAACTCCCATCACAGGAGTTCTGCGCACAGTTCGAGAGCAGCACATGGCTCTAAGAAAGTGAAACAAATACTTAAACTTGTCTAGCATTAAAGCTTAACTAAGCAATGTAACAGAACATAAGCATTCAGGATATGGAACAAAACAACTATTTAGCCATTTAAAACAGGTGTTAAATGCACAAAGGCCTTACTGAATATATCAAACTAAAAAACACTGGTAACCTAAGAATTGATTGAAGTACTAATATATGAAAAGTTACTCCATGAAAATGGCATTGTGGTATTCCAGGTTTATTGCCTCCCAGGGAGGTTGGGCATTTCTAGAGGGAATACTTCCCCTCACACAAGCACAGAAACTGAGTGTAGAAAAGAAAATTATATTAAAAGGGGAAAAGTAACCAGGCATTAACTTGGGAAAATGCCACAAGCGGATTTGCAAGCATAAAACCATGAGCAAAACACCTCAGAGTACACTGAGCAGTTTCCATTTGCCTCAGTTTCTCAAGTCCAGCATCCCACTCACAGTTGTCCTTAATCAGAGCAAACCCAGAGTTCAAAGGTGCAGCTCCAGAGTTCACCTCATATCCTGGTTGGGGGGTGAGGGGAAAGAGATGGAGAAAAAGGTCTTTTGTGCAATTCGCTCCGTTGGTCGTCCTGCCAGCCATCACCAATGCATATCACCACCATCTGATGCCCCCTGCTTCTCTACCAAGACCTCTGCTGGTCAGTCCCTTGATTTTCCACCCAGCTCATAGTGATTGTCAGCTCTCACTGGGAACTTCACTGCTGCAGCAGGCTGGGCAGAAAACGCTGTCCCACAACGAGTGATTTCAGCTCTAGTGATCTCTTAACAAAACAAAAAACAATAAGGAGAACAACAATCCATTAGCCCCACAATTAACACTAAAGTGATTTGTAACCCAGTTGGGCAAAGCTGTCCCATCATGCTGAGCACCTAGGCAGGCTAGGTGCCCTCATGCAAATATAGTCTGGTCCTGAAGCCTCTTGCGTGCACACACACATGCTGGGCAGAGCTCATTCAGACCCTACTTTCAAGCTGAAATGTACACCTCCTGCTTGAAGTGCAGACATGACCTAAGATTTTTCTCCTGCTACCATGCACCCATCTCAAGAGGATGAGGGAAAATCTAAGACTTGCCAAACAGCATCAGGCAAGTGATCTATCTAGTCTTATCTGGACTCCAACAGCAGTCAGTTACAAGATGAATCAGAAAGAAAGCATAAGAATCCCTATACTGGAATAACCTACTCATAGGGGAAGTGTCTTTCTCACCTTTGTGAGTCAGTGGCTAGCTTACACTGCCTGTTACTTCTTCTGTTCCAGCTCGTTGTACGGAGTCATGCTACCATCTATTTGTTCTGTATTTATCCAGCATCTAGCACAAAAGGGTGCTGGTCCATGATTGCAGTTCCTACCCCAGACAAACAACAAAAGACCAAAAAGAGCAACCACAGCATAATATTGGTACTAATTCAGGGCTCCAACATGATGCATTAGAAAACTCTTGGCCACATACCCATGGTCTTATTAAAATGTATACACACACACACACACACACACACACACCCTTCCTTGTGTTTTGGGATCCTCCTGAATGCTCTACTAATACTTAGCACTTTTCATCGGGGATCTCCTTCTAAGTAGTCTATTAGGTTTAGTTTACAGTAGGAAAAAGGATATATTTTTAAAATTGCTTTAGCCAAGTCAATTTTGAAACACCACTTAGCACCTAGCATAGACAGTTTAACACCTTTAAAACCATGTTAACTACAAGCAGTCGCCCCCAGGGGGAGCTTAGGTCCTTGATTGAGCAAGTCCAGCTAATATGGTTTTAAAGGTGTTAAATTCTGCTAAGTGGTCTTTCAACTTGTGTTAGCTAACAAGATTTTTAAAGACTTTTTGCCTACTGTAGACAAGGTTTTAAATGTCAAATCCTGACCTCATTGAACTTAACAGGAGTTTTATCATGGACTTCAGTGGTCCAGAATATCCCCCCCCCTCCCCAAGTGCTTAGAGGCAGGTAATGAAGAAACAGTTGTGACCTAATAGAATGATCACGGGGGCTGAAATCCAGCCAACTTAGGTTCTAAACTTGATTTTGCCGGTGACTCGTATGACTTGGGTAAAAAGGGTCATGCCTCAGTTTTCTGGAAAATAGGGATAATGGTACTTACGCATCTATGAAGCCCTTTGCAATTTATGTTTGTAAACTGATATGTGTAAATAATAATTCATCTATTTCTTTTCCATAATACACAAAGTTACCTTTCAAAGATGCATAAGCGTCATTAGCCACATTTTACAGATGTGGAACTGAAGTACAAAAAGGTTAAGTGACTTGCTCAAAGTCATACAGTAAGTCACCAGGAACAGAGGAAACAGACATCCTGATTCCTAGTCCAGGCTCTATTCCCTGGATTTTTCTGCCTTCCATGTATAGAAAACTAAGATGTTTCAGCTCATTTCAGTATGTGTAGCGATAGGCAATACTTCCTTTTTGTTCCTTTCCAATATTTATAAGACAGGAAAGCATTTAAAAATTGTACAAGTCCTGAAAAATAATAAAAAATAATTCCCGGAGCCAAAATTATTACCTAAATCCAGTGAAATTTCTGAAAATATGTTGATACTCATGGCCTTGGCATAATTACATTTTTTAAATGTTAATAAGCTTTTAGAGAGCAGTGCACACACTCCATTAAGAGTGCACTGTATGAAGCATTAGAGGTAATTTTCATCCCTGAGGGTTTATTTTGCAACATGTATGTCTTTGAATCTTTTTCCTACAAGATAGCAGCCCAATGAGGGGGTTCACTTACAAAGCAAAATAGCTGTCTTTAATACTTAGATATCAAAGTATAGCACGGCTTTCCACCACATTAATACAAGATAAAACCTGGATAAGTCATTTAAGGAGGTGACACAGATTAGGGGAAGCTAGGACTATGAAGACAACATCCCTGTGCCAAGATACTTATTGATTATTCAAATAGTATACCACCATGGAAAGTCTCAGACTGTAGCCTCTACAAAATGCTGGTCACAACAACAGTCTTCTATGGTGAACCTTATGCACAAGGTGTCGCTTCAGATGTTCTTGGCACATGTAGTAGCACTCATTTTGGGATGTGTATTTGTTCTCTGATAAATTAGTGTAATTATTTCAATGTGTTTTATAAAATAAGTGTGTTACAATTGAGGGTTCACTCTCAAGGATATATTGTACTTGGAATTCTTCCCTCTTTCAGCTGCAATATCAGCCAGGAGGAAATAGAGTTCTTTCATTTAGACAGTCAATGGGTAGTCGGCTAAACCCAAAGTAGTAACATATTTAAGATTTTTTGATACCTCTATAATAGAGCTGACAGTATTTCACCACTATATATGAAACTGGATACTAAATGGCCATGCTGGTACATTATCTCATAAACACTGACAAGACGCAGTTTACTGTCCTAAAGAAACCTACCAGTGGAAAGACCACTGGTTTCAAGTAGAAGTAGGCTTGGGTAATAGATGCTGTAGCTGGGCTAGAAAGGGTACATAAATTATAGGACAGGCACTGGCTTAGACTGCTTCTTCCAATGAATTTTTCAGAACAGTCAGACCTTGTCTGCTATCACTACAATTTTTAATCCACATTAAGAAAAGTAGCAGAGTTTAATATTGATTAATGTGGTGTGTCTACATTACAATAACTGAAGGAAACTAATCCTTTTTTGATGGGCTTAATCTGGAGCACAGCACTATCCAGGAATGTGGTTTAGTTTAAAGCATGGTTTAGAATAGTACAAGCAAACCCTTACTGGGTTTTCTGCAGAAGGATGATAGTCCATTCCTCCAGGTAATCCCACATTGCCAATGAAATAAGTCCCTGATCATGCAGTGATCACAGATGGACCCCTGCACCTACATGGAAACCCCAAGCTGCTCTAAACGTTGTCAGAGACAGGAATGCTGTAAGACCAACAGCATGGTCTCTTCAGCTGCCTCTTGGGTAATTGAGGATTGAGTACGAAAACCCATTTCTTCCCAGAACCAATACAAAGAAACCTTGAATCCAGACAACCCCTAAAGAAAAAAAAAGTGGATCCGCACCCGGCCATATCTTAGGAGCTCTGCTCACAGGACCTTAAAATGCCACTGCAGCTACTGAAAGAAAAAAAAAGGCGGGGGGCAGGCGGGGAGGGTCACATTACCCACAACTCCCTACGTGATTCTCTTTCCTGCCAGCTGCTTATTTCTGGGCACAAACTGTCACACAGAAAAAGTGACTGTATACAAGTTAGATGGAGTTGAATGAAGAATTTTTATCAAATATATTGTGTATTCATACGTCACAAACAAAAGAGCCATAAACCAGGATTTTCTTGATTTTATTCATTGTTTAAAATTAGTCACTGAAAAATTTCTGGCAATTCTCACTCTGTTGTGAACGTTCAATATTAAACAAATTTTGTTGGTTAATTTTGACTGGACGTGTAGTGCACATGACTGCCTGATTGTATGAGCACAGACAAGGTGGGTGAGGAAATCTCTTTTCTGAGACCAACTCTTTTATTAGTTGATGAAAGAAGCTTATGAGCTATACAGAGTTCTTTTTGATGAGTGTAACTCTTTGAATTAGGTTCACATACAAATACATGTGACTGAAAGTGAACTTTGAGTTTGCAATTAATATTTGCCAATACTCATAGCAATAGTTTTATTTGCTAGAGTACTCATGTAAAAGAAACACACAGGGTATGCTAACAGGCAAAGCGAGTGAATTTTTAAAATGTGAATATTCTGAAAGATATGGGAGTACTCGCTTGCTTCTACAATATAGAGTTGGGCTCAAGCTGAAGAATTCAGCGGCAAATCATTATTTGGAACATTCCAAAGTTTGAGCACTTTTGGTTCAAAAGTCTTGGTGTGGGGCTCATTAGAGGCAAGCTTCAGTCATGAAATTTCAATCTGGATCAAGATTCTGGACCCTCTCCCCACGCAGCCTGAAAGTGTTCAGATCCAGTGTTCAGCTGGTTTGGTCTCCCTCTCTAGTGAAAATGGCACTTACTGGATTTAAAGTGTCTGCTCCCTTTGTATCTGAGTCATATCTACTGACAGCAAATTATTGAAAAAAGTTTTCCATCTGTTAGCCATGCAAAGCCACTACAGCTATGGGAGAGTACGCTCGATGCTATTCTGACTCACACATCGTCCCCAACTATCTGCGTTTGTAGGGCAGTCAATCAGAAAAGTCAGCTTTTGAGCTGTAAACTGTGAGATTTGGAAGTTACTGAAAGAGAATATGGAATCCACTATGTCAAGTTTACAGGTGATCATTGAACTTTAAGGCCAACGATATGTTTATATGGTCCTCTAGAGAGGAGACAGTTGATGGAAAGAACATCCAGCATCATTACTGCCTGTTTTGATGCAAGAACATAAGGTCAGTACAATGAGACACCCTCTTCTAACCACTGTTGGGATATATTTATTTACAGCTGGAATGGTAATTACATATATGGTTCCTTTTAGCTAAACATTGGTTCCTCCTTTTGCCTTTAAAAAGGGTGATCGTACCAAATCTGTTATTACCAGTAGTGTTCTCTTCTTGATACACACATGGGGCTGCCAGCTCAGCAGAATATCAAGCAGCACTTTTCTTTCCTGCCATTCCACAAAATGAGTGCTGAAAATTTAAGCCTACACTGCAAAAGGAGTTTTGAAAAGGATGATTTTAAAGTAAATTCCAAACAGGTGGGTGTAGGGCGCAAGCGGATCAATGTCAAACAATCAGCAGTGGAACTGGGCATTACCCTGAGCACAAACACACCACATGGCATTAATACGCTGAATGCTTAAATCCACAATTTCACTGAGAAACATTGTGACTCTGTAATAACTTGGGAAAACAGGTCAGCAGAGAAACAATTCTATGCAAGTAACAATGCCTGGGCGCTGCGGAGCTTTGGAGGCCGGTTTGGAATCACAAACTAAGGAGAACGGACAGATTGTGCCAGCCCCCTAGCACTGGTGCACAGAGGAGAGAAATCAAGAAGTCTGTTTCCACATCCTTGCCTCCACACTCTTTGTACTCCCAAATACACAGCACCAGGACATCAGAGGGAAAACACCTCTGCAAATGTCAACCTCTCCCAAGAGGATGGAGAGGTTCTTGACCACACACTGTTCAGTACAGGCACAGATGGGATTGAACACTGCACCTTCTTTAAGAGTGGCAGAGGGGCTGCACTACAATGTGCCTTCCACAGCTCCAGGAGATATTGTGCGTGCCTCATGGGAAACGTGCTTTCCTGTACTGCCTGAGAACAGGGCTGTGGCCAGTGCTTAATTTGTAATGAAAGAGGTGCCAGATCTCAAGCAACATTTTTTACATTCATAACTGATGCAGCAAGCCCAGAGGTGCCACTCTAGGCTTGGCCGTTCAAAGCCCTGGCACAAATTAAGCCCTGGCTGTGGTATATGCTACAATATCCGGTGTGCCTCAATATGCAAAGCTGAGTTGTATTCCATGAGTGAACACTGATTAAAAAAAAAGACCTAAGTCTTAAATACATTTCAAACAGAGCACAGAACTCAGAGACAGCTGCATAATCACCACCCTCGACTTCTAAAAGCATGTTCAGAGCTCAGTGTGACCCAGAGAACTCCCAGGTATTAGCTAGCTCCTCAGCCCACTCAAAAAGTCCTTTATGGAAAAATATCCTAAAATTTAACAATGATTACATCATAATGATTCTATAACTACTCAAAATCTATAGAATTGAATATAAAATTCTCTCTTTTCAGAAGATGTTTTGAACCACCCTAGAATAGTACAGAAAGGATTTTTTTAAAATTCTATAAGAAGATTCAGAATGGCTATAGTTTCTATATAGGTGTGTATTAATTATATAAGACTTTTCTGTAAGAGATCAGATAGAACCACACATATTTAAAAAAAAAAAAAAAAGGGCAAAAAAACTATCAGCTAGAATATTTGACCTGACTGTGGAAGCCTGACTCAAGAATGAACCTTCACTATCAGGCTTTCCAATAACTATCATAAGTATTACATTTTCATACATTAATAGCAGACCATTAATATAAACCAGAAATGATTTCCATGTGTTTTCAAATTTCTCCTTTCCTGTAGTAATAAATTGCTCTCTCAAGAAATGTAAGCTGGGGCCCTGATCCAGCAAAGCACTTAAGTATGAGCTTATTTTATGTACATCAGTAGTCTCATTGACAAAGACCTAAATAATGTAGCCATCCATTCTGTCTTTCCAGTGCAGCATTGGGTGTAGTTTGACTTCTATATTTGGGCGGGTGAGAGGAGGAAAAGAGAGACAGATGGCTCCAGTCAGGCTAACAGGGTCACACGTGAGGGGAGGGCAAATTCTGCACCTGTCCAAGGCTTGCTGTTTGAGAGTCCAACTCTCCCCCACCCCACCCCCAACTACCTCCATGCCAGTGCCTTAGGGTGATATTAATCTGTGATGAAAAGGCCAGCACAAGGCCCCTCCCAACACTTAACCCCTTTGTAGGGATGGGTGGGAACCAGCAGTGGAGTATGGGCCCTTGTGCACTGCCTGCACACCATAGGAAGTGTTTCTTCCCAGATCTCTTAAAATGGAAAGCTAAGAGGGGGGTGGGGACCAGAAATAGTGGATCAATCAAATGCACCACGCCAGTGTCCCAGCAGGTAAATGGTAAATATCACATCCTCTGCACTCTATCCAGATAGGGCTTTATTACTTAGGTTTTGTGTGAGTGAAATAGGTTGCTTCCTTTCCCATCACTAATCCCATGCACTTTGATGAAAAATCCTTCAGATTAACAGTATTGTGTAATACACTTGGGCTGAGATTAACCATTAAGTCCCCATTCAGAGGGGTGATGACACAATATTGTCATGTGAGAGCAGTCAAAATGGAAACTAAATTAAATCCTCTTACCACCTCTTGTTACTTCCTTTAACACCCCTCTCCCCAGCTTTTGTCTTCTTCCCTTATCTTCTCATTCATTTTTGCCTTAACTTGTCCAATATACTTCTTTCTTGAACAATCCGTTTTACTTTTTCCCATTTCCTTTCTTCCACTTATCTAATGTTCCCTTTTCTTCTGTTATCCCCCCTTCCATTTTCTTAACCTTGTCACCCTCATATGTGCAATGCTTTCATTTCTAGTCTCCCTTTGATTTTCCTCTCCTTCCAAGCATAAAAAAGATTGTGGATCTTATAAATATTGTTTGTGAAGTCCATTGCAGTCTGCTACTTTGTGCTTCTAGAGGTAACCTTTCCCTTCAGTGTATGACAAATGATATTACTACAGATGACTCACCAGAGTGAGGAAAAAGTAATAAAAACCAAGAATTTAAAAAAAATGTTTATGGTAACTATTGTGTATGCACATTTATGCTAAATCATATACATACACACTTTTCTGGATGAAAAGCAAAATTCAATACTCTACAGTACAGAATTTCTCCCATTTAAAGCAGAAACCACTGAGGGCACAACTTGTGCCCTTGAACTTGTTTTTTTTCTACTGTTACTAAAGCCCTGAAAAGATCTCCATTTTGGTGGAATAAGCTTATCCAGCTCTCTGAGCCCAGAGTACTTTACGAAGTGAGCCCATGGATCATTTTGCAAACAGCTATTTGGATATAAAACTCGAGTTTGAAAGTCAACCTACTTTTAAGTTTCAGAAAAGAGTGCTTTGGTACATATGTTTTTTGGTAAAAAACCTGCCATTCAAGAAATAAAACCTCTCCCTACAGCACAATTGACTGGAGATAATCATAGGGTACTAATCTCATACTGGCACTGAAGAATCAGCCATCATCATAAACACAGTGGGACACACGACATTACACATCCTCAGCCAAATCTAAGTATTCCTTTGCATTCTGAAACCATCTTAAATAGAAAACATCCCACAGCTGCAGGCATATTCAGACAAGCAATTCTGTCAGCAACTTTGAATGACTGGATATTTCAAAGCATGGATATCTTCACTTCTGGAGCACCCTCTCGTGCTTATGCATTGTGTTGCAGGGGACTTCGCTTCTTGCACTCCTTTGGTGGCCATGTCCTTAGCCCCACATGGCCAGTCCCAGCCAACATCTTCTCCTGACTCCCTCTCTAGGTCTTCTACAATTCAGCCTTCCAGCCAAGCCAAGCAACAGTTTACTCTCTTTCGGGATAAGTGAAGGTCTAACTCAAAGTTAGAGAGTGTCCACACTCATAGACCTTCTTCCCTCTGCAGCTTGACTGAAACCCTTTACCTCCTGGCCCCCCTCTAAGATTCTCTTCAAATGCTTCTTCCCCAGTAGAATTCCCCATTGTTTCCCTTTAGCAGGGACTCTAAAGATTGCCCTTCTTTTTATAGGCCCTAGCTTCGTACTCCCCACTCAGAAGCCTACTCCATTCCCTCTGAATACCTCAGCCCAGCTGCCTCAGGGGGGAGGGGCACACTCCCCTCTCCAAGGCATTCTTTCCTCTGGTCTATGCCCAGCTCTGTTTAAATAGTGCTCGCCCTGCTTCACAGCCACAGCAGGGGGTCAGTCTTTCTAATAAAGCCCCACTATACCCAGCTGTGGTCACTAATTAGCCCCATATGTTGCCAACTAATCAATGAGGCTGAGGGATACCTGCTAATTCAAGGGCATGGATGAGCTCAGCTTGCCTCAAAGGGCCAGCCAGCCCATGACAGGGGAAAAAACAGCAATTGAGAAAAAAGAAAGGGCCATAAAATACCAAGTTTTAACTGTTCTGGAGTCACTGTGTAGGTACCTGAATAGAATTTTATGGCTGAGTTGATCGGCTGTGATCTGCTGGCATCATTGGTTGAATAACCAAAGGCACTAAGATTAGTGCTTTCTCAGATGGGAACCATCGGGAAGTGAAAGCACCTGTAAAGAAGGAACCCTCACTGGGCAGCGTGGGTGGGGAAGGGAAGAACTATACTCCTGTGAGGGTTTTGTCTCATCACAGACTCTGCTCATTTAAAAACGTCCATGGACCAGATGGCTATTCAAAAGTGACTATGGTTGGAATTTAGACCCCTCAGAGTCACATATGCAATGTGTGAAGCATGCTTCCGCTTGCCCTGCTAAAGAAAAACTATATTGAACTAACACTAACGCTGTGAGAGAAGCTGATAAAGCCTAGTAAACAGAGTCGAGTGATGTTCTATCCCACATGGTTGTAGAAAATTACTTCAGGTTCCAGGCTTCTTTATTTATATATATATATAATATATACCATTATTGTACTGTGTGACCTATATGTTACCTTGTCTGAAAGGATAACTTCCCTCCTCTCTCCAAACTGGATGTCTAAAGACCATAAACCACTGGAATTGACACAAAACACTGTGTTATAGCTAGATAATAAGAATACACAGGCCCACACACCAGGGATGTGGAGTTTCCAGTCTGCTGCTCAGAAATTTAAAAACTGATGAAATGTGTTGCAGTGCATCTTAGGGGACTCTGTGATAATCACTAGTACCATGTGTCACACAGTCAAATTCAGTCAGTTGAAGTTACTGCAGTACATGCCTGAAGTGTGTGGTGGAAGCTGGCAAGACAGTAGACAGACAGTGAAAGGAAAAAAAAATGTATCTTTCCATTTTTTAAACAATTGAGATACAAAACAATAGAAAGCTAATTAACATCCACATTCTAGCCAATGCCATTAAGTTATAGGAGCTTTCATTATTTAATAGTGTGAGAAATATGAACTGCTATATAGGTAAAATGAAATACAATTGTCTTGGAAGAAACCCTTGTGAAAAAAAAAACAAATAAAAGTTACTGATTTGAACATTAACTTTAAATTACTGAAAGAATTTTCCACCAACAAGGCTTGTTTTATAGATCTCACGGAGATGTACAAGTTTAGTCAAGTCTGAAGACTGTGTCCCTGTTCTTGGGTTACACTATAGAACACAAAAGGAGACATTAAATTACCTCTATGTTCCTCTAATCCTGGACCAGTTGTGCACTGGGCCAGTCCCTCAGTGTAAATTATAAACAGATTGAGGGCTGCTCTAATTTATGTCAGTTGCCAACAGTCCAAAGGGGCTGTTTTGGCAACCAGAAATCACCAGGGTTCATGGAAGTTTCTACCATGCCCCCACACTATCACTCAGTAAGGAGATGGCATAGAAGCTGTTATTCTGGCTCTGTGCTACCAAAGGTTCTTCCTACACTGATGGAGTGGGGGGTTGATCATTCCATAGCTGCCACCTTTAGGATCATGTATCAGTGTTGTAAAAGCAGCCCCAGGGCAGCTGACAATGGGGGGTCTGTTACATTAACTTGTTGTATATAAAGCTGTGTAGGACATCACAGTTTCCACTGTAATGTATTAAATGGCAGATAATTAAAATGAATATCAATAGAGTGACTCTATGCTGAGGCATAATTACAAGGAAGTAGAGTTATTGTTGAGATTTCAACCTTAATTCTGCATTTCTCAACTTTATGATCTGTTTATCCTTTTTTTTCCCCCCAAAGAACATATATTATTAATGACTACATATGTATACACATGCCTGTATGTTGGATGCAATTATAGGGGTTCTTCCAAGAACAACAGCCACATTTCACCTCTCACCTCTTCTTTGTTTTTTCTGTTCTTCAAATGCCCACTTTGCAATGACGTTCTTTAGCCAAGGAGAAGTGGATGGTGATTTCTTTGGAATCCATCAATGCTAACCACTCATTTGGGATACCAGAATACTCTTTTCTATCACTCCCTCCTGTTCAAAATGTATATGAGGCTTCAGAGTTAGGCTTTGTCTACATGGTGTGAATTTTAACAGATATAGTTGTACCACTATAATCTCCCATGGGGATACACCTATTCCAGTATAATATGCCCTTTCAAATTTAGCTTATGTCACCTGGGAAAGGGCCTAAGATAAACCAAAAAAAGCCATTCTTATTCTGAAATAAGAGAGTGTCCACATGGAAGCATATCTGTATAACTACACCTGTTCAACTTTTTAATTTTCCTATGTAGAGAAGGCCAGAGAGAATGAGATGTTCTGGACTGAGATGTCAGCAGCATGCAGGTGACAGAGTTCTTTGTCATATCTTCTTCTGATTCAAATAGCATGGTTTCTTTTTATAACTATCTGTTTTGATTTTTACATCATTTTTGTGAAAATGCAATTCAAAGGCTCCTTTAACAAAAGTTTTATCAGAGCAGTAAATAATCAAGTGAGCCACTGGTCACCCACTTAAAACATTGAATATTATGGATGTCTGGGTCAACCCTTAGTCCTTTATAAAACTCTTTGAAGCAATTTATTATCTCACACTAAACTTTCTAAAAGGTTTGGCCATAACTCCAGCCAGAAATAGGATGAAATTTAATAGTGGAAAGTGCAAGGTCACACACTTAGGGACTAATAACAAGAATTTTTGCTATAAGCTGGGGCTCATCAGTTGGAAGTGACAGAGGAAGAGACCTGGAAGGACCTGGGCATATTGGTTGATGATAGGATGACTATGAGCTGCCAATGCGATGTGACCGTGAAAAAAGCTAATGTGGTTCTAGGATGCCTCAGGCGAGGTATTTCCAGTAGAGATAGGGTGGTATTAGTACCATTATACAAGGCATTAGTCAGACTTATTCTGGAATACTGTGTGCAATTCTGGTCTCCCGTGTTTAAGAAAGATGAATTCAAAGTGGAACAGGTGCAGAAAAGGGCTACTAGGATGATCCCAGGAATGGAAAATCTGCCTTATGAGAGGAGACTCAAAGAGCTTGGCTTGTTTAGCCTAACCAAAAGAAGGCTGAGGGGAGATATAGTTGCTCTCTATAAATATATCAGAGAGAGAAATACCAGGAAGGGAGAAGAGTTATTTAAGTTCAGCACCAATATGGACGCAAGAACTAATGGATATAAACTGGCCATCAGGAAGTTTAGACTTGAAATTAGATGAAGGTTTCAGAGTGAAGCTCTGGAACAGCTTTCCAAGGGGAGCACTGGGGGCAAGAAACCTAGCTGGCTTCAAGACTGAGCTTGATAAGTTTATGGAGGGGATGGTATGATGGGACAGCCTAATTTGGCAATTGACTAATTTTTGACTACTAGCAGTAAATATGCCCAATGGTCTGTTTTGCGATGTTCGATGGGGTGGGTTCTGAGTTCCTACAGAGAATTCTTTCTGGATCTCTGGCTGGTGAGTCTTGCCCACAATTCTCAGGGTTTAACTGATCACCATATTTGGGGTCAGGAAGGAATTTGCCCCTAGGGCAGATTGACAGAGCCCCTGGGGGTTTTTCGCCTTTCTCTGCAGCATGGGGCACTTGCTGGTAGATTCTCTGTACCTTGAAGTCTTTAAACCATTATATGAGGACTTCAATAACTCAGTCATAGGTTGGGGGTCTATTACAGGAGTGGGTGAGTGAAGTTCGGTGGCCTGCATTGTGCAGGAGGTCAGACTAGATGAATATGATGCTCTCTTCTGATCTTATAGTCTATGAGTCTATGAGCCAACCTAGTAGCAATATTGAAAGTTTCCAAAGGAGTCAGTCTCCAAAGTATCCACTCCTGCTGGACTGAAAGAATTTGTAGTTAGGAGATGCACTCAAGATGAGCGGGGCTGAAATAGGAGGAGTCTTAGGCTATGTCTACAGTGCAATTAGATACCCATGGCTGGCTGTGACAGCTGACTCAGGATCAAGGTGTTAGGACTGCAGAGATGTTTAACTGCAGCATAGACATCCAGGACTGGAGCCCAGGCTCTAGGACCCTGTGAGGTGGGAGAGTCCCAGAGCTCAGGCTGCAGCCCAAGCCTGGAAATCTACACTGCAATTAAACAGTCCCCAGCTTGAGCCAGAGTCAGCGGGCAGGGGCCAGCCACAGGTTTTTAACTGCAGTGTAGACATAGCCTTAGGGGTAATTCAAGTACATGAAAGTAGGACCCTTCCATCCACAAGAAAAGAAGAAAAAAAGCAGAACACACAGACAAGGGTGAAAGCCGGGTTTGCTTTGGGAAAAGAGAGGGGAGTTGTGGTGGTTGTTCTTTTATTTCAGTGTCAAATTTAGACCCTGAACCTGCAACTGGGTCTGTATTTTGTAGTAACAGAATATTCATGAGTGGTTTTTCTGTGGGGTAAAGGAATATTTCAGCTCATAAAGGTTAAGAAATTGACAGAAGTGGAAATTTAAGTTCAGGAAAAATGTAGGTAGCTGCCAATAACATAAACACCAACCTAGAGAGAGTGCATCACTGTAGGGGCTAGAAATGAGGATGGATGAACGGATTTGGCTAAAACTAGCAAACCACACCCACTCATTCTCTTGATCTTTGGCCAAACCAATCAAGCCTTCTCTTGAAGTTGATTGCTCTATTTGCTTGTTTAACACTATAATATATTCCATGTAGAGACCGAGATTTAGAATTTTCCTTATATACCTAGCAAGATCTTGAGCAAATCAAAACTGCTCTCAAATTATAATGCTTCGTATACTGAGGTATATACTAAAATTCACTTTGATCTCCTGCTATTTGTCCCTCTTGATCCTTAGACAAACTGCGATCCCTCAACTCCCACTACAGTCACTGACTTAGGTTCTGGTTTCTGTAGTAGTTGAGGAAACTTAGCGTCTTTTGTGGTCAGACTATTTCAATGTATATATACTGTAGTGATGGTAGTGAAAGAAAATGCAGAATAAAAGAGATTAAACTATCAGAAGAGATTCGAGACTAGCTCAGCCCAGAAGCTAATAGAAACCAAGCAAGTCATAAAGGGGCTGATCCTGTAAATGACTAAGCACACCATTGTGGAAGTAAATGCATGGTTATGCAGGTGGTGTCGAAGAGAGGGCTTTGGATTCTTCGATCATGGAATGCTGTTCCAGGAAGAAGGATTACTAGGAAGAGACGGGATTCATCTAACGAAGACAGGGAAGAGTATCTTCACAGACAGGCTGGCTAACCTAGTGAGGAGGGCTTTAAACTAGTTTCGACGGGGGACGGGGACCTAAGCCCGAAAGTAAATGGGGAAGAGGGACACCACAAGGAAGCAGAAGGAGGAGGGTGCAGCAGGGGAGGCCTCCCGATTCATACTGTGAAAGTAGGCCAATCGGCTACTTATCTCAAGTGCCTGTACACAAATGCAAGAAGCCTGGGAAACAAGCAGGAGGAACTGGAAGTCCTGGCACAGTCAAGAAACTATGACATGATTGGAATAACTGAGACTTGGTGGAATAACTCTCACGATTGGAGCACTGTCATGGATGGGTATAAACTGTTCAGGAAGGACAGGCAGGGGCGAAAGGGGGGAGGAGTTGCACTGTATGTAAGAGAGCACTATGACTGCTCTGAACTCCAGTATGAAACTGGAGATAAGTCAGTTGAGTGTCTCTGGGTTAAGCTTAGAAGCAAGAACAATAAGCGTGATGTCGTGGTGGGTGTCTGTTACAGACCACCAGACCAGGAGGATGAGGTAGATGAGGCTTTCTTTACTCAACTAGGGAAAGTTTCCAGTTCACAGGGCCTGATTCTCATGGGAGACTTCAATCACCCTGACATCTGCTGGAAGAGCAATACAGCAGAGCACAAACAATCCAGGAAGTTTTTGGAGAGTGTCGCTGACAATTTCCTAGTGCAAGTGTTGGAGCAACCAACTAGGGGCCTTGCTTCTCTTGACCTGCTGCTCACAAACAGGGAAGATTTGGTAGGGGAAGTAGAAGTGGGTGGCAACCTAGGCAGCAGTGACCATGAGATGGTCGAGTTCAGGATCCTGACGAAAGAAAGAAAGGAAAACAGCAGGATACGGACCATGGACTTCAGAAAAGCGGACTTTGACTCCCTCAGGGAACTGATGGGAAGGATTCCCTGGGAGGCTAATATGAGGGGGAAAGGAACCCAAGAGAGCTGGCTGTATTTTAAAGAGACCTTATTGAGGGCACAAGAGCAAACCATCCCGATGTGCAGAAAGAATAGCAAATATGGTAGGTGTCCAGCTTGGCTTAACAAAGACGTCCTTGGCAAACTTAAACACAAAAAAGAAGCTTACAAGAAGTGGAAGGTTGGTCAGATGACTAGGGAGGATTATATAAACACTGCTCGAACGTACAGGAATGAAATCAGGAAGGCCAAAGCACAATTGGAGTTGCAGCTAGCAAGGGACGTGAAGGGGAACAAGAAGGATTTCTACAGGCATGTTGCCAACAAGAGGAAGATTCGGGAAAGTGTAGGCCCCTTAAAGAAAGAGGGAGGCGACCTAGTGACGGAGGATGTGGAGAAGGCTGAGGTACTCAATGCCTTTTTTGCCTCTGTCTTCACAGACAAGATCAGCTCCCAGACTGCTGTACTGGGTGGCACAGAATGGGAAGGAGGCAAACATCCCACAGTGCTGAAGGAATGGGTTCAAGACTATTTAGAAGGATTGGACATTCACAAGTCCATGTGGCCGGATGCAATGCACCCGAGGGTGCTGAGGGAGTTGGCTGAGGTGATTTCAGAGCCATTGGCTATTATCTTTGAAAGCTCGTGGCAACAGGGGGAGGTCCCTGAGGACTGGAAAAAAGCAAATATAGTGCCCATCTTCAAAAAAGGGAGGAAAGAGGATCCAGGGAACTACAGACCGGTCAGCCTCACCTCAATCCCTGGAAAAATCATGGAGCAGGTCCTTAAGGAATCCATTTTAAGGCACTTGGAAGAGAGGAAGGTGATCAGGAACAGTCAACACGGATTCACCAAGGGAAAGTCATGCCTGACCAACCTGATTGCTTTCTATGATGAGGTGACTGGCTCTGTGGATGTAGGGAAGGCGGTGGATGTGATATACCTTGACTTTAGCAAAGCTTTTGATACTGTCTCTCACAGTATTCTTATCAGCAAGTTAAAGAAGTATGGGTTGGATGAATGGACTATAAAATGGATAGAAAACTGGCTAGAGCATAGGGCTCAATGAGTAGTGATCAATGGCTCCATGTCTAGCTGGCAGCCGGTCACAAGCAGAGTTCCCCAGGGGTCGGTCCTGGGGCCGGTTTTGTTCAACATCTTTATTAATTATCTGGAGGATGGGGTAGATTGCACCCTCAGCAAGTTTGCGGATGACACTAAGCTGGGGGAGTGGTAGATACCCTGCAAGGTAGGGATAGGATACAGAGTGACCTAAACAAACTGGAGGATTGGGCCAAAAGAAATCTAATGAGGTTCAACAAAGATAAGTGCTGAGTCCTCCACTTAGGAAGGAAGAATCCCATGCACAGCTATAGACTGGGGACCGACAAGCTGGGCAGCAGCTCTGCAGAAAAGAACCTGGGGGTAACAGTGGATAAAAAGCTGGATATGAGTCAGCAGTGTGCCCTGGTTGTCAAGAAGGCTAATAGCATATTGGGTTGCATTAGGAGGGGCATTGCCAGCAGGTCACGGGAAGTGATTATTCCCCTCTATTCGGCATTGGTGAGGCCGCATTTAGAATATTGTGTCCAGTTTTGGGCCCCCCACTACAAAAAGGATGTGGACAAGTTGGAGAGAGTCCAGCGGAGGGCAACAAAAATTATTAGGGGGCTGGAGCACAGGACTTATGAGGAGAGACTGAGGGAACTGGACTTTTTTAGTCTGCAAAAGAGAAGAGTGAGGGGGGATTTGATAGCAGCCTTTAACTACCTGAAAGGGGGTTCCAGGGAGGATGGGGCTAGGCTGTTCTCGGTGGTGGCAGATGACAGAACAAGGAGCAACGGTCTCAAGTTGCAGGGCGGGAGGTCTAGGTTGGACATTAGGAAAAAGTTTTTTACTAGGAGGGTGGTGAAGCACTGGAATGGGTTACCTAGGGAGGTGGTGGAATCTCCATCCTTAGAGGTTTTTAAGCTGAGGCTTGACAAAGCCCTGGTTGGGATGATATAGCTGAGGTTAGTCCTGCTTTGAGCAGGGGATTGGACTAGATGACCTCCTGAGGTCCCTTCCAACTCTAATATTCTATGATTCTATGACCTCCTGGAAAATACAAGTATTCTCAATGCCTACTGGCTGCAGTGGGAGTTCAGCGCACACAGCACCTGGAGGATCTCAGCACTTTACAGGATCAGGTCTAATGATTACATTAATAAGGGGTGGGACACAAAATGGAGACAAATAATTTTGAGAACTGACTCAGTGATTAGAGAATACCCTGTACCAAATCCACTTCATAACACTGAAATAGGCATGAGCAAGCCTAGGGAATGTCAGTTGTAACCAACAAAGTTCAGTAAATCCAAACTCTTCCCCGTGCTCTGGAAATGGGTCCCTAAAACTGCATGATGAAGTCCTGAAACATGGGCTTTTCTGAGGCTAGCACACAGGGAAGCATCCAGTCTCTCTCATTTACTCTGTTGCCATAAGGCCCACCCAAACTCACAGTGTTAGTGTTGTGCTCAGTAGATACAAATGCTGCTGACTTGGGCAGATTTGGATTTCCATTCCACTCAAACTGTCTGCCTAGCTCCACACTGAAATTTATCCAAGGGCCAAAATCAGAGTCCTAAGAGCTAGGTAGTATTACAATTAGCACACCATCTTTACTCAGGCAGAGCCCCTGTCCGGGATCTGGAGTCAAGAGCTTCATGTATTGAAATATCTGTTTTAAACTCTGTTAAATTAATAGATCTTGTTTAAAATCAACTCGGATCTGATCAAATGTGTGATTTTTATTACCATGTTTTCTAATAACCGATGGAAGTTGATTGAAAATCAAGTCATTCAAAGCTTCTTTATACTTCAGGATATTAATAAGGTAAATAATAAATACCTGAAATACAGTATCCATGGTAACAAACCAGTAATTAATTAAATATACTCATTACCATGGAAACAGGACTGAGCCAAGTGGAAATTGTGCATAATGTCATAACCCTAAACATATCTCCTAACTAACCCTCATTACAGCAGACAACCTTGGAGTTTAGATCCTTTCATTCCATTTTGACAATGTCCTACTTTGTATGACTAATTTATTACCACCTACCACCGTCTGCTTCTATAGCACTTTTCATTTAGAGGATCACAAGGAAAACAAACCAGCAGATAAAAATAACATTGGAGTGCATGGCTCTAGCACCAAAACCATAAAATTCTTAAAACTCAGTTAAAAAAATAAGTTTACAACATCAATTTTTGTTTTAAAAGAAGGGAGAGAGGAATTACAGTCTGAACCCCACATACCTCCATTTTAAAGGAATTCCACAAATGAGGAGCATATGGTTTGATAGACTTCGGTCCACCAAATCTGTGGGCAGTCAAAGCTTTAATTCAGCACCTATCCAAGCACAGTCAAGATTGTAAAGAACCAGCCACCCCATCTTGTGTTCATATACTCAGCAATATCAGTGTTCCCCATTGCCATGGACATAGGGTCCCAGGTATGTCTACTAACTACAAAGACATACTATAATTTGTTTATGGATGTTCCACTTCAGCCAACTATAGCCACATTCTCAAGATATGAGAAAAAACACACATACATATTAGATGTTGTGCCCTTGTCTATTTTCTTTGGGGTATGGAAGTGAGTCTCCTTTATCCCTCACAGGCTGCAAAGAACCTGATTTCATTTCCAAGACTTTATGTAGTATGTCAACCAAAGATAAACCAGACAGTGAAATGAGTGGTTCAACTTTTGTAATAGATTCTTGCTCAGGCTACAGGGCCAAAAAAATCAGAGATTATGGTATCTACTGGAAGGAAACTGAAATAGTGTCTTTCTTTGTGTTTCCAACACTAAAATAGCCAATAAACTTGGTGCAGTGCATTTAATTTAATTATGTATGCATAGCACTGTCTAGGGACTTTCAACCTCAGTAAATAGTGGAATGCATAGTAGCATTTCCATCTTTTATTACTCTAACGTTTTTAGTAAACTTGACTTGTTTAGTAAACACCCCATGTTCCAATGACTCATAAAGGCAATGAAATTACCACATGAATAGCATTTTGTGCATACATTTTGAGCAGAGCCACAACTAGTCAAGGAAATGCTAATGAAAACGGGAAAAACCACAAAAGAGAAAGTTAGCTTCCTGGTACTTTGTTCCGCAAGTTCTGTGACTTTAAACCAACTTACATTTACTGTTGCCAGAGCTGGCCTTTGGGGGCTGCAAAGCTAGCAGCAGCAGCCCCCATGTACACACGCACATATATTACTTTTTACCTCTCTATAAATAGGTTAATCCCATCTTTCACTTAAAAATAAAACTATCCCTGTTTGTTGCAAACATAACCTTTGATGTGTTAATTTTTCCAGGTTAGTCAAGGTGCCACTACATGGCACCCACTGCTGGTCTTTGGGGCCCACACAATCTACACCTATGAATTCCTCCATTTTGATATATAATCCCAGACAAATTAGTAGTTTCAGAGGAAAGGGGAGAGAATGCTAATCAAGTATCTTCTGATGATACAAGGTCCTCTTGCCAACAGATGGCAGCTTTCCAGTGTTCCAACTCCTCTCCAGAGCTACTAGTGTGATTTCTGGATGGTGTGAGAGACAGCATGGTCTAATGGGCTAAGCGTTATGGTTCCTGTATTCTATCCCTGGCCAACATCGACTCTGTGGTCTTAGTCAAGCCTTTCTGCCTTAATTTTCCTGTCTAGTGACAGTAATAATACTTACCTGTTTCTTTGTGACAATTAATTAGTGTTTATAAAGTGCTAGATAAGTGCTTAGTGTAATGGGAAAGAGATAGCGAGGACCATGGAGAGGCAATAATAGGACTGAGTGGTTATGAAAGAGAAAGAATGAGGAGTAAGACGACATTGCTTTTCAAAGGAAAAAGGAACAAATATAAGAAAACAGTACAAAAATAAAAAAATGAAGATAGAGATGAACAGACTGGATAAGATATGGAAGGAAAGAAAATGGGGATAAAGAAATGAAACAAGAAGAGATACACGATTTATTGGTTAAATGATTCAAATCTACAAATTTATTTTATAGTAATTACCTGTCACAATTCCTTTAAGTGCGGGAGAAAGGGATCAAGGGATGTCTATTTTGGGAGCTTGTGCTATATTATACTGGATTCTATACTGTAATTAGTTAACTGGAGAAAAAAAAGACTGAAAAATAATTTTAAATTCACAGTATGCACAAAAAGTCCTCTAGCAGAGGAGCTCCCACATTATCTGAAGACCTTCCCTTTGACAAAGTTGTTTAAATGTTGACAACTACATGTACGTAGATAGGCTAATGTCTGCAAAAGAGAAGGCTGCTGATGGACCCAATAATCCCATTTTCAATTTATATAAAATGAGTTAATTACTTTTGGGGAACCCCAGCAATGAACTGCCTGTATGGTGGTGTAATTACAATTGGTATACCCATAAACAGAGTGCTACCAGTAATATTTTCATTATAATTGCATATATGTTTGATATCATCATTTAATGTTTCAACAGCATTCTGTCCATTCAAAAGTGCTATGTACATGCTAAGCACTATTTCCAGTTACTAAAAGCTACCATAATTCTACTTCCATCTCCAGATGGAGAAAATGTGTGCTCCTGGAAATATTTTATTTGTGTTTCGACACAGAGTTCTACATCTCAAAACAAGAGAGGAAAAGTCATTCCCTGCTTTTGCATGGCTAGAATACCAGTTTCAAAAGCTTCTTTCACATTGCACGTGTACAGTTAAGCAAAAATGATCACTGAAAAAAATAAACCTGGCCCCTTTCCCTTCCTCCACCTCTTGCTTCTAAAATGTCTCGTCTTTTACATAATTGATTAGCTTTATTAAGCTGAATGTGTTTGCACAGCTTTGGCAAGCAAATGTGTATTTTTTCTGCTCGAGCTGGAAGGAACAGTTTATTTCAAGAGTTAAACAGCCGCAGAGACCCTTGAGATGGTCTACATCCGATAGCTGTGGTATGTGCTCGGCTAAGCCTTAAACTGTACACTATGCAGCAGGCCCCTCTGAGGATACGGCTATGTAAACCATCTTACAGAATCTTTTCCTACCTGAACTAAAGGCTGAGTGTCTCCAGGCATAGCACCAGCAAGTCCTGTAATTGGAAAAATTGCTGCTTAAAAAGATCAGCAACAGGCAAGTATTGAAATGAGTAGGTAGTCCAAACATGTGTCTGAAATTCCATAGTTAATAGTGTAATTGACACAAATAATTTTGACAATGCTTTACTGTTAGTTGCCTCAGTACTGTTGTTTATGTTGTTGTGATGCTTAGGTTAACATGTACATAATCATGCCTTAAATCCTGGAAATTTATGGCGTAATAAAGTCCAACCTCTGTTACACTTTCCTGTTTATTTTACCAGTTTTTACAAAAGGAGCACGAGCCAATAGCAACCACATAAATTCCATATGTGTGGTAGTCGTGCCATCATAATAGTTTCTTTTGAGACCTTGGAATTTCAAGTTAAGATGGTAAACCCTATTTGGATAGTACTGACCGAATCCTTCCTTAAACCACATTAGTGCAGCCCCAGGAATTTGGGCCACAGTTCTGATCTCCCCAATGTAACCATAATACAACTACAGGGTTATAATCTTATGCATCGGACAGATACAGTCATAACAGGTACATCCTCAGAAAAAATATTATATTCGCCAACAGAGTTGTACAAAATTGGATGGAAAAATCAGTTTCAATAAAATCATTTCTTTCTCTGAGATTAAAGATCAGTAATAAACATTTGTTCCCTTCTTCCCAGATGGTTTTAATGTGGGATTGTGCAGGGTTCAGTCTTGTCACCTCTCATACCCAGCATGTATGTACCATCATTAGGACAGAGATGTTTTCATTTAGTATCTGCAGGCACATTTCTAATCTGGATCACATATTTATCACCTCAGCATTTGCATAAGGTAACTCAAATGTTAAACACATCTCTTTATAATCTGATGAGTTACCAGTTTGATTATTGTCTGCTTCTTTAATTTAAAAGATAGACCACATTTCATGACCATATTACGTGCCAGGAATCTTTTTACATACTTTTAAAAGACTGTATAGTAATGTGCCACCAGCTTTGTCTAGACATTCAAAATGCTAAACACATTTTAAAAATGCCAAATTTCTTTTTAATAGCAAATCTGGTGCTTGTTATTCTAAATTCCCACATTTTATTAGGTTGTGTACTGGGCTATTACAGCACTGCATCCGACAGAGGAAAATGAATAAGAGAGGGTGGGAAGAACAACTCAGCATGAGGAGATATACTGCATAACATAAATCCATTCATAATCTGACTTTACAAAATCCAGTCCTCATTGTACCATCCTTGATCTGGCAAAATTCCCAGGGTGGTTACTGAGGAGAGTGCGCTCTGCATCAGTTAAAAAGGATTGAGTTACTATTACTGCAAGCTGAACAAAAGTCATAGAAAGGAAAAAGCCTAGCACCTATATCATCATTAATAAGCCCAAAGGAGACACAAATTCAGCCCCTCAAAAAAATAATTTAGGGGGGGAAAAGTTATTTATAATACTACTCAGCAGAACAGTGATTATAACTTGATGCTCAAAAACAAAAACAAACAACTCACTCCTACAGGGGTAGGCAACATGAAAACGTGTAACAGCAAATAGCACACATCATATGCACAACAACTATTAGTTTTACTTTACTCCATCACAAAAATAAGGAGAAGAAAGATTTATTACTTTGCCAAAATGTTAGCTATTTTCCCTATGTGTTTTGCTTTTCTTCAGTTCCTATTTCTGTGATCAACTGATTTTTTTTTTCTTGCATGGAATGTGATGTACAAAACTCTGTTCTATTTATTTTCTATTGTAAAACATCATACTATCAACATGGAGCACAATAATGGCAGGGTCCTCAAGTGTGATCTCTAGAACTCTAGATCTCTCTTAAGAGATCAAATCCTGCAGTTCTTACTCCTGACTTCTGTTGGAGTTTAGCTTGTATTAGGACTACCCTAAAATTGCATTATTTGGCCCAAGCATTCTATCTCATCTGTTGTTTTCAACTGCAGCAACACTTACATTCTGTGTCATGTAGATAGAGTTCAGCCAAATTCTCATGCTGTTTACCAGTCACCTCAGGTCATGTGTCCCCTCCTCCTGATCAAGACTTTCAAAACACATTTGTTCTAGGCAGACTGACAACCACTGGATCTGGAGACCTATTTCCCTGTGAAAGTTGAATTTCTGAGATTGTCCACTACTGGTATTCTTCCAGAAAGTAAAGTCATTATGCATGTTTCTAAAGATCCCTTCTGAAGCCAAAAACGTAAGATTATGGAGCTGTGACTGCAAGGACAGAGTATCTTCTGTACCTCACTGGATCATATTTTTAGGAATATTGTTCCTGAGCATGCAGTGCCCAAACACATAGAAAGTGGCTACCTGAAGCACCGTCCTGGAGTTATTTAGACTCTGTAATATAGTGGACTCTACTGTAACAGACACTGCTATTACGGCAATGTTTGTTATGGAGGGATAACATACTCTGAAGAGGAGTCCATCATGACTAGAGCTGTGTAAATAAATATTCAATTAAAAAATGTTGTTTTGAGTCAAATCTAAAACTATATTGTTGGCGAATCAAAAAGTCCCCAAAATGTAATGTTTCATTTTGATTTTAAAGAGGGGATGGAATTTTTTAAAGATAAAACTGAAGATAGTTTCTAAACAGGAAGCCCTTTTAAACTTTGAAAAATCAAAATGTTTCATTTATACTTTTTTTATTGTTTTTATTTGTATGGTTTTCCACATGAACAATTTAGTGAAACTGACATGAGTAGTGGAATGTTTCATTGTCACCAAATCTTTTTTTGCCCAAAAAGAGTTTTGACTGAAAGTTTTTTCCCAGCTCTGCTCATGACACAATGAAGGATCAGAATTAAGGTTTTCTTGGCATGTTTTGTGGGAATCGTTACCTTAAGTGTGCATTTCCTGGTTTTCTTAAATTTCTGTCTTGTTTCTCTTAAAGCTAAGTATTTTTATAGGATATATGGACAAAGAAAAGTTAAGTTCAAACAAATGAATAAGTACAAATTCTAATTCATACCTGGAAAAAGGCCTGATGGCACTGCTCTATCCACACATATACGTTTTGTAAGAAGCATTAATGTGCACATACAGAAAGGATAACCCCTGCCCATACACAGAGCACTCTGCACAATTTAGAGTGTTCTTATTAGATGTGGTTTGTACATAGAGGTCATTGCTTGTTCAAACAGCCTATGTGCATAAAAACATTGACCACAACCTCTCACTCCTAGGTCATACTTTGTATTGTCCCTCTGCAGTAACTGCTGTGCAGAGCTTGCAGTCTCTGCAGAACTAATATTTAGGAAGGAGAGTACTGTGATTCCAACAGACCTCTCTATCATTATAGTGTCCCACCAGGTCATTGATATTCTGGGCACAAACATAGATACAGTGGCTCCAAAATGTCTTCTCCTCAGCTTCATTCATACAGGTCATAGAACCATGGGGTTAGAAGGGATCACAAGGTTAATTTAGTCTAACCTCTTGCCAAGATACAGGATTTTTGTGTCTAAACCATCCAAGACAGATGGCTATCCAGCCTTCTTTTGCAAATCTCCACTGAAGTAGCTTCCATAACTTCTCCAGGCATTCTGTTCCATTGTCCTACTATTCTTATAGTTAGGAAGTTTTTTCTGAGATTCAGGATTTATTATGACAGCTTACAGACATCTTGTAATAAAATAAGTGAAAATACAGACTGTTAGAGACCTAGTGGCAGATGTATCATGTTAGGTCAAGTTAGTTGCAGCAAAAAGAGATATTTTTTTTACTCTTATGCTGCAGCTGTGCAGAAATCTCTACCTCCACTATAGCGTCTGAAAAGTCACACACTATGGAACTGCCCCAAGAGAAGCATAGCTTGATCAGTCTGGCTTATCTGCACCTTTATACAGAGGTGAGGATTCTTCACTTTGAGGAATTTTCCCAACTACTTTGTGCTATTGAATCTACCCTTCCATTTAAAAAAAAATATTGTAGCTCTGATGTTTGCAAATAAAGCCTTTAGCACAGTGTAAATCAATGCAGTGCTGTCTTCCTGAATCTTCAGGCAGCAAAACTGGTGCTAGACCCCATGACTACAGATGAAGACAAGTCAAAATTTTTAACCACTTTTCATCCGTATGCTTTCCAGTTTGCCGTCTCCTCTTCTTACATATAAATCAGATCTTATATAAATGATCATCCCTTGGCTAGTACTTGTAACAACACAGCAATCGGTGGAGGATACACCTATTCAAAACAAATGCCTTTTACTCTTTCCTTGAAGTTTACTGCAACATGCTAATAAGACTTACAGCAAAGACTTACATAATATGTAGTATTATTGATGTGACTTAGAGGCAAGTTGCTCCAAAAATAGTTATTTGTTTACATTTATGCACCTCCTTTTCTACCAGCTGTGTCTAATTTTAAAATGTCATTTATTATTTTGTGCTTAGACACTCCTTTGCAAAGAGAACTGGTAAAAGGAAACATAATAGATGGAATAACAAAGAGACAAAGATGTGTCCCCACACTCACTGCCTAATAAAAGTTAGTGCTGCAGAAACACTGATAGGAACTGAAGGCTTTTAATAGACAACAACTGAAAAGAACTCATGGAAGCATGGCAACTAGCCAACACAAGGCCATTTTTAGAATGTATAGATACAGCACACCAGGAAATTATAGACTAATTACTGCAGTTTCGCATCAGTTGTGGGAAAAGTCTTGGAAATGGTTTTGAAAGATCAGATGGAGGAATGGTCGGAAAACCACAACTTGAATTAAGGATAGCCAACATGGTTTCAGGAAGGGAAGGTCATGCCTCACTTACTTGCTGGAATTGTTCAAGCATGCTGCTGCCAGTACAAACATGGAGAATGCTGTGAACATTGTATACTTGTATTTTCAGAAAACACTTGACAAAATTCCACATCAGAGATTGCTGTCTAATGTGCAAAGCCGGGGCCTAATTCAGAAAAGTTGGAGGGGGCTTTGTAGAAGTGAGGGGCTGACTAATGGACAGGAAATGAGTCAAGCCCTGTAAACCTTGGGAGAGATTCCTAGTGTTAAGCATCTATCTTTCTAATAATCCTAGATAAACTTTGCAAGATGGAATGGATATGCACTTTCATTTGGAGAGAATAAATTACAATTCATTCTGATTCTACAGCAAGACTTCCATTGTGTCTTGTATCAGTTAAGTACCTGGGTTAATAGATCAAAGCAGTTCATTTTAACAAAAATACAGCTCAATCCAAGATTAAAGAATTGCGAGGCAAAAAAATAGATATACAAATTCACCCTGTAAAACTCCTCCAAAAATTAGATTAAAATATGCTTGCAACAGAGTTTCAAGAAGACAGGTCTGCTAAGAAAGAGGGTGAGAAAAGTAGTATCCACCTCTTCTTTCATTCATCTAGAATAGATACAGCACCATATATTACACAACCATCCAGACCACCAGAATTTGGAGGTTAATAGGCAAGGTATTAGAATCTTTACAAAGATTACTTCACAGCCATGTGGTCAAATGGTTAACATTGCTATTCTACCTAGCAGAGGAAGATATCCTGTTACAGTATCACTTTGTGGCATGTGTTCTTGTACTTACCATTTCCTCACTGAATGTTTATCGTAAATCATGGATGCATTTAATTTCAGTACCATGGTTTGAAACACGAATATGTTATACTTCAGCTTGTACTCTTGAGGTAAATCTTAGACCATTATGACACTTGCCAACAGTAGGATGAACTTTTTCTCCCCATAAGTGTAACAGCACATATTCTAAAATTACTGCTGTAAGGCATATTGCTTGAATTGGTATGTGTAGAGCAGCAGTAAAAAGCACAGCAATAAAAACACAGTAAGCTGTGTCTTTCTTGGCAGTGATTTTAATAGTGATTTTGGTTGGGTTTAGGTTTTACAAAACCAAACCCAAAGCTGGGGTGGTTGTGGATTCAGATTTTATTTCATTCAAACCACTGTGGCCTAGGGAAAGGTGAAGAAGTTGCTCAAAAATGGTTCTGAGTTTGGCTTATTTCATTTTATTGGCCATTCCAAATAAAGATGGGCAAAAGAAAGGGTGGTTTTGGTTTACCAAACCTCAGTCTGGATTTTGTTTTGAAAAACCAGGGGTGTTGCACAGCTGGGTTCCATTTTATCACAAGCTTCAGTGATTGTTTCGGACAGGGCATCACAATGCCTGGGTGGGCTGCCCTTACTGAGACCTTTTCCATTCCCACAAGGGCACCCTGTCAGGCCTCTGCCTCCACTTCACTTTGGGGTAGGATCAAGCAATCCAAGTACTCTCCAACTAGGTCCCTGCCTGGTTGCCAATTACTTATCAGGCCCTATGGCCTTGACACCTGCAAGAGTTCTCATTCGGGAGCTTGTGGACAGTAACAGTGCAGTGACCACAGAAGCAGCTTCTCCAAAACAAAGTATGAATTATTTTTTCAAAAGGTGCTCAGAGCCTGAGAAGGGCAAATCCTATTGTTTCAAGGAATGTTCCTTATCAGAGCCATTGTTTTACCTTCCCTGCGTGACTTCTTCTAACTACCCATTTGATCAAGCTAACCATTCAGGAACATTAATATCACAGAGATGTGCCCCTCAGTGTGTTCTGTGATATTACCCTCCCTTAATGAATAGCTAGATCAAATGGATAGTTAGAAGAAGTCAGGCAGAAAAGGTAAAATCATGGCCTAGGTAAGGCCACCCACCTTTCCCAGTTCTCCACACAAGGGAATCAGCTAAGTGGTTCTTGTATGGGCCCATTTTAAAGCACACCTTGGATAGCATGATACAGGAGAAAGGCCAAAGGCCTTGTAACCTGTTTACTCAAGAGAAGTTATCATCATGAAATGTATTGCTTGAACTTTCTTACTGCCATTTAAACATATAGATAAGTGATCTATCCTATGTATTTAGTAAATATTATATTATTTAGTAAATGGATATGATAGCGAGACAAGCCTATAACTGTGTGCAGCACTCAAAAGTTATCCACAGCTGGACTTCCTGCATCATATTCAGTAACAGAATAGTTATTAGCCCTCCTCAGCAGCCAATCAAAAGAGCTAGTGTTTATCTTTTTATAAGTAACTAAACATAATTTCCAACCTTTCTGAACTGTAATAAATAGCAGCAAATGGACCATATCTAACACATGCTTTTAATTATGCTGGACCTGAATCTCCCCTGGCATCAGTGTAAATCTAGGGTAACTTTGTTGAAATCAATGGGTGTGACACCAGTATCAATGCAGCTATGCCTCAAAACCATTCCTGTGTAGTGCCATGGATGGAGTTTTACAGAGCATAATCCAGACTCCTTGCATAGTCCCTATGTATTCTGCCTCTCCTTCCCAGTACAACTATGCTAATTCTGCTGCCTTTTAGGCCACATACACCTACAGCATGAAGAGGCAGTTTTGTTCCATTGAAAGTCATTTGAATTAGGCCTGTTTATACAGCGTGAATTGTTAAATAAATATCAGAACTCAACTGATCCTGTCCAACCATCCTTTATCTAGCATTAACGTTCCCAATCCAACCTCCACACCCATTTACTCACTGCATAAACTGTTGATTGTAAGCTCTTTAGGACAGTGTCTAAATGTTTGAACAATGGGACCTTGATTAGGGTTGGGGCCTCTAGGAGCCACGGTAATATAAATAAGAAAAGAAAAATTTTAAATACCGGAACACTTCTAGCTCCCATGCAATTAGTGGTTTTCCACTTCTCTGTTAAAATGATCTTTCTCCCTTCTAAATCCACCCTGTCTCAATAGGCATGATCTCAACTAGTCTAAGTTCTCAATATCATGGAAGAGAATGGTATCTGCCTAAAATTTTGAGCCTAATGCAAGTGACAAGATAGCAATTTATGGCAGATTCTAAAGTGTAGCTCTTATGTTCCATTCCACATCTAGAATTCTTAACCTTTGACAGTGACACTCACAGCTTTTGGTCTGCAGGACAATTCTTTCGAATCTCCCTTCTCACATAAGTGGAAACACAGAAGGCAAAAGGGAAGAGGTGATAATTACATTCAGACTGCTGTTTTTTTATAAATCTGCCTGCTAAAATCATGTGATTTTTTTTAAATGTGCACATAGCATTAGGCCGGTTCTTCTGTGCCTTTCAAAACCATGAGTCACTCAGGGCACAAACCAGCAGGTATTCCAAGGAGAGTTAAAACAAACATGAAATTGATGTTTATAAGATTGGAAGGGAGGGGAGTGGTAATTACCCTTATTGGGATAAAATAGATTTTACAGAGGGCGCATTTAAAAAGTTCATTCCAGTGTTAGAGGGATTGCTGATTCCAGCCATCTTTCATGTACTGTAATGAGGAATACACCACTGGAACCAGCACTACTGCTTTAAAACTGCTACTTTGAAACCAGAATGAACTTTTCAGTGTGCCACTATATCTCAGAAATGCAGTGAAGAAGCTGGTCTTGATAATTTGCTTTTATGCCTACATTTTCTTAGTCTGCGTGTAGGCATGTGCCTGTCATTCAGCTGCCAATCTGAAACTCAAACTTTTATATCTGGCCAACAGTCACTCTCTTCATGTCCATATATGCAGTAGAATTTGACAAAAGAGGTAGTATTCATATCTGGCACCAGATTAGGCATAGACTAGAATTTGGGTTTTAGGTTCAAGGCCAACTCAGGAATAAGGGTTTGGACTCAGTTGTACTGAAATTTGGTCAACTATTTGGGATGTATCCCATTAAAATGCTTTCTCTTTACTTTGACAGTGAGATAGGAAAGAGCATTAGTAAACATGCTATAAGAATCACTCCTATCCTGGAAGT
This sequence comes from Emydura macquarii macquarii, assembly GCF_026122565.2. Lineage (NCBI taxonomy): Eukaryota > Metazoa > Chordata > Testudines > Chelidae > Emydura > Emydura macquarii. The sequence continues at coordinate 26,603,067 of NW_027132013.1, forward strand.
GGGCTAGAATACAGGATTTAGTAAGTCTTTCCTTCTCTAAATTTTTTGTTTAGAAACGCAAGCTGGTTGATGGAAGGTGCTATAATTAGAATTAATAGAATTAATTAGTTAAGCCATCACATGGTTTCCTTTCCAGGCAGGAGAATCAAACATTTGCTTCAGGGCATTGAAAATATTAGCAAGTTTGACAAGGTGGGAGGAGTCCAAAATTGAAAAACTTTAGACATTAAAATAAGGAACATTCTACAATATCCCTTCTTTAAAATTAATGTTAGTAACTTAAATTGGAAGCCCAGGTCAAAAAAAAAAAAAGGCAGCTGGGAAGTTATAAGCACTTTGTATTTCCCAGAGGCAGTGTGACAACTTTGCACTGTAAATGTGTAAAGATGCTCATTAAAGACCAAACCCAGGGAACCAGCAACAGAGCTGTTCCGTGATGGTTACTCCAATCCAATGTCCCACATCCCTTCCACATTGAGCTCTGCACATTCATCTGGCTGATGCCTTGCCTCCATCAGCCCCTTGAACACAGGGAGTGCCTGAAGACCTGGCTCTGCACCATGCATTAAGTATACAACCCTGTCAGGCTTCCCAAATCCAGTCACCTTTCCTTTGCACAATAGAATTACACCAGTTCCACTGCTGGACAAGAAGCAGAAGAGGTAGAGGGTGGATCTCACTCTGAGTCCTTATGCTTGCATTTCTTGCGTACCCCAAACTCCCATTGAAGTCATACAAGGGGCCGTGCTGAGACACTAATTCCTTGTAGACAGAATTGTCATATTCAGTCAAGTACATTTTACTCCAATTATGATTAGTTAAGACTCTCTATAAAACCAAATATTGATATAGTTATAGTTTTTAGTTGTAACACAATATTTCTGTTAAAAAACTGTTCTCCACTAAAATTGCTAACCCGATCTATGTATTAATTATATAAAAATAAAATATATAAAACACATGAAACAGAAAGAGACTATAAGAGATTATAAGACTATAATCATATGAGGTTCTGGTGACAACAAAAAGACCTTGAGCTTTGCTCTTGTGGCTAATTATGATGTCATTAGAACCTCTCAATGTACAGTATTTGTATGTCTTTGTACTTCAGGGCCTATCATTTATTTTATATATTAACTTCTAAAACTACAAACACAATGTAACCTAGTCATTGGAAAAGGCCACAATCCCTGATATGGTGTGTATGGATGCCAATCCTGCTGCTTTTTGCATCTGAGACAGACTCACAGAAAACAACTTGTTTTCACAGCAGATCCATGAAATCAGTTAAAAAATGAATGATGTTGATTGGAGATGCCTTGTGTTAGCAGTTCATTTTAGCTAGTCCAATACTTCTGGTATATATAACTTTACATCTTCAAAATGTCTGGGAAAGATTAATTAATACCAACCACAACATCCATGTGATAAAAGAAAGTCAATCCTAATTAGAGCTACATTTGTGCTACAAAGTTTAGATTCATCCTTAGCGTTTGGGGTGTTCAGAAATGATTCCAAACCTAACTCTAGTATTAACATTCCAATTTTTACATGGGAAAACAGATACAGAGTGCTTGATTATGGATTATGGATTATGATTCCAATTTCACGAGTATAAACCAGGAGTAATGCCACTAAAGTCAGTGGTAGAGAGTTATTATGCTGTAAAGTAGGGGAAAATCACAAGCAAGACCAAACGACTTGCCCTCTGTACATAGTGGAGCATCAAGAACCCAAATGTTCTTGGCTCCCAGTCCCTCAATCAAACCACTAGATCTTGTTCTTTCTCCAACACATCAGTAATATCCCTCCTCTGTGGCTTGTGCAGGCGACCCAAATCTTGGTCCCTACTCTGTACACACAGCAGAATCATAGTTGTTTCTCATGCAAAACAGTCCTCAGCACTTGTGGAGAAGGGGCAGGATTTATTTCCCCCTTTTGGCATGTTTTTCAAAACAAATGTATAATTCTAAAACAGAAAAAAGTAACCATTTAAAAAAAAAAAGAGAGAGATTATCCCTTCCAATGCCCTGGTGGTATGAGTGTTGCAATCTTTGTATGTTCCATGTCTCATACTCACCCTCCTTTTCAACCCCTCATTTTTCCCCCCGAGGAAAGCTTTTTATCATTGATTACAAATCATCCAGCAACATCCATCCAAAACAATCAGATCATTTGATTACTGAGCATTTTAGCAACTCCTGTGGAAGACAAATTTCACATGCAATCCAACAATTGCTAGTTTATAAACACTTCAGGGCAGACACCATGTCTACTTCCGTCTGTACAGCACATAGCACATTTTGGACACTATTATAATAATACTGTTGTGCAGGAGAAGATGACGTGGTTCAATAGTAATAAATCTGTAAAATATATACAAGCTTTGGGATATTTAATATAACTGTGAGAGGCATCTCTTTTCATGATGGTGTCTTTAAATTGTAGCTTTGGTATGACGAGTAATGTCACTATGTTTAAAATGAGTCATTTATTGTAGGGAAAATATGCTGGCCCAACAGCCCCATTGAAGACAGTCCTCTATCCAGTACAGGCAATGCCAGTGGGAGAGGCTCTCCATGCCTAATAAGGTGCTTCCACTTTGCTCTGGAAGAAGCATCACTATAACCAAGAGGATATTAATCCACTGCCAATTCAGTCACCAATATAATGATAATGATTATTTGTATTGCACTAGTCCCCGAGAGGCCTTACTCAGGATCATGGCCCAGTTGCACTAGATCCTGTACAAACACTTTAATGTGTAAAGCTCACATGCTATTAACATTAAAGATGTCCATGCTCAGAAGGGCATATAAACAAATACATAATGATGCAGGGATATTGGCACTCATTGACCTAGTTGCTGAGTCTACCAAAAAGGATTTCATCAGGGAAAACAAAAATCTTCCTTACATGTAAGGAACAGGTCTGGCTATAAGATCTGTGTTGTACTCTAAGTTCTGGCACAGCCTTCTTGTGGGATATATACATACAGACACCACAAGTGATTACTGGGCACTGAAATACCTGCACACCCTTAGCTCAGGATTTGAAGAAATATTTATATATGTGTAATGCCCACTCACCATCCTATTTTGATGCAATTTCAAGAAGTAAAGTGTTAGGGTCTAATCCCAGTCCCACTACAGTCGTTTGAGAAAATTGGCATGAATTTCAATGAGAGCAGGATTGGCCCCATAGAACAGCCAATGCACCAACATGTGCAATCACATTACACCTGGAAAAGTTCTCTCTTCCTCTCAGCAGAACTCTGGGAATGATAGCAAGAGATACGCCATTGCTGCCACTGTAAAGTGAAAAGGCTATTATCAAATATCTCCATTGTCTTTTATTCAAAAGTATTTCAGTGGACATCATAGGATCTGAATATTTATTTTCTATGTGGGCTTCTCCCCAGAGTCAGTCAGGTACATCTAAGTTTGGAAGTATCAGTAGCTCCCTGGGGTTATCCCACATCTCAAATCCTGAGCCACATTGTCAGCATAACATTTGTTATTGAAGTACTGCAAGTATAATGGAACTTCATTCATTCCCAAATTCAGACAGGCTCTCTTAACTTCTGGGTGTGCTCAGGAAACATTTTTAAAACTTAAATGGCAGGCTTCTCTGCACCAAAAACCTCCAATGGCCACACCTCACTTGTCTGGCATATTGCTAAAGAAAAATTGCATTTAAAGAAAAAAATCATTTCAATAAAAAGTTACATGTGTGGCTTTTGGGGGTAGTGGGGAAACAGGGTCTAATAATTGTATTTCAAATATTTGTATTTACATTTTTCAGATGATTTTCTATTGCCTTAGGAATTCATTTACATGGCAATAACAAAGAGATGTAGTATTCTCACGATATTTCAGATCCAAGATGGTGGAAAAATCACAAGATGACCAGTTCTCACTTTAAAAACAAAATCCCTGAATCAAATAGCATTTAAAGGCCTGCAGCATTAAAAGGCAAAGGAAAACAGTAAAAGCAAATAGAAATACCATCTATATTTAGCTTTAAATGAATACCATTACTTTCATTAATACATATTGATGTAAAGTCATAGTTGCACATGGAACTACACAAGTCAAAACCCCTACTCCTGCCTCTTGGAATTGAAAATGGAATCAGGGCCAAATTTAGGGGCAGGTAACCCAAGCAATCACCTGGAGTGACAGAGCTGGAGAGCGCCATGCTCGGGGGGTGTTTTTGTTGCTAGCAAAAAAAGGGAAAATTGAATGTTTGAAATAAAATGTTTCAGGTTTTCTGTATGTGGATTCATTTTTCGCTATCCTCCTAGAATGTTCTGGACCTTTGTAGAATCTGGTGGAACCTTCCAGACTTTGAGAATTACGTTTTCCTCGAACCTCCTAGAATGTTGTCAGCTATGCCTTCATGGGTATATAAGGGGCAGGGCATCACCAGTCAGTCAGAGAGATATAAGAACAAACTGAAGTGAAGTGAGACCCCCAGCTGCAATATTGTGAACCTTGTTTTATTGTGTAATTGTGAAAGTGTATTTGTGCTTTAAGACTTGAAGAGTGTAAGTAACAACTAATAAAGGACATATTTAATGAGAGGCCAGAGATATTTATCAAACCCTTATCTATGCAACAATATAAAAGAAATACTGTTACTTCTTTTGCCATGCTTAACATGTAATGACTCTGTGCTTCAGTTTGGGGGAGGGGGGAGGCAAAGGCAAGAAAAGCGATATTTTGAACTAACAGGCGAGGGTTAACATTCTAAGGCTGTCACCTACTGTAGCACTGTTTCATATTGATCCACCCAATGTAGGTGCACAATTCAATTTCTTGATGTTCGTACATTTCAGTTATTCTTAAAATTTAAAAGTTTCTATAAGCTTAGAGGAAACAATTTTTTTATTTACTTATATAGGGCACGAATAAATATAGATTTACAGATCCCAACATGCAAATTTATCGTCTTATATGACAGGGACAAATCATTCATGCAAATCATGCATCAAAGTTGTGAAATGGGCTACAAATGTAATAAAAAATTAGGTATTCAAAAGTTTCACAAATGGGGGGGGGGGGCGCCACTGAAAACGCTCCTTGCCTGGGGAGCCATTTGGTCTAAGGCCAGCCCTGAATGGAATGATTTGATCCTGAGCTCCCCATTAACATCAGTAGGAGTTAAGGACTGACAGCCCCTCCTAAGCTAATGTGCTTGGCACCTGGCAGGATCAGGCCATAAGTCATAGAAAGAACACAACAAAAAATGACAAAAGCCCATAATGGGCAGGAATAGACATGGGATAAAGGGAAGACGTCTGTGAACACAGGGAAAGTCTAAATGCTTTGGAGGGAGGGGACATATTCCTGTGGTGAGTGGATCGATGAGCTGATTAATTTAATTTGTTCCTGGTTGGTTATTTGGGGGGCTGGGTGAAAGGGGTGGGTAGTTTATGTTTATTTTTATTCAATTAATATTTATATTATCATTTTAAATCACATTTGGTGGATTTTCATTGGAAGATTTCAAAGAAGAAATATTTTGAAGTTAATTCAGGTTCTTGTGGAATCTGAATGTACTGCCCAAGTGGTTTTTCCAGAGTTTGCGAACATCAGCCACATTGCTGCTCCTGGTAACCTTAACAGGACAGACAATGGGAAGGGGAGGGGAGAAATAGTTATTGACCTCAGCACAGACACAATCTTCAGGCAGCAGCTCCAAAGTTAGAATCTTTGGGGCTTTCACTGGCACTGTTCATTGCAGCTCTAAACAGACAGTCTACACACTGGACTCTGTATACTGAAGAACCCCTTATGAAAATACTGTTTCTAAGATGCCCTATATTATATGAAAACATTCCCTGGACCTTTCTCTTTTGGTTTAATGGTGTATTGGTGCCACCTGCCGGTTGATGTTGGTACTAACTTTTTCATCCAGTCCCAGCAGCACCTGACCCAATTTTCTTGGCTATTTGAAGAATCAGAAAAGGGCCCATTCCTGGCAGAGGTGCAAATTCAACATTTAAAGGAGGACCTGTGGGGAGACCAGAAGTGAAAATGCATGATTCCTGAAACCAGTCTGAAGTGGATATCAGTGGATAGTTAAAACTTCAAGGGAATATGATCCCTCCTAGCCCCCTCCCATCCTTCTAGTGATTGCCTCTTAGGGATAGGAATATAAATAAAGAAAAGTAGGGAGATTTCAGAATATTAACATAATTACAGAAGACTCTTTCCCTTCTCCAAACATGAGCTAAATTGGTGGAACTCTAAACTACCCATTGACTTAACACATTTTTTTAAAATTATTACTTCCATCAAGTGGTATCACTATCATTCTGACATCTGGTCAGTAGCGGTGACTTTATAACATACAGAATGTAATATGGGACTACATCTTTGCAACAGCTTTATGAGAACATTTGATAGTCATAGATGTAAGAATTTATCAAGAGAAAAGGAGTTAATTCTCCCATTTTAGATATGAGAATCTGAGGCACAGTGAGATTAAGCAATCTGGCTAAAAAAAATCACACAAAGTCAGTAAGAGCTGGGAAATCAGTCTCAGGTCTCCTGAGATGCAATCTAGTGCCTCAGCCACAAAAACAGTATCATGGAGGAAATTTAGAGCTATGTTGTTATACCTCACCTGGTAGGCCAAGGAATTTAAGCAGCACAAATAACTGAAACCCAGAGGCCTCAACTTTTTTATGTTTCCCCTGGTATAAGTAACTGGATAACTCAGCAGAAGGGTAACAGGGTACAGAGTCTATCATTTCTAGGTCACTGGATCAAATCCAGTCCAGGTTCGTAGTAACAGAAATTGTTACCATGTAACAGTTGTTTCAGAGATGAAAGTAGACTAGTGGCCACAACAGGGATTGGAAGTCTATTCCCATCTTTGCAGGGATGTCATATGTCACGTGAAGCAACTCACATTATGCTAGCTTCAGTTCTCTCATCTATAAAATCATTCAGCTGATAACCATGTTTAAGTGCTTTGAGATCCTCAGATAAAACCGTTGTTATAAGAAATGAGTTTATGGTCTTAACCTAGTTTCTAGTGGGCAGATGTTCTCATCACAATTAGCACCTTTGTTGGCAGCCTCAACAAAGGGATCAAGAAGACTGATTGAGCATGGGAAATGAACTCACCCCTAGAAAATGTCCATCCCAAGAAGGGTTGAGGAGAAGATGGAAGCTTGCATCACTGATGTACATACCTATATGTGGATAAACATAGAATGCCAGCCTCCAGTGTTTTTTATCTGGTACCATTTATAAACCCTAAAGTCACTTTTTTTTTCTTTTTGGAATTAGCACCTCTAACCAAAATAAACTGAGAGGTGGCATTAAAAAAACGTAGTTACTGCTGACCAGGATGGAGTTTGAACTGATAACTTAGAAGTGAAAGTTATTGGTAACTAATAGAGCTGGTCAGGAAATGTTTTTTTCACAGAAAAACAAAAACTGGAGATGTAGATTGGCTGAGGAATCCAGCCTATAGAGGAGAATAGGTACCCAAGGCACCTGAACTACAATGCCCATGAGTCACTGCAGCAGCATTTCAAAATGAATTTTTTCTTCATTTGGACTGAAAACAGACACTTCTTGAGGAAAGTTTTGTTTAGTCAAAAAACCTACTTTTCCACTGAAAAACAGTTTTGATGGAAAATTTTCAACCAGCTCTAGGAATTAATATACTGTAGACGATTTTTCTCCAGTTTGAATTTTCTATTATATGAATTTGGAGTCTAGTGTTCTCTTAATGGGCATCTGAACACAAAGTTTGCATCTGAACACCCCTAAGCTCAGAGGCATTTTGATCTGTGATTTTGGTCTAGGCCAGACTTTGTTTAGTTATGAGTGAAGTTATGTGCACTCAACAAGAAGAAAACATACCCCCTAGTTTGAATTAATATCTAACGTGCATCCTATTTACTATGGTTAATATGAAACTAGACAAAAACTATTTCAAAACATAACTGTGTAAATGATTCTTTCAGACTGAGCTGTGGGAGGTTAGAATGAAATTCCTGTGCTCACGGTGAGCTCATTTCATCAGCAGGAGAAACAAAATATCACTGTTTAAAAGAGAGCTCCACAGCTTTGCACCTGCAGTTCAATTTCTGCAATCCATCATTTACATTATCTTTGGAAATGGAGGATTAGGAAAATCTTGTGGCAAATTTACAGTGAACTGTGAATGCTTCCTCTCCTGTCCTCCCTGCCTCAGCCACAGCTGGAATTTAATAACTCAAAACCAGTTATTTCCTGGCAAAATAATATATTTCTACTTACAATCATTCTTTCTGGGGAACTGAAATGGTACTATGGAGAGTGTTGGATGATGGGTCTTGTAGGTTGTAAAATTTAAGTTCACTCTGATCCTATATTTAAAACCAATATTTACCTTGCCTCTGGGAATTTTAATCATTTCCTTTACTGCAGCAATGCTTCTTTAGAGATAGTTCTGGACCTGGAAAGGAAAAGAAAAAAAATTCAAGGAAAGATACAGAACTCCACATAATCAAGGTCTTTGTACAGTACTACAATGTCTGTCTGAAGAAATATTACACTCTAAATATATAAAGAAGTAATTTAGGGGCCACAGACTTTTCAGGCAGCTAGTTGGGTTTAAGAGAGATCATAGCCTGTCTAACTACAGTTCATGACTGCACAAATAGGACTCTCTCTTGACTTATGGGGAGGGCAGATCATTTTTATAGCTACATGGCATCTCCGTTTTCCCTGTTGTGTTTCTGTACTGGTACTATGGTGCTTGTGAGGCTGATATCCCAAGCTGTAGCATTCTATACCACCTCCAAAGGCAGAGTAAGCCAGAATGCATCAAACTGTTCAGTACTGCTGTGGTATACTTGTGTAGTAGCGGGTAACAAGCATTAACTTTCACATTTCTCCACCAGTCCTGAAATTATTTTAGCTGATATCGGCTTATGGGTGGAGGGCTACAAACATTACCATGGAGAATCAAACCTGTCATCACTGTTTCTGTAAGAGTCAAAATATAAAGTGGAGGAGTGGAGAACTTCTTTTATCAAATTTAGGACCCCATTAATAATAGAATTCTAGATTTAGAACAGAACTTGAAATTCTGACCAAAAAAATAATTTGAGGTTTCAGTTCCACTCAGCTCATTCCATTCAGGATTTCAAGTGCAAATCCTGAGCTGCTGCAGGTCTCCTTATTTCATGTCCTTGATAGTTCTACCAAGAAGACAAAAATTACTTTCAGGCACAAATCAGTATTGTTTGTATAACACAAGATTCCATTTAGCTACAAATACTTGGGGTGATGAAGCAATTACATTTCCCTTGAAAAACTGGTTTAATTTAAAAGAAAGTATCTGGCAAAACTCAAAAGTTTAATGGAATATGAAACTCATAACTAAAAAATATCTAGAGGTTTTGCAAAGCCAGACCACCATGATGTTCTCTCATCCCTAGCAATTAATTATGTAACATTTAAAAACAAGTCATGCAAGTAAATCTTTTTGCAAAAGATTACATGCTATAGAAATAGAAAATAATAGTAATACTTAGCAATTACATAGTGTGTTATATATTCAAAGAGCTGTTCAAACAAACCAAGACATTAATATTTTTCTGCAAAATCAATTCTGATCAATACTGAGTGGAAACTAATGAAGGGAACAAACCACAACCCTGGCTTCAAACACTCAAGTTTTGGGAGTGGATCTGAATTTCCCAGTTGGCCCTAAACTTTATGAGATAAAATTCTGCAGAGTGAGCCCATATCTAATCATGTAAACAGTATCTGTGTGTTCTGTTTGTGTACATTCACAGAAAACTAGACATGCTAGTTGTTTTTCTTACATGTACATTCAGTAGTTAGAAAAGTAGAAGTCAATATAAAGTACAAGTGGAAACTACTGCACCAGCTCTGGCAAGCACTAACTCTTAGCAGTACAGAATAACAACTAGCTGTGCTCAGATCCCTTTACTTGGGAAAAATCTACATAGGGAACAAGAAGTTCCACGAAGTTCCCCTTACAGTATCATTCCCTCAGGGGGTATCCCACACACCCCACATAAACGGATAGTCAGCTCTCAAAGCCACTGACCTTGAACTGCCACTGAGACCTAGGGTTGTGCACCACCAGCAAACGCCATAGACCTCCACACTTTCTGCCTGCCCCCTCCCAGTTCCCTGGCGGCATGGATCCAGCATGACTGCTAAATTGGCTGCTTTCCATGGAATCCCTCTTTTGTAGGGACTCCACATCATGGAAAATTGGACACCACATGCTTCTCTGGGGACAACGTCAAGAGAATACCTGTCCCCTTGTGGAAGAACCCAAACTTAGGGGGTTTTATTTATAAGTCTATTGCCCAGCGGATAGTCCAGAATTAGCCAAACAACAGATCAGCAAAGTCAGATTTTTATTCTTTACGTAAAGAAGGTGGTTTTTTTAAATGTAAGGAATGAACTTTACTTACAAAAAACTGATTGTTTTTATAAGGTGGTATAAACAAGTCTTTATATGTTACAGTTTTCATGGTCATACATACTAAAAAAATGTTATTTAGGAATTTTTTAGCAGAGTACTTGCAACTTTCTTTATTTAAGTTACAAGTTAAGTTCTGCATTTTATTTTTACTGGCGTTTAGGCCTTTTAACTATTTTATTACTTTAAAACATTTTAAGATTAAATAACTGCTAAAAAGACATTTTTTATTTCAGGCTTTTTACAGCCATTTTTAAAATTAGTTTTTAGCAGAAACAGAGACCCCATCTTCTTTTCCCTTTACACCGTTAAGTTCCAGGTTCACAGCCTGCTCCTACCCACAATGAGGCTACCAGGGTTCTGAGGGAAAGCAAGAGCTGTGCAGCTGAAGCAGCGCTCCTACCATGTACACATTCAGCCAGGGATCCACTGTGTTTTAATCCCTGCTGCTGTAAAAGGAATGACTTAGGCCCTGGTTAACAACTCTCTGGAATACTGGCTGCATGTGAAACATTACATAAATAATCTCTATCTGTAGGGCATCCACCACAGATACCTATGAACCATGATATGACTGCTGAAAATACCACCTCCAGATGATGGACAGTAATAGAGAACAACAGAAACGGCAAGGCTTCAACAGCACCAGAAGAATGTAGAATAGATTAAGCAACAATGCCATTGCCAGCCTATGATTGAGGGAAGTTTGGCATATGGGGGATGAAGATTTTGACAAAGAATGAGAACAGAGTTTAAGGTACAATCTGCAAAACCAAAATGTTTGCAAATTGCTCGGTTTCCCAGTGCCTTCGGAGCATAACGTCCAGAGTACCATTTAAAGGCACAGTGGTAACAGGTAATTTCTGAGGCCAGCTGTTGTTGGATAGAAGAGGTAGGCAGCAGAATACGTATCCGCATGGACATATTTAGAAATATTTACCTTACCAAACACAGGGGATATCTGTGCTATCCAGAAAATGTATTCTTCAGTTTGTCCATCCCGAGTACATAAGCAGTCTTAAGTTTCATGGGCCAAATTCTGCTCTCCCTTACACTTCTGTACTCTATTGATCTTAATAAGATTGCTCTTAATTTATTCAGGCGTGAATGAAGGGGAAAATCAGCCCCTTTGTTTTATAAAGGGCTGAAAAAGCCCTTTTTGTGAAGAGAGTAGGGTATCTTTTATGAACGTAACAGTACAAAGTCTAATGATGTTCACCAATTGTTACATTGCAGTCAGTTAATTACACTCTTCTGCTACTGAAAAGATAACTTTTTTAAAATGTATTTCAAAAGGATTCACCCCTTCCTCCCCACACTATAGAAGTGAGAAAAAAAGTGGTTTTATTCTCATTCATCTTCATTTCAGTTAAGAATGCTCTAAAGCTGCCATCTTTACTAAATTTTATGAGGTTTTGGGAAGGAGAGAATCAGAGAAGAATTAGAAATCAACCCAAGACCACCAGAATGCATTAATAAGTTCCAGAAAAATGGGGTTTTGGTTAGACTGGTTTTGTAGGGCTTATTTGGAAGAAGACTTCATAGGTTAAAACAAGAAATGTAACTCATTGTAAATTCTTTCTTGCTAGTTAGAAATATTTTCATATACAGACTTTAGCATTAACAACAGGAGAGAGACTGGAAAGCTTCAGAAAACATACGAATTAAGGATTGTCAATCGTAAAGCCAAATTTCTCAGCTCTTGCTGGTTTGTGATGAAACACTAAACTCAGGCACTTATACTTAATGTGCTTCCTTTCCCCACCTCTTCCCCCATCTGTTTTTAAAAATACAATTTAATGGAAAGTTATAAGATATGAATACTCTTTCCTGGGGATAGTTGTTTATGTCCAGGAAAGAGTAAAATGGTTTGGAGAAAATAAGAACCAACCCAAACTATTACACATTCTTGAAATGAAGCTTTGGAATATTTTAACAATGTCTTCTTCTTCCATTCTCTTGAGGTTTTGCATTTCCTTATTTAGCTTGGCCTAACAGTAGCAGCACTGAAACCCACCAAGGAAGATTCCATTAGTGGTGAAATGGACAGACAGATCTGGATTATGACACCTCCATCTCACTCACTAACTATTCATTTACTGCCCTTGATGTTCATTGTCATGTTGTGCAATCTTGGGGGCTCTGTCCACTTTTCAAGCTTTAACCATCACACTTTTTTCCATCATGTCTCTATACCACAAATTGAAATTCATTCAGGTATAAAAGGTTTTTATGGTATTCTCAGTAATTTTCCATGAACATCAGCAATTTCAAAAAAGTTCTCAATTGTTTCATACTATCTCACTCTCTTTTTAACTCTGTATATTAAAATTAATTTTTATTCTTTGTTTTAAATTAACTAAATGCCTCTAAATACTAATTCTGGCCACTTTATATTTGGTTAGGGCTCACACAGTAGTCACACTGAGAAAGGGATGACTGGCAAAAGCAGGAAACAGAAAGAAAAACACATGCAGAGTAGGATTAGGAGGAAAACCCTCTTTCATTACACCAGTGATCCAAAGATTCAGGTCAAGGGCCAAACCCCATGCCAGATGCAGAACATGGTCAGTTCCAGAAAGACAATAAAACCCATCCCACTCTAATTCTTTCCCAGGCTTTCCTTAGTGAGGCCTGAAGAATTTCTCTCATTCACCAGATTTTCAGTTTGTGAACCCAACTCAGAGGGGGGAAAACACACACAGTACAATATCTTGGGGAAATCTGGCCACTCTTCCCACTCACTGAGTGGATGAGCACCTTGTGGCCTGAGCATCCCCAAGGAAGCCTCACTGCTTCTCCTCTCTTCTGAGCAGGACTCTAGAATCCAATTTTCTCCAGGGTTATAAAAAAAAAAATCCTTTCCTTTAACAAGGCCCCCAACCTTCTGAAGGCTGCTTCCTCCCATTTATCAGTATTTCCCCGCCTGATTACTCCATCCTGGTCAAGGAGTCTCCTTCCATGAATGACATTTCTAGCAGGAGACAAATGCATCAGTCTTTGCAAGCTACACAATTAACCCCTTCCCATCCTGGCTCAGTGTGGTTTGGAGACCCCCTTACAGACTTCAATTTCTTAATGAAATAAAATAAACAGCATTGGGCTAGATTCACAAAGACTTTTAGGCACTTAGAAAATCTCTGGGATTCAAAAATCCTGTGTTCAGTGCCTAGGCTCGATGTATGATGAATGGGGAGAGACAGGTGCCCCAAAATTGAATTCACAAAAGCCAGCACATTAGGTGGCTCCTCACCTTACTAGCCAATCAGAGATGTCGAGATGGGGAGGGGGGCGGTGCTGATTCTACCACTCTATAATACTGTGTGATTGAAATATGGCCATTTATATCATTAATATTGCCACTGTTGGACAATTGCAACAAACCTACAAAATATCTCATGTAAGGTATCAATGGAAAAGTTACAATCTATCAAATATGATTATCCTGTTGTACATATGTATTATCTTTGTATTTAAAGTTATAAATATTGACTATGTACCAGTATTTCAAATGTGTTTGCTCCTGAGGTAACAGGTAGTTTACATCCAGTCTAGCCAGCACATTTTGAATGGACCATTCAAGTTGATGGCCCATTAAAGGTCACAATGGGCCAGAGAAGAAGTTTATCCCCACCTGGTGAGCTTTCCTATGGATGCTTTAGCCAGAATATGGGTAATGACTGCTCCTAGGAGTCACCAAAGCATGCGTGGGCATGTGACTAGCTCATGTGATCTTGGACTCCATCTTGTGCCTGTTCTTTTCCACCAGCCAAGCTGAAAGCATTCCCTCCACATGGGAGAAGGTAGCACCTGGAAGCATCTTCATTTTGCCTCTTTCCTGCTCTTATCTCTGGACTATGGATTTCCACTAAAAGGAGCATTCCAATCAATGGACTGAGGACCTTCCAATCTTTTGAAGTTGCCAGAGACTTTACAAGCTAGCAGTCTGTAACATCACTGTTACAAACCTGACCCAAGAACTTTGCAATGATTGTATGTATATGAAGTCTTTGACCATTTTAACTCTCTCCTTTTTTCACTCATAAATAAAGCTTTAGATATTACATACTAAAGCATTGGCAACAGTGACTCTCAGTTGCCGGTTAGGTAATTTTCCTGCATACACATAATTCTTATAAATCCTTTTAAGCAGTCCTGCAGTATTCATATTGTCTGGATCAAGTAATTTTCTTTTTGACAGCTAAGTAAAATATCAGTATTTTTTTCATCATCAAGGTACAGGTAGGCAAGTATATTTGCCTGGGTTGGTAAGTTTTCATGACAACTTTGCAAGTGTGATTTGAAGTATCTCTAGGAGGAACAAGAGAAAGCCAGAGAGGTACTACTATGAAAATACAGAGATTGCACTAGTCTATGAAGTATCCTGAATAGTGACTCTGTGTGTCATGGCTCAAATGCTTTTCCTGGAGTGTGGCATGCTGGTGAACCATTTCCACCAGAAATATGGCATGGATTCCAAAACCAAAGTGAGAGCAGCAGGTGCAGCACAGGAACCAGCAATGCAGCTTCCCACCACTGCCCCATCAATATGCCTCAGCCTTCATTTCAAGGCTGCCAGCCCTATCACCGAGATGTTAAGCCTTCATGCTCATTGGACCCAAAGTTTTTCTGCTGGGATTGCCAACAGGTCCCAGCAGAAATTCCCAAGATTTCTAATTACTGCCAGTTGAAATGATAGATTTTATGATCTGTACGGTGGCCCAATGGACGCTCAACTAAGACCACCAACTCAATTTAGCTGACAAACAACTATAGATATTAAGAGCTTTCTGTTGGGTAAATATTCTACCAGTACTCATGACTGAGAGGAAAATTTTTGGAAGTAAATGATGTTATCAACCTGAATCTGCTCCTCTTTCCACAACCAAGGAAAAATGGGCTAGATTCACAAAAGGACTTTAGTGCCTAAATCCCAGAATCAGGCCTCACTGGGATTCACAAGCAACCACTCAGCTGCTCCTGAGTCCTGTAGGTGCCTAAACTCGTTCAGCACCTGTATTTTTGCAGTAAACGTTCCCTAAGTGCCTGTGTTTCTGCCTTTGAACATGAGTGGTGCAGCCCCGCTCTACGTGTCTGGATGAATAAGCCTCAGAGTGATGCATGAACCAGGGGAAGATAGGCATTCCTCTGCCTGACTCACCCATGGGGTCTGGTTTGTTAAGCAAACTTAGAGCTTGCCTGCCAGTTTGGGCCCTTACAGAGAAGTTTACACAAAATTCCAGGGTCAGAGGAACTCCCTCAGAACTTCTTATCTGGTGGTTAGGCTACTCACCTGGGTTGTGGGAGATTTCTGGTTCACATCCCCCCCTCCTCTCCCTGGCAGAGGAAGAAAGAGATTTAAACAGGGATCTGTTCGCATCTGCCTTAACCAATGGGATATAGGAAATACTGATGTTGGGGACTCCCTCAGTGTTTCATATTGAACGTGTTCCACTGCTGATAAATAATTTAAGTCTTTGGAGTCATGATCCTGTCTCCCACCTCCCAGGTGAGTGCTCTAACCATCAAGCTATGGATTTAGGCTCATGCTTGCTCTTTCTTTCTCTTGCCCAATGTCAAAACTGTTCTGCTGTGGAAAAAAAAAAGAAAGAATCATTAGGTGAGAGACAGAGAGATTGGCTTCTTACTAAAAATGGTCCAGGCACCTAATGCCAAGAGAGGGTTTGCAGCTGAAAATTCCAAGAGAAGGGAAATGCCTACCTGGAGCCCAGACTATCTCCAAGAAAGGGTGTCACTGTGCCTCAGTGGGTCACAGCTGAGGATACCAGGTTCAGGAAAAACTACTGAGAAGTGGGACAGACCCACCCCATATTGGTGGTTATTCTTCCATAAGATATGCCAAGCCAGTAACAAAAGTAAACTTCTATCTCATTACAACGGTTAACAAGAAACCCAAACTGCAGTTTCCTTAGACATCCCAGCCCTTATTTCATCACCCATACAGTAGACTTTAGTGGTTATTTAAAATCAATTTCATCAAACAAAGGGTCCTTCTAATCCTAAGAGATCAGCCACACAGCCAGGTCAATATATAACTCAGGTCTTACCCAATAAAGAAATTAAAAATTCTGCTTGCATTTTTTACAGGGTGGAGGGGGGGCAAGGCAAGTTAAAGGGGGTATTTAAAGAAAAAAAGTGCATTGTTTAAATGAGAAAATGAATGAATTCCTATAAGGTAAATTAAAATGATGGCTATAGTTATATGCCCTTCCCTGGCTCTCTCCTGCTGGAGTTATAAAGGGGTCTTACTTGGGCACTGTATAGTACCATTAATCACAGCAATTCTTGGATCATCGCACTCTCTCTTGTTGAATAGTACCGTACTCCACAAGTAAATCCATGTCCTCCATGTGGTCTGGATGGCAAAAGCTGATCCTAAATGAGTGCTTTATAATAGAACTTGAAAAAGGACCAAATTTCATTCTCAGACATATGTATTTTCCCTTTAAATCTATAGGAGTTACATATGCCCATCCAAGGGCTGAATATGGATGAATATAAATATGAACCTTAAAACTTATACCCTATACCACTAGTTATAAGCAGCACATTTCAAAATAAATTAAATTTCAGCCTCACTCTGTGTAAGGCACTTTGCATTATTGCTTATTTTACCCACACAACCACAGTGATGCTACTAACAGATCCAACATAGTTAATTTACTTTCTAGTTATGTAAGTCAATGGTCTGAATGAGATCTCTCCTGCCATCTACTGATGAACTGGAGGGGAAAGACCTCCAGAGCAGACCATATTTGCATAGCCATCTGTACTTTTCCTAGGTGATCAAGAGCCATACGTGCTTTACCAAAATGATTAAGTTGGCTGTTTTGGGTTAAAATTCACTTATGTCTTGGGAACAGGGGTAATGAAATATTATCTTTATTGTATGACTAAAGGGCAATTTAATTGTTCTTAATATGCCCTAATTGAGGTGGTCACCCTAACTATAACCTCTCACTAAGCATGGGGTAATGATGTCAAATCCAAGTGAAAGACAGAAGGTTGGGTTATATGTTCCTACCTGATTAGGACTCTGTTTAGTGGGTCTTAGATGCCATGTGCCCCTCCTCTTCCAGTGTTTAACAACAGAGCTGCCTAGACTCAACTGAACATCCTTGTTTCTTCTTTATAACCACTAGCACTGAAATTACTGATAAGCTGGTGAGTGGGACTGAGTCTTAGGTCTGGTGCAGGGACAGTGTTCTAATGAAAGACAATGCAAAAAAGGCAAGAAGCAAGGTTCCCTACTAGCCAGTGAAGTCACTAAGGGCATGTGTTCACTGCAATTAGTAGCCGTGTGGGGAGGGTCCCGCAGCTCAGGCAGCCCAGGCCCAGAAGTCTACACTGCAATTATACAGCCCCACAGCTCAAGCCCTGCGAGCTTGAGTCACCTGGCGCAGCCCAGCTGCGGGTGCCTAACTGCAGTGTAGACATACCCTAAGAAATGGGCTAGGTGGTAGGATCTCAGAATGGGTCACCACAGCTAAAGGCTGCAAGATGAGAGATGCAGCAGCAGCAGCAACAACAACAAAGGCATCCCATTGTCCAACAAAACCTAGAGCTGTGAGTACTAATACCTGGGGCTAGGTGATCATGGCCCTGTAGGATCAGACTGGACTAGACCAAGAACACAGCGGGGCAGAATCAGCAGTGACAGTGGTGAGCATCAGTGGATGCATTTCTTATCCAAACCTACTCCTTCCAGACTGGAGGGTAACTCACTGGAACACTCCCCTAGACTCTGGGACTTTGCTGACTCCAGACAACAAACCAGGAGTGGGGTGCACCATAGGGAAAGGGAGAGTGGCATGTTAAAGGGACATTCTCACATGGTGGATGTCACTCTGCCTGGTATGCAGCTGCAACTGAGTGAGCGAAACTCAGGTCAGTGTCAGAAAATAGGGCAGACACTCCCAAACTGGTAGTGATTTGATCAGTCTATGAGTACTACATGGGGAACAAATATTTGATCATAGACTCCTCATTGTAGCAGAGAAAAGATATTAAAAAGATGCAATGGCTGGAAGTGGAAGCTAGACAAATTCAGCCTGGAAATAAGGCTTTGAAAGAAAGAAAGAAAGAAAGAAAGAAAGAAAGAAAGAAAGAAAGAAAGAGAAAGACTAGCAAGGGTTGTGGCAGATTCTCCATCACTGGCATTTTTAGGGAAGTCTTATAGCATGCATTATACTGGAAGTGGGACTAGATGATCACATCCCTTCTGGCCTTAGAGACTATGAATCCATGACACCTGGTCACAGTGGCCCAGATGCTGTAGGCTGTCAGCCGGACCCAGCTGCTGGGATTTAAAGAACCTATACGGCCTTGCCTTTGCCAATAGCATTTTACTTTCTTACTTGAAGATATTGCTTACAATGTAGGGAGAGGTGTGCAGTCCAGAATTTGCAAGCCTGCAATTCATTTGAAATAGGATATCATCTAGTTTTCTAGTCCCAAAAGATCTGAAATTAAAACAGAAATTTAGCGCTGGTATATTATTGCACACAGGAGTGAACAACAAAGACAACATTTTGTAGTTTTAGAAAGATGTTTCTTGATCCTAGTAACTACCTTCAACTAAAAGGACATTTTCCAAACAAGCACACATTACAGTTAAGTTTAAAAAAAAAAAGGTCACTGCACATCTACATAGGAGACGCTACTGAATTCTCTCTTTATTAAACCTTGGGACCATACCAAATCCATAGTTAGGGTTTCTGCTCTTTTTCTCTATTTTGTGGAATTTATCCTGGGTAAATTATGGCTCCTTCTTTAGAAGAAACTTTAATTTTACCAGAGTTTTTAGAAAAGTTTACCTTTAATTATATTTTTAAATGGCTCCTTCTTGAGTCCCTCCATGCTAAAGAGAAGCTCTCATCAAGTACAAGAGATTTTTAACACCTGCTGGCCCTCTCTGCAAACAATTCTCAATACTGTAAAAGTTGTAAATTTGGGGTATTTCTGGTTAATCTTTTATAAAATATTGTCTCTAAATTTATGCTGCACTCTTTCCAAAAAAAAAATGGTTTTATTGGTTTCAGACCAAAAAAAAAAAAAAAAAAGTCTAACCCCAATACACAGGCAGCCTCATTTGAAAGAAATAAGTAAAATGGGTAGTCTAATTTTCAGATTTTAAAGGGGTTTATTTTATGCAGAATTTAATCCTTGGTTCCAGACTCTAAATTACTAACCTGATAGAGCATTGTAAAAAATAAGATACACTAACGTGGATTTTTCCCATTGCACAGTTAGCTATATGCTATATATAGAAAACTCTAGGTTGCTGGTGTGAATCTATTCAAGGTCAGAACTATAAGACTTAATGACACTGCATTGAACAATAGTCTCTTGGAATGTAATAGCCTCACTCCAGTTTCTTGTGGCTAAATGGCCCCAACAAACAGTACAATTCCGGATAGACAACGTGCTTGTTTCTATAGGACCCATCACTGCAGCTTATAGTGCTAAATACAGGATTAAAAGATGCACCACATCAGTCCTAGTCTGTGGAGTAGGAGTAGTTTCTGCTCCTCCTTTAAAAAAATGTTAGTAAGGATCATGAGTTGGGTGAAGTCTAGAAAAAGGAAATACGAGACACCTGTGCCCCTCTGTATTCTTGATTGGAGAATGGCCTTCCCAAATTAATATGTATGGAACTGAGCACATTAGTTTGATTTGTTCTCTATAACAGAGGGCCCTTAAATGAAAATGCCCTGTGTAGAATTTCTTCTAGTTTCTGTAAACTACAGCATTCTCACTTACCAAAGCATCCCTGAGTATTGCAGAGAGACAAACTACTTGTTACCCAATGCAGAGAGATAAAGGACTGAATGGGCATAAAGGTTCACCAAGAGTTTCCACTGTTGCCATTGGGAAATGTGTTTAGAAATTGCCTCAACAGGCTCAGTATATGAGTCACTTTGGTCACACCATCCGCTTACTCAGGCCATACACCATTCCCCAAGATCTGTGCTACAGAACAACTTGGTTTTGCAGATCAGCACTGGAGCAAAAAAATTGCTGAGAAAATGTAATTTTGGAAGGATGCCTAGATAAGTCAGACTTTTTTTTTTTTTTAAAGCACACATTCATGAATGGGAAGATAGGAAGCCTACCATCACAGCTGTTATTCTCTTTTCCAGTGTCGCATATATAGTTATTTAAATTATATTTACTGGAACATTTTCCAGATTGGAAACAGCATGCAATAGTCCATTCAGACAATTTCAGAACACATTTCCCAATGGCACCAGTGAAATCTCTAGGTAGTTATCACTACCATGCAGGGCCCCACATTGGGGTGGGGGAAGGGTACACTTTACTGGGGCCCAGAGGCCCTGGGGGGCTTGGCCCAGGCTGCAACCCCCATTACCATGAGGAAAAAAATGTTCATGGCTCATGAGATTATATGTATGGGATGAGGGATTGTGGTATGTGTGTGGGAGGGGGCCCATGTTACAAGTTTGTACTGGCCCCGAAAAAAGTATGCTCGGGCCCTGCTACCATGTTTGATCTAACCCTGCTCAGAGTAGGATTCGAAAACATTGAGGTAGAAATGCCAAGTCCTGTCTAATGTCTCTCCATTCTATATAATAAGATTCCAGAAATGTCACTCTAAAGCCTACAATGTCTGTTGAGTCAGTGGGAGATGACGGAACCACCTACAAGTATGGTTCAGAGCTCTTTTGTTCAGAATATCAGGTTCAGGTTCAATCATCACAGGGATTTGTTGTCTGTTAACATCCAATTTTTTAGTTCAGCCATATTGACTTTGAATTGCGACTTACACCCATGCAATGTACAGCTATGCCATGCCAAGAGTCCTAGGATCACTGTGATGTCAGAGGTAACACGACCAACCCCACTCTTACAGGACAGATAATCTGCATGCAACAATTTCATTGTTTGTATGAAGGGACTGAACAGATGGTGAATTATGTGGCCCAACTGTCACAGTTCTTCAAAACCATCCATGCAATACAACCAGCACTCAGAATAACCAGAAACACACAAAACCCCTTACTGCAGCACACACCCTTCATTCAGCACCTGCACAAATCAACAAAGTCTCCCAGCACAATACAAACATTTTTCCACCCTCACTCATATTTATCATAAAACCATCAACTTGAATGCCAAAGCTGCAGGTTTTCACTAATATTATTGTAAATTCTTTGGGAAAGTTTTTTGTTTTATGTTTGTAAAATAACCTAGCACAATGGGGTCTTGGTCCATGACCAGGCTCCTAGGCACTATGATAAATAATAATAAATCAGTTTCCACCAGGGTAGCTGGACCCATTTGGTAGTACAGATTCTAGTATTGCCAGTGTAGATGGGGGAGGAATAGTGCACATAAACAGCTGGTTCCCCCCATACAGAGGGGTTTTGCCTTGAGGATCCACTTTGTGTGTGAAATCACTAGCTACTCCCCACCTCTGCCCCCCTCTGCTGTATTCCAGTGTATAAAGCTTTGTGGCTCACAGCAGCAGTGTGAAATTCTTCTGCATTGACTTTCCATTGTTTAGCATCATCCCAAGCCATGGAAAAACCAAATTTCCACTAATGTGCTATATAGGTCAAGTGGCTCCCAGGAGTTGCCCTTTAATGAACAATCTAGCAGAAGTATTATTTGATAGAGGGCTAGCGTTCTAGCTCATTTGAATCAAAGAGATGATACACCAGTGATAATAAACAATTTTATCCCAGGGTAAAACTCAAAATAAAATGTCTAACTGGTACCTTTGTAAAACAGTAGCCAAATTATGCTACATTGTCTCGACACTTAGCAATTATGTAACTTTTTCTCTTTAAAACATTTTCATTGGTGTGGCTGCAGCAGCAAAATACGGACAAACATCCATGGAATTAAGCAGCAGGTGGCAACTTTTATTAAACTTTAACACAGGGGAGGGGCAATATTCACCCACCCATCTCCCATACTGTCCTGTGCCAGGCATTTAACTGGTTCCACTGCATGGGTTACAGGGCTTCTTACCATATAATGCAAAATGCGGGGTAAGTTTTCTTCAGCCTCCCCCCCACGATTCAGCTCTCTGTGAGTCCTAGGACCCTCCTCCGCACAAGAGGGACAGAGGGTGTGGAAGGGCAGGGACCTCAGCCCACAAGGGCTGACCTCAGCGTATGAAGGCCAGAAGGTCTCACTCTATCACATAAATCCAAGGCCCATCACACAAATATCAGATTTTTTACCATTCATTTTATTCTCTTAACCACACTGGAAACCTGCCACAAGTTCCAACGAATAAACAACTCCACCTCAGTCTGATAATAAATGCATTCATACTTAACCCTCTGTGGCTTGAAGGCACTGCGAGAAAGGCAAAAATCTCTCAGGTCCTCTGCCAATTGGCCCATGGGATCAGCTAGACCTGCAGCATCTGTCAGGCCGGGTTCCCATTCCTAGTTTGGGTAGGTAGGGTGGGCTGCTGGAGTGCAGCTGAAAGAGGCTCCACATGGCCCTGTTCTGGGCTAAATCCTGGGAGTTGGGGAATGCTGGCCAATCAGCACCCTTCTCCCCCAGCTGGCCAATGAGTGCCAGAGACTCCCAGGGTTAGTACCTGCCTCCTTTGCTGCTGGGATTGTCCCCCTTTCACCACCGAGCTCATCAAGTTCCCCCACCCATTGATGCAGGTGGGTGGCCTTTGACTAACCCTCATAGCACCACTATGAAGTAGTGTCTCCATTCTGAAGATGAGAAATGAAGACAGAGAAACTAAGTGACTTACTCAGGGCCACAGACAGAGAGAGGATGTCAAAATCAAAGTTAGAAATCAGAAGTTCCTGGATCCCAGCCCTGTGATCAGGCCATTGGATTACTCCTCCTTGGGCACACATATCCATAATGCACGAAGTTGCACACAGTGGCGGTATTATAATATATTATAGTGGAGACATTGCTTCCAATGCAAGATATATACATGTGGGTTTTGGAATTTTTTTTTTTTACAAATTGATTTATGGCAAGGTGAAAGTTTCACAGAGACAAACTCACAGCTGAGTAAGTAGGATAGGTACAAGCACCGGTTGGAAAGTCTTTTGGTGTTTAATAATACCTGGCCTGAATGTACTTGGCTGACGGTGCTTGTCATATTTAAAAACAGAGAAAAATCTGACACAAGTGTATGCTCTGAAGACTAATTCACAGCTGATTTTAAGCAGTGTAGACAAAGAAGCCACTGGGCAATACCAACTGAACTAAAGAGTAGCCAACAGGTGACACTAATTGAGCAATTGAAAAGCTAGTGGCTGACATCAGCTAACCAATCTATACGGATTGTATCCATGGAACAGATATATTAGTTTTGTAAAGTGCTGTAAAGTTCACTCTTTTGGTGATCAACAGCAACCTTGTAGAGCTAGTTAAAAATCAAAGCTCATCTCATACTTCTCTGCTTTCTAAGTCTAAAGGTGAACTAGCACAGATATGATGAAAGGCACCTAGTGCTACTGCTTAGTACTTTACCCTGCTAATAAAATGGCCTACTCATTGCACTGCTTAATAGCATGGGCCTACCTCCAAATCTCATTAAGTTGGCTACAATCTTAGACTTTATCTCGTTGTTTAGGCTCTATTGCAATTTACTGATCCAATACACCTTTGAGATAGAATTCAAAATTAGAACAATCTATGAGCATTTTAATTGTTCCTGGACCACTTGTATGCAGTTAACCATGACTAGCTCTGTACCTAAGCTATGATGCAATGTAAAAATCCTCATTCTTCATGCACTGTAGTTTTTCCAGATTACAGATTCTAACCATTTTTTTAAAAAGAAACAACAACATGTAGAGCTGGAACCAGGGAAGGCATTTTTCACAAGAAACATTCCTTTCATTCATATACAGTAGGAATCACTACTGAACAGGCTTTCTTCCATCGTTATTTTTCCCCTTAATACAGCTGCTGGATTTAAAACAAAAATGCAACTTCTCTAACCACAAAAATCCAACAAAAAGCAATTGAATCCTCAAGAGGATTTTGCTACATTGACTTAAAATTCAGTACTACCAGTGAAGCAGTGTGAAAAATTGGATCCTGCAAATCAGCAAAGAAGGCATCCAATGTAAATGTGAGACCTCAAATCCTATGCCTAATGTAGAGCACACATTATCTGCTATTGTCAGTTGCTGTGCCACCTACCTGTTGGAAGTACCCAGTGGTAAGGGTAGATGATTCATATATCATAGGATGGTTCTGGTCTTCAGAAACAATGAAAGAAGAGGCATCGTCAGAAAATCTAGTTGGTCACTGGCGACATACTGTAGGTTATAGAGAAGAATAGAAGCTATTTCTCAATAGACACTTATAGTTCCTCAATGTTATGGCCCCCATCAATTGTCATCACAAATACAGATGTGCACATAATAATAATTTCTTATAATGTTTTCATTGTGAAATGAGCAGCAAATTTCACCACATGTTTGAAGCTATTGCCTTTAATGAAATAATGGATTGTTATGAAAGGAATTATTCGAAAAAATGAAATTATTGCCCTGCCACATGTTACATGTATTTGTTAAAACTGAGCCAGAAATAATTGAATATTGAATGGGTGTGTTTCTAATGGGGTCCTGCAGAGATCAGTTCTTGGCCCTACATGGTTTAACATTTTTATCAGTTGCCTGGAAGAAAACATAAAATCCTCACTGATAAAGTTTGCAGATGACACAAGAATTGGAGGAGTGGTAAATAATGAAGATGACAGGTCACTGATATATAGCGATCTGGATCTCTTGGTGAGCTGGGTGCAAGCAAACAATTTGTGTTTTAATATGTCTGAATGTAAACTTATACCTCTTGGAACAAAGAATGTAGGCCTTACTTATATGACAGAGGACTCTATCATGGTAAGCTGTGAGTTTAAAAAAGATTACTGAATCATGGTGGATAATCACTGTAACATGAGCTCCCAATGCAACACTTTGGTCAAAAGGTCTAATATGATCTTTGGATGCATAAACAAGGGAATCTTGGGCAGGAATAAAAAAGTTTTTATCTCTGTATTTGGCACTGGTTGACAGCTGCCAGAACACTGTGTCCAGCTCTGGTTTCCACAGTTCAAGAAGGATGTTGGTAAGTCAGAGAAGGTTGAGAGAAAAGCCACAAGAATGATTAAAGGATTGGAAAACATGATTTCTAGATTCAAGGAGCTCAATCTATTTAGTTTACCAAAGAGAAGGTTAAGGGATGACTTGATTACAGTCTATAAGTACCTACATGGAGAACACATATTTATCCATGGGTTCTTCAGTTTAGCAGAGAAAGGTATAACATGATTCAATAGCTGGAAGATGAAGCTGGACAAATTTAGACTGTAAATAAGGCATACATTTTTACCCATGCAAATATTAGCCACTGGAACAATTTACCAATGTGCATTAATGCTACTGCGTGCAATGAATATATTCTTTTGTTCAATAAAGTCATCTGTACAGCAGGCTACATTATTAATTTACAAACAGTAGTAGAAAAAAAAAAGCCATCAAACAAAAAATGTCATTACCTTTTAGACACATTCATTAACTTCCCCAAGAAACTGAATGTTATCCTCATCTAGTCCAACCCTTTCCTGTTCTGTCATATTCTCTCGTTATTCTTGTCTTAATATAAATTGTAAATTCTTTGAACGAAGAACTGCATCTTTCTCAGTTTGTAAAGCACCATGCACACCTATGGTGCTATATAAGCAGTAAATAATAATAATAGAGGAGCAGCAGCAATAACACCAGTAGAAATAGAATAAAAACAATGATCCAAGATCATCATATTTCTCTATTGACTTCAGTGAAGGGATGAATTTGGCTTTACAGAAGTGTGTTGCATCTAGGACCTGTTTGTGTTTTTCCAGCAAATAATTTTAGTGCAGGCAACAGATGATTCATGGATTCCAAGGCCAGAACAGATCATTGTGATAACCGAGTCTGATCTCCTGTAAAACACAGGCCATAGAACTTTCCCAAAATAATTCCCAGAGCAGATTTTTTAGAGAAACCCCCAATCTTGATTTAAAAATTGTCAGTGATACAGAATCCATCAAGTGCACTGGTAAATTGTTCCAGTGGCTAATTACCCTTACTGGTAAAAATGTATGCCTTACTTCCAGGCTGAATTTGTCCAGCTTCATCTTCCAGTCATTGAATCTTGTTATACCTTTTTCTGGTCGATTTAAAGAGACTGCTATTACATATTTGTTCCCCATTTAGGTATTTATAGAGGAATCGAGCACTCAGAACTTAGTAAATGCAACAAGGAACTTGCAAGTTCAACAATAAGTCTGTCCTTTTGTGCTTATGCTTTAACATATTTTCCTTCTTTATGTTATACATTATTTCTCAATTAATAGGATCTATAATATAAAGCAAAGTGGAATGTCTTCTACAACCTCACATATCATAAGTTACAGAATCTGTAAGATTCAGTGAAATCTTCAGATTTATATTCTACACTATTATCTAGCTAGATTCTTAGACGGTGGAAATCTGTACAGCTCCACACTATGTCCCCAAAGTTAGCACAAAACTCATATCTGGCATAAGATAATATTCAAGAAAACCCTTGGCTTAAATACTGGCCACCAATAAAGTCAATGATAAAACTCCAATTCACTTCAACGGAAACCAAATTTCACCACATCTCTATGTTATCAGAAAGCTCCCATCACCATGTCTTCCACGTTTTGGTGAAGGAAAGACTGAATAGCATTAGAAAACATGCTGATAAAATTGACTTGAGTCCTATCTACACTACAACTTCCACTGTTGCTACACCCAATGGAACTGCACCAATGCTGAATTATGGCTTCGAACTTCACTAGTGTAGACTTGGCTAAAGGGAGTCAGTGGCAGAGCCAGAATCATTATAATTGAGAAGTTTCTGGTTTCTACTCCTGTGCTCAGACCACTAGATCATGCTTCCCTTTCATGATAGGTTTTCAGCATTCCAGTAGTAGTAGTAATGTAAACCCTCACTGATTCTCTCCATAATCAGAAACACCTGGATAATATTCAGGAGCAGATGGCTTAACATATCAATGACACCCCAAACTTTAATTGGCTTGTGAGAGATATACAAGACCATAAGGATGATATTGCTGGTCCATCAACACTTGGACACATGTCACTGTGGTGGCTGTGAAAACATATAGATAATTTAGAGACATCATGATCCCATGCTACCACAATAAATTTCTCATGGAGAAACTACATTTTCCAACATCCAACCCCCATTATATTCTAGTGGTTCTGATTATTATCTAACCTATTTACTACTTCCCTTGTCGCAGTTCCAGAGCTCCTCATCACATTTCAAAAAAGCAGAAGCCTGGTTTATAACAGCAAGTCCTCTGCAAGCCTTTCAGGCAAATAAAACATTCACATCTAGTATTTCTAGCTCATCTCAATTGGAACTTATTTGCCAGATTCGAATTTCTGGCAAGCAGCTCACTGAATCTGAAAAGAAAAATACCTTATACAACACACATACTTCAACAAGACACAAGGCCTAATTTTGTCAGTAGTTCCAAACAGCAGAAGTGATCCAAATAACTTATCTACAGTATACAGATTGGTCTGTGTTTTGGGATAAAAATGTTAGTGAGAGATTTTCCAGATGTACCAGTTCTGCCTAGTGGTTACTCAGAGCCTCACCACACAAACACTCAGGCTGAGCTGCTGCCAGCATCTCTCTGTTTCTATTTTCACAGGGTCTGCCCTCTGGCTTCACATTTTTTTTTTTTCCCCAGCACTTTTTGTCAATCCAAAATATGTAGACGCTAAGTTAAATCACTCATTTTGTTTATGTGGCAACAAGTTCAGAATCCTTGCCGAAAAAATGTTCTTGGCCTTGGACACAGCAGGCTCTGAGATACCTCCATCTGTTTTAAATATGCCACAAATTGTAGTATGGAAACTGCTACCCTCAATTGGTAGCCAATCTGCTGTATAAACCTATATTAAAAAAAATACCAGGGTGATTCAACTGCAGGCTGTTTTTCATATTTTTATATCATTTAGTTCTGTAGGAATTCAGTCCTTTTATGGAAGGAATTTAATAAATATTTGTTGTGACATAGACCTGGTCTACACTAGGAAATTAGGTCAGTATAACTAAGCCACTCAGGGGTGTGAAAAATCCACACCTCAGAACACAGTCAAATAGACCTACCCCCCAAGTGCAGGCTGCGGTAGGTCAATGGGAGAATTCTCCTGTTAACCTAATTACTGCCATTTTGCATTTGTGCATTGGTTTAATATAATATTCTAGGCAGCACAGTGTCTGGGGCAGGCATGGTCTCTTGTATCTGATTGTACAGTGCCTAGCACAATGGGACCCAGACCATTTACTGAATACAGAAACTGCAGTCCAAAAAACAATTAAATTTGTTGGTCTGATTTCTTTTAAATTCTACTATTGCTCGAATAAGTGATTTGCTATGAGAACTTGGACAAGTTATCTCATCTTTATGCCTCTCTTGCCTCACCTACCATTTGTCTGTTTTGTCTTTTTACATTATAAGCTCTTCAGGGCAGGGATTGTCTCTTACTATGTGTGCGTACAGTACCTAGCACAATGATACCTAGCACCGATCTCAGTTGGGACCTGTAGCCACTAATGTAAATAAATAAATCCTGAATATGGTATCCACATATTTCAGTGTGGCTAGGGATATGCCTTAAGGATAGCATCCCAGGAAGATATAATCCTACATACTTGTTTGTGAGTTACACCTCAGAAGAGAGTAGCTGAAGGATATTAGAGGAAATAAAGCAGTGTCTGTTTCTACTCAATTTTACAGGTAAACTGGCCTAAGCACAAGGAGATCCAGGGACTTGTTTAAAGCTGTAGAAAAGCTGTACTAGATCTAGAATCCAGGCTTCACCTGGCTCTCAGTCCATTGCTGTAACCGCCATATTGTAAGTGAATCATAACAATCAAATTTCTAAACAAGTAATTCCCAGTATTTCAAAAAACCACACCACAAACAGTTCCCTGGGATAAGCTATTGTGTTGCAGGCTGATGGTCAGAGTCCCTGTTGTATTGGACATTATGCTACATTAACACACCACCTCACTGATTCTGGGGACTTAAGATGAGCCTAGGACCAAGAGTTGCCTAGCTTTGTAGCTACCTAGAAAACTCCACGGAGTCAGTTAAGTTGGTTTTCCAGCTGCAGTGGTACAAAACATTCAGATTAGGGGAGGATTTGGCCCTCGCTCAAGTAACATATCTTGGCTCCTTCGGTTAGAAGTTGTTCTTATGTTTTCCTATGTGAGTTCAGAGCATAAATCCCCTACTCCTGTGTGTGTGTTTGACATCTAGGTTTAAAGGGGGCTCTAGAACATGAGCCTACGGGTGTTGGTGCTCCTAGTCTCCTGACTCCCATCTACAGCAGATCCATGGGTTGGGACTTAACTTCCATAGCTTGCCCCCAGCAGCTCACTTTTACCCTGAGACTTTAGTGGATATTTTTGGGAACATCATCTAGCAATGTTGGTTCCAGGACTATCCCTGAGGACAAAAATCCATAACTTCAATACCAGTAATGTTTCAATGTGGGGGAAGGCTAGAGATAGTTATGCCATACTTCCACATCTCTCTGCTGCCAGTTTAAAGAGGCAAGGGGAGGCAAAGCTGAGGTTGTATTTCCACACACCAGTAGGTTTATTTTTGGCGTATCCCATCCTCTTTTCCATCATTATATACAGAACAGTACAAAACAACCCTGAGTCAATATTTTTTTATTGCCACCATAATTAACATTTCTCAAGCCACCAAATATTCTTCCAAAATATTTTTAACTGCATTGTCATTTTCATTTCCTCACTTAGGGCTGTTCCTCTGAAACTATAATCTGTTTCAATCTCCCCTGAAATAAATCATTGCTTCAGTTTGGTAAAGTCAAATGGCTGGTAGTTTGATCTGGTTCATGACTGAACCTGTGATGTTTACTTTTGTGGCCTTATAACGAGTACTAGACCATCTTTTTTCTTTTTTTCTTTTTTTTTTTTTACTATGACTGTTTAATTTTGTAGTAATTATTTGTGCTCTACAAAATCAGGAGTTCTTACATCTGTTAGCATTATATGTAAATTTAAGGCAACTCAGTCAGAGCCAAATCCTGGCTTCTTTGCCACAGGGTAGAGTGAGAAATCCCAGGACCCTCCTTTGCCCTTCTATGTTCACTCATGGGGCAGCTAGAATCTCACTGTTTGTATATCCTGGTCACACAGTGCAGGGAAATCAGAGGTCTGAGGTAACAGCAAGGCAAGATTCCCTATCTTGCCAGGTAAGTGTACCCAAACTCTATTTCAGATGAGCCATATCCAGAGATGAGAGAGTTCATTCTCCACACCCCATTCAATCCTTGATGACTCAGGCTATGTACACACTGAAGGCAGCAAATTTGCCATCATCTGATCGATCTATCCGGATCAATTCAGCAGAAGTGAAGACCCGCTCAATCAGTCCAGAAGCTGATTCAATTAAACCACCACCACAAAAGGCGTAGCGCTGCATCGACGGGAACGCATTTCCCGTCAGCGCAGCACAATGGAGACGGCTAAAGGGAAGTTATAAAGTCCTGTCGACTGACACCGAATTTCCAGGTAAGTGTAGACGAGGCCTCAGCTAAGACTGTCAGCCAGGTTGCCAGCTAATGCTAATGGTGATATGGACAGCTACTCCATTTCAGACTGAACTAACACCACAAATTCATTATGTATAGCCCACCAACCATCAGAGAGTAAATTTTAAATTGTTTCTGGTCTAGATTCTGAGGACAAGGTTGAAAGGTTTAATATTCCATTATCAATTCACTGAGGCATCCAGTCTCTCTCCCCACTTAATGACACTGATTGGCACACTGTGCTGGTAGGACATCTAATCTCTCTGCAAGTGAAAGAGGCATTTCTTAAGCATTTTGGGGGGAAAAAGACCATCTGGGGGCTCTTGCACCGATTTCCCAGCCCAAAAATAAACCAGTCAAATAGCCATCAGTCAGTTTTGTTCCCTTTCTCCAGTGATACCTTTACATGAACTTATAAAAAGCCCAAACAGAACAAAACAGCAGCAGAACAAAAGCAGCAACTAAAATCAATTACCTCCTCACATACAGTCCTTTAGGTAAAGCTACAACACACACCCAGATTCTTCCCCTGCGCTGTCGCCCAGACAACCTTTTATATTTCCTTCGCTCCTTCTGGTGGGTCAAGGTTAATTGTCTTTTGCATTAACCCTTTAGGGTCCGAGCTAGGGAATGCCCTCGAATCCTATCATACCATCTTTTTGTTATGCATGTGTCCTTCAGTGGCTAGCACAAAAGGGCCCTAGTCCCTGACTATGGCTTTAGGCAGATCTGAAATACAAGTAAATAAATAATATTGCTATATTTGAATATCAGAGTAGTAATACAGGATACAAGACTGCTCACACTAGGGACTCAGGAGTTTCCGCACCAATATCAGCTGCCTAGTTATGACAGTGAATAGCATTCTTCCTTTATCATCATTTAAAATCTCAGCCCCTTCACAGCAAAAAAGCTGCATTTGTTACACTGAATCTGCCTTCAGGGCAAATAAAGAGCTATTAAAATACCTTGCATATGCTTGGGGGGGGGGCACATTTATTGTTAATTTTTAACTAGCATTAAAAAAAATAAAATCAAAAGTTTTCATTACAGTGAACATATTCATTTAATAAGAATTAAGAAAGCAATATTGTACATTCCTAGATTTAGTGTAACGAAAAACCTGCAATTATTCATTAGTCAAATATTTCTAAACCAAACAGTGAAGCTGGACATTCTATCTAACCTTTCCTCAGTGAAGTGGCATTCCTGTGAATTCATAGTTTCCTTTGTGTGTCCTGGTATCAATAGAACATTGTTCTCTTGCCTGCAGCAACCTCTACTGTTAAAAACAAGACTGAAATTGTCAATTACTTGTGCCTAAGAGCTGTTCTAAAGCTAACTAATAGCTCAGCAGTTCAAGGTCACCCTAATCCCATTACTAAGTGTATTTTCTTTCCCCAATCCTTTTTTCAGTGAGACAACTGCATTAAAACTGAACTGATCCCAGTCATCAGAAAGCTGCGATACAGATGCTGTTTAAGTGTCCTAATTAACATTCCACCCAGACGTGGCCCAGTGCCAAAATTCAGAACTAGAGCCATGTTACCTTCCCTCGCCAAAAAAAAAAAAAAAATAGAAATCGGGGGTATTCAGAGAAGAGGCCATTAAAGAAGCAAAGGCCAGCTGGAAAAAAATGGATCCAGATCCAATTTCAGATTTTGAGTTCAGAAGTGTATGGAGGGTTTTGGTTCAGTTTCACCTTTCATTCTACCCATGTTGAGACTTTGAAATTACATTTATAAAGTAGTATGTATGGTCTGAAATAAACTGATATGGCACAGAAAATGGATACCTATAGAAAATTCAAGCATTATTTTGAGTTAATTGGGCTAAAAGCTTAAGTGAATATTTCAAATGGTAATAACAAAAAATCATGTACTTTGTGTTTTATTAGGAGATTGTTTTGACACAGGGCTAGGTTACAGCTTCTGTTCTCAGATTTTATAGAAACTGACATCAGACTTACCACTGCTCCTTGGTTTTCAAAAAAATGTATACTATGTTTTTCTGTGACTAAGGTCATTGCATCTCATTAGACTCCTCAGAGCATATTGGAATCAAGTCCAGCCAAAGAATGACTTCTGAGCAGACAGCTTTTCTCAAATCATGATCTATTTCTGTCTTTTATACCCCCATGGATTAGAGTATATTTTATAACTGGAAGCATATCTCCATGGTTTTATAAATTATGCCCCAAAATAATGCAAAAATTTACAGATGACTTGGCAGACTTTATACGAATTCCTTGGGATTCCACCAAAACTGGGTATACTGGACCAAATTCATCCCTGGAATTACACCAAGGATGAATTTGTCACACTGTATGTAGCATTTTAACTTTGCTAATGATAACTGAGATAACTGTTCTGGGGCATATCTGTGTGATAATCCAAGGCGGAAATGAATATAGGTCTTATTACCTGGAGGAGATGGAAGTGTAGGGTATTTCTCCATCCTGTCTTTCTCTGTCTGTATTGCTGGAAGTGAATTTTGAGGCCTCAAGCTTACATTTTACAATGCGAAGCTCTGTACCCATAAAGAAGTTAAATAACAGCCCTTCTTGTCTAGTCATATTCCTTTTGCATAAAATACAATAGGTTTTATTTTGTTTGTCATTTTTCAAACAAAGTCTATCCCAAAATGCTTTACAGATCTAAACAATAAATCAGAGCAAAAGAAGATGTTAACAGGTATGTGCAAGGGAGAAAACATGTGTTGACTTGATATTTTAGAAGAAACAGAGAAAGCAGCAAAGCACAAGAAGGATGTTTCAGACAGCACGAGCTGTATAGGAGACTTTTTCATTAACATAGCCAGCCAGTATAAAGGGATAGAAAGGTGAAACAAGTTCTTCTGACTGCATCCATCTTTTTGTGTCATATGTAGTTTTGTTCTTGGTTATTACAATGCCCCACTACCAGACTGTTTCTCCTGCTATGAAGGATATTTAACAATGTAATCAAAGAGTGGTGAAGCACTGGAATGGGTTACCTAAGGAGGTGGTGGAATCTTCATCCTTAGAGGTTTTTAAAGTGTGTATTGACAAAGCCCTGACTGGGATGGTTTAGTTGGGGTTGGTCTTGCTTTGACCAGGTGGTTGGACTAGATGACCTCCTGAAGTCCCTTCCCACCCTAATTTTCTATGATTCTATGAAAAAATGTGTCTCCTGAGCTTGTATGAGGGTCCCAGTTATTACAGAACAAGAGATTTCGTATTAGCAATCGATGTTCTCTATCCTCTTCCTGCCCTGTGGATATGCTCCTAAACTTCTCTTGCATTGTGCTGAAAAGTGCATGTCCCTTGTATGTCACTAAGTAACAATGGCTAACACTGATTACTAAAGCTGGTTGGGAATTTTTCATTGCAAAACACCAGTTCATCTATTCAAAACCAAAAATCTTGCAGAAAGCTTTACTTTCAACAGGAAGATTTCTCAGGTCCAGGATGGAATTGTTGGTGAGAAAGACCACCCTAGAACAGCCAATAGCCTGCTTCTTAAAGGCCTTCACATAGGATGTAGAATAGGCAGGGTCACGTCATTTGTCTGCTTGATATGATCAGAGACTTGAAACTGGGTGAATAAGCACCTGTTGTGGGCTATATCCTCTATTTGTTTACAAAAAAAAAAAAAACAAAAAAAAAAAAAACATATGGTTTCAGTGTTATTCTGCATCAAAATAAAAACCTAGAAATTTTTCACAAAACAAAATTCTTGTTTTCTGGCCAGACCTACTGATTATTCTGACTGTGACTCTTAGACATCTTAATGGATTGAATCTCCATGTGCCTCTTTTTATAAAGTGTTGCCAAAAGAAAAAGCATATGAATTGAAAACTCATTAGGAAGTTGCAAGATTTTTTCTCTTGTTTCTTCTAAAAGTCAGCAGAGAACTTTAACTAGAATCCACTCTCTCACTGAAAGCCTGAGAAACTGCCCTTTGTGTGAAAGACCCCTGTGCAAAAGAATCCCCCACTCCCAAAAGCCACATGCAACGTTTAAGATTTAGATAAAAGCACAAAACCTCTCCATAGTTTCCAGCCAGAAAAACTCTGCAGGACCATGGAAATCTCTGCAAGGAAAAATGGGATAGAGTCCTCCCTCATGCCATACAGCAGGATCAGAGCCACTCTACAGAGACTATTCTCACCTAATGGCTATTTTTGTCTCCTTGTTCCTCTTCTCCAAAAGGAGAACCTTTACAGTAGTAGAACTTCCATTCCTGACTCCATTTGCACAACAGCACAGAGGGAGCTGCTACAGAGCTAGGTTCTGTGCCATAGATTGGCTGTATAATCTATGTGACCTCATCAAACCTTCCTCTCTAACCCGAGCAACAGGATCACAACTACTGCATAGCCAGAGGTTCCTCCACATCCATGGAGCAAAGTAAAGGAATAGCTCCTGTGGCTTATGTGGTGCTTAAGTGATATATTAGGCCTTGCATGGTCCTTCTGCACTGGGCAGATCTTGATTTAAAGTCTTGAGTCTCCATCCCTAAAAAAATGTAAGATATAGTTCACCCCACTAGACAACATGCATCAAAAATTAAACTGGCTAGTTAATTAAAAACAAGCATTGTTTAGAGCCAGTTATCTGCACTGATCATTAATATTTGTTTTAGGTTGTATTTCTTTCAGGTTCATCATAAATACCTGTACAAATAATCCATTTTCAACCAATTGTGGCCAATATTTTCTTTTCTTTTTTTCTTTTCCTTTGTTTTACTGTAACATAAATACATGTGATGATGTCTCTCTAGTAGCTGGGCCCAGCACATTTAACAGCCTGCTACTAAATGGCAGCTAACAGAATTACTCTTTCAGCACAAATAGTAGGGGGTTTTGATTTAGAGACTTGATCAAAAGCTCACTGAAATCAGTGGGAGCCTTCCCATTGACTTTAGATCAAGTTTTTGCAGCTGAATGTCTCTGGTTCATTATAACTGTATAATGGAGTATACCTTCTATCAGTTTTCTGGCTAACGGCAAAGTGTTTAGTAAACATTCTTTCTTCTTAAGATTGCAAGTTCAACACTTAGGAATTTTGTTTTTCTAAAAATTGCATGAACAGAAGCTGAATTTCATAATGACCCTCTAACCTCTGCTGTCTGGCTTATGTTAACTTTTCCATTACCACTGCTTCTCAAACCCTTTCATGACAATATTATATGCTGGCAAAACTTTTGTCATTCAGGTGTATGAAAAAACATCTAAATCCTAAAAGTGACAGAGTGATGTGTCTTTCAGGGCAGACCCAAGAGGCAGCCCCTAAGGATCTCTGACTTCAGTTCCGAGTCTCTGACCCTGTCAGAGTTCAAACAGCCATAAAGATTGAAAAATTTCCTGTGGCTTTGTTTTATTTCCTTCATTCAGCTTCCACGTCCACAGGACAAGCTTCCTTGCAGGTAGCATTTCCCAGGTGCAAGAGGGCCATGAACCAATCCTTTGTATTGTGATGTTGCTTGATGGCCCATCTGATTTTGATAGTCCTTCTGGATAGGGACAAGAGACTATTCCTGGGCCTGAATTTACAAGTTCAGAACAAACATTTTAAAAATTATAAAGCAAAACTTACACTTGATAGCATGGAATACATACATTGAAAGTGAGATTAATGCATAAATCAATTTACAAGCATTTCATAGAGTCTAAACACTAAATACATTCTTAAAAGATTAATACCTAATTTGAGCAAAACTAACATACAGGTGAACTGGTCTGGGCTCCAGCTATGAGTTTGTTAGTTCTTAGCTTATGCCTGAAGCCTGGGCAAGAGCTGGCATCTGGCCCGCCAGCGTCACAATGTGGACAAAAACCCATTTGCATGAATGGTCACAGAGAAGCAAAGAAAAAGGGATGGGAATGTGACCAAATTAAAAAGCCCTTCAGCGGAAATTCTGTGGGATTTACTACTCCCACAATCCTCGATAAGTCATGAAGGATACACCTCTACACCTCCTGCAACAACACAATATTAGTGAAATATTTTTCCTCTTTCTCCAACAATGGGAAAATCACTACAACCATAAGCAATACTAACTTAAGGCATTTTTCCTTCTGCACTAGGGCAAAATTCTCCTCTCAGATCTGCAGGCTGATTTCATTTCCAATATTCTGCCTTCCCTGCACACACACACAATTATTCTCAAATTGTGATAGATTAGCCGTAATTTTTGGAATAACCAAATGTTATAAATACTCATTTTGAAATAAATTTACCTTGATCATTGATCATAAACCTCTGATAAAAATAGCAGTTCCAAAGGAAGGTAATATTTAAGAGCGTTTACACAGATGTATCTATTACAAGGTTGCCTCCTATAGGAGCATAGTGTTCCACCTTTCCCTGTACTTAAATACTCTCTGACCAGAAAGAACTAGTACCAAGTGAAGTCAGTGAACTGTGATCCTCTGTTCAGGTATTCCTTCCCTAGCAGCAGCCAGGACAGAGAGAGTGACTTTAATCTTAGCTGTATAGCAACATGATATCCAGTAAAAACGTTCTGAGAAACATGCTAATGCTGATACATCATGTGACACTGATGCCACTTCAGTGCTCGGTACCTGTTAATATTAGGCCTATTGTTCCTGATCCCACATACACAGAAATCAATGGCTAGAAAGACCAAGGATGAGTTCAGTATGAGCAGGATCAGATCCAAAGTTTGTAAAGCCCTTTAAGATCCACCAGGAAGAAAGGCACTATATCAAATGTAAGATAGTAATTATTATTTCAATAAAAATACAATGATCAGTTATTTATCTTACATATTTCTTTCTTTCCATGTAAACCCTTTTGAAAGATGTGAATGCACAGCTCAAATGCTGTCGAAGAGAGGCAAATTAAAGTTAATTTGCTCTAGTAAGTTCCTATTCGTTTATGGTAGCACACACAATGACACTGAAAAAGGGACACTCCCTACTCTTAGAAGTGCACTGTCTAAGGCAGATAGACAAGAAGACAGAGGTTAGGGGAAGGTGCACAATATATAGTAAACATATTTTTAATGCAAGATGACTAGAAGTAAATATTTTAGTCTACTTGAAATTCTTCCGATGAAGATAACTTTAATATTAGCAAAAATGCAAAAGTTGTTACTGATGTTTCCATCACCAAGACACTTGGAGGCAGCTTTATATTTCCCATTAATGGTAGTTTCAGAGTTAAGCAAAGTTAAAATTTCTACTGACCAGAATTCAAAATAGGCATCAAGAGGCCAGCTTCACAAAACAAGCACTGCTAAAGTAATCAGACTGCAGACAATTAATTGAAAAGTCCAGTTTTCAAGTTAAAAAATGTAACACCCAACCAGATCAATGCAGGTTCGATATAACACCACTTTCTGCACCATACAAAGGATGACTAATTGGCTCAATAGCTGTCTTTAAGGAAATTTTTTACTTCTTTGTAATTTCTGTAAGCAAAAGGGCACATGTTGGAATATATCTAGCCCTTCAACTCCCTTCCAAAAGGTGTGTTTGAAAAGCCTTGTGCCTAATGAAGTCCATATGGGCAGCATACTGCCGGTACTATTTTTAGTTTTATTATCATTTGTGTTTTGCTAACTTATTAGATCATATTTATTAGCTTTCTATTACCTAGAGACATACTATTAAATTCTCCCTTCCTCAGTCCAGTACATTCTTAGAAGTTTGGAGTTCAAAATATTTTATGAAAACGTAAGTCGTTATCAAAGTATTTTTATACAAAAGCAGTGATTTTCCTGCCAAGCTCTTTGTGATAAACATAATTATCATACACTTCCTTTAAAATATTATCTCCTGAAAAAAAAGACCTTCAGGGCATGGTACAAGTCTCACCTATTCACAGAGACATTCTCCTGACAGAAGATCAGGAACCCTCAAGTTCACTCAGCATAAGAACTTTCTAATCAAAGACTATCTAGGAGATGAAAGCGTGGGTAGAAAACCATGTTTCCATTAGAAGGTAATCTTGGCAGTAGATAAATCTGAGTGAGAACTCCCAGATACTACAGTGATGAGAACATTAGAAATGTATGTGATAATATATTCAAATAATAATGTAAATGAACCGTTGCACAACGTGCAAAATGTCACAGAAACAATCACCACAAGTGGTACTGTTAGCAAACTGGTTGGCAACAACAGCAGATAGGCCAAGGACTGAATGAAATACTTTCAGAGGTGCTCCCTCCAGCTCAGAATACAGATATGCTGGCTGTATAGTGTGGGAAATTATTCTTGCACTACCATAGTATGTGATGTGTCTACCAGGATTATGTGTCAAAATAGCTTCTTTAAATATGTCTTTGTAGTGGCTCACATGATGCAACATTTGCTTCCCAGTTAAAAGGTTATGGGTTCACTTCCTACAGCAGAACTTCAATGCCTGTGTAGGGTTGATATAGCAATGCAATAGTAGAGAGGTACTGCTCTGTTAGACTTTCCTTAGTGGAAAATTAAATCTACAATCTTACAGTGGTGGCAACTACTGTGTGGCTAGGGCACACCAGGCCATCTAATTCTGTGCCATACTGCTACCAGTAGAGCTGCACTGATGGGAAATCTAGGGCTCTGAATTTTGCCAGTGTGCAGTCAGCCTTAGAGGTAGCATGCTTACAATGAAGGCAAGCAAGATCCTCTTGTGACACCCTCTGTCTAAAAACAACAGCCCAAAAACCCCCATATTCACCAATGTCATGTAATTATGATATGTTCTATACAAGATATGCCTTGTTTGGTATTATTTTAAAAGTCTTGATCTGCTAAACATTAATATCCTATTGGGTTGTATGTGCTACCATAGTATGTGAAGTTATAAAAAAATTGTTGTAAATGCTACTAGAACATGTTGTGAGGTAGGAACCACATAAACCAGCTTTTCAGGTACAACAATGAAGTGGCCAGATGTACTAATGGGCCATCAAGGAAAGAATCCACAACCAGGAATTGCTTACAGTGAAAGCTGCAGTGTAGGACACATGTTCGCAATGGGGTTGCAGCTGCCATGTCACATTCATGGACTTTTCTAGCAAGCTGAAACAGACCATAAAAGGAGGAGTGTAACATCATCACTTGGCTCCACTCGCATACAGCTGAACAGCTGAAAGGATCGTCTAGAAGACAAAAGGACTTTGGAAGTGGAGAGGGGAGTCCCAGGCAGGAAAGGTTGCCCAGCCTGCATTTAAGAAACTGCTTGTACCAGTTAACAAGGGTGAGACATTGCTAATTCAAAAGCTTGTTAGTGTGTAGAACCTAGACTGGGATCTTATGTTTATTTCATTTGGTAACTACTTTTAATCTCTTTACACTTGCTGCTTATGATCACTTCAAATCTATTTTTCTGTAGTCAATAAACTTGTTTAATGTTTTATCTTAACAAGTGTGTTTTTGAGTGAAGTGTTTAGATAAACTGTTCAATAACAAAAGCTGCTGCATGCTCCTTCTGCTTCAAGGGAAGGGTAAATTGGATAATAAACTTCACTGGTCAGACTTTTTGACCAGGGTTAGACAGTATAGACCTGGAGAGCCATCTGGGGCTTCACTATTGTTGATTTGTGAATGGCTGGGGAAAGCATTCATTGACCTAAATTGGGTGTCTGGCACCACCTGCTGCCAGATTGGATGATAACAGTGTCTGTGTCACTGACCAGAGTCTGGTGGAGGGCTCAACCCAAGCTAAGTAGTTGATAAGGGTACCCAGCAGTTCCACAGCTCCCAGGCGGTACCCCGTGGGTTCTGCATATCGCCACACCTTTGTGACCATCTTTAGTGGCTGTTAATGTGGAAGCTAAGAGCCAATGGCATTTCTTGAAAACAATAAAGGATAATTCCTAAATCCTGTCCAAGTGCCTCTCTCTAAAAAACAGCTTCTTATGTCCAAGGCTATGAATGAGCTATTTCTGAGTGAGATTTGGAGCTGTAATAAAGTTGTTTCCATGTTCATCCTGGAGATTTTATTATTTATGTATTACCCCTCA
This sequence comes from Emydura macquarii macquarii, assembly GCF_026122565.2. Taxonomy (NCBI): domain Eukaryota; kingdom Metazoa; phylum Chordata; order Testudines; family Chelidae; genus Emydura; species Emydura macquarii. The sequence goes on from NW_027132013.1 coordinate 26,644,174, forward strand.
TGATACTAAAAACATTCTATTCCTTAATCCTTTCCTTTTGTTGTTGTAGCTCTGATATTTAACTGTATATACCAATAATTTATAAGGAATGCCTCTTATTTTTATTTCTTTTTAAGGAAGAGCCAGAGCACATCTCCACACAGCTGTCTAAATTTGAATTCTTGTTTAGCTAAAATGTTCTGTGAATGTTCTTGGAGCCTCCTAGAAAGAGGTGTACCTAGTTAAGATCTTCCCATTTTCACGTGTGACTCAAGATGGAGATACCAAACAAGATTCATAATGGAAAATTCCAGTCTTACATAAACCCACAACAGTGTTTAGGTGGACTTGTCCCATGCACATATGCACACAGAGTTCAATTAGTGGCTTGGGAATTCCTTGGATCTTAAACTCATGCTCATTTTTGTTCTACTGAATAGTTTTTATTCCTGCATTCCAACTTGAAATTCCGCTTTCCTGCTTGACTCTGCTCTTTTCAAAACTTTACATTGCTTGTCTGTATTATAGACAGTAGTCTAGCCATATTCAGTGGTAAGCAAAGATTAAACACATTAAGAAAGAAGGGATCGTTGTGTACTTTATTGTTCTGTGTGAGTTCACTTGGATTCTGGTGCAACAAAGGATCAAATATATAAAATCTGCCTGCTTTTATAAGAGGAGATCCAGTGTATTCACACTCTCATTCAAACACTAATCTGTTTTCTATTATATTTTTGTGTATTCAGTGTGTGAAGGGCCGCCATATTTGGTGGGAGTGCTGCTTCTAGTCCTTTTATAGCATTCCTGCCATGCATTGGCAACAGCTCTCACTCACATAATTTTATGAAGCTCTCTGGGGTGAAAGGCACTATATTAATGTAGGACATTACTAATATTTAATACCAAACCCAGAAACTCTAGCAGGATTCATGTACATTCTGATGTTGCCAATGATGTTGGCTTTTTATTTTGTTTGTTTCATTGTTGCTCTTGCTCCTGCTTTATTTTAAACCAGCATATGAGTTGGAATCTCCAAAACCATATTTAAGCTTGCTAGCCAATGTGGAAGAATAAGTAAATAGGTTAACTGAAACTCTCAACTCTACTTTTTTCCAATACACCATAAAGAAAACACCAGCAAATTACCAGATTCCATATCCAGTTAAAAATTATGCTTTTCATATGATTGTAAGATTAAAATGGATATATGCACCAAGTCCCAATTGGAACAAGATCCAACCCAATATAGTGAAATTGCAATCATAATGCAAGTTTCCAGGATCATCCAAGACAATACTACACTGCCTTTTTGGATCTAATAATGAAGACCCAAAGCATTTTACTTAAGTGTATGGTAAACTGTCTTTTCTGATACTGATCACTCACGAATGATCACTCAGCCATTTTGAAGAGTGAAACAGCAACCATTCTATGTAAGAAACCCTACATAGGAGATTTTTTTTTAGACTGAGATGCAGCTGAAACTACAGAGGGAATTTTATACATGCGAAATATAATTGCAAGTGTTATAATTTGACTGAGAGACGTGAAAAGCGAAAATGATTTTTTATGACAGTGAGTGGCAAGAGCTCTGGTTTAATATATCTATCTCATCACACTGGAAAAAAATCAGTATAATACTTTCCAGGGGATCAGACACACTGTTTTACTTGAAATGTCATATACCTAATGTCACTGAATGGAGTTCAAGTATTTTACTCTGATAGATAAACAATTTAGAGTATAAGGAAGCAGATGGCAAACAGACATCTTTTTCTGGGAAAACTAACAGAAGAAGACAAAGCTATTAAGAGTTATTCTGTGTTTAATTTCTGTGGCAGGGAAAGAACTGACAGGACTCACAATTACAAAGAAAAGGAGGGATGCATTTGTTTAATTTATTAGGCCTTTTAAAAAATTCTTCTTCTATTTGTCCAAATAAAAGGTTGTCAGAACATGATGTTTTTAATTATATTTTAAGAGACATTTTGTATGTATCCCTTAAATGCCTCCAGCTGTCCCTTGTTGGATCACTATTAAAGGCAGACGAGCACTTGTTGAAAACTTTGAAAACACTCTACTCAGAACTATTTCTTATACATCATATTTTCTGTATTACTCTTTCTTGGGATCTTCAGTTCTTTGTACCTTGGAATGAGAGCAGGATCGTTGTTTCATAAGATCATTGATTTTGCTCCTACTGATTATTTCCCACTTGAAACTATAATTCTTGAGATGTACCATCGTGATTAGAGGTTAGAGTACTGATGAAAAAGAGATGGCGTGCACACATACAATTTAGGTGTAATGTTCAAATGCCCCATTCTCCAAAAATCAATGCAGGCAGCATGCTACGCAGTAACATTAGGAGGCAGAGCTGTGTTATGTTCTTCAAGTGTAATCCATGATAATTTCCCTATCAACTAATATGAAGTCCCAAAGGACTGATCCTAAGAGGTCCTGAGCTTCAGCAGCTACCAATGGGAACTCTAAAGATCCAACTCAATGAAAGGATTTGGGGCCCAATTCACAGTTGCTATGCAGCACCATTTGCACCACACAGCCTCCCCTCTCACCTTGGGAAATACCCCTGCTGCAGAAATCACTGTGTGATGTTTTTACAAGAGCCTTGACACAGGGGGCATTCCAGAGGGGTGTGGCTGAAGTACCCAGGCTCTCAGTGGCTGCAAAACCAAGTGCAGGTTGGGGCCCTCAAGGCTGCCTTTATCTGTTTTGTGAGCGGCAGTGGCATCAGCAGCTCTCAGATCAGAGGCAGGGACACAACCCTCCTCATCCCATTCAGTCCCTGCACCAGCATAGGAATGATTCAGGACCTATGACTGTAAGTGAAGAGTGAAGATCGGAACCAGAGGTATCAGATATCTGGTTTGCCAGAAAATGTATTTGTTTAAGGGCAAGGGATGAAAAATACAGAAAGTTTTAATTTTTTAAACAATATTTGTATTAGATTGTGGGATCTCTCAACCTTTATTAATCTGTTTTACAGTAACACTGACAGGCCTCATCTAAGATCATGAGCCAATTGTATGTACTAGGCCTTGTACAAACACACAGCAGGAAGCAGTCCCTGTCCTGAAGTCCTTACAATCTCAATTACCTTGCATGTATATGGCTATATAAATATACTGCAGTACAAAAGACATGTGAAGTTTTGTTGGCTAGAGCTGTAAGAAACTAGTGAACATTTTACTTTTTGCTATTTCATTTTGGATACTTCTTCACGTCTCATGTTTTTCTTTTCCAGGAATTTTGATGAAATTGCTATTTTCACAGGTCAAGCCACTTTCAGTCAAAAAATGGGCCATTTTGACATTAGTAGCCTAATCAGCTTGTTTTCTGGTACTGGTTTCATATTTGTGTATTTTATATACAAAAAATTCTCATAAGTTATGAAGCATTTTTTGTGGTTATTGAACTACGTCTAAGTGTTTTGGTTAGTATTAAAATGCTTTGAGGTTATTTTTTTATTTCAGGAAATTCTCTCTGTCCTTTATGTGGTAATGTTCCTGTAAGTAGGAAGTCTATTTTTGTTCCATATTATTGTTTTTCAGTTTCCCCTTAGGTTTGATACATATAAAATTTCACATTTAATTTAGATGTACTTGGATGCTGACGTTTATCTTCCGGATTACAACAGCCAGACTATTATTATTGATATTACAATAGCACCCAGAGGTACCACTCAAACCAGGGAGGGCATTGGAGTGGGCACCCTGCAAACACATAAGATACTTCCTGAAGAGTTTCCAGACTAAATTAAGACAAGATGCAAGAAATGAGTGTAACAGACAAAATGAGGGAGTTGGAGAGGGAGGATGAGGAAAACTATGACAGAACACATGGTTACAAGGACAATTGTTTTGTGTACAACTTGCTACAATAGAACTCTGATGGTTTTAGCTATTAAGCTATTCCTTAAGGACTGGCTCAATCCTATTTTCCTGAGATCTGAGGAAGATAATGGAGGTGTAGTATGCCAGGACAGTGTTGCTTCTACCATTGGGAACGGGGACAGTCACCTTGATACCTGGTGCTCCATACTTCAGCCTCCCCTCTTTTGGCTACAGAAACACCAGCCTCCTGCTTCTGGTTGAGCCATTTCTAATGCTTCTAAGCAGTTTAGCCCTCTGACCAAATGATAGAAGCCACCCCCTCACCTTTCCTGAGATAAATAAAAAGTCTAACAAAACAAAGTCTTTTCTATTCTACAGCTCAGGATTCCCCGTAGCCAATTAATCCCTTCCTTAGGAGTCCCCAGTTACCCTTGTATCAGGTCTTCTTAAATCCAGTTGATCCTTTCCTTACCACTTCAGGCCCCGGCTTTCTCTCAGCTCCACAGTTCCCACTGAGCAGGGGACCATTACCAGTCCCACACACTGGATCTAGGACCTCCCTAGAAAGAAGACAACTCACTCTTCCTACACAGCTGGCCTGCTTTTTATTCCTACCTGTCGGAATCAACTGGTGCAGCTGTTCTCAGGGCCCAAGTTGAACCTTTTCACTACTAGTCCAAGGACAGGATCTGTACCCCCTACCACAGAATCCTAGGGACTGCTGCATTCAGAGAAATGGGAACATAAATCAAAGTAAAATAAGTTTACCTTCATTCTAATTCTCCATACCATCCATAGCTGTCAATTGTATAGCATTAGGCATAACAAAATCCTACAGCTAGAAAGTAAAACTAGAGAAATTCAAATTAGAAATATGAGTTAAGTGTTTAAAAGTGAGCGTGATTAACCATTCAAGTGAAATGGTATTCTCTCCATCTCTTGATGACTTCAGATCAAGACTGGATGACCTACTGGAAGACATGCTTGTTTTAATGAAAAAAGTTATTGGGCTCAATAAATGGGGCAGCTGGTTTAAATTCTAGGGCCCACAAAAGTAGACTAGACAATTTGATGGTCCCTTCTGACCTTAAAATAAATAACTATTCAACTTGCATCCACTAGATAAAGGCTTCAAAAGCAGAAGCAGCAGCTCCAACAACCTACATTTTAACTGGTGAAAATATGATTATTTTTTAATAATAGTGCAATTTTTTTCCCTCACATAGGGCCAAATCAAGGCCCAGCTGGCATGGCAGTACAGAGACATAACGGAGCCTAACACTTTTGGGTTGGCTACTTGCCTCATAAGTGGCAGCTCCACAGGCTGCTACATCTTCTACTCAAGCAGATGAGGGGTTGGAGCAAGATGGGCACTGAGTGGAACTGTTACTTGGCAGCTCTGTGTTCTTGGGGAACCAGGGCGCAAAACCCCTACTCTCTCTGGCTCACATGAATCCCCCCCCCGCCCCAAACCCCTGCTTGAACCAGAAACCAAAGGCATCTCAATATGAAAAGGCAGTGGAAGACACACCTAAAACCCTCCCAACAAGAGTGATACAACTCCCCTAGCTTCATCTACATCAAAGATGTAAAAAGGAGGCATCTCAATTAGTACATCAAATGGAGAACAGAAGCCTCATCTACATCGAAGATGGAACAAAAATTAGCATAGCATATGGAGAACCAACCTCCAAAGCAGGGACTGCCCTGAACTCTGGGATTGGCAAATCAGGGATGCACTGCATGATCGGAGATATCTGCTCTTGATGTAAATGAACTCACACCTGCACACATCCAGCTCCGCAGTTATCAGACCGTTATAGTTATTGATATGCAAAACACTGAATCTTCCTGGTTGCATTGTGAGCTCCCTCAAGGAACACTGCCCATAGCCAGGAATGATCAGCTCCTTTTGTCCAGCATAAAGAAAACCACTCTGGGATACTCCCTTGAGACATTGTTTACCCATAAACAAACCTGGTGGTCTATAAAAACCCCTACCCAAGTTCAAACCTCTGTTCTGATGCCTGGATCCAAATTCTGCATCAGTTCAACTGGAACTTCCCCTCTTCCTGACTGATTGTGTTGGGGACTCTGCCTGTCTCAAGTGCTCCAGACCCTAAGCTGAACAGCCTGTCTCCTGAGAACCTTTGAGCTGCACGGAGTGGTGAGATCCTGCCATCTTCCCCCAACACTCTCTCTCTCTTAGTCCAGGTATAACTTCCTACTTTTGTAATCAAACCTGGGCTAGCTTTCTCCAATACCCCAACTGTAATTGTGTAGTATTGTAAGTGTTTGATTGTTTCTCTCTCCTTGTATGGTATTACTATTAGTATCATAAGTTTTATATACCTGGCAATAAAATAACTGTTATAATCAAGCTGGTTGCCAGTCTCTCTCTCCTTCTCTCTCTCTCGACCCCCCCCCCCCCCCCCCCCCCCCCCCAACTGCATGTACTCCTTTGTGTTCTTGGCTTCCCTATCTTGCTCTGCAGCAACGCTTCTTTTACCTAAACCAAAGATCCCTGGAGTGCTCAAAAATCCTATAGGGTTTGCTTATCAAGGGGGTTACTGCTAGAACAATTGTAGAGTGAGGTGGGAGGCAGCTGAGAAGTGATGCTTCGCCTAGCCTATGGAGTCCAGGGGCATACAAGGGTGGCCGCTGAAAGTGCTGTGTCACCCAGCCTGCTGAGTTCAGGGACATGTAAGGAGTCAGCTGAGAGTGCTGATAGCCCGGTCCGCTCAGATGCACTCGGTTAATCTGGAATGTGTGTGTGTATCTGTGGGGGGTTTATTTGAATCTGTGGCTGGAGGAATCCAGCCCTGAAAACCTTAGGTCCTGCAGGATAGCTCCATTGGGAGGGGACTTGTAGCCATATGAACACACAAGTAACACAAGCAGTACATTAATAGAATCACACACCCCAAGTAACACAAGCAGTACATTAATAAAATCACACACACACCCCTTCCAGGAAGGTAGCCCTAATAATGAGCATACCCCAAGGTAACAGGCAAGTCTGATAACAGAACCTTTCCTCCTCCGCTTCCCTAGTGTGCGGGCCAGCATAGCTATGCTGGTATGCTAGACAGCATATGCTGTGCCAAGTATAGACTCAGCGCAGCTTGCTCTCTTCCCGGAAGAACCAAGAGAGAGATTGTGACTGTGAGTCACATCTCACTTCTGGTTGCTCCTGGGGTAGCATAACAACATGCTGCCCCTTTCTGAACTTCTAGGAAAGCCATAAATTGAGCCTGTAATAATTAAGTGGAAATGATAGCAATAATTGAACAAACCTCTATCTTTCCACAGAGTAAAGATAGTTATATGTCTGTTAATTATTTTTAAAACCATACTCTCCAGCTCTGTACTCTTTGTAACTGTGGAGTAAATATTCTCAGTATACATTTGCGAATCAAATTTGTATAGGTCCTGCACGCTGCTTGGAAACTTTCTCCCAGTACCATTAGTTTAGTCAGAGGTATTCAGAGGTTTTGGCTAGCTGTGGAAAAACTTATTTTCAGTCTAATTATTCTCACAAGGTTAGTTGGTTGGTCTTCAGATTATCAGGTCTACTTCTTTGTGAGCCAGACAGAATAGACATGGTGTTTAAAGTCATTGTTCCTAACTGTTGAGGACAACTGTGCCAGCTTACAAGACCAATATACTGGCGGTATCAGCCAGTATCCTTCTGTCTCCCATTGAACTGTGTGCATTCTAGCTCACAGTGGAACTTTGGCCCAAATACTTGAAGAGCCTTCCCCACTGTTGTGGGCTATCTGGAGCTATGCATAGCCCCCAGGGGATAAGAATGCATGCTACTGAAATGGAAGAAGAAAAAGTAGCAGAAGAGAACCAGAATCCAACATATTGGTTTATAATTAAGGACCAGATCCTGCAATGCTTGGAGCACCTCCTAGGAGATTCTGAGTACCTTCAACTCATCAGATTGTCAGTGTTTAAATCTACTCAACAACCCATTGCTGCGGTAAGAGAAATGACCAGGAGGTTGTATTATAGGAGGTGTGTTTCATATTGGTATTCAAAGGCAAATACTCAAGTATCAGGCTGCTGATTTTTTTGTTTTTTATTTTGTTTATTGTTAGTTTGGCTGACAACATCCTATGCTCTTTACTGAAGAAAGATAGAAAAACACTTTAAGATAACTGACTGGATAGGTGCCCAGTAGCAATGCAAACTGCAATCTCTCCAGAGAAACAAACATGTGTAGAGTGAGATTCACATTCACACTAAGAACTCCCACAAAGCATTGTAACAGGCTGCTGTCCAAGCCACAGAGCCACTTCACTTAGTGCTGGGTTTGAAGGTAACATGCTGCTATGATTGTTGGGAATGAAAGCTATCCAAGCTGGCTCAGAGTTTGTTTTGCTTCAGTTATCTAACATGAAAAAGATTATTCTCCCACATCTGTATTTTCAAGCATGCTATGTTATCAGGCTTTACATGTTTACCCAGCAGGAGGCATAAGTAGAGACTGTGCCATGTCCAAGGAAGCACAAGATCAACAGTTCGATAAAAATGAACTGTCTGTAATATCATAAAGTTGTATATTAAGGGGAAAGGAAAACAAGAACTAGTAATCTACAAATTCCATCTGATGAGGTAAAAAGACATCTGGATTATGCATTTCACTGATGTGACTTTTCAAATGCATACAGAACTTTCTTCTACTCCAACTGGGGCTTCTACTCCAATGGGCCAAATCCTGAGGTCTTTCATTTGCTATTTTATAAGTCAGTGGAGTTTGGGATCTCAAAGTTTCTATATGTATGTCTAACATTTTATTTAGAATTCAGAGAAATACGCATTAAATTTTAGCATCGCAGAATGTTTCCATTTTTATTTGAAAATCACTGCTGTGAAATCCATTATGAGATTTCCAAGTTTTCACACTATCTCCTTTTTCAGGACTGGATTTTTGGACTCAGTGTTTCTCCACTGAATAACACTGACGTGGAAGTTGAAAACAACTGCTGGTACAATTTGGTAAAACTGATGTTTTGTTTGGAAAAGGTCCAGTTAAAGAGTTCATAACAAGGGAGGGCCTAAGTTAATTTTTAAATCTAGCTTAACTGAAGTTCAAGAACTTCAGGCTTTCTTGTTAACATACAATAATTATAGCAAAGAACCCCACATCATCAGAGGCTATATCAAATTTCAACAGTAACACACAGTGGCTTTTCCCTTCCACAGACTTTTGCTTATTTTTTTTTATATCTGTAAATTAGATTTGCAAGTCTAATTTTTTTTTAAATCGGAAATCAAAGAACTCTACCATAGAATTATAAATGATATTGCTTAAGGGAATCATCCTAATCAAATAGTTCACCCTCCTCTATAGAGTTGGAATGACTATACTTTCTGTACACTTGTCCACACCATTAGCCCTTATGGGTCAAATTCTTAAAACAGCCTTGTTGCTGCTCAATTCCTGCAGATGGCCACCCCTTGCCCCCCCTCCCCAATCCATTCGGGTTAACAGTCAACCCACGACCTGACCTTATTAGGGCAGCCAGCCAAAGGATCGGCTCCCACCTCATACATGGGAAATGAAACTGACCATGGGAAACGAAACTTACCAGCAACCAGGAAACTGACCTTACTGCAAGTGTCCCCCGGCCAATCCGGTGCTGGCACGTAGCCCATAGTTTATAAAAAGGGGTCTTTCCCAAGCCCCAGCGGAGAGCCTCATCGCAACCAGCCTGATCATCTGGTCTCAGACTTTCCCCGCTCCGTGTTCCCCCCCACCCCCGGAGCGTGAAACGTGTTTTGCCGGCCGTATTGAAACGAATAATGCTGTGGATATCAGTCTGTGTGTCCTTCTACGCCTGTGTGGTGAGGAGTTAACTATCAGTTTGTATTTTACAGCTACGTTGTCTGTTTAACTGCCCGTTTGTGTCTTGCAGTTAACTGTCTGTGTGAAATCTGTGTGTGTCTGTGTAAAATCATTCTGTCTTGTAGTTAACTGTCTCTGCCTCTGTGCTTTGTAGTTAACCATCTGTGTAACCCCTTTCTATTTCCTACAAGTAGCTCATTGTCTGTGTAGCATAGTGGTAAGTGTCCCTACCTGCTACATGGGAGACCAGGGTTTGATTCCCAGGCAGGGAACCCCTGTCTGTTTAATATTAGTTCAGCTCTGGGAACCACTGTCTGTTTAACATTAGTTTAGGTGTTTATAGTTAGTTGCCTGTTTAATACTTTCTTACATCAGTTTATGTTTTGTGCTTAATTGTTTTTATATCCTTTCATATTAGTCTATATTTTATAGTTAATTGTTTGTTTAGATGATTATAACTAGTTAAAAATCTATATTACTCCTGTGTTTATAATAAAACTCATTTATTTCCAACTGACTCATTATTGACTCTGGGGGATCACTAATCTGTCGGAACAAGCCTCTGAAATTAAACTTGTAACATTTGCATGCACATATATTTTTACAAGCATCACATCTGCTAACTACAGGGTTACCTACCAATTTCCATGAGCAAAATGCAGATTTTGTGCATACAAACTGATTCACATGCAAACTGTGTGTAGTTTTGATGGCATTTAGGGTCTAAATACACTTAATTCCTTGAATCTTTCCTCTAAAGTCGTATGTGCAAATTCTAGTTATAATTTTATTTTCCCCTAACAGAACATTGTCTATGAAAAACTATTATACAATATTATGAATTTAAGGTCATTTCTGGGTTTTAATTGCCATATTTCATTTATCATTTAAAATGGATCCCTTAAAAGGTAAAATAACATTCATAAATTCATATTTTTAATACATAGGTGGGGAAATCACAAAATGGAAGGTGAGTTTTCATTGTTACATGTTTACCATTCAAGCTCTGCATGAACAAAATGGTTTTATTTTGTCCTTCCTTAAATTAAGTCAGTGGTTGCAGACAGTATCCTTAGCCACAGGAGCAAATAAGAATCAAGTCTGGATTTACTGGAAAGGATATTAAATGGCTGCACTGGAGAATATAAGTATTACATCATTCCTCAAAGCAATTTGCAATAAGAATCTGTCTCATTGTTCCCATAAAAGGGGTAGCAGGAGTTTTTTAATGACCCATCCTGTTAGTAGGTGTTAGAACCCTACAGGTTAACTACTGCTGACCCAGAGGGGATGTTATGGCTCATTAGGCTCCATCCTGAATAAAAGGAAGGCTTAGGAATCCCTTCTGGCCTAGGGAATTGGGGTCTACATCTGTTCCTGATGGAAGGAACCACAGACACAAGCAAGAGAAGGTTTAGACAGTGGCTGGGAGAAGATGTACTTGTGGTGTTATTTTGGAGTGATATTTTCTAAATTGAAGATCAGAAGAAGAGCTCTGTGTAGCTCAAAAGCTTGGCCCTTTCACCAATGGAAGTTGGCCTATTAAAAATATTATCTCACCACCTAGTCTTGCTAGATAAATCGGAATCTAAGAAGGGTGTCTCAACTCTATAAATGTGTAATTTTTGTGTTGAGGTGGGTGAGAATCCACAGAACCAAAGTTGTCTTTGATGAATGGTAGCTACAGGGAAGAGGACTAGCAGAACTATTTTTTCATGATATCTCCTTTAAGAATAATTTGTTTTGTAAAAAAAAATTTACAGTCGATATGTCCTATGAGGTCTGGGCACATTTCTTTCCAGCATCAATAACTCTGGTCTCTAGTGTATCAAGAAGGACATGTAATTTTCCACACACTATTTTTTAAACACAGTTAGAAAAAAGGTAGCAGTCAAAATACTGCCTAGAGCTTCTTTCCAACAGACATTAAAATACTGCATGCATCTGAATATTGTCAGGAATCAGCCTGCAACAGAACTAGTCTCCAGGCAGCTGTCATCGGTGCAGCTGGCCTGCAGCCAGCTGCCTGATTAGCCATAGGATCTGATTGGCTGCAGAGGCCAGCAGGCTGACTCTTAAGCCAGCAGCAGCAGCTAGGTGGCTTCTCAACACTCACCATTGTGCCTGCTCCTGTGTTACCTTGTTCCTGTCATCCTGCACAGACGTTTTTTTATAAAACAAATGAAAAATGACATAATGAAAAAATAGTTCTGCTAGTCCTCTTCCCTGTAGCTACCATTTATCAAAGACAACTTTGGTTCTGTGGATTTTCACCCATCTGTCCTGCCACCCCTCTGCTGCCTTGAACCCTCCTTGCTCCAGTTTCTGACCTCCAGTTTGAGCCTTGGCTCTAGCTCACAACTACCAACTCTGTCTGGCTTGACCCTCAACTCTGGCATCCAGTTGCTGCATTCCAGTTTGACTCTTGGCTTTGGCTCCTGACTAGTGACTACAGCTTGACCCTGACCACTTGGCCTGATGCTTGTTCTGATCACTCTCATTCCATTTGGCTGACAGTTACCAGCTGCTAACATTGCTCATAAGCAGATGTACATTGTGTCCATTATAATAACAATATTACTCTTCAAAGAATACTTGGGCAAGATAGGTCAGAAAGAGTACCCTGGAAAAAAAGAGAACAAATTAGTAAGCTGTTTATTTTGGTGTTTGTAGTTTGATATTACAATGCCACAACTGCTTGGAAAAGAAAATTTAAACATGTCATGGAAGGGAAATATGAGAACAGCTAAAAACACAATTGTAAATATTCTTCCTCAAGTCTCTTATGTTGCAAAAAAAAAACCCCACAATGAACCTGGTGATTTATTAACTTTAAGGGAGTAGTATAAATCCACAAAAAGCAAGGAAATTAAAGCTAAGGAAATAACTCCATCCTTTATTGCCTCCATTGTGTCTAACTATAGAACATGCACTACAAAGACTACCTAGAGGCCCATGCAAATCCCAGGCTTACCTGGGTAAATTAAAAATAGCATTTCTGCAGCAATCCCTACGTGTTCTCGCTTTGTAGGTTTACCTCAGATCTTGAACATAGTTTGCTGTAATTCTATTACCTTTATATTTTACTCAAGGTAACAATAAAATAAATAAAGGAACATGCACAGGGAACTGCAGATATCCAGTATCTTTGCATGGTACAGTCATTTTGTTATAGTAAAAGAAGTTTATCTGGTTTGTAACTGCCCATTCAATCTAGTTTTCACATTCTTCCTGGGAAAGAAAAGACACATTTGGCAGGTGGAAGACTGGACCTTTAGTTTAATCTATAAATAGAGTTTAATTTTTATTTGAATTTAGCTGAATTCAACTGATATTGCAGGTGCTCAGCACATCTCAGGATTTGGCTTTATAGGCTGAGTCCACTTTATTGCAGGGAAAATGCCCTTTGTGCACCAAACAACAGCCTTATTTGTGGCAAAAATAATGAAATTTCTTTCTTAAGCAAAATGTGCATTTGCCCCAGCTGTGAATTTTCATTCCATCCCTTATGGGAATGTCCAATGGAATTGGAAAGGAAAATAATAAATTCTTGAGTCCTAAAAATAAGATGTGCCAGAACTCACTTCTCTGTTAGAGGGCTGCTGATACCTGTCCAGGTTGACTTGCTCATGAGCAGCAAAAGGGGGAAAGGGTCACTGTTCTCCTGCCAGCACCTTCAACCTTTGCAGTGGTTAAGTACCTTTCCATTTCCCCTGCCCCATCTTGGAGGGAAGAAGGCAGTGCCTGCAGTACTGACCCTAAGGAAGGCAGGGACAGTGGTGCGGTGAAGGGGGGCAGGCCCTCCCCCCCAGCGTAGCATGTCCCAGTGCTTCCTTCAGCTTGGCACATCCCACCGCTTCCCTCAGGGAAGACCAAGCTCTGTCCTACATACATTTCTCCTTTCCATTGTATCCTTCCCTTAGGAGTCTTTGGGGGACCATCTAGACAAGTAGACAGAGCCCTGCCCCGCCCCCCCCCCCCCTCCCACCTCATTGGGCTCCTGCAGCAGCTCCCTTCATTTTAAATGAGTAAAAAAAATGGCCAAAGAGAGACAAAATAGAGCAGCTTCTGGCCTTGTATAACCTTCCAGTCCTTCAGTCAGGTGACTCCCTGGTCATCCTCAACAGATGACCACAAAGTCCTACCAGGTGACTTTAAAAGTCTCCCCTGCTAATCCCAGTTCTCCAGGGTAGAAATAGCCTTAAGAACCTTCTATGTTAGACTTTTGCTACTAACTCTGTGGGAATTTCAGTCCAACTTGGAGGTGAAAGGACAATAGAAGAAAAAGATATGCACCTTCAAAATGGAGTTTGAAACTTCGTAAAGATAGATACAGAAAGTTCATAATCTCACACAGAATTCATAAACTCTACAGATTACTCAACTCACCACAGCTAGCATGGCAAGATTTATTAAGAGTCCACTTTTTTAGCTTTATACTGTCTATATATTTGAAAATATAAATTACAGTTACCAACAAATAGGCTAAAGAGAAAAAGGAGAGAGAACCCAACATGCTGGACTCTCCCAACCTTAGAAAGAAGGGAGGTGCATATTTAGAATAATAACAAAGTTACCCAACATATCAGTCACCTATTCTTCCATCCATTTTCTTAAATAAAAGATGCCTGAAATCCAAATCCACTTCCTAATACCTTTGAAAGACCAGCCTCTATGCAAATGTGCATCAGCTGTCCATACATTAAAATATGCCTAAAATTTATAACTACTCCCTATAATTAAAAAAGAAATTTAAAATGGGCAGATTCATACTAAGAACTTCAGATGAATCTAACAAGAATAGGTAAAGAAAAAATCTAGAAATTATCCATAGTTAGAAAATAAATACTGGGCTCCAAAGATGGACTTGAGATGGAAATGGAGAGCCATAGATTGACGGAACCAGACTACAGAGCTGTAAATCAAAACGATAAAATACAGTTTAATGCACTGCAGTTTTAAAGCATGTATTATCCCAGCTAATCCCAACATTCAACCTTTCACTTCTAATTTGTTTGATAAAGCTATCCTTCTCCCAGCAATTATGAACACTGATCAGGTTCCATATCAAATGGGTAAGATTTCATGGCATAATCCTGACTCCATGTGAGTTTTAGGGGATGATCTGGCCCTAATAATAACAGGCACATTTACTAAAGCAGCACCTAAAATTATATCTGCAATTTTGGGTTTCCAAGCTTTTGCCCATGGAAAAAAATGGATCTGTGTGTAGTTATAGCATTTGCACATACAAATGGTGGTTAGCCTCCAATTTGTGAGGACAAATGCAATGTTCACACACAAACCCAAATGTTTGCATCCTCAAAATCTTATGGGCACAGAAGACATAGAAGCCAGGTCAAGGTCTCTGAAAATCATAACATTCAAATGCACTCTTACTTTATATAAAATAAATAGGCTCCAGTGCTAATCCTCTTAGATGTGGAACATATTCTTGACTAAAATGTAGACTGGACCATGCAATATGGTCCATGTAAAAGGGATAAGATCAGATAACACATCAGAATAATTTTAGTGCTATTATTTATGAGTAGAATTGAAACAGGCTAGGATTCTCTATATTAGGCAGAAGAGTTTTTCAGACTGTTCAATGGGCAATTGAAAGTTTTAAATTAATGTAAACATCCATGACTAGAATTTATTACAATTATTGGCACACTAGGGGATATCTCCTATGTATTCTGCATAACACTCCTCAATAGAAATCCTCAACAATGTAAATATTTATGAATGCAAATGCAAAGCACTGAAGAAACTTTGACTTCTTTGCATTGCCTAATAATTTCAAGCACAACATTTCTCACAATAAAACTTGTTATTGGTTAAAAGATTTAGGGAAGCTTGCTTATTTTACATCTTTCATTTTCAGCAGACCTGATCAAGAATTGTTTTACCACTCGAGTCACTATTTTGAGCATTTTGTATTACAAACATTAGACTCGTCATTGTCCTTCAGAGGAGTTTATCCATTTGATTATCTGTCACTTGGAAAGCACTGGTCAGAAAATCATTTTTCTGTGAATTAATGATGTATTCTGACTTCCAAGCCATGAAAAAAAAGTACAAACACCAGCTCTTTTAGAGACAAAGTTAAAATACAGTAAATATCAGTAAGTTTACTTCACAATTTTACTCTCTGACCTCTCCTAATAAATATTTGTTGATGATTACCTCTGTTTTAAATGTATTTTAAATGAATTAGGTGTCACAAAAGATATTACCTTGACAGTCTTAGCAACTGAAATGTTCTATCTGCCCATGGTGCAAATGCAGTATAGACAATAGAAATGCAGGTTTCTCCATCTTACCCTGGTAACTTGCCTCTTATCTGACATGGATCGACCAACTATTTCTAATTTATTTCCCTATAACCGTTCATTCTTTGGCTTTTTGGCTCAGACTGTCAACAAGGGTTTCAGATCATTCCAGCTGTGATATGAACAATTTATAATGAATCTGTGCACTACAGACAATAGAAGATTATATAAAATACAGTTTCACATAAATGTACACCATCTGGGGAACCAGATCTAGAACTGTCACTCTTTGGAGCTGAAAACACAGGCCTCCACCACTTGAGGTGAAGGAAAAGTGCCTTTGCTTGCAGTAATAGCATTAAGGTCCATTTCCTCTCACTTAGTCCCTGTCTACACTTACCTCCGAGATTCAGCGGCAGTTGACGGGAGTTACGCAAGCTACGCAAAAAACTTGCGTAACTCCTGTCGACTTCTCTGCTCCTCTTCTGCATGCCGTCTTCACTGCACTGTGCCGACAGGAACCGCATTCCCATCGACACAGCGCTACACCACTTGTGAAGGTGGTCTTAGTACATCAATTTCTGGATCAACTGAACTGGTTTTCACTGACCGCTCAGTCGATCCAGAGAAATCAATCTGGTGGCAGCGACTTTGCTGCCATCAGTGTAGCCGTAACCTTAGTTCCTGTCATTAGAAGACAATGTTACTTATTGAGGGGCATGGATCAGCATTCATGTTGTGTTCCCCATCAGTACCTAGCCCAGGCCAGGAAAGCTAATGTTCCAACAAGCAGACCCAATGCGGTGATGAATCCTAATCACGTGTCATCTGAGGCACGTTGCCCATACTCTAAGAATGTTACTCATTATGTACCAAGAACACTAAATCATTTTTAGCTTGATTTGATTCATAAAACTCTTTAGGGATTCATCCTATGTTCTGGGTCCCCATTCCATAAATTAGGATACACACATAATAATAATTTAACAATATAATAGAAGGAACTGCTCATCCCATCTTAAAACAATACACACACACTCCCAATACATAAATAAACAAATGTAAACCATAATAAACCCTTCAGACCCATTCCCTCCCTAAAAGCCTGTGGGGAAAGATAGGCTTTGCAGCAGGCCCATCAGGTTAATAATCTGTGCTCTAACAAATCAAGGAAGTGAGCAAGTTCCTCAATCAAGAATCCCTCATGAAAAATATCTTGCCCAGTAGCTCCCTCTCGCTAATACCAAGAGAGATCCAATTCACATATCTGTGACTAGGATTCCTAGGCGTTATGGTAATACAAATAAATGATAATATTCTTAACCATGGCAGTATAGAAAAATTGAACCATCAACTGACAGTAAAACTTTCAGTCACCATGAGACAAATCTTGACTACTTATCCGGAGGTGAAAGACTTCCTGCCTGCTTACAAAGCTCTTGAGCCATCCACTCAGATCTCAGTTACTACCACTCTATTTTTAACTACATAGAGAACAGTCATTAATCTATGGAGGATAATCTTTACCAGTGCTTTAAGCATTACCTCAATCACTGGCATTCTACACTGGAGATACTTAAGAGTGGTTTGTCTCACTTGTATTACAAGACTAATCTCAAGAGTAATCAACTACTGATCAAAGGAAACAAATACACTAATGCTATTTGAAACAGTACAAATGCTTTTTTAAAAAAGTGTCAGCACCATAGGCCTCTTCATCTTTTATAATGAAGTTTTATATAGGAGGTCAGTGGAAAATATATAATGCGATACTCCAGACAAATCTTCAGGACAAGTCAACAGCAGAGATGAGACCAAACCAGAAACACAGACTTATGTACCAACATATGTTTAGAGAGACAAGATGGGTTTAGAGAGATAAGGTAGGTGAGATAATATCTTTTGTTGGCCCAATACAAAAATATGACCTCACCCACTGTCTCTCTAATATGGGACCAAATGGGACCAAAACAGCTACAACAATAATGCATTTAACATATGTTTAGGTCTTTAGTAACACCTGGAAATGCTACAATAGTTAACTTTGGAAGCTTGCAAATTCCTAACCCCAGACTACATATTTTTGCCAAATGCCACCTATTACTGTTAAACTTTCAATTTAGGAAGTTATTTGTCAAGTCTGAAATAAAACTGGCAGTTCCTAATCCTTCCTGGTGCATGCCATTGTGAATGCCAATGACTCTATTACTTGCTAATGTTTACTGACACCGCCTAGTGATTTTACCTCAACTGCAGCCAGCATACACATAATATGGTAAAACTGGCCATATACAAGTCTGCTAATATAACCTACTGTATCTGCCCAAATGCAAACACTTTTGAATGCACACTTTCAGCACATTATAAACCTTATTAACTAGATGCATAAGGTTCTCTCTGAGATGAAATTGGGCTCTAAAGGTCTCCAGTGTCAGTCTGTTCATTTGTCTTTCTAATCAGTTCGTGACTTTAAACCAATGATGGAGGCGGATGCAAAGTATTCCAGTTTCAATTGTGTATAATATGCTCCTGTAACTTAATGGAGCTTGCTTTTTTTTGTTTGTTTAGTGCTGTAAGCCATTAGTTTTCTATCTGATCCATTACATGTAGTAATTGTTTGCAAAAGGAAATAACTAAGCTCTCTACTTATTCAAGAAGTGGCTACGCTGCATCAGCCATTAACAATTTCTTAAAGATTTTTCTTATATTGAGTTCATGGTGCAATGACTCAAAAAGTACTTACACCAGCAACAAGAGATATACTTTTCCCTCATTACTGTCGTGATCATGGAACTCGTATTAACCTAAAATGAAGCACAAAATATACTTCATGCCTCCCATTAATATGCATACTCAGGACTCCTTGATTAAAATTCTTATCTCTTCTATTGACCTCTTGTGTGACACTGGCAAAAGAATTTAACCTTACTGTGTCTCAGTTCACTCATCTATAAAGTAATTAATACATATTTATCTGAAAGATAAAGGTATTGTGAGAACTCATATTTGTAAAGTGCTATAAAATCCTCAGATAAAAGGCATTATATGTGTAAATATCATAAACAAAAGTTATATGAATTTAAAATTGCTTTGAAAACATTTTTCCAGACTATTTTTATGTTAATTGATTTGCAAAATGTGTCCACTGGCACATCAACATATGTACATAAATTTAAAACATCATACATTTAGATGAAAAAAAAAGAAAAAGCCTATGACAGACTGACAACAACCTACTCACACCAACCTCATGTGAAAGTCTATGAAGAGAGATGGGCTCTGCTACAGATCAACAAACTCTTGTTCTAATAGACAAGTTGTGGAAGTGGATTCCCAAGTGAAGCATCATCCAGTAAGAACCTCCCCTACCAGTCCCAGACAACAAGCACTCCTCTGAACCCCTACCACCATGTTGGCTCCATGGTAGGATATAGTCCCAAACTCTTTCCATAGAGCTTTGTAGATTGAAATCAGCATCTTGAATTGCACTTGAAAGCAAGCAAAAAGCCAGGGAAATTAATAAACTGGTGTAATATGTGCCTTCTGGATAATACTAATGTTCTGCTTCCAGGTGGTCCTTAAGTGCATCTTTTCTTGGAGTATCACAGTAAACTCTGCTTAGAGACTTCCATGATAAGAGATTAATTACTCTATTCTGCAATGCTGAAACCATCATCAGCCAAAAAGAAATCTAATCAAAGAATTAACTGGAGCTTGTCAGACCATTTTCAAGTAAATATAATTCTGCCAAACCAAAACATTTCACAGAGATGTATCAGTTTTGCTGAGAGAGTCTGTAGCCTGGTGGTTAGTGCATTCACTTGGGATGTAGGAGACCAGTTTAAGTCGATGCACTGTGTTCTGGGATGAAAAACTCTACTCTGACTCAGGCAGAGCAGGCATTTGAACCTGGCTCTCCCCATACCCACACCAGTGTTCTAGTCCCAGCCCCCAGAACACACTTCCCAAATCAAAAAGCTCAGGTTTCGATCCAAAAATTGACATTTTGACACAATGCCCGCTACCTCTCCCTACATTGAGAAATTCATGTTTCAATCTAAAAAACTGACATTTCAGTACAATTCCATTTTCACAAAAACACACTAAAGATCTTATTTTCATTCCAATGCAGAACTAAAAGAATTCTGTGAGTGTGTGTTCAAAACACATACTCCCCAACTATTTTTAAATGTGCTAATGGTTCTGATTTGATTGGCTTCTTGTCAAAATAGGACGCTCCTCCAAAGTGCAACCAGATCTCAGGAAAGCTGGATTCATTATGCAGTTGTGACAAGAATATATTTTCAAAATTTCATACCTGGAGTGTTTTGTGCCATAAACCATAGTTTCTCAACCTGTGGTACACGTACCCCCACAGGCAGGGGGTACCTGGGGAAAAACAGCGTGAAGGGGAGGTGGGCGGCAGCAGCCCACTTCCCACCCGGTCACAGCTCCCAGCTGGGAAGTGAGCAGCAGCCACCAGCTCTTGGAGGGAGGTGAGCAGCAGCCACCCACTTCCTGCCATCTTCATCCAACAACTCTGATGTTACTGGAGTTTATATTAAGATATGGTGGGGGCTGCTGGAACAATCCCCATCCCTCCCCACCAGGATTTTTAAAAGAGATATAAATAGCACTTACAGACTTTGGAAAAAGATAAGAGGACCTATGCAAATATGCAGTGTGCAAAAATGAAAGGCTCACCATACCTTTTGCGTTAACTAGTCTTAACCACTTACTTCAGCACAGTGCCTCACATGATTTAGTTTCCCATATGAGAAAAAACGCATCAGACAAAATAAACATAGCTAGCATATTTTGTGGAGAATCTGATAGTGAATGGTTCTCTCTACCTTTCCAGACAAGGTAGAATATTACAAGGAAAGGATGTATGAGATTGTGTTATCCTCAGTGTTGAGTCCCCTAGAAAAACATGCTGGGGAAAAAATTCTAATAGAAAGGCAGCCTTGACCCAGGAAGGAATAATAGGCACTAGAAAGTCACAAAGGAAAGGGACTGCTTCTGTGTTTCAAATACCACCACTAAATCACACAATGAAAGATCCCTGTTATGAGTTGACTTCTGAGTGCTCTGGTTTGAGACACCAAGACTTTCACTCAACTCTGTGGGCATGAACTTACACACAGAGACCAGCTTCCTTTCCCTTCCCCAACAAAGACTAGCTGGATCCCCTACAAAAACAGACTAGCCTCACTCCCAACTTCAGACACATAGGGCATGTGCACATTGCAATTAAAAATGCATGGTTGGCCTGTGTCAGCTGACTTTAGCTAAGGGGCTCAGACTAAAAAACTGTTTAATCGTGGTGTAGATGTTCAGGTTCAAACTGCAGCCAAGGTCTGGGACCCTCCCACCTCACAGGTTCCTAGAACCCAGGCTCCAGCCTGAGCCCAAACATCTACTCTATAGTTAAACGGCCCCTTAACCTGAGCCCCAGGTAGTTCTTATGGACCAGTTGTGGATTTTTAACTGTAGCATACACATGTTCTAAAGGCCCATTCCCCACCCTAAATGGCTTATGGGTTGGGTTAAAACCTCATTGAATTTTTAGGGTGTGCTTAATTTGTAATAAAAGAAGTGTCAGGGCTCAAGCAATGTTTTTACATTCATAATTGATGCAGGAAGCCCAGAGGTGCAGGGGCTATGAACTGCCAAACCTAGAGGTGCCAGGGCTCAGCCCTCACAAGCTCTGGCATAAATTAAGCACTGAGTGTGCCCTTCACTTAAGACATCTGTATGAGACAGTTAAAAGCCTCTGTCACGTTGGTTGGATGGGGGGCGGGGAGAGCATTTATTATATTGTGTGACATCAATATGTCAAAATCATAATAATTCATGTAAGATATGCCATGTCAGGTACTGTTAGAAAGGTTATAATATGCTAAGTCAGATGGTAATGTTTATGTTCATGTGTTATATGTGTAATGGAAATTATGGATATATTTGATATATCTGTATTTTAAATTGTGCTGTCTGAAACACACCCTAGACAGGGTGGCGGCAGAACAGTAGCCTGCTTAATGGCCCATTGAGACATTCACAGATGCAAGGGGCCTAGGGGGAAAAGCCAGAGGTATACCAGATGAGTCACCGGGACTTGCTCATGTGACTCTGAACTCCATTTTGGTTCCTGTAAAATTCCACAAACAGCATGGCAGGGGCCAGAGGGTATAAGGCAGAGGCCTGGGAATCCATTTGGTTCTTCAGTCGGGATTCAGTTTCAGATACCAACTTACCTCTGGATCAGCTCGTCTACAACTGAACTGAAGCTGTGAAACAAAGGACTGAGACCCATCCAAGTACTGGATGTATACCAAAGGGACTATACAAGCCTGCAAACTCCACAATTCTTCTAGAAACCTGATGTACATGGACTTTCAAATCATTTGTATGTATCTGATTGCTTTAATCCTTTAACATTTCTCTTATGGTTTGTTTCTTCCTTTTTATAATAAAGCTTTAGTTTTAGTTACTAAAGGATTGGCTGGCAGCGTGGTATTTTGAGTAAGATCCAAACTTATATTGATCTGGTACTGTGGCTGACCCTTTGGGGTCAGAGGGAACCTTTTTAGTAAAGAGCACAGAGTTTAAATAACTGGTCTTCTTTACTGGACCTAGTGGCTAATTGGGAGCCGGAGACTGGAATGCAGTAAAGAGGGCTGTGTGTATTAGTATTCTGGCTTCTTGATAATTGGTGTGGGGAATCAAAAGCACAGTTTGTGGCTGGTTGGGAAATCTGGCTTCAGTGCCACCCACCAGTGCTGGGAGAATCTCCTCTCCTTTTACAGCCTGCCCTGACTTTGGCATTTTCAGGTGGCTTCCCTCGGCACAGAAGGGTTACAGCCCCCCACAAATTAAGCATAATGGAGTCCACCCAGAATCTAGCATTCTGTGGATGGAGATTCCACTGGGAACTCGTTTGAGCAGGTGTGCTTCTGTGAGTCTGTGTGTATGGAAAAGACACTGGGGAGCAGACTCATAGGTAGAGAAAGAAAGCCAAGAAGCCACCTGGAAGCATAGCACAGACCTGGGAGAAGCATAGAGAGAGGTTCTGGGATAAGATGCTGGGTGAACAGAATCCTAAACACTAGATATTCCAAAATTCCATTAGAAGGCTTAACAAAGGATTGCAAGTTCCCACACTCATACTCTATGAACCATAAATTTCTCATATTCTGCACAGTTCATGGAGAAAAAAAAATCTCAATATCTTTTCTTCAGTAGATGGTTTATGACCAAATGTCACAACAAGCAATAATATCTCTGCTTCACCTCATGCCACTAGCTAGCAAATCAGTCATTAAGTGCAGTAGTTGAGAAATGCCTTGAATATAACTATTGTGCTAAAAGTGAACTTTCATCAGCCTATGAAAAATGGAGTTTTTATCCAATTAACACATTATAAAACTAATTCTAACTAAAAGCTGTTGAAAGAGCAGTGTGTTAATCCTTCACTTTGATTGTCTGCCAATGCATAACTTCTGTCTTAATTTAACATTAATCAATACTGTGGTCTGTCTTGGGATCAAACTTCAAAAATATGCAGCTAATCGTGACAGCCTCTTTTTTTAACTTACTTTTTTCAGTCTAGCAGCAATAATAATGAAAGGCACACTATAAAAATACCTCCGCTTCAGATATTCACAGTCATACATTCTAAAGACGAGGTAAAGAGTTGCATTTATTGCTTCATAAGGCACAGCATTCCCGTGTAGCAATTATTTTTAAGATACAAAATATTTTCCCTATTTGATGGCTTATGCATAAGTGTCAGACACGGATTTTTGTAAAATTCTTCTGATGAAGAGAAGAATTCCAAAGAAATATAGAGGAAATGTTGTTAGAACAGAGGACTGGGAGTCAGTTAAGGCATTTACCACTGCTCTGTGCCTCAGTTTACCCACATAAAAAGCAAAGAAATTAGAAATAGAAAAGACTAATTAAGGGCCAAATCTCTTCTCCTTATTCCAGGGGTAATCACAATAAATTCAGTACCACTATTCAGGTGCTCAAGATGAGCAAGATTTGGCTTTCAATTATCTCATTCTGCAAATACAGGATTGTTCCGTAAATAATATTTGTATTGTTTTGTCCTCTCTCATCCTGTTTCAAGTGATGAGGCTTCACCTACTTTCCTTGGGGAGGAAATAGGCATTATAATAACAATATACCTAATTTTCAGGGTGTTATGAGACCTACTATTTAGAAAGATCTCGCTGAGATCTTTGGAATAAAAGGTGCTATGTTAGTAAATTACATTATTATAGAACTAATTCTACCCATACAATTACATAAATTAACATCTGTATGATAATTAGAGGCTATGAAACTAAACCTTTCCAAGCAAAAATATTTGAACCCACTGAAAGAAAAGCCAAAATATTTTCCTCCCACTGTGTCGCTTCAAAAAGAAGTTAGATACTTTCAACTGTAAACTGAATAATCCGATATTTATTCAACAAGCATAGAGGGAGGAGTCTCTGGAAAGGGATGGGAAATGAACCAGCTACTATATATGCCCTGCAGCTCCCTGGGGAGCATGACAGAAGGGGACAGATATCACCAATGACTAGGTTAAGAACATGCCATGAAAAAATCTAAGAATTATAGTGGAAGTCAGCTGTTTCCTGAAGTAATTGGTCAATTATTTATATTATTTTGCTGGGCAGGTATTCAAACTGAAGTTTAGATTTATGGCTATATAATCGGTCATGAAAACTAGGCTTAAAATAAGAAATACAGGAACTAACATATTCACCACTATCCAGAGTTTCCTACAAATTATCCACATCTAACAGTCCCTAAATTACTAATTCCCTGTCTAAAAGTGTGATCCTGCAGCACTGAAAGCAATGAGAATTTTGCTATTGACTTCAATGGTGGAAGGATTGAGCCCTGAATTTGAGGCAGGTTTTTATTACCAAACTTATAAACACAACAGCAGATTTATCATAAGAAAATCTAACACTGTGGCTTAAAAACTGTGGCTTAAAAGCTGTGGTGTAGAGCTGGGAAAATTTTTTCAGACAAAATTATTTATGGATGAAAAATGCAGATTTGGGCTGCCCAAAACTTTTTGAAGATATCAATTGATTCAATTAATTATTCTGGGTGAAAAAAGGAAACAAATTCAGCAGTATCAAAATGGTTCATTTTGATATTTCCAAAATAAAATGTTTCAATTTTTTGATTTAGGCACCATTCACTAAATGGTGGGGTTCCCCCCTTAAACTGAATACTTCTGTAGTTAGGGCACTCACCTGGAATGTGAGAGACACAGTTGCCTCCAAAGCAAGGACTTGAACCAAGGCCTACCCCTTTCTGGGCTGAGTTCCCTAATCACTAGGCTTCTGGTTATTTAGGGGTGGGTCTTAATCTCTCCTGTTGAAGTTGTTCCATTTTGTATAAATCAATATTAATTGAACCAGAGAGAGAGGGACAGAAAGCAAGAATGACCTTATAATCTGGTGGTTATGGCACTCACTTGGAGGTGGGCAACATCTGGGCTCCAGTCCTTGCCTAATGTTTATTTAACTATTGTGTATAAGAGGGGAAATGATTTCTTCTTTGATTTTGTGAATGGTGCCTAAATCCCTTTGTTAATCTAGCCCTTTGTTTCCAAATTTCCTTTGCTTTTATTAGTAAAACAGTTAAAAATACCCCAAATAAAAACAAAACATTTTATTTGACCTGAAACAATCTTTTCCAACTTGATTCACCAAAAATTTAGAAATATTTCAGTTTCGAGTTGAGCCAAAATGATATTTTTTCTTTCAGTTTTTCTGAATTGCAAGCAAACCAAATGATCAATTATTTGTACAGCTCTAATTCTGTTATCATTCTTACTGTAACTCTTCATCTTAGTCATTAAGTGGCTATGACAACAGTGCCAGGGCCAAATTGTGCTTTCAGCTATGCCAATAAAAATCCAGAATAACTCCATGAAATCTGTGGTCCAGAACACCGCCTCCCATGAGTTTTATGATGGAAGGAGGCTTTGGGGGAGAAATCTCCACAAGTATCCCCTCAAGGAGATCTTCCCTATCATCTCACTGCCACTCCTGCTGAAAAGCTTCAGGACCCACTCCCAAACCTGGCAGATACATGGGATGCCAGGATCTGAGTAGAGGATCTATGTCTCCCCATCACATCTGGCTCAGATTCTGGAAGCAATCAATAGCTTCCTGGAAGGGCCACCTCCTGGCCACAGCTGCTCCTGGGATCTTCAGGGTGAGGATCTCCAGAAAAGATTATACATACTAGACTTATAGAATCATAGAAGTGTAGGATGGAAGGGACCTCAAGAAATCTTCTAGTACAGTCCCCTGCACTGAAGGCAGGATTAATTATTATCTAGACCATCCCTGACAGGTGTTTGTCTAACCTGTCTAAAAAATCTCCAATGACGGAGATTCCACAACTTCTCTATGCAATTTATTCTAGTGCTTAACTACCTTGACAGTTGGGAAGTTTTTCCTAGTGTCCAACCTAAACCACACTTGCTGCAATTTAAACCCATTGCTTCTTGTCCTGTCCTAAGAGGTTAAAGAAAACAATTTTTCTCCCTCCTCCTTGAGACAACCTTTTAAGTACTTGAAAGCTGTTATGTCCTCCCTCAGTCTTCTCTTCTCCAGGCTAAACAAGCCTACTTATTTCAATCTTCCCTCATAGGTCATGTTTTCTAGACCTTTAATCATTTTCGTTGCTCTTCTCTGGACTTTCCTCAATTTGTCCACATCTTTCCTGAAATGTGGCACCCAGAACTGGACACAATACTCCAGATGAGGTCTAAGCAACGTGGAGTAGAGCAGAAGAATTACTTCTCATGTCTTGCTTACAACACTCCTGCTAATACATCCCAGAATGATGTTTGCTTTTTTTTTCCCATCAGTGTTACTCTATTGACTGATATTTAGCTTGTGATTGTAATCCGCTGAGACAGAGGGTTCGTGGTTTGAGATCTCGGTGGCGAGAAAAGAGCAGTCGGGCAAGCCAGTGCCCACAAGATCTGTTTATTTAAGCTGCTAGTAATACAATTCAGGCGCTTTCCACAATGAGGGAGGGAAGCCCCATTTCTCCCTATAAGCGAGCTGCACGGGGAGCGGACCTATCCGCAGCACCATTCAGCCGACTGGTCTACAGAGAGCTTCACCTTCAGTGTGTCATCCCTGTCCTAATATAGCCCACTCCTTCATCCTAATTGGTTATCTTTTGATTCACTAAAGGATTGGCTATCAACACTTGTTTTTCTTCTTACTATTGGTGCCTTTTGGGTACCCAATCAGCTATAAACTATGATTAGTTGTTTACTACTTTAACTGCTTTCAAGTTGCTTTAAACCATTTTTGCAGTTAGCACACTTCTACTTTATCTTGGGGTCATGCATGGGCAATCGGGCCTAGCCTGGCCACTATGCTGTATTTGCGTCACAATATTCTTCCGCATCCTACAGTGATCCACTATGACCCCCAGATCCCTTTCTGCAGTACTCCTTCCTAGTCAGTCATTTCCCATTTTGTATGTGTGCAACTAATTGCTCCTTCCTAAGTGGAATACTTTGCATTTGTCCTTATTGAAATTCATTCTATTTACTTCACACTATTTGTTCATATTATTTTGAATTTTAATCCTGTCCCCTAAGCACTTGCAACACTTGCAATGACTAGCATCATCCACAAACTTTATAAGTATACTCTTTATGCCATTATCTAAATAATTGATGAAGATATTGAACAGAACTGGACCCAGAACTAATCCCTAAGGGACTCCACTTGATATGCCTTTCCAGCTTGACTGTGAACCATTGATACCTACTCTCTGGGAACAATTTTCCAATCAGTTATGCAACTACCTTAGAGTAGCTCCATCTAGGTTATATTTCCCCTACTTTGTTTATGAGAGGGTCATGTGAGACAGTATCAAAAGCCTTACTAAAGTCTAGATATACCACATCTACTGCTTCCCCCCATCCACAAGGCTTGTTACCCTGACAAGGACAACTTAGGGTGGTTTGACATGATTTGTTCTTGACATATCCATGCTGACTGTTACTTATTAGCTTATTATTATTTACTGTTACTTATCTTCTAGGTGATTGCAAATTAATTGCTTAATTATTTGCTCCATTATCTTTCCAGGTACTGAAGTTAAGATGACTGGTTCATAATTCCAAGGGTTGTCCTTAATCCCCTTTTTATAGATTTGCACTATATTTGCCCTTTCTCAGTCCTCTGGAATCTCTCCCATCTTCCATGACTTTTTTTAAAAATAATTGCTAATGGCTCAGATATCTCCTCAACCAGCTTTCTGAGTTTTTTAGGATGTATTTCATCAGTCCCTGGTGACTTGAAGATATCTAATTTGTCTAAGTCATTTCTAACGTGCTCTTTCCCTATTTTATTCTCTGATCTCATCTCATTTTCACTGGCATTAAGTTAGATGTCCAATTTCTAATAAACTTCCTAGTGAAAACTGAAACAAAAAAGTCATTTAGCACTTCTGCCATTTCCACATTTTCTGTTATTGTTTTCTCACCCCTCTCATTGAGTAATGGACCTACACTATCCTTGGTCTTCTTCTTGCATCTAATGTATTTGTAGAATGTTTTCTTGTTACCCTTTATATCTCTAGCTAGTTTGAACTCATTTTGTTCCTTGGCCTTTCTAATTTTTTCCCTACATACTTGTATTATTTGTTTATGTTCATCCTTTGAAATTTGACCTAGTTTCCACTTTTTGTAGGACTCTTTTTTGCCTTTCAGATCATTGAAGATCTCCTGGTTAAGCCATGGTGGCATCTTGCCATACTTCCTTATTTCCTGCACAGTGGGATAGTTGTTCTTGTGTCCTTAATAATGTCACTTTGAAAAACTGCCAAAGCTCTTGAACTATTTTTCCCCATAGACATGCTTCCCATGGGATCTTACCTATCGACTTCCTGAGTTTGCTAAAGTCTGCCTTCTTAAAATCCACTATCTATCTTTATTGTGTTGGTTTTCCTCCTACCATTCCTTGGCATCATGAACACTTATCATTTCATGATCACTTTCACACACACTGCCTTCCACTTTCAAATTCTCAACCAGTTCCTCCCTATTTGTCAAAATCAAATTTAGAACAGCGTCTCCTCTAGTAGCTTTCTCCACCTTCTGAAATAAAAAATTGTCTCCAATACATTCCAAAAACTTGTTGAATAATCTGTGCCCTGCTGTGTTATTTTCACAACAGATGTCTGGGTAGTTGAAGTCCCTCATCACCATCAAGTCCTATGCTTTGGATGATTTTGTTAGTTGTTTTTAAAAAGCCTCATCCATCTCTATTATATTTACTGGGGATTCTCCACAGGAGAATGCGAATTATGTACATCCACACTCAGGCTGCCCTTGGCCCACCCACTATGGATACTGGACCACAGAGAGGATTTGGTGGGACCCAAAGCAAAAATGCCATGGACTGCCAAGCCTCTCTTTCACAAGGTAGGGGAAAAATCCACATATACATGGTACTTTGCGTATGGGGGCCACAGGGACATGACCAAGAAAAAGTGGAGTTACTTAGGATTTACACTGGAAATACTGAGAAAAGAATTTGGCCCACAGAATGTTCAGATAGGTAATAGGATGGCTAAAATCTTTAGGCCATTGATATTATATGCAGAATTTTGATTAAGCATTTGGCAATAAAATTTATGTTTATTCCAACACAGTTTATAGGATCTATATAGCTTGGGTTTAATTTTTTAAAAGACAAGGTGTGGAGGACAGGTCTGCATTTTTCTGAAGAAAAATACTAATTAAAAGTGTAATTAACTAAAAACTAGATTGCATTCTCAGGTAAGAAAATTTTTTAAAAGTATGTTTAAGCATATGGGCCAGATTCTGCCATCAGCTAAATCTACTCAATCCTATTTAGTTTATTGTCCTGAAATCTTTTTGAAACAGAAAATCTTGCAATTTATGGGCCCAATCCAACACACCTTTACTTATATGAATAAGAGTTGCAGAATCAGACTCTAAATCTCAAATGGAACTCTCCTCTAAATAGCTAAAAACAAACAGAAATAGATATGTCACCTTTACACTTGTTTAATTGTATTATGAAGCCCCCACTGTAGACCACTACACAGACTACGTGGCAAAATGGATTAGCTGTTCTAATACGGCAATTCCTATAAAAGTAAAGTAATTGCAAGCAATTGTAGCTCCTATGCATCTCTGAACAGTACATATACACACACTGTATATGGTCCATAGTTACACCTTTCCTGGTGTTTGATTTATTGAAGACTCAGATAATCCAACAAATCTCAGCCTAAACTTTCTCCTGAAATTTTCCCTGGAATTTTCCCTGCAGGTGTCCTCTATTTCAGACCCTAAGTCTCTTAGAGAGATCCACTCCAACCCACCATATCTTGGTTGATATTAGCAAGATGGTTCTGCTACTGTGACTCAGCAGTAGTTACTCTGCATCTTTAGACAGGGTTTTATAATACATCTGCTTACAGTGGCTCAACAGAGGAGCCTTGCATCTGAATGCAGGATCCTGGAAACTGCAAACCTGCTAGTCATTTAATTCTATTATTTACTTAGTCTAATCTAAACAAATAATTTTCCAAAGTCAGACTATAAAGTCCAACCACAGCTTAATTTACATGTTTTAAAATAAATCTTTGATAATTTTGCCTTAAATCAACTTTTACAGACTGAGGTATCCTGTGTCTCTTATAGTTAGGCAGACAGACATGACTGGAACAAATTAGTTGAGAGCAAAAACAAATCCCAACATTTGAACTACCATTCCTCCTAAAATATGAATTTATTTTATGGACATATAAATTTCTGGATGGGAAAACATCACACAAAATAAGATGAAAGTCCAGCAACTGAGAAGACTTGATAGTTAAAATTCTGTGGTTGCTCCACCCTGTCCTATATAAATGTTAAAATGAACAGTAGCAGGAAGGCATATGTGCTTTTAGAACAATTTCTTCTGGTTTACAATTGCAGTAGGCTAGAGTGACTCATGTCTCTGTAAAAAATGAGAGCTCTGTGCTTACAAAAGGATGCTTTGGTACCATCTCAGGAGTTTTTAAGTGAATAATAACAAAATGATACCTCTGTTAATTTAAATTAAAAATACTACCATCTATAAAAATGTCACTAAACATATAATTTCTTAGGATTCTCTGTTTCATGCTGATAAATTAGGAGATGAGATCTGTTTTACTTCAGAACATTTCAAGTGGCAGGTATTGTAAACCTAAACAGAGAGCATTATAATATTTCTCCCTCAAATTTCCAAACGAGATTATTTTCCAAAGATATAAAACTGACATATAGCACTTTTGAAAGTTGCACTCTTATGATTTAAGTTTTATTATAAAATCCTTTTATAAACTACTTTATACACACACACACACACACACACTCAGAATTCCTAATGTTTTCCAAAGTACTCAGTGTTGACCTATTTCTGATCTCACTGAAATGCATGCAAGTTTTACCATTGTCTTAAATGGGAATAGAGTTAAGCCAATGCCGAGTGATTTGGAAAATTTCTCCAAAATTAAATTTTAAAATGTAATTAATCCAAATGTGTTTATATAGGTATTGTATATTCTAATATGTATAAACAGTACACATTTTCTCAATTTTAAAAAAATGTTCTGTTTTGCTACCCTGTTTAAGAACTAGCGTGCATTTATTTCAAGAAATTATCAGTCAACTGATGAACAGTGCATATGGTAATGAATACAGATCCCAGTACATATTTCCATATTTATGTAATAGTATGCCTATTATCTACAAGTATAATGACTATATTTCATCAGAAGAGATATACACACACCATATAGGATTCTTTTCCATTCTTTAGCCTATATGTAGGGCCAAATACTGGTTTCCCATACAAAATCCAGGTAACTCACCCTTACAGAAGAAGCAAGTAATTCACCTGACTGAATTAGAGGCAGCAGAAGGAGAAAACTCTCCTTCCCTTTGAGAATCAAAAGAGAAGGAAAAACCCTCTTTCCTGTGAAAAAGAACCCTTCATAAAACAAACTACAAACCAGAATGGACTGGGGCTGTCTGCAGCTAGGGGACAAGGAAATCCTTAGGGTACCATTAGCTAGACAGGTCACTGGGAAGGTGTGACTACGTGCAGCCAGTAGTTACAGAAGTGGCAACTGCAGGAGCCAGCAGGAGGTGGGGATTTTGTCACAACACACTATTTCCATCAAGATTTTTTAAATGAATGAAAATACCAATAGCCACATAAAATTATATGAAGTATCAATGTTAGACAAATTGAATGGGAACAGAAATGTTGATTCTATTCCAATGTTTGTTCTCTTTTCCTCTGTGGGTTTGGCAGAGATGCTTGTTAAGTTGTTAACAACAGTGTTTTTTACTTCACAATACACCTCAATATGACAGAGATTTATAGGACTACAGTTGATTATAGTATCATTGTGTTTACAACAAAAGGCAGTAGCTGGACAGTTGTGTTTCCTAGAATTTTAGGAAGAGTCTAACTGAAATCTGAATGTGAATGAGCTAATACTTTTCAGATGATTGTCCTCTTTGGTCATTTTGACCAGTCACTTCTTGTTTGGAAAATAATTTACATCATGGTGCATTTCAGGTTCTTTGCTATAAACCTTAAAACCTGTAATTAACATTTCTGAGATGAGTCACTAGAGGTTTATTTGTAATACAAAACATCTTTTAGATTAGCCAACAGTTCAATAGACAAAACAAGTCTTCTGTTGACTTGTATTATTAATACAAACTATTTAGACACATGAAATCAAAATGAAATCCTAAGTGAATCAACATGTTAGAAATTGGCCAAGTTTAACAACAGCTTTCATGACTTCTTTTCAAACTGGTTGTAGTAAAAAAACCAAGATTATATTTAACACTGTTTTGATTTCTGCCTTGCACCAATTTAACTTCCTTAGGGATTTTTGCAAATGGCAAAAAATGGCAAAAGGAACAGAATTATAAACATGCTGTTCAATCAAGAATTAGCTCTTCAGATATCCCACAAGAATCTTGTTAGGTTCATGCTGTGTTCATCTGATTCTATCATATGTGATTCTATCATACGTTTGCATGTTGCTTTGCAGTAGACCATGTCATAGAAGGAGAAGCCAAAATGCGGCCTCTTGGCCAGTGCAGCCATGGTGTTCTACTGCACAGTCTTGCAGTCCTCATTTTAAAAGAGAAACGTGAAAAGAGAAAAGGAGGGCGTAACTGAGAGAAGTATAAAGGAAGAACACTGAGGTGAAAGAAAATAAAGCATTCTGGAAGTCAAGAGAAGTAAAAAAATCACAACCTGTCTGAATAACACCTTCACAAAACCCTGTAAAAATGATTTCCTGTACTTTTTATATGTTGTTCCTATTATTTCATACATTACTAGTGTACATGTTTGTTTCATAATAAAAGCCAATTAAAAAAATGTATTTTAGTATTGATTTTTATTGTAATTCAGAAATACTACCTAGATTGTTACCGTTTAATTCTTATCATGCAATTGACATTTAGGGTATAGTTATGTTTTAATTTGTGGTTATCTGCAAATTGTTTAATGAAAATTAATAGACTAATTGCTTGTGCTTTGAAAATTGAAATCTAATGCTGAGTAGTACCAATAAATACCAAACAACAAAGGCTGCTTGTATCACATGGAGCACTGTATACTGAGATCTGTGGTCTCTACAGGCTAAGATTTACTATTAAAGATGAAAGTGGATGCAGCCTGCTCCACTTCATGAAATGCAGGTGCAACTGTGAGCTTACTGACACTTTGTCTAAGTGGATATATTTTTAATCTCTTTGAATTATAAAAAAAACGGCATCACATTCAGCATCAAGTTAGGTGTCTGCGTACATCCTTTCTGTAGTATAATCAAAAGTATTATAAAAAGCGGGGACGAAAAAGCAGGGACGAAAAATGCAGGGGCTAAATGCTATTTGAATAAACATCCCAGGTGACAAGATGCAGACAATTACAGTATAATGAAAAATGGTCGGCAGAGGATAAAACAAAAGAGAACGTAAAGTAACACTCTTTAATGATTCATATATAGAGATAGTGTGGAAACTACTCTATCTGATCAGACAAGCAGACCAGGTAGTCCAGTATTGTGCCTCTGACAGTGGCTAATACTAGAGTCTTTAGAGGAAGTTGCAAGAAATTAAGTAGTGGACAATCATGGAATAACGTAACCATAAGAGAAAGGTAATGGAGGCTAGCCTTGCAACTATGACAACTCCATTTTTCACCACTTTGAAGACAGACCACTGATCTCTACTCTTTTCTTTCTCTCTCATAAGCAGTTTCTAATCATGGCAGAACTTTACCTCTAACCCAGTGATTTTAATTGATAATCTAGTTTTGTTAGGGGCTTTGTCAAAGAGTTTTTGGAATTCCAAATATCTATCAACCAATCCTCTGTTATTGACATGCTCAAAGAACAGTAGTAGAACAGGGAAGCACAGTTTTCCTTTCTATGTGAGTAGTATATGATTTATCATGATTTAAGCTGTTAAAATCCCCAGCCTAGAGCAAAAGAAGAGGGAAAGCAGGAAGTAGCTTCTTGGGGAGAGATATTGTTATTGGCAGAGCATGCAGTGGGGCTGTGGAACTAAGGCAGGAACTCTGCAGGATGTGCCCAACAGAGTTGGGCTCCTCTTCAGAGAGGCGATGAACTGCAAACAAGTCCCAAGCATGTGGTCTATTGTAGGTTTAACCCTTTCTCCCTGCTTCCTGGGAGCCTTTGGTGAACAGATAAGTCTTAGGAAGGAGCTCATCTGAGACACTAATCTGCTGCTAGTCCTGGGCACGCAGAGCAGTGTGTCTTGCAGGTGACAATTATAATTAGGTTTGTCATGATAACAACTGGAAACATGGGAGCTGCTACCCTAGAATCAACTCAAATTGTGGTAGAACTGCAGACTTCCACCTAGAAAGAGGTGAAGTAGTGAAACTTGGCATCTGAAGGGGTTAACTCAAGAGGGACTATACAGGAGGTCTAAGGCAATGCTTGCCCTGTAACCATGGCAAGATGGGTGTGGTTGCCTGGTAATCCAGCAAACCACAAGGTTTGATGATGGAGAGAGTACAGGTTAAGGCCTGTCATTGGAAAGAGTATCCCCAGGAGAAACTGGGGGAAGAGATCATACAGGTCTTCCCTGAACCATCACAGCAGCCATTTCCTCATTCCAATTTTAAATATGTAGCTCATAAGGTAAGTGTGCATGAAGGCAGAATGTGAAACCTAAGGAAAATCTCTCTAAAGGTTGGGGCTCCTTGTTGCTTTTCATCATAAAGGAGGTAGATTTAAAGTTCCACAAACAGTAACCAATGTTCTGATTTTCTCAACAGCTTAGTACTGCACATACATACACACATACATTTAGTATACTAGTCATTACTTCTTACCTATCAGTCCTCTTTCAAAAGATGTCCTTCCCCTATTATCAGCACAATTTAAAGAAAGCTGTAGCTAAGTCTGTAAAATATATTTGTTTCAATTAAAGTAGGAGCTTTTAAGCCAGTGATTAAAAGCAAACAAATAATTATGTTTTTCAAGATTTAAACTATAGTTCTTCTAAGTTCAATGACAAGCTCTTTTGAAACTTAAAAGAATGCAAAAGCATGGTGCAAATACCACTGTAAGATTCACCTTAAAAAGAAATGTGTAGATTTGTTGCTCATGAAAGCAAGGAACAAACAGCACTAGGAGAAACAAACTCCTTTTAGGAGTTTGAGCAAAAAACTTTTCCTATAGAAGGCTGACATATTGGTCTCCTTGATCAAATGAAAATTTACAGAACAGTTGCCCATGATAAATTGTGTCTGCAAAAGGTTTGATCCTGAACCAGGTGTCCAAACCTGTCATTCTGTTGGTGGTAATTTAATTTTGACATCTCTTGACAAAAATAAAACACCAGTCAAAGCCTTATTCCAAAGGAGCTGGATTTGAAATTGTCTTGTGATATGGGCTCTACACCTTGGGGACTGAACTGGGACCCACAAACTCTTTCATTTACAACTTCAAACAGTTTAAAAAAAAAAAAAAAAAAAAAAAAAGGTAAAAATACATCAATTTATCTTGTAAACCATATAGTTCAGGCAGGGAAGAAGGGGAAATGTTTAAATGTCAGTTCTTTACAAGTAGTGTATGTAAAGTATCATACGGTGTTTTTAATTTTTTCCAATGTGAGTGAGGGTTAAATCCACATGGAAAAATCTTGTGTTTAGATTGTGTATAAATCCACGTGGAAGTGAAGGTTAGTTTGCTTGCACTCTGGTATAAATTAATACACTGTACCTTTATATTTTTATTAAGTGTTTATATTGTAAGAACTTCAAGTGATTTCCTGTAATATACATTACACAAATGTTCATTGTCATTCACAAGAGGGCACCTATCCTGCGGGCTGGATAGGTGAGCTAAAAAGGAAATTCCAGACTGCCCACAAACATGTCAGGAGTCCTGGGAATTTTCCAGCAGACCAATGAAAAAGAAAAAAAAAAGTGCAGCTGACCAAAAAGGGTCTTCACAGTTGTTTCATATTGTTTTTGCTTGAACAATCTTTCATCACTTTAATAACCACCAAGCATTCCTCCTATAGGTCAAAAGAGTGATGTTCCCCTGAAAAAACCATACAATAAAATGTAAAGCAGAAGACTAAACTAAACTAATCATTTGCGGGTTTTTTAATGTCTACCTAATGATGAGCATCAAGTTTCTGCTGCTATTGGCTATGCCACTGACCACAAGGAATTCCACAACTTCTTTTGGCCATGGATTTATGCCAGGGCTCTAGGAAAACAGAAATGCTGCTCAGGATAGAGTAAAGATGCAGCATTATTGGAAAAAAGAAATAGTAGCAAATATTTCTGACTTTAAATTAATCTAAGATGTACAGAAGCAGGTTGTATGTAAAAGAATTGAATGAGTCAGATGTAATATTGCATCCAGGTACAAAACTATCATTTCGAAGAAATACTTACTTCAGGAGCATGACAATTTTAAGATGTATTTGAGAATGACTTTAGCACTCATGAAAATGAAGGACGGGCAGTCGCAGACTAAGGGTGGATCCATAATTCTGGACCTTCATATTCCAAAGAGGTTTCCACAGTGCGCCAGTTTCACCAAGGGTCATTAAACTAGGAAATTACACACAGAAAACTGCATTAAAACAACATTAAGGTTGCAAAGTCAAGTACTGAAAAGCTAGAAAATGCCAGAATTAAGATTGCCTGTACAACCCCCTTATGTGGTATGCATTATGCATTATGATACCATTTTAATGTCGTTTTTGGTGTGTTAGGTTGTAGGAAGGCGCAGTGGCCTTCCTCCGAGCCTGGGCCCGAGGAAGGGCCGCAAGGACAAGATCAGGCCCTGAACAGGCCAGCAGCTCAGTGTGCCCAGGAACCGGCCACTGATAGGTTCCGCCGGCCAGCCAACCCGGCAGCGGGGGGGCGGAGCCTCAGTAAGGGCCGTAACTACAAAAAGCAGGCCCTGTTGCTCAGTAGAGAGAGAGCTACCGCCGGAGGCAGACGTGCAGCGAAGGCCTGAACCGGGCCAGGCCTCCGCCCCAGGTGAACGCCTTCCAGCCCAGAGGCCCCGGGAGCGACCCCAGCAGCCCGCCTCTAAGGACTGGATAGGGCCTCCGGGCCCTCTAGACTGGCCTAGGCCTACAGGCCTGAAGGACTGAGCCAGGCCTCGGGGCCCGAGCGACTGGACCGAGCCCCCTGAGACTGAGGGCTGGGAGTTTCCCCCTGAGGCCGGCTCCGACTTGGAAGAGCTGCCAGATGCTGAGTCCCCAGAGGCAGGATCAGACCTGAAGGAGCTGCCTGAGGCTGAGACCTGGGACCTGGAGGAGCTGTCCCTCGCAGAGGAGCTCCCCGCCTTGCTGCCCGTGGACGAGGAGGGCCTGGCTGGTTTGCCCCAGGCGGTGTACCCCAGTGACCCTGAGGAACCAGCGGACGCAGGTACTGGGGGATATGGGGAGGAAGTGGCCCAGGGACAGCCATAGGCATGGCTGTACAAGGGGCAAGCGCCGTCGGCATGTTGCGGCGGGAGCCCCATCAACTGAGTGGCATCGCCTTTGCCACGGCTAGGGCCCTGGGCTGGGATGCAGTGGAGTTGAGTGGGTCTGCGTTCTCCTCCCCTCCCCCTTATCCTTGCCACCCAGAGAGCGAATACCGTCCCCTGCCCTCTTGAATCGAGGACATTGCTTGCCCGCCCGCCCTGCCTGAGGGCCGGGGCGACAGACTGCTTGCCCGCCCACCCTGCCTGAGGGCCAGGGCGACAGACTGCTTGCCCGCCCGCCCTGCCTGAGGGCCGGGGCGACAGACTGCTTGCCCGCCTGCCCTGCCTGAGGGCCGGGGCGATGGCCCCTACGGACGCTAATATCCCCTCTTTGTTGGAAGGCGCAGTGGCCTTCCTCCGAGCCTGGGCCCAAGGAAGGGCCGCAAGGACCAGACCGGGCAGGAGCCCGTTCTACATAGGTAGATATGCATTTTGAACCATAACTTCATCCTTACAATTTTGCTACCTAATTTGCACATGCACAAATCTCATCTCCCAAAGTTAAACATAAGAAGGCCTGGGCAAAAACTTGTACATCCAAAATTGCAGATGCAATTTTATAGCCAAATTTTCAAGTTGTCTTTCTGCATAATTTTGTTGAATAATGTAAGGTAATTGGTACTATATTTTAGTACATTTCACAGGAAAAAATTTTTGTAAAAATTCCCTTCAAAATTGGCAAACATTTACAATTTATTAAGATTTAAATTGACCATAGTAATAAGTACATTTATATTCTTTTACTCCGTATTGCTAGGGTTTTGGGGTTAAGGTTCTTTGTGGGGGTTGTTTGTTCCAAGAATTGTTATATTTGCTATTTATAATTAGTATTGTTGGATGGCTTTTTTTAAGACTAAACTAATTATAAAGATTGGGGTCATGGATTGGTTGCTCTTGTCAGGTTTTAGATTACACAAAATGTTTATGAACCAATTGCATGTCATCTACCCTTGGACTATAGCCTCTTCATCTATGGCCGCCAGTTCCACTTCAAGGGGCTTTCACTTCTAATTAGTCTA
Organism: Emydura macquarii macquarii; assembly: GCF_026122565.2. Classification (NCBI taxonomy): domain Eukaryota; kingdom Metazoa; phylum Chordata; order Testudines; family Chelidae; genus Emydura; species Emydura macquarii. Next base: position 26,683,295 of record NW_027132013.1, read on the forward strand.
AATACTGACTCTGACAGATACTGGGACGACTCATGCTAATGATTTCTGGAATAAAACCTAGAAGTCTCTAAACCTACATTCAGGCCCATTAGGGCTTGAAAATTATTTTTATTTTAGTCTATGGCTTTTCACAAGATTCCTAGCACTACTGAATTATTTATTGAAGAGAGAGAGAGAATGCTATATGTATGTAGCAATAATATTTTTATTTAGTCAAAAATAAAAGTTTACTGTGGTTTTATTAAATCCTTCCAAAATAAGATTTAAAAAAAAAACAAACCAGCTTGTTTACCCTTACTCATCTGTGTGTCTTGATTACGTATACAAGTATACTTATACTGAGCCAGAACCTGGGGATCCACCCAGTCCCCCCGGTCGTAGTCCAGGAGGTGTCCAATCTTGGTGATGCCTGTCAGGACCATCCACCATTATATTGAGGGGACCTCTGCCACCTGCATACAGAGGTGGGGGTTATGTAGCAGAGGCTCCACGAGGAGGTCCTCCCCCACGGTGACCGCAACGGCCCTGGAGGCCAAAACTAGCCTCCAGGTCCGGAGGAGGTTCTGGTAGAAGACCGGCAGCTCAGAGAGGTCTCGCGGATGGAGATGAGAGCTGGAGGTCGTATCAGAGCCCTCGGAGGTGGTGGAGGAAGGTGTGTGCCTCCGTGCTCCACGCCAGACTACCTGCACTGTAAAGGAGTTTCTGCAGGGCCTGGAAGCAGAAGGTGTGGACCTGGCTGTGAAGACAGCACAGGCCATCCCCTCCTTCCTCCAGGGGGAGACTCAGGATCCCTGCAGAGACCCAGTGTAGTCCTGTCCAAAAGGACTCCATAATTTTCTTCTGGAGGTAGGCCAGGAACTTCGGGGGCAGGACCAGAGTGTTGAGCCAGTGCCTGAGCATGGACAGGATTAGCTGGTTGAGCACTAGTGCCCTCTCCCGAAGGGAAATGCACTGGAGCAGTCATGTCCATCTCCGCAGCTGCTCAAACACCCTGCCCTCTAAATCTTGCCAGTTCTCCGCCAGGGAGGAATGGGTGGCAGAAAGGTAAACGCTCAGATAGAGCAGCAGACCCACGCTCCACCGGATGGCTTGAAGCGTGGGTGTGAGGGAGCTTGTCCGCCACCCGGCCCCTACCATCAGGCCACAGCTCTTGACCCAGTTGACCCGGGCAGAAGAGGCCGCGAGTAGACAGCCAGGCAGGCCTCCAACCGTGCCAGGTCCCCCAGGTCCTGGACCACGAGGAGTACGTCGTTGGTGTACACTGACGGGACCAGCCTCAGCTCTGGCTCATGGAGCACAAACCCCGTCATCCTTCGGCGAAGGAGATGGAGGAAGGGTTCGATGGCCAGAGAGTACAGCTGGCCTGACAGTGGTTAGCCTTCCTTGCCTGAAGCTGATCGGTTCGGTCAGGGTCCAGTTGAGCCTAGCAAGGCACTCTGCGGAGGCGTACAGCACCTGGAGAAAGCCCACAAAACGGGGCCTGAAGCCGAATGCCTGCAGGGTGCCCAGGAGATACCCGTGGTCCATCCTGTCGAACGCCTTCTCCTGGTCCAGGGCCAGAAGGCCAAATGACAGACCATCCCTACACCCAAGCTCCAAGAGGTCCTGGACCAAATAGAGATTGTCAAAGATGGTACGGTCCGGGACAGTGTAGGTCAGGTTGGGATGGACCATGTCCTTCAGCACGGACCCCAGCCTCAGCCAGATGGCTTTGGCTATGATTTTATAGTCCATGCTGAGGAGCGAGATGGGACGCCAATTCCGAAGATCAGGGAGGTCCCTTTTCGTGCAGGTGGGCCATGCTCACCTTGCCTTCGGACTGAGCCCAGACAATGGCAAGGTCCGGGCCAAGGACATCCCAGAACACGCGGTAGAACTCCACAGTCAGCCCATCCATGCCCGGAGGTTTATTGGTGGGCATGAGATGGAGGGCTTCTTAGAACTCGGCCAGAGTGAGAGGTAGCTCCAGCTGGTCCCGGTCGCTCAAGCTGACCATGGGAAGTTCATTCCAGAGCACCCTGCAGGCGACGGCTTCATTTGGATCCGGGGACAGAGGCTAGCGCAGAAGGCCCTCACCCTTCCATGCATCTCCACCAGATCCGTGAGGGGGGCACCATCCTCTGCTAGAAGGCAGGTGACGTGCTTTTTAGCCCTCCTCCATTTCTCCAGGGCATAGAAGAAGATGGAGCTGCGATCTATTTCCTGAAGGAGATGGATGCAGAATAGAACAAAGGTGCCCCGAGCCCGAAGGTCTTCGAGGGCCCGGAGCTCCTCCCGCTCCTCCCGGCACGCTTCGCAGAGGGGTGGATGCTCGGAGCTGGAGACCAGATGCCTCTCCAGCTCTAAGACCTCCCGCTCCAGCTGCTCTATCCCCACATCCCTCCACCGGCTAGTCCCCCGAGTATAGTCGTGGCAGAAGAGCCAGGCATGCACCTTCCCCATGACCCACCAGCGCCATGCCAAGGGAAAGGCGTGCATCTGCTCCTGCCAGGCCAATCAGAACTCCCGGAAAGATGCCCACATCCTCCATCAAGCTATTATTGAAATGCCAGTAGGCTGGCCCCGGCCTCTCCACAGTCAGAGAGGCCATCACGGTCACCATATGGTGATCCGAGAATGGGGCCGGCCGGATGCTGGAGGAGTGGGCCAGCGAAAGATGGTAACACGAGAAGTAGATACAGTCCAACCGGGAGTGGCGCGACCAATCTTCACCCACCCGGACAAAAGTGAAGGTAGTGATGTCGTCCGGGTGGTGGTCGCGCCAGACATCCACCAGGGAGTGATGGTTGATAATCTCCCAGAGGATGTCTGTGGCGGCCTGGCTGTACTCAGTTCCTATGCGGTCCTGTTCCTCGAGGGTGATGTTCCCCGCCCAGGATCAGGCACTCGTGAGGATCCAAGGTGCCAAGGAAGGCAGATGCCTGCTGAATGAAACAAACCCACTCTGGACTCGAATTCGGGGCATTGAACTTGATCAAGTTCAAAGCTAGCCCCTCCCTATGGACCCAGAGGTGCAGCAGGTGACCCAGCACAACCTCGGCAACCCCCAGCACCTCGGGCTGTAGGTCAGGGGAGAACAGGGTGGCCACTCCCGCCGAATGGGTGGAGAGATGGCTAAAAGACACCCTGTCCCCCACTCCAGCCGCCAGCTGGCCTCAGCGGCTGGATCCGTATGTGTCTCCTGCAGGAAGACCACAGAGTACCCCCCTTCCCGAAGGAAGGAGAGCACCTGGCACCTTCGGAGACCCATCGTACAACCCCAGACATTTAATGTCACAAAGGTGGTTGGGGCCATAAGGAGGGCTGGGGGGAATCCTCATGGGCAGGAGTGCTAGCGACCCCCGTCAGGCCCTGCAGCAATCCGTGACCAACCCCAAAGGTCATCAGGGAATCATGGAAGCCACAGGCCCACTGGTAGGCCGCAACATCCCACCTCCCAGTCCCTTTGCCCTCCCTCAGTATAGCCCTCATGGTTTTAAGGAGGAAGTGGAAGTCCCCCGAGCACTGCAGGGCGAGCTGCACCCTATCCCTGGCCCCTCAGGAGTCCGCCAAGAAAGAACGCAGCTCGTCCCGCAGCACAAAGGGGTACGGGGTCGAGGAATCCCGGCTGTCCTCTGGCCAGGTCCCTGTGGCAGCCCCACAGCCAGCCAAGATGGGCAGACAGGGGGCTGATCCCTGACGCGGTGCCGATGTTGCAGGTGCTGCGCTTCCTGGCTCGGCCTCCGGCACAAAGGACAGCAGTGGAGGGAAAACAGCAGCCCCAGGTGGAAGGGGGTACACAAATGTCACCCCCCGGGGGTCAGTGGATGGAAGGGGAAATGACAACCCCAGAAGCAGCAGCAATATGGGGGGGGGACAGGGAGGGGACAGGGGTGGTACTAAGGGTAGGAGTGGGATCAGGGTCAGGGGTGGTGGCGGGAACAGAGTCAGGGGTGGGGCTGGGATTAGGGGCCCTGGTGGCCGAGCCACCGGGACGCAGCTCCACTTGAGCTGGCTCGGGGGTTGGGAGCATGGGTCTGGGGTGGGGGCCCTCGCCTATGCCAGGCCTAGGTGCCATGATGGACTCAGCGCCCGGGGCCACAGCTGTGGGCAGGGAGAGACAGGGGGTAGGGTCATCGGGAGTGGGGGCGGGGGGCTGTCCCACCTGGAATGGTAGTACGGGCCCAGCTGCTTGGCGCCAGCCATCACCTCGAGAGGCTCGGCGGCCGCAGGTGGAGTGCTGTTGGCAGCCAGGCAGATGGAAGAATCTGGGGGTGACCCAGAGGCGTGGGCGGGCACAGTGGTCTGGGGAAGAGAGGAGGAAAAAGGGGCGGCATGAGGAGATCGCCACCCAAATCGAGGCCTGCTGGCAGGGGTTCGTCCTCCCCCTGGGTGACCGGGGTCAGACCCAGGGCCTCGATCTCCTCAAAGATGGAGCCGAAGTCCCCCTCCACCACCAGGGGAGCCACCCGCTGGAAGCTGAGGTGACAATCGTCCTGGCACCAATGGGGAGCGCAGATGACAAGGCAGCGGGGCAGCTCCCTCTGAGGCCTCCCCAGGGAGGGAATCTAAATGGGCCTCCAGGAGAGGGGCTGTGCTGCCTCTCCTTACTGCTGCGACTTCCCCAATGACCGGCATCTCCCGCTGGACCTCATCGGGGGGGGAGGGGGGGCGCGGTGGAGGCCTCGTCGGTGGCAACCCCCCGCAACAACTTGCGGGGGCTTCCTCCCCGTCTGAGGTGGCGGGGAGGTTCTGGGCCTTCTTACGTTTGCCGCGCTTCCCCTTGATGAGCACCCAGCCCTCCAAAGTGGCAACGGCTACCTGGGCGTACGCTCTGGAGGGTTGAGGCATGAGCACCCCCAGAGCTGGTGGAGGGGACAGCAGGGGAAGGAGGGACTGTGACCAATGGCAGGGCCACAGCGTGGACAGTGGTACCCGCCCTGGGTGGCTTTGCCTTCCTAGTAGGGTTCTTGCCCGTCTTTTTCCCCTGGCCCTTTCTGCCGGCTGACGAAGTTGCAGCAGCAGAGGTGGAGGTCCCTCCCATGCCTGCCGCTACCAGTGCTGGTGCATTAGATCCGGCAGCGGCATTGGTCATAGTGGTAGCCGCGGGAATGGGTGGGGAAGTGGGCCGAGGATGGGGGATGGGATCGACTGGGGGAGGAGTACCCCCCCCAGTCTCCACATCCATTGATGGAGGGGACAGGAGCAAGCACTGGAGCGGGTGGGCAAAGACAAGGGGATGGGAAAGGGCTGATCCTTCCTCCCCACTGTTGTGCAGGTGGGGGAGGAGGGTACGTACAGGGAAGGGTCCCAGGGGCAAGCATCGGGGAGAAAGGGGGGGGCAAGAAGGGAGGGAGAAGGGGGGGATGGCTGACCTCTCCTCTCCATTAGGCTGCAGGTGGGGAGGAGGGCACTGATAAGGAAGGGTCAAAGGTGCCTTGTTTGGGGTGGGGGCGGGTGCCGGCTCCTCCGGCTGCACTGGATGAAGGGGGGAATACAAAGGCATCGGGGGTGCAGTGAGTGGGGGCACAACAAAAAAACACCAGAGGGCTGTGGCAGCTCACGGGTGCTTGGGGAGCATGGGTGCACAGAGCAGGTAGGGTGTGAGCGGGGCAGGGAAACCAACTAAAGCTGAAAGGTTGGGGCGGGGCAGGGCAGGCTGGGGGAACCAAGCAAACTCCCAGGGAGAAAAAAGTAACAGGAGGGGAGGGGGACAAAGTGGGCAGCAAAGGGCAGGCAGGGAAGGCTAGGAGGGAAAAGGGGGGGGGAGGGTAAATTGCCCCAAGGAGGCCAGAGGGCAAAGTGGAGGGTGGGGGGGCCCTCCAGCCAAACGCAGCTGGGGAAAGGAGGGCAAGTCCAAGGGGGAGAGGGAAGGGAAAGGAAGTACATGCCCCCTTATGCATTCAGGTAGTCCTTGTTGCTACAAGATGGTGCAGGAGGCAAATGGCCGATTGAGGGGTGAGGAGGCGATGCAGGTGATAGAGGGTGGCTGGGAGTGTTGGAGGGGGCGACTGCGCTGGTGGTGGTGTGGGGTGGGGAGTAGATGGATCAGGGGAAGGGCTCCATGCCGCTCCACCCTCTCCCCACAGAAACAACAGTACCTTCCCCCACCACCACAGGAGCAGAGATGGCACAGTCTCAGTTCAGGTGTGAACAAGCCCCCTCCACAGCTCCAGGTGCAGTCCTGAGCACTCTCCTAGCAGTAGTGGTTGTAGTCCTCCTCCTCCTCCTCTTCCTCCTCACAGGCAGCAGCAACCGGCAACAGGCTCCCAGGCAGCAGCAGCAGTAAGCAGCAAGTAGCTGACCAGGAAAGGTCCCCCACAGGTGGTGGCGGCAGTGGCAGCGGCAGCAGTGCCACTCTCTCCCCACAGGGAGGGAGGTAGGCCACCGGAGCCCCCAAATTGCTGCAACAGCAAGAGGTACAGGGGGACTAGCCGCCACAAGCCAGTACTAGCTCGAGGGGCAATATATCATCCCCAGGCTCAGCAAGTCCCTTTTCCCCTGGTAGCTAAGCAGGGGTTACTCCTAGTTAATTAACACACCTGGAGGCAATCAAGGCTCCGCCTAGGACTTGTTAAATGCCTCCCCTCCAGAGAAAGGGTTTGGCTGGAGTTGTGAGAGTGAAGTGAGCTAAGCTAAGCTACCAGATGGTGTGGGCAGGCAAGATGCTGTCAAGAGCCAGGAAGGTTTAGGAGAAGGAGCTGAACTCTGGCACAAGAGAACCATGCATCTACAAAGACTGGAGGAGGAAAAAACCCTGCCTGAAAAGGGCAAAGGACCTTTCCCAGGCCTGGAGGCCTGAGAGAAGAGCCCCTACCAGAAAGGAAAGATTGAATTGGACATTTGGTTTGGGCACTACCATGCCCAGTTGGGCTGTCAGGCATCAAGAGCCTTCCCTGGCAAGGAGGAAAGGAAGAACCCCTGTCTGAGCAGTGTATGGACATTAAGTCAAGGGGCATGGGGAAGTAACCAGGGAAGCTAGCAGCTTTCCTGAAGCCACAGTGCAAAGATTCCAGGTTGAGGTCTGGTAGTTAGAAAGGTCTGGCAGTTAGAAAAACCTTCTTTTAACATATAAACAGAGAAAATTTGACTTGGAAGAGAACAAAGATGGCATCCTGCAATGTCATTATTACAGAACTATTCTGTAAACTGAGTTTAAATGCAATTTCAAAAGTGTGTATAGCAGGTTAGCCACCTTTGAATTCTCAGATATAGAACCAGTTTTTAATAACCTATGTGCATTTCCTTTAAGAATCCCAGAGCTACCTTTGCTCTAGTTAGATAAAAGCCAATTCAGGTAACAATAGCAGTGGACTAGCTGCTACCACTCCACCCAAGACCCTGGGTACATACTGAAACTTCTAGGTTGTGCCACCAATTGTGCTGCCAGGTCTACACTGCTATTATTACTTGAACTAGCTTTGATTTAGCTAGATCAAAGCTAGCTCAGGTATGCCTACAGAAGTTGCAATCACACCTCCTGATTGCAGTGTAGCTGTACCCTAAATGTTTTTATTAATAATTAAGGTATCTTGTTCTTTAGTTGTTCAGAACTCTTGGATGAAGAGCATGTTGATTTCTTGAAATTTAACTTGTCAAACTGATCAATTACCTCTAACTGCTTTACAGTTCCTCCTCTTCACTAAAAATAAGAGTAAGTATTGTTCCATATTTACTGTTCTGAAGACAAGTGCAGTGAAACTTGTCCCGCCACAACCAGCTTAGCCTCTTTTATTACTACCTTTATATCCTTGCTTATATCCTCCTATGATTCTCATACAGGTTTCCTACCTCTAATGTACTGTGACAGGGTCAAATCAGATGGCTACTGGAGAGTTCTAGAAGGTTGACATATCAGCCCCAGGATCAGCAAGTCACTTTCCCCCTTGTAGCTGAGCAGGGGTTATTCCAGGTTAATTAATATACCTGGAGCCAATCAAGGCCCTACCTAGGACTTGTTAAAAAAGCCTCTCCTCCAGAGAAAGGGTGTGGCTGGAATTGAGAGTGAGGTGAGCTACCAGAGAGTGTGAGCAGGCAAGATGCTGTCAAGAGACAGGAGGGTTTAGGAGAAGGAGCAGAACTCTGGCAGGAAAGAACCCTGCAGGTACAAAGACTGGTGGAGGGAAAACCCTGCCCAAAGAGGGCAAAAGATCTTTCCCAGGCCTAAAGGCCTAAGGGAAGAGATCCTGCAAGTAGGAGAAGATAGAACTGGACATTTGGTTTGGGCACTACCATGCCCATGGGGCTGTCACAGGTTAAGAACCTTCCCTGGCAAGGAGGCCAGGAAGGGCTCTTGTCCGAGCAGGGTCTGTACATTAAGTCAAGGGACATGGGGAAGTAACCCAAGGAAGCTAGCAGCTTTCTTGAAGCCATAGCATGAGGCTGTGGCTTGTAGGATCCCTGGGTTGGAGCCTGGAGTCAAGGATGGGACTAGGCTCCTCCCACCCTCTACCAGCCATTCAATGGAGAGGCAAGAGCCTGTGAGAATCAGAGACAGGATCAGGAGCCCAGCAGGGAGCGGCCATCTTAGAGCGGCTGCATTACCCTCATCCACCACTAGAAGGTGGAAGAAACACTAAAGGGTGAAGCAATTCTCTGACCTACTGCTAGAAGGAAGCGCTGGATCCACCAAAGTAGAGGAAGAGCTTTGTCACAGTACACAGATAATTTCTTATTACTGATCATATTTTGGCTACTTTTTCACTAAATTTCCTCTTTGCTTTCTTTTTCTCCATCTTTCAAATTCTCTTTAAAGAATACAAATTGCCAAAATAATCTTTTGCTTACATTATGGTTGACCAAGGCCACTAGCCAGTTCTGATTTACAAAACTGTTATTTTATACTTGATAATGCAAGTGGAAGAGATCACTTAATAGGCAGCAGGTTTAAAACCACAAAAGGAAGTATTTCTTCACATAACGCAAAGTCAACCTGTGGAACTCTTTGCCAGAGGATGTGAAGGCCAAGACTATAATGGGGTTCAAAAAAGAGGTAGATAAGTTCATGAAGGATAGGTCCATCAATGGCTATTGGCCAGATGGGCAGGGTTTGCTGTTTGCCAGAAGCTGGGGATGGGTGACGGGATGGATTACTTGATGATTATCTGTTCTGTTCGTTCCCTCTGAAGCACCTGGCACTGGCCACTAGCGGAAGACAGGATACCGGGCTAGATGGACCACTAGTCTGATCCAGTATGGCTGTTCTTCTATTCTTACTTGTTTTCATATGAACAGCAAATAGTCCATATTTAAAACAGTTATCCACAATCATTTGTGCATTCATATGCAGAGTATTTTGCACACGTAGAGAACTTTTTGTCCACAAATTTACAAACACTAATTAATTAAGAACTCAATTGTGCCTTTAAAGAGCCACAGCTATTTAAAGAGCATGGCAGCTATTTAATGTCCACAGTAGCATTACAGTAGTTTAGGACATACATTCACAGTTATGTCTATTTTGCTGTAAATAAGGAGCAATATGTAGAATTAATAACCTTTTTAATTTAAATATAATCTGCAAAATTCATCCATAGATTAATTTGGCCACACATAGTCTTTCCTGACCTCTAATGGAAAAATTATGATAGAACCTATAGTATTTCCCCTATTTTGCCCTTCCCTCCACCTCCATTCTCAAAGCCCAATTGTGGATAAACCACCCATTCAGCTAAGTAGGGGTGCATATAGTTCCCTGGGGAGCCCATCAAACATGCTGCTGAAGCAGCCTGAACAGTCGTTATTTTCCCTTCTATTTACACTCCCTATCTACACTCCCAATCCTACTGAAAACATGACCAAATATTTATGTCCATAAGTAATTTAATCAATCCATATTAAATTAACATTATGTAACCAAGGTCAAGTTTTTCTTTTTCTTTTTTTTTGGTCTAAAAAGTAATCTTTTTTTTTTAAACAGCAGAGCTTAGTACATAGAGATGAGAGCCTGATTAGATCTTGAAGTCCATACACCAAATAAGTGTAGCATACAGCTCTGTTGGCAGGATGTACACTCATAACTATAGGAATGAAAACGAGAAAGAATCAGGCAGCCCATATCTGTTGCAAAATGGACACTTTAGACCTGCCCCCGTTTGGTTCTGACAAAATGAAAGAGCCAGCTGTGACGCTAGGCCCGAAAAAGCCAAGCAACTTTGCAAGTTGCATGGCCTAACTCTGACCTTTCAAAATATACAATAGGAATATACAATTGTAGTGAGGGTCATTCCTTATAAGTAGACTAGAGCTTTGATATGCACGTGTATCGCTGGTAGTTATTTGATGTTATTTACATATCTCTTGTCAGAGGTTAGCAGTGTAGATAAACTGCTTTCCGGTCTGTCACTGTTCTATTGATTAAGAATTCAAAAGGAATATATGAACATTTAGATGGAACTTTGAATGTTACAATACTATTGTTTGTATTTATCTTTTGAAGTTTAAGTTGTGAATGGTTGTAAATGGTCAATTACCTTGTGCTAATGTAACTAGTTATTGGTGTACTCAAGACATAGGAGATGGTACTTCAGTGTTCCAAGTAATCCTCTATTAATTGTTCAAGGAGGTACCTGATGTCAAGAAAATATCAGTCAGCCTTCATGGTTCTATAAAAGATTCCAGTGGACTGATCCTTTTTATCTCAAATCTGTCCAAGCTTGACAGGGAAAGTTTGGATCGCAAGATTGAGATTCCAGCACCAGCCTGGAATCACCCTGCTAATTCTCATGGGAGAATTTGAACAAACTCTGCACATGGACTATTTAGACTTCATTTCTCTGGACTGAATTTCTAACAAAGAAACTCTATAAACAAGGACTGATGACCTCCAAACTGTTTGGGTAATTTCAGAGACTTTGCAGTTAGGGAACTTTGCAATTCAGTTATCATCTCTACTTTGAAACTGACCTAAGAGCTTTATTTTCATCTGTGTATGTTTACTGACCTTTTAACCATTACTCTCTTTCCTTTTTTTAAATAAATGGTAGGTCAGTTAATAAGCATTGGCTTTAAGCGTGTATTTGGGTAAAATCGGAAATATTCATTGACCTGTTTGGTAATGTGTCTCATCCTTTGGGACTGGTAAAACTTTTTTACATATGATGGATAAATATTTTCAGTAATCCCATCATATTTGACTTGGCTGTCTAGGTGCTAGCCAAAGGACTGAATAGTTTTAAGTGAACTGTATTTTGTCTACTGAATGACCAGTGAGGTCATCAGAACCTGTTTGTTGCTCGCTTGGTATATCTTATTGAAAAAAAACCACCAGTATTTAGGGCTTTGCCTGCCCCATTCTTTGTAGTTTGCCCCGTTTAACCTATCTCAGCATGGCTCCCCTGGAGGCCAACGTCACACCAGTCCCAGAAAGGCACACTGGGGGGGAAAATGTTCTTTAAAAGGGGAACCCGTGAAGCAGAGAGATTAAATACGGATCAGGAAAGAAAGTATTCCTGGAGGAAGGATTGCTTTGGTTTTGTGCTTGTTACCATTATAGCACAACCTCAGTAAGCGAGTTTTCTGATACTTCATTTGATCTTAACTGAATCAAACAGAAGCTAGAAGAGAGGAAAAGGTTACCCATGTAATTTTGTTACCCACAATGTCTGTTATCCTTGTTTCAGCTAACATAGCTAATAAAATCTCATTCTTCAGGTAAAAGATGATCACCACAGCCTTTTAGGTTTAAAAATTTAAATTGTGTTGTACGGGTATTGTCCCGTTATGAGGATACTGTGCTGTCACACTACTCCAGAAGCTTGTGTAGCACTTGTGCACCTCTGGATGCCTCTCTGTGTATATTGCACCATCCCTTTGGTTCACCCGCTCAACAATTGACTAGCTCTGTGGGCTGGAGTGGAGAGAGCAGTTGTTGTGTTCTCCTAATTCCAGAGACTATGATTGTCCCTGGTATTTGGGCAGGGAGCTGACTCCTTGCATCCTTCTCCTGTCCAACCTAAAGTGATATCAGGATGTCACTTTAGATGTAAGCTTCCTGTGGCAAGGATTGTCTTCTATGTCTTGTGCCCTGCTAAAAACAGCTGGAATTTAAATAATACTGCTATTATTTATTCTTTGTATTGCTGTGTATTGCTTAGAAGCCCCAGCCACATTGTGCTAGGCACTCCACAAACACATAACAAAGAGATGGTCCCTTCCATACAGTGATTATTGTCTAAGATGAGACAACAGGTGAATAAACATACAGACGGGGATGCACAAGGTAACAATGAGATGATTCAGATCAGTGTGATAAGCAGAGATCACAGCAGACCAGCTAATAATCAGAATTTTCCTTCTTCCCCGAGATGTACAACACTGGGTATTATGGATTACTTTACCTTCCTCTGAAGACTTGGGTATCAGTCACTGTGAGAGGCAGGCAGGACACCAGATATGAGGGATATGATCAGTATGAACCAATCTTAATGTATGGCCCAATGTCTAAGAAAGGCAACAAGGAAGACATTATTTTAAAATAAAATACTTTTCTTCCAGTGATAGTGGCAGGTACAAAGCAGTTAGTACTTACTACCCTATGTACTCATTTTTTCCCCACAGATGGTGAGTCAATCACATAACATACTAAGGTAATGGCATCAGGCTGTGAGCTCTCATTTGCTTTTCAAGCACCTACCTTCTTGTTACTAAAACTGTGGTGGCACTTAAAGGGTTGGGGACCCATTGTGTTAAGTGTGTGCAAACCCATAGGGAATGAAGGTCCCTGCCACATAGTTCTTACAATCTAAGTAAAATAAGGAGTTAACATCATAGGGTTAATTCCTCACACACTTCCTTCAAGAAATATGTGCATTAAGCTCACCTATGGTAGCATATTGAACACCATTTTGCCTGAATGTAGGTAGATGCCTGGAAAGCAAATAAGGATCTCTTCCAGGCCTTTGGGAGTAAAATCAGCAACACCAGCTTCTCTTAAGTATTTTAACTTCCCATAAGCAGTTTAAAGTATTCCTTTAATATGTTGGCTTTCTTTAAAAAGCAAAAAGAAAAGAAAAGAAAAACAACCCTAGAGCTTTCAAGTAAACAGCTTTAAATCCTGCATGGTACACATCTGGGTTCGACAGTCTTTCCATAAGTGGAGGGGAGGGAGGCGTGTGAGAGAGGGGGAAGAGTCAGAGACCAGGAGGGGAGGAAAGAGTCTAAAACTGGATTTGCTGACTGTTTTCAATTATTTTATAGTCAATGAAGCCACCATGTGGAATGATGCTGAATAACATGCTTAGAACCAGCATACGTAAACTAGCTGCAATATCACCAAAAGCTAATATCCAGTTAACTATTATTTGTTAACATGTCCAAGGGTAGTTCTGGCCGTGTGCACTAACCTCTATACCTGGCAAAAAAGAAAAACTAGAGTTCTTGGCACAACAAAACAATCAGAAGATGAGACTTCTAGGATACAGGACTGTCCAGTTGTCCAGGGACAGTAATTCACCATTGCTCTTGTTCAGTTGAAAGTGTGGATGGATAGCCTCTGTCTAGCAGCTTTGTATTGGTTTCGATCACTGGGGGATGTGGCCGATTTCAATTATTGTTATACTAAGATAAGCGAAGAGAACATGTCTGCAGTGGCTCCTTCTGAAGATCCCTGCCCTTTCTTGGGAAACTGGGAACTTTCCTGAGAGTTGAGTACTTCTCATGACTACATCCACTGGTAATTTAGATACTTTGGACCCACTCTTTTGCCCTACTACAGCTGCTCTGTGCCACTCCAGCAGTGCATGGCGGGTGAAATCCTGCTCCACTGAAGTCAGTGGGTGTTTTGCAATTGACTTGAATAGGGCCAGCATTCATAAAGTTGGCTTCACCATCTAGTGGAGGATTCTTTGGAATTTTGCAGTGAATTGTATAATAAAAATGGGTTGGTCCACTCAAGATTCATACTTGCTTGTATCTGCTTATACTAAATTCAGACATAATCAGTCTCATCTTGTAGAGAAGTAGAATGAAAGGCTAATATTGTCTATTGCAATGTATAAACTATAGTGACTCTCTATTTAGAGTGACGCTGTCTGGATCCACCATATTAAGCAAGTGAATAGGATTTTTGCATTGCCTGAACTTAAAGACCCTCATGAGGAATTAATATGAAACACAACTGTCCTATGTTTTAGATTATATTTGGCTTTTTATGTCACTGCTGATTACAGATTCCTAGGTCCATTTAAATGATGCTAGCTAAATGGATTATTTAAATATATCAAGATTCAAGTTTGCAGTTTCCTGCGGTTTTTATGTGCGTTATGGTAAAGTATCTCTCATTGAGGTCATGGAGTTACAGTGCTTTCAGACAGATGAAATGTGAGGAAAGCTCTATGAAAAATTATAGAAACCTTCTACTTTGTAAAGAAGTCAGTTAACTGTAGAGGAAGTAGTAGAAATCACCAATTCCTCAGTCCAGTAATCCTAAAGTTCAAAACTTTAAGAAATGCTATCATCCTGAGTACATTTTAACATGTATTTGAAAATGAAGTTTTAATGGCAGTCAGCATCTCTGAGCCTTCTGGCATCCATCCTGCTAAAAAGTGGAGATGTCATTTGAGAGTGGCAGTGTGGGAGTCCAATGGAAGAGAATGAAAATTTACCTACTTTAATACAACATTAAAACAAGCATTAGGTGGCAATTCCTCTCACTGCCTCCATAGCCACTGCCTCCATAGCAGTGGCTACACTCACTGGGCCCCTGGGACATTTTGATGAAACTGTGGAGCAATAGAGCTCATATACTGAGCGTTTTCGAGTTTTTTGTTGTTGCAAATGGGATTGCAGATGATAAGAAGGTGGCAACTTTCTGAACTGTTGTGGCAGCTAAAACATTTAGTTTGTTAAGCAGTTTAGTGCAACCTGATAAGCCAGGCACAAAATCTTACAGTGACATTGTGAAAATTCTAGAGGCACATTTTTCCCCAAAACCACTGGTATTTGCAGAGAGCTTTAGGTTCCACAAAAGGAATCAAAAAGAAGGTGAATCAATAGCCCAATTTGTAGCAGCTCTTAAGAAGCTTGCTGAGCACTGTGAATTTAATGATATGTTAAATGACACCCTGCGTGATAGGTTAGTTTGTGGTCTGTGCAGTGAAGCAATACAGAAGCTCACCTTGCAGAAGGCCATTGAAATTGCAATGGAACTGGCAGCAAAGGAAGCACAACAACTATGTGCATCAACCAGAGTGCATAAGGTGTCACAAGAACCTACCAACAAAACAATGGGAAGCCGGGAATGTTACCGCTGTGGAAAGCCGGGTCACCATGCATCAGAATGCTGGTGTAAAGACCTAGTGTGTTGACAATGTGGCAAAAAGGGACACACTGAGTATGCCTGCAAACAGAAGAAAGAAGAGTCAAACAGAACAGGCAACCAGGAGAAAAAGAAGCCTGCTGTCTGGCAGACCAAAAAGAGAAATCTTCACATGGTAGAGCAGGCTCAGGATGATCAAAATGGCACCCAGTCAGAAGAAGTACCACTCCACATCTTGTCCATGGCAGTTGGTTCACATGAATACTGGGTAGCCCCGCTGTTGGAAGGTAAACCCATACACATGGAACTGGACACAGGAGAAGCAGTTTTGCTGGTCTCAGACACTGTATAAGGAGAAGCTAAAGCATCTTCCGCTTAAGCCAACAAAAATTGTTCTGAAGACATATACTGGAGAAGCTGTACCTACGTTGGGTATTATTGATGTTAAAGTGGAGCTCAATGGACAGAATGCTCAATTGCCACTGTTTGTGGTGGAAGGCAATTACCCTGCCTTAATGGAAGGTCATGGCTTAAGAAGATCCAGCTGAATTGGGCAGAAGTGCACATGATGGCTAAGGGAGAAATAGGTCTGGCAGCTGTATTAAAGAAACATGCTGCTGTTTTTGAAGAGGACCTGGGAAGTATGAAAGGAATCACTGTGAAATTGAACATTAAGCCTGACAGGCAACCAAAATGTCTGAAAGCCAGAACTGTGCCATATGCCATCAGGCCAAAAGTTGAAGCAGACCTGGAGCACCTGGTCAAGAATGGAGTCTTAGTACCAGTTATACACAGCCAATTGGCAACACCAATCATTCCAGTATTGAAGAAAGATGATTCCATTTGGATTTATGGAGATTTTAGGGTTACTGTTAACCCAGTGTTGTGTGCAGAGCGATACCCTCTTCCCCGCATTCACTGGCTTGGCTGATGGACAAAAGTTCAGCAAGCTTGATCTGTGTCAGGCATATTTACAGATGCACGTCGATGAGAATTTCCAAGATTTGTTGACTATTGTGATGCATAAAGGGCTGTACAAATACTGTTGCTTGCCCTTTGGAATAACATCTGCTCCAGCTTTGTTCCAGAGAGCTATGGAACAGATCTTGAGTGACTTGCCAGGAGTCCAGTGCTATCTTGATGACATCCTGGTCACTAGCAAGAATGAAGAGGATCACCTTAAAAACTTGGATGCTGCCCTGCAAAGACTGGAAGAGTACAGCCTACAAGTCTTCAAAGACAAATGTGAATTCTTCCAGGCCTCTGTTGAATATTTGGGACGTCATTGATGCTACTGGCCTTGGTAAGGCTCCTGCAAAAGTCAAGGCTATTCTGTAAGCTCCACCTCCTAAAAACGTGAGCCAAATTCACTCTTTTTTAGGGCTATTGAACTAGTATGGAAAATTTATTCCACAGTTAGCAACACTACTAAAACCACTACATGAACTCCTCTGCCAAAACAAGGTCTGGAAGTGGACTGAAGCCTGTGATGTTGCATTTAACAAGGCTAAATGTGCATTGCTAAATTCAGAGGTTCTGACACATTTTGACCTGTCCTTACCTCTACAATTGGCCTGCAATGCCTCTCCTTATGGTGTGGGAGCAGTCCTGTAACACGCTATGCCTTCTGAAGAGGAGAAACCCATTGCTTTTGCATCATTCACCTTAAGTAAGGCAGAAACTAACTATGCCCAAATCAAATATGAAGCACTGGGAATCGTTTTCGGAATTCGGAAATTTCTCCAGTATCTGTTTGGACAGAAGTTCAGACTTCTCACTGACCATTGACTTCTAACATCAATTTTTGGACTGCGCACAAGCATTCCACCGTTGGCTTTTAGTCGTATGCAACGATGGGCATTGTTGCTTTCCGCACACACAAGATCAAATATTAGAGATCCACTCTGCATTGCCACACAGGTGGTTTCTCAAGACTGCCTTTACCAGTTAAACAACAAGATATTGGCCAAAAAGAAATCTTCTACTTTGAACAGGTAAAGAACACACCCATCACTGCTACTCAAGTAAGGAAGGCAACTCATGTTGACCCAGTACTGTCCCAAGTTATGGACCTAGTAATGCATGGAACATCTCTACGGGACTCTCAGGTCTCACCCGACCTTCGTCCATACATGTTCAGGAGGATGGAGTTATCAATCCATTCTGGTTGTTTGTTGTGGGGGATGTGCGTCATCATTCCACCACTGCTGAGATCGCAGATGTTAGAACAGCTATATTCAGGTCACTGTGGAATAGTGCACATGAAAGAAATTGCACAAAGCTACTTTTGCTGGCCTGGCCTGGATAGTGCCATTGAAGAGAAGGCAAAAGCTTGTACTTCATGTCAGAGTGTGAGGAACACACCTCAGCTGGTGCCCCTACACCCATGGGACTGGCCTGAAAATCTGTGGCAGTGTATTCACATTGATTTTGCTGGCCCATTTGAAGGAACCATGTTCCTGGTTTTTGTCAACGCCCACTCCAAATGGCCAGAAACCTCTGTAATGCCATCCACTACTGCGGAAAGTACTATCCAGAGACTGTGTGAAATCTTTAATCATTTCAGTCTCCCAGAACAACTTATGAGTGACAATGGACTACAGTTCGACTCTCAGGAGTTTGAAAATTTTATGAAAGCAAATGTGATACATCACATCACCTCAGCACCATGTCATCCATCCACCAATGGATTAGAGGGAGAGGTTTGTGCAGACAACAAAACAAGCTTTAAAATCTGCACAGGGACATTTGTCCATTCAAAAGCATCTGGACACCTTCTTACTATCCTATAGAAACACACCTCATGCTATGACCAAAGCATCTCCGGCCTTTCTAATGGTAGGACGACAGCTGCGCACTTGCTTTGACCTGCTGAAACCCTCCAAAGCACGACAAGTTGTGCCATGTCAATGGCACAACCAAGTCATCAGACATGCACACAGAGCAAAAGACCAAATCTTTAGTCCTGGACAGCCTGTTCTAGCTCAAAACTATGCTTCTGGAACTAAATGGGTCCCTGCTACAATCATTACCCAGACAGGACCTGTTTCCTACACTGTCCAGACTGCAAATGATCTCACCTAGTGGCGACATGTAGATCAGTTGTTGCCCGGTCACACAAGTCCCAAGGACACATCTCCAGTTGAACTGCCTGAACTCATCATTGCAGGTGAGATATTGTCAAGACAAGAGTCACCCGTTCTTGACTCCCCTCCTCCATCCACCTCTGGATACTTCCAAGTATCCAAACATAATACCTTACAAATGGTTTCTGTACAGTTTACAATTCTCTGTGCCAAAGATCATCAAATTAAACTAACTATGTGAACCAGTTGTAAATAGATTTACATGTGCTCACACAGGGCTTTGCACTGGTTTAACTAAATCAATTTAAAACTCATCTTTAATTAAGCCAGTGTGCCTTGTGTGTGTAGACAAGGTCTCAGCCTACAAATTAGCCATGAAATTTAGCTCTCTCCATGAATGTAAGGAAAGTGTACACCCAAAATCTGATAGGTTATAACCAATACATACCTCTGACAAAAGCAAAATTGTACCATTAACTGCCAAATTACAAATGTAGAAGGGCAAATTGGACATGGCTGAATGGCAATTAGAGGAGATGGAAGTAGAGGTTAGAATTAAGTCTAAAAACCAATAATTTAATGTCATTATGAAACAAAGCAGATAGGCAATATCTTCACCATGATCAAAACTTTGAAACTTTGGAACCCAAGGGTGAGCTAACAGTTACCTATCCTAGGGCTCTCTGTGGAAATAAATAAAACTTTTATACTGACATGCTACAGAATTGCTAGTAAGAAGCCAGTGACTGACATGACAACCATATAACAGAGGTACAGTGACTGAATTTGCTCATGCAACAACGTGCATGAAGCATTTTGTATATAAGTGTAAGGTAAAACGTGGTGAAAAGAATAAGGGAGCATATGGAAACCTACTGCTACATTAATAAGCACTGTTGCTCAGCCACCAATGATCATATCTTCAAATGTATTTAGGTACTTAACTCCCATTGCTTTCCATGGAAGATAGGGGCCTTGTCACCATCTCAGAGCACCCCTCCCTCCTTGCATAGGGTATCCCACGCTCAGTTTTCCCTTCTCAGTGCTCCTTAAGAATAGTTCTCCAAAACTCTTAGGCTAATAACTCCCAGGTCACAGGGTTATTTATTAAGGACACCTCAAATCACAAAATAAAGTTCAATACCATAACTCAAAGGTACAAGCTCCACCACTTTCTGGGATTCCAGGCTCTTCAACAGTCTCAAATACCCTTGAGGCTGGAGGCATCTCAGGTGTACCCCCAGAGCGCCCTACTAGAGTTCTAAAGCTAAAACGAAGCAATAATGCAAACAAATTTTCACCCACCCTGGGCTTAATAAAAGTCCCACATCCCTCCTGGGTTCTTTTCCTAGCTCTCAGCCCCTTGTACAGCACTGTGGCCATAGGGATATTCCTCTGGGCTTTCCTCTTTCTCCATAGTCTCCCCATTCTACTATCCAGGCTTCCCAGCAAATAGCAGGCTTGCAAAGCTTTTTACTCTCTGCAACCTCTCTCTCAGGCCCCTCCCTGCTTTTCCTCTAGCTTTTTATAGGAAGCACCATTCCCCTGCTCTGCTAGCTAGAGAACAGGGCTGGATGGCCCACAGGTTTCTGGCCCTTAAAAGGGTGTATCACTGTGAGTATATCTACACTGAAAGGGAAAAAAAAGACCTGTGGCAGAGAGTTTCACAGTCTTGGACTCCCAGAGCTCATGCCATGTGGCTAACAATAGCAGGGTAGACATTCAGGCTCAGGATGGAACCTGGAGACCTATCCCACTCACCAGATTTCAGAGTCCAGGCTCTGGCCCGAGCCCAAACACCTACACTGCTATTTTTATCCCTGTAGCATGAGCCCTGCAAGTCCAAGTCAGTAGACCTGATCTCTGAGATTCGCTGCTGTGGGTCTTTTTTTGCAGTGTAGATATACCCTATGTTACATACCTCCTCCCCAGACCCTTGCCTGAAACCAGAGCAAGTTCTATATCTGTCCACTACAGTTCCTACACTGGTTTTGGCCTCCCTTAATAAATTCCTCAGGAAACTTCTTCCCTTCCAGAGGGGTCACATAATTTTTCCCCAACAAACTAACATCATTTGCTTCAATCTCCTGATGTATCATAAAGCTTGCCTTGGTCCAAGCAGACCTTATATTTCCCCTAATACAACTTTTCCACCACCCATCTGGGAATCCATTTTTTACCTGGAAGCCTTCCTCCCAGAAACTTGTCAGACATCTTCTAAATTATCATCCTCAATTCCATTCTTCTTCAGTGCCTCAACCACCAGGGCCTTAGGGCTTTTCAACCTGCTTCTGACCTGAACCCCAGTAAGATAAAAGGGGTTTGTGGTAGCCACACTACCTTGTCTATAGAAGCAACTTCTGAGTCATTCAACATTCATCTCAACTTTGATCAAGCTTGTCTCTCTGATGGTACTCTTTTCTTCCCATTTCCTCCCAACTCCTACTGGTTATGTTGGATGAGTTAGAGTAAGGACCCCTGGCCAGCACCACCACATCCACCTTCCCAGCAGCCTATGTATTGATGCTGCAGCACACCCATTCCTTTTTCAGCTTATCACCATGGGCCCTTCTTGTTTCCTGGCCATGGCTCACTTTCTTTTGAAGACAATACCTTCTTTTATGGCCTGATTTCCCACACAGATAATATATATCTCTTGACCATGATTTAACAGTAGGCCAAACTTCTGCAGATTCCCTCATACTCCCATCCCCAAAGCAAGACATCATATCACAGATCAGACAGGGGCAAGCCGTTCTCAGGTGCAACATCTCCTTGGCTGGAGCTCAAGGCTCTTGTGCTCCAAACATCTTTTCCTTCCCCGGTACTTGTGGCTGCTGAGAGTTTCCCTGTGCAGAATCTCCATCAGGGACTGCTGCTGCTCTTTTGGTATTGCCAGTCGCCTGTGCAGATCAAACTGCATCTCCTACCTTTTGATTCTCCAGAATCTGCAGGATGACTGCCTAGATCTGCTGCTGTTGACTGGCCACTTCCCAACACTGAAGCAGGAACCCCTGCAGTAGCTGCTGTACCCCACACATCAGTTAGGGAGGATAAATACTCCACTGCTGAAGAAGTCCTCACTGTTTTTCAGCTCCATACTTTCTCTTTTCCTTCACCCTCCTCCCCCCACCATTTTCTTTTAAACCTAGGACTGGCCTCACTTTCTCCTTATATCAGAATCAGTCATCACGCCTACATTCTCTACCGTAAGGTCTTGGGTTTGCTATCTCAGAGCACCTCTCCTAGCATGGGGTGGCCTGCAGGCACCCCACCTTCAGTTTTCCCTTCTCAGGCCCCCTCAAGAATACTGTAATAATAACAACACTCATGTCACAGGGTCATTTATTAATATCGGCACCTCAAATCACAAAATAAAGTTCAGTACAGTTACTCAGATGTTTGGGTTCTTCATCAATCTCAATCATCCTTCAGATTGAAGGGGTCTCAGGTTTTTTGCCAGTCCTCTATGAGTTCAAAAGCAGTTTCCACATAGACTGGGCTTGATAAAAGTCCCATGTCCCTCTTGAGTTAGTTCCAGCTCCCTGCCCCTCGTATGGCAAAATGGCCAGAGGGACGCTCCCCTGGGCCTTCCTCTTTCTCCAGAGTCTCCTCCTCCCACTACCTAGGCCACCTGACTTCTGGCCTGCCTCCCTATTTTCAGGGAGGCTTGCAGAGCTTTCTGATCTCTGTAGCCTCTTTCTCAGACCCTCCCCCATTTTCCGCTAGCATTTGATAGGGAACACATGTCCCTGGCTCATCTATTTAATGAACAGGGTTGACTGGCCCCAAGCCTCTAGTCCTTAAAGTCCTTACATGCCTAAATACCTTTGAGGATCTAGCCCCATAATACTCCTTCCTAATAGCAAGGAGTAAGTCCAAAGAAGGTAAAATAAAGCTAGTTGATTCTTTGTTGGCATGATGAGTATGCTACCTAAAGTCATTTCTCCTCAGACATTCATTCTCCATCCCACCCAGTCCTTCCCTTTTACTCTATATGCTTGTGAATAAGATACCAGCAGGGGTTTGAGACTTACTACCACACATTTTGGTGGGGTATGACTAGCACTTAAATTTACCTTGATCAACCCATAGCCTCTTCTTACAATTGTACTGGAGCTCATTAACTTTGCAGTACCTTCACAAGGTCTTGCAGGATCAAGGCCATTACAATCACTGAGAATTGTTTTACATGATGAGACAAATTGATCCCTCTTGTTTAATATACTATCATTAGCAGTGCTAAAGCCAGATACATCAGAAGAAAGTTACATATGCAGTTAGTATTAAAATTGTTGGAAATTTCTTCATGACCCAGTTGGTGACCAACTTCTTCCTTCAAAGATGAGGATTGTTAGCCTTTGTAATTTTAGCTAGAGTCACTGTAAATGCTACTCTTATTTATATTATACTACATTTTTAAATCTTACTATGCTGTTTGCCTCAATAAAATCCTGCAGTAGTGAATTTCAAAGGTTAATTGTACATTTTGTTTTTAAAAATTCTAATTATACATTTTAAATCTTGCTTTTTATTTTCTCAGTTGCTCTCTTGCTCTTGTATTACAGAAAATGTACATAGGGGAACCTGTCTGTCCTTCTCAGTATTATTGATTATTTATACAGTTTACCTTTTTCATTAGCTCAAGTCTTCTTCCATTGAATTCAGTGGGAGCAGGGTTGGGCCCCACATCTCATCTTACACTTCTCCTTTCCAAACTAAATATTCCTAGTCTTTTTAAACTCTCCCGAGCCTCCCTCTCCAGCTCTATGCCTCTAGTCGTTTTTGTTTCCCTTCTAAGGAACTTTTATTATGGCCTTTTTGAGATGGGATGGGAAAGGAGACTACACTCAGGGGCTCATGTGTTTATGCTAGATACATAAAAAACTGAAGAAGGAACAGATGGTTTATAAATCTCTTATTTCCCTGGTTTGTGCTTAATTACTCAAGCACAGGAAAAGAATCTTCTCAAGAAATTTTATTGGGAAAATTTTTCCAGTCATTCTTTTGTTTCTAGCTAGGCTCAGTGTACCATATAAGGAGAACTCCTTTGTAGCACAAGGTCTCTCTGCAGCACATTTTAGAAAAGGTAAAGAGTGATAAATATGCTTCAGGTCCAAACAGGGAAGACTGGTGGCTAAAAGTCAGCCCAGTTTATTTTTGTAAAGGCTTCCTCCCCTTTCTGTTTGGACAGTTTACATTAATACATGTAATTTACAGCCAAATCCCGGAGATTACTTAGCACAGGCTCAGAAAATGTTCTGCATATTCAAGAAAATGAACATAAAAGGCACAGGGCTGAAGGATAGAATCCTTAGCTCCAGTATGTCTTAGATAACTGGTACTGAAGGTCATAGGAATGGTAGCAGGCATAGCTTACTGTTCCTCCCACCGTTAGGGGCTTTGGCTTTGTATATCCATATACCGCAATGTGCTCTCTCCTTTCATGATCCACAGCTTCTGTACAGATATTCTGGCAGTGTACAGATGCCCCCTGCATTGACTCTCTACTGGTTCCCCTCATACACAGAAGAAATCTGTCATTTCCCCTGCATGCAGACATGCAGGGCTGCTCAGAATTTGCCCTTTAATACAGATGTTGATTTCCCTATTTATTGCTCAGTTTTGAAAACAGCATATGTGGTTTTCATATGTGCAGTTTAAAGAAACAAATTCAACACTGCATTTTCAAAAGAGAAAGTTACTCAACTTGTGCAGTCACCAAGGTTCTTTGAGATGTGTGTCCCTGGTGGGTGCTCTACTTCAGGTGTCAGTGCGTCCCAGCACCGTTGATCAGAGATTTCTGCAGCAGTGCCTGTCCGAGCTGCGCATGCGCAAAGGGTGTCTGGTGGCACTGCTAGCTTGCACGGCCCACCCCCCTCAGTTCTTTCTCTACCATGGAGATGTATTTACACACTCCCCATTTGAACCCCTAACCACATGCTCACTCCTTCATCTGTCCTTCATCTTTCTTCGACAGAATGAAAGGGGTTCAAATGGGGAACATGTGAGGGCTTTTAGTACAATCATTAGGTCCCATGTTGGTATGGATTCATGGATTTCTGGGTACAAGTTTTGCAGGCCTATCAGAAAGCGTTTTGTGACTGGGTCTGAGAATATTGATAGTGCTTCTATGTTTTGATGGAATGTGCTAATGGCTGCAAAGTATACTTTGATGGAGCTCATTGATAGGTCAGATGGTTTTAGTTCTAAGAGGTATTCGAGTATTAGCAGTAGAGAGGCTGAAACTGCTTGAGTGAGTTTCGCTTGACACCATGTACAGAATCTTTTCCATTTCTGCAAGTGTGTTTTGCATATGGAAGGCTTTCTGCTATTAAGTAGTACAAGTTGGACCTGCTTGGAACACGTCCTCTCTATTTGTTGGAACCAAGGAGCCTCTAAGCCATCAAGTGGAGCATTCCCAGATTGGGGTGAAGTGTTGTGCCCTTGTTCTGGGATAAAAGGTCCCTCTGTATCATGAGTCTTCATGGGGTTCCAATGGACATTTTTGTCAGGGGTAGGGACAGTCTATCTGATAAGACGAGACCAAAATAATTTGGCTTGTTTAGCCTAACAAAGTGAAGGCTTAGAGTGATATGATTGCCCTCTATAAATATACAAGGGAGTAAACACAAAGGAGGGAGAAGGGCTGTTTAAGCTAAAGAAGAAATGGATATAAACTAGCCATAAATAAATTTAGTCTGGAAATTAGAAGAAGGTTTCTAACTATCAGAGAAGTGAAGTTCTGGAACAACCTCCAGTAGAAGTAGTGAGGGGGAAATAACTAACTTGTCTTAAAATGGATCTTGATAAATTTATGAACAGGATTTTATGCTGGGGTTGTCTGCAATATGATAAGACTGGACTTGATGACCCAAGAAGTCTCTTCCAATTCTGTGTTCTGTGATGCGGTGGCCTTCGTGCTCCTCTGGGCCGAGCGCTTTTTCACTGTGGTAGGCACAAAATGGCCACCCAGGACTCCCACCAGTCTCAAGATGGCGGCCGTCTCTCTTCGGACCAGTCTTCCCTCAGGTCTTTGCAGGCCGAGTAGTGCCCTTGGGACCTTGGGTTCTAAGGTTTGGGGTAAGGGGTGTCCGAGCCCACCCTCTCCTTCAGACACCAGCCCAGAGGCCCTGGCTGACAGCAGTGGCTGGCTGCTGCTCTAAGGAAATGCACAAGTCTTTTCTCTGGTTTGCTTCCCTACCCTGGACCCCGTCAAGGCTAAGTGGCCACTCCACCAGGGAAGCCCCCCTGCTTTCCCCTGGCTTCTGCCACTCACTGTTCTCCTTCTCCAAACTCCAAGAACACACTGCCTGGCTGGCAGGGAGCTCATATCTGCTCCCAGGCAGTGCTTAATGGGTCTCAGCTGGCTCTGGCCTCAGCTGACCCTAATTGGTCCCAGCTGGCTCTGGCCTCAGCTGACCCTGATTAGCCTGGAGGGAACCTTGGGCAGCTGCTAGGGGAAGAGGGCCTTGATCATTCTTGGGCTAACGTAGCGCCCTTCTACCACCCTCCGGTAGCCCCTGTCACAGTTCCTAGAAAATACAAAGCCTGTAGTTAGGCAAGTGTGACAAATATGACAAAAAGTATAAGGGAGGAAGTGACAGTTCAGTTTCATGAGAAAGCAAATGTTTCTACTGTTGAGATTTTACCTAGAGCATGTGCAGTGTTATATTATTGGTTTGAGTCTTTCTCAAATCTAGGAAGTAGTGTGTGTTTTACTATTGCCTGCTTTGTGGTTATATTCATAATAAAGTATATTTTCCTTATCCTAGTGTAGGAGTTCTCAAACTTTTTTTCTGGGACCCCCTTTTGAAATATTTCAGGTTGTGATGACCCCCTCAAAAATAATGACCCCCCCCCCCCATGCCATGCCACCCTCACTTCTGCACTGCTGCTGGGGGTGGCACTGCCTTCAGAACACCCAGCCAGCAGCCGCTGCTCTCTGGCCACCCAGCTCTGAAGGGCTCTGGCTGTCAGCCATGCATGGGGCTGACAGCCACAGCCATGGCATGTGCAGGGGCTGACAGCTTGCAACCCTCCCATAATAACCCTCCCTTGAAGGGTCCCAACCCCCAGTTTGAGAACCCCTGTCCCAGTGCATTCCTGTTTTTTCACATTGCTTTTTTTTTCATAACAGCCTACTTATATTTTCCATTTTCACTGGTATTTTACCCTTTGCAAACTTTTCTTTGCTAATTATAAGACAGCACTATGCCAACTGGCATTCTTATTTTTCCAGTCTGAAATCCTTTCTTATTTCTCCTGATGCAGGGTTCAGATTCAATAGAATGTTTTGACAATAATGGAATATACCTCATCTTAGATCTACACTGTAGATCTCTGAAATGTGTAGTAGACTAGGTATTTGAGGAGCTGGTACTTAACTGATTAATCTTTAGCTCACTGGTTGGAGACACAGGATGACTCAGGGTAATAGGATAAAGTTTTCACCTCTAAAGTGCCAAATCAACTCTAGCTCTGATTAATAGGGACAGAATGTTGTTACCATCTGGTGTCTGTTCAATGACTTATGTAGAATAAATTGGGAGGCTGTTCCTAGTAGACTGGTTTCCAAATCACAAAAACACTATCAGAATTAACATGCAAGTGAAGACCAAAGATTCAATGTGAAAGAGGACTACACTCTCCTCTGAACTTCAGAGTGTGTTTGTAAGCACATTGATAGGAAAGTGAAAAAAGCTTGCCTTGCAACTATTTGGACTGTCAGTCAAGCACTTTTAACCACCACCATAAAATTTTCACAAATGAAACAAAGTATTTGACATCCCCCCAGGCGCTCCAGTGTAACAAGCTAAGAACATGGTAAACAGAAAAAAGTTTTAGACACAAAGGTGGGTCAGTGTCCACAATTTTTTAAAAAGTTATTGCTGTAGTTTTAGTTGGTGCCGCTCATGGAAATGCCACGAAGTTGCTAATTATGACGTATGAACTCTAGAGAAGATGCCAAAAACCATTGTTGGAATTGATTGTTAATGTGACCATTTGGGAGAGAAATATGCCAAGTTCTTTTAAAGAAGTCACTGTTGGATCCTTGATAAAAAATATTGATGTTGAGAGTCTCTTGGCTTGAATATTTCTTTTCTGGTAAGATTATTGATTAGGTCCTGCAGCACTTGATGTTTTCAGGCCTCCTGTATGTTTTGGTTTTCTACCTACGCATGGAGAACATATTGGTTTTGTTAATTGATCTCCTGAGGATGGATGATGATTATGCTGATGAGGGACAACTGATTCTTTTAAATCTGTCTGCTGTCTTTCATACTGTGGGCCATGATGTAGTTCTAACACATCTGTGGACTAGACCTGGCAGGAAAATTTTTGTTGAAACAGTGTTCTGTCAGAAAATGCTGTTTTGACAGAACCGTAACTTTCTGCAAAGTCACATAGATTTTGATGACATTTTCTGTAATTTTTTTGGAATGAAAACTTCTTAACTTCAGAAAATTTCATTTAAGAAATTTTTCAAAATGTACCTTTCAAAATGAAATGCTCATTTCAAAATTTTTTATTTTATGTTCTTTTCACTTTTCTTATTTTAATTATTTCTATTTTCTTTCATGACACATCAATAGTGGTGGATAACCTGTTATGTCATTATGACATGACATGAGATCATATTATGAGTTATTATTACTGAAATATATTATGTCACAGCTGAAATATTATTTTTAATGTATTTTTAAAACAATACAGGCAGCTGCTCCTTAGTACTGATGAAACGTCTAATCTTATTTTCTAGATCAAAGTTTTGTGTGTGTGTGTTGTAATAAACCAGTTTGACATTTTGACACTTTGAACAAGAAAAGAAGATAAGCATGCAGCTGAAAGTTAGACCAGGTGTGCATGGCACTATTGTAGGCAGTGTTGCAAGGTATTTATGTGCCAGACATGCTAAACATTTGTATGTCCCTTCATGCTTTGATTTGTAGGCTCTAAAGCTTTACATTGTTTTGGTTTTGATTGCAGTTATGTTTAAAAAAATGCTACATTTGTAAGTTGCACTTTCATGATAAAGAGATTATACTACAGTACTTGTATGAGGTGAATTGAAAAATACCATTTTTTTTTTGCTTATCTTTTTTACAGTCCAAATATTTGTAATAAAAATAACAACATAAAATGAGCACCGTACACTTTGTATTCTGTGTTGTAATTTAAATCAGTATATTTGAAAATGTAGAAAAACATCCAAAATATTTATAATACATTTAAATTAGTATTCTATTATTGTTTAACAGTGCGATTAAAACTATGATTAATTGTGACTATTTTTTTAATCTCACGATTCACTGTGAATTTTAAAATCTTTTGAAAATCTTATAACACAGAGATCCCCTGAACTTTGGAAATTAAATGTGCACAACTGCATCACAGTATAACACACGTACCAAATCTGTTAAAATAAAATTGCGAAACATACCAAATAATCTTTGAAAAAAAGGAACTGAATAGCAATAAACATAATTTAGAAAGTAATTTTTCTATTTTCTCATTCTCTTCTGCCCTTGCATTATGTTTTGAATCATCTACCTAGTTTCCATATACAGTATATGTATGTATTTATTACATTCCTCTCTTCTTGTTTATTTCCTTTTTCTTTAAAAAAAATTGATTCCTCCTTTCAGTTTTTTCTGGTCCTGTTTTGTCCTGTTCCTTAGCTTCTCTCTTTCCTGAATTACCTCACTGAACCTTCAAGCCCATCCTTCTTTTAAAGGTGATCAGAAAAAATATAAAAAGAACCACTTTATTAGTACGTATTGAATTATCTCCTAATAAAAAGTTGAAGTGAGCCTTTGAGCTATTGAAGGGGATTCCAGCTCTCATCCTTCAAACCTTACTTTTTAAAATAGCCCTATTAACATCAATAAGTGGGTGAGGGATGCAGAATAAAGCCTGATATCATACAAAGTTAATATCCTTTGTTTTTGTTCTTCTTTTTTTCTTCTGAAATTCAAACATGCCAGGTCTCCTGCTTCATGAGATATGGATCATCATATCATGCTCCTTGGATGATATTATATCAAAGCATGGAAGCTGCCGTTGCCACAAGGTATCAGCAAGATATCAGCACTGAAACTTGCAAATTGTCCTTTGAGGGCAAGGTAAGTCCCATTATTATTAGTTTTTTACAGGAATGTGCTCTTAAAATTACAAATATTGAAAACTTTAAAAAATAATTTAAAAAGCTCAGGATAGCAAAGTAATGTAAAGATTGGGACATACCTCACTTCTATGCACAGGTTTCAGTGATAGTCAACAGATATATTGCATATCTAATGGCAACTAGTGTGATGCACAGTAAGTGTAGACTTTGGGATCTGAGAAAGCTGGAGAGGTGGTAGAAGCACTGTCAACTGACATGTCTACCATTTTTAATTAGGGCTTTCAGCTCGTATGACATATAGATAGGGTTTGTTTGTTTGTTTGTTTGTTTAAAGGAAATCACCCTACATCTAATTTTTCTTTAAAATCTTCAAGTATTGGACAACCATCAGAATAGAAGGAAAGAATATTTCCTGTATTTAAGTCTTTGATTCTAAATGCTTTTAACAATTCTTTCTATACATATAGATAATCCTACTGAATTTAATTTCTTTTCCGACCTCCCTCCTATAGCTTCATTCTGTTTCTTTCTTTTTTATTTCTTGGTTAATCCTTCTATGTCCTTAAATCTTTCAATTCAGCTTAGTCCTTCAAATCCTATAATTATTCAAACAAAGCATTTTACCCTTTTGGCCTTCCTGGACCCTTGCCTATTACCTGTGACGTGTAAGTCTATCTTGATTAGCAATGCTTATTGCTGTATTTTCTTCCCTAGAATACTCATGGAAAGGTTCATGCCACTGATGTCTAATTTCTAATAGACTCAGTGTCATCACTATTACCATGAGCATTATAATTATTGTAGCAGCTACTTTTTATAGATAGGACAATTGTTTCATTTAGTCATTGCAAATGGTTGACATTGATGGATTTGATGTAATCCCATATAGTAGGAGGCCAAAGCCTGGTTCCATATGACAAACCACCCTTTAAAATTCTTTTCTGTTCCCAGCATCCACTCTAGTGAATTCTTTTGCAGACTACATAATTAATATGTATCTGTTCATTTCAGATATCTAAGAGCTTAAACATTCAATTTAGCATATTGTTTTGTCTGAATGTTTTAGCTGATTCTTCACACTCACAGTGCATTAAATTACCTCAGGGGATGAAATAAACTAGTGTGACAATTGCTTATATTATTTTTCACATAAGGTATATTGGTGAGGGAGTCACTTTTACAGATGAAAATTTAGTAGGTCCTTTTGCCAGAAAATCAGTCTTTTGGGAAAGTGTTTCTCAGGCCCCCAAGACTGTCTCCAAAATCACCGCCAAAAGCTTAAACTGTCCAGAGGTGCCACAAGAGTTATTGCAGCAGCTGTGAAAATGATATTACATATACAGTTCAAGCCAGTTGCAAAGGGGACAAACCTTGAGTTCTTGAGCTCCTTCATTTCCAAAATTTTACTGTAGTTAAATTCCTTATTTGCAAAACAGAAATATGCATGATGTCAATTTTTCCAAGCATCAGAGAAAAACATAGAGCAAATGCAAGATGATAGGGAGAGGGATTGACAAGAAAAATAATCAGCATTTTATTTCCCTTTGCTGATAGGTATGTTTATAGTCCCTTAATTATATATGTAGTTACTGTGTGTGTGTGTGTGTGTGTGTGTGTATAATATAAACAGAAAAGAGCTATCTTGTCAGTTAAATACAAAGTCACACTAGCCCATGTGTGAAGGAAAAAACTACTATTTTGGAAGGTATTCTAAATGTATTAGTTTTAATTTTTCATTCCTCCTGTGCAGCTGGATTTATGGTAACTAAATCATAAATCATGACTATTAAATCATGGTATATGCAAAATATTTGATGGTATGGTATGAAGGTTTGACCAGCACTTATTCTAGATTACCGGCATAACTCATTCTTGGCTCTGCCACTCATAAGTAAGAAAATAATCCCAAACTCATGTTGAGAAAACCTTTATATCTTGCAACACTATCACATATTCTATATGTGTATGCATGTGTGCAATTGTAGTAAATATTACTTTAAAGAATCATAGAATATTAGGGTTGGAAGGAACCACAGGAGGTCATCTAGTCCAGCCCCCTGCTCAAAGCAGGACCAAGCTCAACTAAATCATTCCAGCCAGAGCTTTATCAAGCCGGGTCTTAAAGTTCTCTAAGGATGGAGATTCCACCACCTCCCTAGGTAACCCATTCCAGTGCTTCACCACTCTCCTAGTGAAAAAGATTTTCCTAAATAAAGAACCTAGACATCCCCCACTGCAACTTGAGACCATTGCCATTGTTCCTTGTTCTGTCATCTGCCACCACTGAGAACAGCCTAGCTCCATCCTCCCTGGAACCTTTCTTTAGGTAGTTGAAAACCGCTATCAAATCCCCGCTCACTTTTCTCTTTTGCAGACTAAACAAGCCTAGTTGCCTCTGCCTCTCCTTAAAAGTCATGTTCTCCAGCCCCCAATCATTTCCACTGCCTTCCACTGGACTTTCTCCAATTTGTCCACAACCTTCCTGTAGTGGGGGGCCCAAAACTGGACACAATACTCCAAATGTGGCCTCACCGATGCTGAAGAGAGGGGAATGATCACTTCCCTCGATCTGCTGGCAATGCTTCTACTAATGCAGGCCAATATGCCATTAGCCTTCTTGGCAATAACGACACACTGCTGACTCATATCCAGCTTCTTGTCCTTTTCTACAGAACTGCTGCCTAGCAAGTTGGTCCGCAGTCTGTAGCAATGCATGGGATTCTTCCATCCTAAGTGCAGGACTCTGTATTTGTCCTTGTTGAACCTCATCAGATTTCTTTTGACCAAATCCTCCAATGTGTCTAGGTCACTCTGTATCCCTCCAGCATATCTAGTATAAAGAAAATATTATAAACCATGGTTTCCACTTATTATACTTTTTTACTTGAAAAATAAAATTTTAGAAATATGTAATTAAAGCTTGTCCAAACTTTTCAAATAAAAAAATAAAAAATACCGTTTTTCTACATCAAAATTGCATTTAAAATTGGTACGCTTTTAAATTTGTGAATTTTTATTGATTTTTTATTTTAAAATCTCATTTTTCATTTTTCTTTTTACTTTTTAAAAATAGAAAATATTCAAACTTATATTTTAATTTTGAAATACATTTTTAAGTAAAAATCTCATGACTGACAAAAAACATTTTAAATATTATTTAGACAATTAAAAAAAATAAACCAAACAATCCAATACAATTTTTAGTAAATGTTGATTACATGAAAGATCAAAACATAAAAATCAAAATGATTTTAAATGTTCTGTGGTTCTCTTTCTTCAATAAGTTCTCTATATAACCATATAAAATTGCAAATTCACAAATTTTAAAGAACCAAAACTAATTAAGGGTTTTTTAAAATAAATTTTTAATTGTCTTGTGCTGCATTTCTCCCCGCTCATGTACTTTGTCTGTATATTATACTTTTTATGTTTTCTATTTAGATCATAAGGTCTGTCTCCCTACTTGTCTGCAAAACACCTAGCACACTTTTGGGTACTTTGACTCCAATTTTGAGCTGTGGTCAAGCTGAGCTCAGTGCAGTTTTGGGTCGAACGGAGCAACATTTTGGATATACACCACATTTGTGGCTCATGGATCCCAGGACTGGTCAGGAACCAGTTCATCCCATAGCATAAGATAGAGCAGCCTTTGGGCAGTCTAGAATAACTGGAGCACAGAATCCCTCTAGCCAAATTCCTCTCCCCAGGCCATATCCCAGATGGGCCAACTGTGGGAGGATCAGCTGACCAGGACAAGGGTAGTCTAGCCTAGTGGTCAGAGCAGACATCAGTGGTCAGGAGTCAAAGCCAAGAGTCACACTGGAGGGCAGGAACTGAGTGCCAGAGCCAAAGATTAAGCCAGAGTCAGTAGCCAGAAGCCAGAGCCACAGGTTAAACCTGAGGGCAGGAACTGAGCAAGCAGGGTATCAGGCAAGAAGGAGTTCATAAGAACGGCTATACTAGGTCAGATCAATGGTCCATCTAGTCCAGTATCCTGTCTTCCAATAGTGGCCAATGCTGGTGCTTCAGAGGAATGAACAGAACAGGTAATCATCAAAATATCCATCCCCTGTCACCAATTTCCAGCTTTTGGCAAACAGAGGCTAGGGATACTTGAAAGCATGGTTTTGCATCCTTGCCCATACTGGCTATTAACCATTCATGAACCTATCCTCCATGAACTTATCTAGTTCTTTTTTGAACCCTGTTATAGTCTTGGCCTTCACAACATCCTCTGGCAAAGAGTTCCACAGGCTGATTATGCCTTGTGTGAAGAAATACTCCCTTTTGTCTATTTTAAACTTGCTGCCTAGTAATTTCATTTGATTAGTTCTTGTGTTATGAGGAGAAAATAATACTTCCTTATTTACTTTCTCAAGACAGTGGCAATGCAGGCGCAGCAGCAGGAATAAAATAACACAGGAGCAGGCACAGTAATAGATATGAGCATTGAAAAGCCACCAGCAACCTGCTGCTGCTGACTTAAGAGTAAGCCAGCTGGCCCCTGCAGCTGATTAGGTGACATGGCTAATCAGACAGCCTGCTGCAGGGCAACTGTTCTGAGGAGACAGCCTGGAGACTAACTTTGCTGCAGGTCCTGATTCCGAACAAGGAGAGGCAGATAGCATTAAGGAGTTTTCAGGAAATTGTCTCCTCATATGGAAAAGATTTTCAATGTGTTCAACAGATCAGATCCTGGAAATCTAAATGGAACAGAATCCCCAGGTGTATGGAAGCAGAAACACATGGAGGGCCAACTACTCCATAATACAGAACTGATCTCTCTGATCTCTGTCTAATGATTCTAGTGGAATCATGTTGCCTTTGGCTGAGTCTCTCTCAGGTGCACAGTAGCATCTCTTTTTGTTCTTTGTACAGCACCTAGCACAGTGGGGTTCTGGTCCATGATAATATGAACATTATGATAATACAAATAATAAATAATACTAATTTGTGGAGGGGATGCCAGAGGAGCTAATGCTGTCCTAAAAGGACTTATGTCTACACTAAACTGCAAACTTTTGGTGGCACAGATATGTCAATGATTAGTGTGTGATTAGTTGTGATCCCTGGCCAAAATAGTTGTGCTGGCCAAAGCCATTAGTGTCAATGCAGTTATACAGGCAAAACTGCACTTTTGCTGGTATAATTTATTTCACTTATTTGGAATAAGCTATGTCATCAAAAGCACAGCTTTGCTAGTATAAGCAGCAACAATACTTTGCTGGTATAGTATAATGGTATAGCAATACCAGCAAAGTGCTCCTAGTGTAGACCTGGCCTCAGTCAGACTGGGATAGAAAATGAAGAAAATAGACAAAAGAAGGAACAGAGAATGGAGAAATTGCAGGTAAGGCAAAAATGTGAACTATAATATATTGCAAATTAATCTTATAAATTCTGATTTTGTTTTAAATTGACAATGAAGTAAGGCAAGAGATATCACAGACGTGGAAATCAGCAGTAGAAAGTAAGGTGAAATAAATGGGGTTTGAGGAGATATCTGGAGAGAGAGTGAGGATATTTGGTTATCAGAAAAGGAATGTCTTTCCAGGCATAGGGAGGAGCATGAAAAAAGTCATGAAATGAAATATTAAGTGGACTGGGAATTCTTTATGTATGTCTGTCTGAAAGCAGAATTGGACCCTAGGCAGAAGTTATAGCATTATTACCTCTTTTGACCCCTAGATGGTGCTGCAGAACACCATCTTCACTAGAGGTATTTGATACCAAGTTTCAGTAGCAAAAACGTGATTATATTTGGCAACCCTTACAAACCAGTTCCACTACTACCTGAAAAGCTACATACACAGTCATGTGGAGCTTTTTTATTAAATAAAATAAATTGCTGTTGCAAAATCTTAATTTATCTATACATCTAATGCCCTGAGTGTTGCTAACCTTTTGTATAGTTACTTTTTTTTCATTTCTGAAACATTCATATGTTATAATGACAAGTTATTTACTCATCACAAGTTATTTTTAGGAACTTATAATTGTTTCAAATAAAATTACACTTTGTATTTTGCAATAACTTATTTAATTCTTCTTCATGCCACTACAGTCTTTTTTTCCCCAGCATTGTTTTGAGACATATTCTAGTAATAATACAAGAGAATATGTTGGTAGGTGGGATGAAGTACAAGCTGTCTTCAGTATTCATCCCCACTAACTGTTATTTTTATTAAGGTAGAATTACTGTACAATTATTTCATTTCAACACATATTTCATCATGTTGCTTTTCTACAGTTCTCTCTGTTCTGGCATATGAATATTGAAGCTGTGAAGTCATTCCCTCAGATTTAATCTGAAAGAAAAATGTCAAGTACAGCATATGCCCATAAAAATATGCTGCACAGTTTTCAAAATATGACAAATATAAAACTTTACATGTTTTTTAAAAGAAATAAAAAATCTGTAAGGCAGTGTTCTTTAGTAGTCAGAGCACAGGACTCTGAGCCAGAATCTTATCACCCAAATGAGACTAAGGGTGTTTGAGGGCAGAAGAGATTGCCTAAGAGGGTGCTAAATTGATGAGACTGGCTGCAAGGATTATGGGTACTGTGAGACTATGGGTAGGGCTGGTTGGAAAATAGTGAATATTTTCCCTCAAATATTTTGACCAAAACTAACATTTTTCATTTCCTTCAAAATCTTTCACTGATTTTTTTGATGAAACAACTCAATCCCTACTCCTTTTTTTTTTTTCTCCCTTTGCCCCTTTTTTCCACTGGGAACAGTGGGCAGGAGGGGAGAATTAAGAAGGAAGAAACATTTTCTATTCAAAATTTTTAAGCAGCTTTGATTCATTTGACTGAAAATTAAAAAAGAAAATTGAAGGAAACAAAATCTTTTTGTGAATATGTTCATTTCCATCAAAATGTATTTTTAAACCAAAAAGTATAGACACCATTTTTTTTTTTTTGACCAACAATAGCTGAGGGGACAATGAGGTGGTTTGAGGGGGGGGTCGAGGTAGTGGATTGGGGGGAGTGAGACACTGGACTATAGGGATGGTTGAGGCTGAGGAATGCTTGTGATGGCTTGTGAGACAAAGTGGGGACAGTGAGGGAGACTGAGGGAGTTGTGGGACTGGGGGTGAGTTGTTAAGCCAGGGAGATGGTCTGAGAGAAGTGTGGAAGTAGAGAGGCTGAGGCTGGGTTGTGGGGGCAGGAAATCTCACTGAAGGTGGATTTGGGGGGCAATGAGACGGGCTTGTGAGGCTGACGGGGGTTGGGGTGGCACAAACTCTGTGAGGGGCAGTTCTGGGAGGGTGTGCTGAGACAGTCTATGGTATGCTGTGGGGATGGTGAGACTTTGCGTGGGGAGGGGGAAGATGGGGAGATGATGAGGCCATGACTCAGAGGCAGAAGTGGTCCGGGGTCGCACTGAGAGGGGGAGTTGGGGCAGTGACACTGAGTGGGCAGCTGGGGAACCTTGGCGGGCTGTGGAAGCAGGGGGGCTGAGGTAGCGCGTGAGACAAGGTGGTGAGACAAGTTAGTCAGAGGCTGGTGACAATGGGGATTGGGGAAGTGAAATCTGGGGGGCGGCGGGGCAATGAGCCCAATGGGGGGTGGGGGGGCTATGGCCCGGCAGGGCGAGTGAGGAGTAGTGCTGCTTCGCCTGCAGGAGGCCGCCGGCCCCGGTGGTGATGGGGGGGTTTACACCGGGAGCGCAGCAGGAGGCAGAAGGGGCCAGAGGGAGGTGCGCATGCAGTTTCCCCGCTCGCCACCAGAGGGCGCGGGTTCGTTGGGCCGCCGGGTGGGAGGGGGCAGGGCGCGGCGTCCCTTCGGCTCTCAGGCTCCGGCCCGGCATGCAGCGCGCCGCCGTTTGAATGGCGCAGGCTCCGCCGAGTGGGCCTCGGCGCTAGGACTGGCCCGGATCAGCGCCGCCTCCACTGCTGCTGCTGCTGCGGAGTCGGCTCGGCGTGGCCCGGAGCAGCGCGGTACCATGAGCGGCGGGTGAGTGGGGGAGCCGGGGCCCCTGGAAGAGCGCAGTTCTCGGGCCCGCGCCGGGGCCGGGGCCCTGCCTGCCTGCCTGGGGGCTGAGCCCGGGACCGCTCCCTCTGCCGGCCAGCGCGCGCGCCCCCGCTCCACCACCGCGGAGTCCCGGCCCGCAGCTCACTCGGGGTCCCTGGCATGGACCCGGTCCCGACTCCCGGACCGGCCTGGGGCGGGGGCACCGCGAGATGCTGCGTGGGGAGAGGGGCTGTCTCGGACTGTCCGCGTCTCCAGCCTGCCCCGCCGCTTCCGGTACAGGTGGTGCTGGGCGGGGGGGGCAGGGTGCGCTCCCCTCCCGGCCCGTCCCGTCCCACCGTCTCCATGCGCCTTGTCACGGGCCTCGCTCGCGGCAGCTCGGCGTTTACTCGGGCCTGGGCTGCCGGCCCCTGACAGCAGCGCGCGCTGCGCCGCTACCCCCCTCCACCCGCCGCAAGGTGGGAGAGTGACCTGCCACCTTCCTCCTCTTCCCGCCCCTGCCGCTGGGCCTCTCACGCGCATGCTTGGGCTGCCCACCCATTGGAAGGAGACGCTACACGTGCCATTAAGTCCATCAACCCCTTCATTGGGGGGGGGAGAATGTCTTCAGATATTTGCACTCCCAAATGAGCAAGCTCGGGCAGTTGTGTGTTTCCGAGCAGGATGATTCTACAAGCTCCAATTTAAAAGGAGAGACAAAAAGGTGTCGGAGATACCAGGATGGCTGAAAAGCTTGTCCTGAGCTTTGCCGGCGCTTGCTTTGTTCAGTGGATGGAATTGATACTTTTATTCATGTGAAAAAGAAGGAAATAGTGCAGGAACGGTCAATTGTTTTGCTATAGCAAGTTTTGGAGGAAAATACCTGACTGTTGTGCTGGAGTCATTCAGTATATTTAGGTTTAATTCTTGCTGAATGAACAAGCTTAGATACAATGCAAGGAAATGATTTGACTTGTAAAATCTATTAACATTTTTTAAGACTTCAGAACAATTTTTATTTTCCAAAAATAACTCTTTTTTTCATTGTGATGTATGCTACTCTTTTTAGGACTGGCTTAAATGTATGCATTTAAAAATAGTTACATTCCTTTCTTGGTTATAGATACATTTTCCTTTTCCCCACCCCTCCCCTCCCCTCTTTCCATCCTCCTAAACCCCCTGCCTTAAATAGATAACATGATAGCTATGCTGGTTGTTCTGTAGAAAGCTAAATGTAATTGAAAGGGTAATTAGTAATTTGCTTGTCTTGTCTATTAGCAGAACCAAATAGAACAAATAAAAGCCAGTATCAAAACTATTCCTTTCAAGATAGTTTTTCTATCGTAGGTCTAAAAATATTTGATATATAGTCTTAGATGTTATGAATAGATCTGTGGTATAAAGAATTTTATTGAATCACTAAAGTGAGCATTAGTTTGAAATGTATAGTTGAGAATTGTAGTTATAGTAATCATGCTTGCAGGAGGTCCAGTGACACATGGTACATCTATGCATTAACTGGAAATTTTATTAGTTTAAAAATAATGTGTTAAAAGTCTGTCTACCCTTTTCCATTGAATGCCACCTTAAAGCTGTCAAGACCTTATCTTATTTTAAAATTTTGTTTGTAGGAGCTTCTCATTTTATAGGCTAAACATTCTAAAATTTTAGTTGAAAATCTAAAGACTTGTCTGGATCGAAACCTTAACTTCCAAGCTTAAGCAGAGAGGCTGCACTGGAGACTTTGGAGATGCTAGAGATTGTGACATCTGTATAAAAAGCTAATTGATCAAAGGGATACTTGTAGGGGCCAGGATGGAAGTAATCAATAGGAGGTGGGAAAGGTGAGTGGTCTAGCCACAGGTATAAATTTAGGCCTGGTGTACACTGCCACCTGCAGTCAATAGGAGATACGCAAGCTACCTAATGTACAAGCTGTACATAATGTAGCTTGTGTATTTCCTGTCAATGTACTTACGTTGCCATACTGCAGCATCTTCACAGCTCAGTCACCCCTTTGTGGGAGGTGATTTCCTCGACCAGAGAGCCCATCTGGGATCGATTGAGTGGGTCTCCACGACCTGCTCAGTTCGCCATGGAGCTGGCAGTGAAGACATAACCTTAGAGGGTTCCGTGAGAGCTCCCTCACAAGTAGAGAGAGCCTGTGACAGTGTGAGAGTATAGCAACACAGTGAGCTGCCAAGGTAAAGGAGAGTTTGGCTATAGGGGAGAAGTCTGAGGGATTTAAGAATTAGAAAGACCAAGTCCTCAAGAAAAGTAACTGAAGATAAACAAAATCCAATACACTGAACAAGCATACCCTAAACTTAGGTGTATATGAGTGTGTGGTGCAAGGAACTCATGGCCCTCAAAGACAGAATATGGACTATGGAGTATTGGGAATGTAAAATGGGAAACTGAGTCACAAGTCCACTCAGTTTAGGCTTATTAATTTTCACCTTTATTTATACTACTTCAGACAGTAATTGTCACTTAAACTGTCTGAAGATATATTTATGCCACATGATAAACAGATAAGACAGAATTGGTAGGAGGCCCAAATTACTATATTTTGGGGCACTGGGAAGTTCTCCTGTACTTCATGATGGGTCATTTCTACTTCTGATCTCTGGCCTGGTCCTTCAGCCCTATTCCTTCAGTTTCTGGTCTGGTGGTTCTCCAATTTGGACCTTGTAAATAAATATGTAATGAGGAAATATATAAATCTTTCTTCAATCAGCATTAAGCATGTTAAGTGTTTGCTTAGACAACCCATACAATATGCATGCGCAAGCTTCAGTTTACACAACTCTTGCTGTTTGTCATTCAGTTTTTGTGTCACCTTGCTCCTGGGTTTTCCCAGTAAAGGGGGCTTCTTGTCACTACAGGTTTTATGTATTTTGTAGCTACAATCTTTCAGCACAACATTATCTTTGTCCTGTCAACAATAACATCATTTTAAACAAATCAGCAATTCTATTTAAAAGGAAAATTGGCAAAACAACATTCATGCCAGCATGGCCTTGGCCTAAGTATTAGCTCATTTAAACTCATTCACTATCCATAATAGTAAATTATTAAAATATAACTAACAAAGTTCTTAATCACATCATTTAGCAATTCTTTACCTTTACATTTCAAGATCAGAATCTGTATGTATGTATTATCGTCCACTTTGGAGACGGGAGAGGTTAAAAAGCATTCTGACTCCAAAATGTCAATATTTTCTTAATTTTCTTTTTCATTCGAAGTATAACCTTACGTTTGTGAATCATTACCCCCCCAAAAAAAACTTCATTAACAATTTTCCCTGTTGTGTTTTGAGGGAGACCAGAATAGTTGAAGTGGAGAAGCAAGGGACTACAGGTAATGGGAGAGATTTTTCAAGTATATAGTAGAGTGGTCCCACCTCCTGTTCAACAGTCCTTGTGCTATTAAAGAAGATGAAAGTCTTGGGGCAGGAGAGCATCAACTGGAGCAGAGGAAAATGATCCAATAGTTGGGACCCAACTTCCAGATGATGTAATGCTATCCTCTTGCACTGAGGCTATCCCTCCAGGAGTAGACTCCAGTTTTTAGGAAGAGACAGGCAATGGTAGTGGGGAAATCAATTATTAGAAATATAGATAGCTGGGTTAGTGATGACCAGGAGAACCACATGGTGAATTGCCTGCTGGATGTGAAGGTAGTGGATCTCACAAGACATCTAGATAGCCTTACAAGTAGTGCTAGGGAGGAGGTGGTCTTGGTACATGTAGATACCAGTGACAGGAAAATTGAGACGTTCTGGATGCCAAATTTAGTCTCTAGGTAAGAGGTTAAAGTCCAGGACCTCCATGGTAGCATTCTCTGTTCCTTGTACAGGGCCGGTGAGACAGGCAGAACTGCAAGGTCTCAATCTGTGTATGAGACAGTGGTATAGGGAAGAGGGATTTAGCTTTATTTGGAACTGGGGGCGGAGTGGCCTATACATGAGGGATAGACTCCACCTAAACCAAATGAAACTGGACTGCTGGCTCATAAAGTTAAAAAGGCTGTAGAGGATTTTTTTTAAACTAAGGGATAGGAGAAAGCTGATAGGTGTGGAGGAGCACATAATTCAGGCAGAGGCATCCTTTAAGGATGAATTTTATTAAAGGGGGAACTCTATATCCTTATAAAGAGGATAGGAAAGAAGTTGCTAAAATACAAGGAAGAGCTAGTGAGGAAAAGTTAGATGTGTGATCACGTGTCCCATTTAAATATAGCACATGAAGGCAAGCAATTTAAAATTGAGAATGTACAAGTGCTTATATACATAAGCTAGAAGTGTAAATACTGAGATGAGTGAACTAGAATGCCTGGCATTAGATGAAGATATTGATATAATAGGCATCACGAAAACTTGGTGAAATGAGGATAATCAGTGGGACACAGTAATAACAGGGTATAAAATATTTTAAAATGACAGAGTAAGTAGCCCTTGTGGGGGAGTGGCATTATGTGTAAAAGAAAGCATAGAGTCAAATAAGGTAAATGAAACAAATTGTACCATAGAATCTCTATGGATAGAAATTCCATGCTTGAATAAAAAGAGTATAGCAGTAGGAATATATTACCGACCAGAATGACAGTGATTGTGGAAATTGTAAGGGAGTGTAGGACAATGGTTCCCAACCTGTGGTGCGGGACCCCCTGGGGGGAGAGGCAAAAGATTATAGGGGGTCCGTGAGGCTTCAGAAATATGAAGTCATTTAGCCCCCCGAGCTCCATGCTGGCCAGTTGCAGCAGCCTCAAGCCCTGTGCCAGTCAGAAAGGAGCAGCCCTGCCCTCCCCTCCCCCCGAGGGAGCAGCAGCCCTGAGGTCTGTGCTGGCCAGAGCAGAAGAGCAGCCCCCCCAAGCCCGCCGGGCACCCAGGCAGAGCAGAGGAGCAGCACTCCCAAACCCCATGCTGGCCAGAGTGGAAGAGCAACCCCCCAACCCCAAGGTGGCCAGGTGCCTGGCTGGAGCAAAGCAGCCCTGCACCATTGGGGGCCTGGAGCAACTCTGGCCAGCCCGCCAGCACCTGCCACCTCCATTACCCTCAGTCCCTGAGGGATGGGAAGAGGCGGGGCCACACAGCATGTGGGAGGATCAAACAGAGAATGATCGTGTTTTTTTGGCACAATAACTGGCATAGTGTAAGCAGCCTCAAAGTGAAACTGACAGCAAACAAAGTTGCTTATAACAGGGCTCGACAAATTTGTTTTGGAGCTAGGAGCCAGTCCAAAAGTTAAGGAGCCAGACAACACGGGCTCAGCGGCGGTGCACCCTGGCCGGAGTGCAGCAGCCATTCTCTCCTCCTGGCCCTGCCCCTTCCCTCAACCCCTCTCCCATAACATGGGCTCAGCAGCGGGGCGCCCTGGCCAGAACACAACAGCCGCTCTCCCTCCCAGCTCCGCCCCTTCCCCCCACCCCTCTCCCACAACGTGGGCCCAGCTGTGGGGTGCCCTGGCTGGAGTGTGGCAGCTGTTGCGCTCCCCCCTCCCAGCCTTGCCACAGGGGCGCAGTGGCGCCCTGGCCTGAGCGCGGTAGCTGCTCCCCCTGGAAAAATACTAGGCACCAGACTTAAATTTCTAGGTGCCATGGCGACCTCGTGCCCGGGGTTTGTCAAGCCCTGGCTTATAAGTGTTCTTTTAAGCAGACTGAACCAGTCTTAGTTTTTGTAAACATTGAGGGACAAGGAGAAATGTGACATTCTTTCTGCTTCATGTTTAAAATTAAACATAAATTCCTGCCTTACTGCAAGTATTTACATGCTAAAAATTTTTTAGTGAATTTGTCTGGAACGACTAGATTATCATATAAAAATATGCAAATAGGCTGACTGAATGTTCTCTCATCACTGTAATTTCAGTTTCTAATCTAATGAATTGGAAACCTTTAACTACAATTTCCTAAAACCGAGGAAGAAAAATCTGTTAAAATTCTATGTGAAAGGCCACTATCCTCTCTTTAATAAACCAGTTAGATATATTGTCCTGTGTATTATAAAACAAACCATAGGTTTCTTTCAGTTAGAATACTGGAGACAGTCAACAGTATGAAGAAATAACTAATATTTTCTGTTAGTTTTATTGAGTGACCATTTACTTGCTATCTAAAAATCCTAGCTATTTTAACCTGGAAATAAGTACTCATAGATATATTGAGTGTCTAAGAGTGTTTACACTTTTTAATATGTTTTTAAAAAATCTCTAGCTATTTCAAGCAGTGATTGTCTTTCTGTGTGTTGGGAAGGCAACTATAACAGCATGAATTCCCAAACAAACGTTGTTAACCTAGGCCTTGTCTTCGCTAGGAAAAAAGTGTTTCCTAACACACACACAAATTACAGATTCCTAATTTTCTAGGACTTTACCTCTTGTTGGCTATCGTCGTAAGAATACACATTTCCCCCTACCTTCACCTATTGCCCTCCTTCCCCCCTCCCGCCAGTGTGGACTCACCCAGTTATGGTCACTCAAGTATCTTTCCTTTCAGTGCAAGCAGTAGAAAGCAAGGAATTACAGCTACAGTCATATCTAATACAGTATCAGTCTACAACACTCCATTGTACTGAATACCGTCTTAAATATGCTGAATTTTAATTCAGTGGTACCATTGTAGTCAAAGTGTGTGCACATCAGTTATTTGAAAATAACATTACAGTACACAACCTTGGAACACACTATTTAAAATAATACCAATTATGTTAAAATACAATGTTAACATGCACTAGATAGGGGAAGATGGCAAAGTTGATTACATACTCAATTTATTATCTTAGTAAAATCACAGACTACTAAACAAATTTATGCACAAATGTCTGGTATGTACATTCATAGTGTCATAACAAGTGGTGCACTGTAGAGGGATTTTTTTTTCCTTTTTCACTTTCTTGATGTGTGCGCAGAGGGTGATGGTATTGCTAAATAGATTTAGTGTAAATTTAGTATATGGGTGTCATAGTGGTATCAGGGTAATGCTTGGAGATTGGTTGGTTGGATGGGACTGTTGCCTTAATT
Organism: Emydura macquarii macquarii; assembly: GCF_026122565.2. Taxonomy (NCBI): domain Eukaryota; kingdom Metazoa; phylum Chordata; order Testudines; family Chelidae; genus Emydura; species Emydura macquarii. The sequence continues at coordinate 26,727,725 of NW_027132013.1, forward strand.
TGTGATATTCTTGATTTTTAGTGTTTGTGATGTGAGGAAATAACTTTGAGTTTAGGTTATTGAGATTAACAAAGCTTTCTGTGAGAATTTATATTTAATGTATATGTGGGGACAGGGGAGCTGTCTGCAGAGCTAGTAAAGTAATTAGATCGCCTCCATTTCAAAACTGCGCCAGGCGGACAGCTTTAACCTATGTTCCAGCTTTCTGTGATGGCACACACAGCTTTTTATGTGAAGTTGGGTGAACATGGAAGCCTAAAAAGCTTTGAGTGCTGACAGGAGAAAGCATGTTGTTTTAAACTTCCTCTGCCAGGAATGTAATGTTTTATACTGAATAGAATTGTCTTTACAAGTTGTAGCAAAAAACTGGTATAGGCTACTTTAAGTTCATTAATGTGGTTAATTTATAAACGCTGTGGCTCTGGTCCTCCAATACACTACCACTTTCTTGAAGATTTGCAAAAAGAGAACACTTGGGTGGTATAAAGATGGTTTAGTGGCTCTGTGCTGACCCCTGAAGGAGGAATGTTAAGGGAAGGGGACATAAAGTATATTTAACTTCCTGGCTGTGGGAATGGCCCTTGGAGCTGCCACAGTGAGCCAGGATCACAGTGGGGGAACCAAGGCTACAATATGGCCAGCTAACGCTGCTTCAAACATGTTAGCTTCTGTTTAACAGAGCTTTTCAGTTATATTAAGCTAACACAATGGAAAAACGCACATTTTGCCTGATAAGGCAGGGCTTTTATCAGTAAACTTTCATATTGCAGGCAACGTTCATCACCCCAACCTCCAACGAAGCCTAACCTAATTTATGAAAAGTACTCAGACATTTGAATGATTTAAATGAAAATGGCATTCACGTGAAGTAGGATCTTTCTTAATTAGTACTACGTACTTAGAGCTGTAATGTGCTTAATTGGGGTCAAATTGAAAGATGTACAAATATGTAGCAGCTAAAAATCACTGAAGGCAAAAGAAGAAGAGAAATACCATTAAGGCCCTGTTTTGACAGGCAAAAGGTGTTGGTTTGGTATGTTTCAATCGAGTTGCCTTAATGTGACTAAAAAGCTCTTTTCCGGTATATCTTTACTGCAGTAGAAGACCTGCGGCTGGCCTTGGTCAGCTGACTCGGGCTTATGGAGTTCGGGCTGTGGGGCTAATTGTAGCAGTGTAGACATTCGAGCCCAAATGTCTACACGGCTATTTTTTAGCCCTGCTGATAAGCCTGAGTCAGCTGATCTGGACTCTGAGACTCATTGCCATGGGGTTTTATTGCTGTATAAACGTATCCTGAATTCTCCGTAAGACTCAGGCTAATGTATTGGAAGCTGTCTTGGTCTTGATACAGTTTTTATATCACTATAACTGTCAGTTAGGAATGTGACTTTTTAACTGATAAAGTTATTTGTACAACACCTAATGAGGGTATAAGTGTACAGATATAAAGGTGCTTTATATCAGAATAGTTTCTTCTCTTTCCTACATATGGGCTGTACCAGTATACATCCTACTGGTATTACTACATCACCAATTGGAGTAGTACCACTTTAACTATACCCAAGTAATACAACTTTTGTATGTAGACAAGGCATGTGTTAGCTGACCATATTGTATGGTTTGAGACATGTTAGTGTGTATCTTAAAGAGCATTCATGGGACTTTTCAGTCATATTAAATAAACCTTGTTGTAAAACATCTCCTGTGAGCCATCAAAACAGAGCCTGAGAGCTCTCATAGCAAATGTGGAATTTTTTAAGTCTCTGTTATGCTGACCCTCAAATCCCTCAGAACCAAAGTTGAATAAGAGTTTCCACTGGTCTTTGGGCCAAGAAAGGAAAAGAGTAGTACGTTCCCAGGAGGAAACTAGCATATCTGCAGGTGCCTCTGCCATTCTAGCTATTGCCCTGGGCATGTTTAATTTCTCCCTCTTTCACATTGTTTACTTTTAGGCAGATTTTTATGTAATCTCAGTTAAATAAAAAAATTGCATGTGTTCATCATATAATTGGAGTGAAAACTTGCAGTGGCAAAATGCATCATTATTACAATGTGGATTTTTTTCCCTGCATTGCTAGCTCTATTGGCTTAGTAGGAGGTATCTTTCCAAAGTTGAAGGAGCCAAAATCTATGTCAGGAGAGGCATCAAAATGAAGACATACTACCTCTGTAACAATGCTCACCTTTTCTATGGGTCCCTCTAATAGTATTCTGTGGGAATCCAGACCCAAGAATGGCTGCTGGCTGTGCCATGTCCCTATCTCCACCCTCTCTGGGCCATAAGGCAAATATCTGCATTTACTTGTGTAGATTTCATGTCTGCATTTTGGTGCTCTCCCCTGAGGGAATGGCTGTAATTTGGCAATTGGAGGAGCCCCAGACAGCATAGCTCATAGAGAAACCATGATGTTAAGATGTTGCAGACAGATGGGCTGCAGTGTGCAAGCACTGAGGCTCCTTTTGTGGCCTTGCCATTAATAAATTGTAAAGAATCTGTTGGGTTAGGGGACTGAACTCCCAGTTTCTTCCATGTTGGAATGTGTGTAAACCTCAGCCCCTAAGAGTGAGGGGAATATAGGTCTTTTAATGTGTAAATAAACTTCTGTCATGAAGCAGTTACTAAATCTGAATGTTAAACATTGATATTAATTAGCTATGTGAAGATTTGTCCTTTGTTATAATTAAATAATAGCGTGGAGTGTACAGTTATCTTTTTATAGGCTTTTTTTACTTGTGTACTGCAAACAGAAAATAAAAGACATGAATTGGCAGGGAATTCTACTGACAGGCGGGAAGCAAGAAACTTTATAAAAAAAAAAAAAGGGGGGGGGGCAGGAGGAGGAGCAAGAAAGCATGTCAAAATATTGCACTAGTGTTGCTTGCAGACATAGTCTATAGTAGACAATGGTCCTAGGAGGAAATTTGCCTACAAATTAGGAAGCTGAAAGGTGTACTATCAATTTAAACTTTTTAGAATCTTTTTTTTTTTTTTTTTTAAACCCTTTCTGCTCCTCTGTTTATAGCAGGATCTCCTCATCTGTTTCTGCCTTCTTAACTGACAAAGTGCTGTCAATTGCACAAAGTGAACAAATTGAAAAATAGATATTTTCCCACTAACATCTTTTTTAGTAATCATATTTGTAACAGTAGTAGGAGAAAAGCTTTCAGACAAATATAATTTCAAGTTGAGCATCTTTTTTTAAAAGCACTTAGTACATGCTGTATGAAGTAGGCAATTGACCAAAAGCCCATAACCCAAACTCATGTTTGTGTGAGGGAAAAGGAAACAGGACACAACCCTACCTGCATCTGTGACATAATTATAGGTGAAAATAATATTACAGAAAAGTGCTCCTTTTCATCTTGGCTCAGATGAGTAATATCAGTCTTCTCTGTTCTACAAGAGAGCCTGGATCTAGCTGTCAGTAGAGTGCTGGCAAGCATTAACATAAACCAATTTCCCTTTAAAGGCGATCAGCTAGAGTTGGGATTGCCGTTTGTCAGCCTTTGTGTCTCTGCCTCCCCTTTATAGCTCTTTACACATACTTAGTTCAGTCATGCACCTGGGTCACCTTCCATATATGAGCATGTGGTGAGACTCCTGACTTGAAGCTAGTCCCAAATTGTAAACAGATCCAAAAAATTGTTTGAGTAATTCTCTGACTCATAAGTGGCATAGCCACAAAACATTGGTGGAAGTCTTGGGAGAATGCTGTTTAGTTTTACACACAAAATAATACTTTGAGTGGATCACAAAAATAATTGTTGACTTATAAATAGCCTTGGCAGGATTTGATTCAAATAGTTGGTAAATGTTAATTTCATCTGACACTGAAATTAGCGAAAAAAATAATTCCTCAATAACAGTTGTCAACCACAGCCTTCCCTGCACGTCTGGAGGAATCCAATGTCACCAGCTGCACAGGAAACCCTCTGCAGCTCTGCTGTCATGGCTCTGCTCACTCACTCTCTGTCAGGGCGTGCAGGAATGTTCCCAACCAGGAGCTGTTCAACAGTAGGGCAGCCTCTCCTGCAGCTGGGTGCTTATCATCCTCTTCACAGTCCTGACCAGGGGTCTCTGCTCTACTCCACTCCACTCCACTAGGACTGCGGCCTTCTATGCACTGTGCTCATGCAGATATCCAGTGTCACCAGCCATAAGGCCATACAGGGAGCTATCTGCAACTCCTGTCACTGGTCCTGCACACAGGGAGCCCTGCTGCAAAAACTTAAAATTGATTAAAAATCAAGCGAAAAGGGCTAAAAATAGAAATGGATATTAACCATTGAATTTACCCCCCCAAAAAAATTGAATTCTGCCAAGCCTACTTATAAATGTAGGTTTCTTGCAAAATTGGTTGAAATGTATTCTTTATGGGCCAGATGGTTTGATTTTAAATCAAGGCAGTTTAAATTAGCTGTTTAAATCATGACTTAAAACACCAAATGGAAAGTCTTGATTTAAATAATTGATATTTTTAAATCAACTTTTTCCATTTATATTTCAGTTAGTTTCTAAAGAAAGGTGGATTCTCTTGGTTGCTGTAAATCAACATGTTTTAATGGTTCTTAATTATATAGAGACTTCACCCTAAATTTGGTGCATCTTTTAGTTGCCTTTGAGGGTACACTATAATTGTATAAACTTAAGCAATTATATGACTTAATATTTTCAGAATCTTATTCTTCCTGTTTATTATGTTAAGAAAACTGTAAATGATAAGTAAATAAGATTAAACTTTTGCTCATGATTTGTGTCAAGCTGCATTAGGATGGTAACTGGATTTTTATTAAAATAAGACCTTAATAAAGTACATGACATATTGTGCCTTATCTATAAAGCTTGGCCTCAAAATTTAAATTCTTCCCCTGGTTTTTTCTTTATATAGAAAAATAGCCTTTAATTCAAAGTTGTTGATAGTCTCATGGATTCAGCATATTTAATAAAACATTTAAATAAAATAAGTGATTATAAGTTTAGGTCTTAAAGTATTTTGTATTAAGTTCAGATTTCATTTTAAATACATTTGTTTTTAAAAAAATAAAAAAGTATAATTTAAATAACAAAATAAAATCACTTCAGTGTTTTGGCTGAATTCAGAGTTCTAAAAACATGGCCAGATAAAGCTCTGGTAGTTTCTTTATAGAGTACTCTACATGTATCCAAGTCTTTACAACCTTGTCCCAAAGGTACTGCAAGCTAATTATGCAACTGTTGAAGCTGAACCTCTCTGAATTTTTAGTCACTTCATCAGTTTACTGTTTTGAAAATATGAACAGAAGATTGAATTGCCTTTTTATTCAAAACACAGTTTTGTAAATACTCATTATGTAAATGAGACAAATGTATTACAAGGTCTGCTAAAGAAAATCAGAAAAGGGTACTTTTAAGTGTTTAAAGCAGGTGGTTTTATGTAGCTTTCAGAACATTGTCACGAAATAAAAAAATGAAAAGTTGTGGGGGTGTTTTTTTGGTAATGTGAACAATTTCCCCAAAACTGAACTGACACATCAATATATACATTACCTTCAATAGCTTTTTAATGGCCTTTGTGTATAACAGTTTCAGTCTTTACTGATGTGGTCTGAATTCAGATCATTGCTTAGAAATAAGGTAGAATGTCCCATTACTGTACATTGAGTCCACCAAATTTATACTGTTAAATTATCTGACAAGGTGCATAGCCTTGGTTTATCAGTAGTATCCTCAGCTATGTAGATTTTTTCTCATCAGTACAGCTCTTGGAGTCTCTGCAATATGTGAGCTGATAAATTTAATTTGTTTTCAATGACTTGTATGCATGGAATAACTTACTCTCTGTTGAATGAAAGGGGATTTTCTCTGATCAAGTCTCAAATAAATGGCAACCAGCTATTTCCAGTGACAGGACCGATATATCTCATAGAACACTGGAACTCAAAGTACTGATTGTTATAGGTCTTAACTTTCCAAATGTAATCCTGATCTTTAAAGTGAGTGAGTGAGTGAGAGAGAGAGAGAGAGACATGCACACACTCACACCTTTCCCCATGAGAAGTAACTGCAGGTTCAAAGTTTCATTTTGTTTTCTCACATTTCTTACCTTTTCATGATTTTTATAGTTTTGGTGTATTATGAATACTTGATTATAAATTTACACTTAGGTACTACGTTTGTGTTAAATGGAGTTAAATCTAGGTCTAAAATTAGTGATATTTTATTATCAGGTACAGTTGACGAACACAGGTTATGTGTGCAGTTGGTAAGATACACAAGCAGCAGTGTCTTAGTCTAACATAGACCATACCATTTTTACTAAGCAAAATAAAATGGTCAATTATAAATGTGGAAAGTGAATGTTTCAAATATGGTGCAAACCATAGTTAATGTTTTACAACTGAGGCAACTGTATGGTTAACTATTGGAGTTGATCAATCTTGAGAAGTGTATAGTAAAACAATGACAAGCAGAGGTTTTGATGGTTTTTTTGTCTGAAATTTCAGGGCCCAGCATGCTTTTCTGGATATCCAGGTGAACATACATCATTTCATTTTCCACTAATCTTTCTCCTGAAATCTACCAAACTGTCACCCAAATTAGTCTCTTCCAAATGTAGAAGTAGTGTACACTAGTCTTTTCCCAGTGAGATCTGCTTAGGTTTGCATTTTAAATGATAAATCTTCACATTTCAATTCATTTTATTTGATATCTGAAACTCTTCTTTTTAAGATTTGAGCAATTAATGGGAAAATCTATGACTCCAGCTAAAATGATGACCAAAAATCACAAATGGAATAACCCCAATAATTCTTTTGAAGAGCAATATAAACTAGTTTTAGTAAGAAATACAAAAAGTTTTTATATATGCCAAGTTTCAGATAAGTGACGTGAAACACTTTGGATATTTACTCCTGCAAAGTGTTCTAGAACTTGTAACAGAGTTTAATAAATTGGAGCAATCTGTCCACCTAAGAATGAAATAGAGGCCAAATTCAGTAATTATATAATACTTTCATGGAAGATGCTATACAGTATGTTGTGACACCTTACAAAAAATTAAATTTGTTTCACAACACTTTAGTGAGATAGAGAAGTTTTGTTCATATGTTACAAATGGGGAAAGCTGGGCACCTGTTTCTCCATTTGCCTAGTTTCACACAGAATGTAGTGGACAGGAATCTGTTAGAAATCACTGGCAAAAATGGGAACCCATAAGTCACAGTGTATACATCCTCTTTACCAGAGATGCCTGACTCTCGCCTACACTACAGCTTCTATAAGTAGATAATTGTAGGTCCCATTTTTGCCAGGGTGACCAGGCCCAACTCCTGTACCTTAAGTATGAGATTCTTTATTCTAGGAATGTCGTGCTCTGTTTCAAGGGACCTGGACAATTATTAAATCAGTAGTAAGTATAGAACTCAGCTGACCAGCACAAATGCTAACACCCTAACCCAGGGGTCCCCAAACTACAGTCTGTGGGCTGCATCCAACCCGCCGACATATTTTGATTGGCCCACTCCTCCTTCCTGGCCCCACCCCTCTCCCACGTGGGCCCAGTGGCGTGCTGGCTAGAACCATGCCACACCTGGCCCCAAGCAGCGCCGCACGGCAGTCACAACCCCCTCCTGGCCCCACCCCTCCCCCACATGACTTGGGCCCAGTGCTCCGGCCTACCATAAGAGTAGGAGGGAGGGATGTGGCCCTGGCAGCTGAAAGTTTGGGAATCCCTAACCAGAGCAATGTTCCTGTTGTGAGCGGTCTGACAGGGTTTGTCTTCACTGCAAAGTTAACACTCGTGTAGCTCTGAGCTTGACTCCATCCACGCAAAAATCTGAAGCTCAAGTGTGGTGCTTGAAATAAGATAGCTAGCCTGTCCGGGGGGTACAGATTGATGCTCAAGTGTAGCTACTACTGCCTGCTATGTGAACAAAGCTAGAGAGTACTGAAAATATTGTGTAAAGCCATCCTACAAAACAATCTTGAAATAGTGATGATTTTTTTCAAATCTAGACACACCTATACAATTATGATCTGTCCTCGTAGAAATGAAACATTAATTCAAAAGGCATTTTCTGCAACACCTTAGAAAATACTGTTAATACGTAATAGGCCAATGATGTCCCAGATGTCATTAAGACAGTAAAGGAAGCTGACTCATAAGTATGAATTAATTAAGCACAGCTGACACATTGTCAGAGCCTGAGTCTTCATAAAAGGCCTAAAAACAGCACAGACTTGCATCCAAAGGACCAAGAAATCTCCATTAATCAATGCTCGTGAAACTAAAATGCAGTTGGACTCTAACATTTTGTCAGTGAATGATAAACTCTTTTAATAGTAAAAGTAACTTACGTTGTGCATTAGTGTGACATGCAGAAATAATTCAGCAGTGCTAAATTAGGTTGCTAGACAAGTTATCCTTTTGGCAATAAGCTTAGAATGATCATTCTTAATTTACCTAAAGCCTCCTTGTCCTTTTTATCTGAAAGTGAATAGTAAGACCAGTTGCCCTCCACTGATACTCTGATCTACGACAATTTTCAGTTGCTTTCAGACCATGAACTACGCTCTCCTTAGGGAGTGACAGTCAATGAGATTTTTTTCATCTGACTCTTATAAAGATTAATGTGGTCTTCAGTGGAATCTGGCACTTGATTTAACATGGGGGAATCAACAAGAACATCTGTGTTTGCTAACATACTATGAATACGATAGTGGAATGGAAGCTCAGAAGAAAAGATATGCAAACTAGAATAAATTGTTGATGCTGATTAAAATAAACTAGGGATGAAGGTTTAATATATTAAATGGAACGACATTAAACAATGTAAAATACAAAAGAGCAGTGTAATGTGCTCTTAGAGATTTGTGTTCTGTAATAAATTTCTAGTTTGCCAGTATCTGAAGTGACCAAGTCTCATCGTGGATTTTAAAGGTGACCTGCCAAGTAGTAAAGAGAATGTATGCCCTTTTCATTTGTGATGTATGAAGAAGGCCCAAAATGACTTGTTGCCCGCTTCACCCTAAAAACTGTCTCTGGTTTTTAACCCTAGAAATATCAGAAGTGTATTAGCTGGTGACCTTAATTTTGTTGGAGCACTCCCTGGTGTTAGATGGGTTTGTGAGCTTTCCTACCCCTTAACTGAAAGGGTGAGGTTTTTGAATCTTTAACAGAGAGGCTTTCTTACAGCTGTTCGTTAGATGTCAGTGTTGCCCAAAATCAAAACTGAACCTTTAACTGAGAATAAAAGTCACTTGCCATTCAGTTAGTCAGGTTTCATTTGCATATTGTCTGTTGTAAACTCATTCATTTTTCAACATTTTAAACCTATGAGCAGCAGGGCTTTAGTCCCATTGCTGCCACTCATTCCTCTTTCCCCTGCACCCTCCCAACCTGCCATCCTGACCCCTAAAAATTGAAAAGATTTTTCCAAGAGTAGATTTTCTGCTGCTGGCTTCCTGTACCTTATTCTGAGTTCTTACATGCCACAGAATGTATTGCACCAAGAGAAACTGAGTGCAATGTAGAGCACAGCAATGAAACCAGCAGGTGGAGACGGAAAGTGTGGCTGATGCCTCAGCAACTATCCTCCAAAAGTTAAAGTATGGCTTCAGGCTGCTGCCCATCACCCCCTTCTCTCCATTCGAGATAGCAAAAAACTATCCCACGTGAGGAAAGAGAGGTTGACACTCCACCCAACACTCAATAGGCTTGTGCACTTGTGTATAGTTCTACACTGTTAATAAAACTTGACATTTTTAGGTGGGTTTCAGCTTTTATTATGAAAGGTTTGCATAGATCAGATAAGATAATGCTTTCAGTTTTAAGTGTGCTCTCCCTAACAGTTATTTGTAACTTTCATCAGTCCTTATTATGTGCTCTTCTGCAAGTTATTGTTTTGAACCAACTCAGCTGCTCTCTTGTCACAAAGGGAGCATTTAAAAATAATCCAAGTTCTAAAGTGTTGTCTGTGACCCTTCTAAAAGATGTATCAAAACATAAAACTAAAAATCCTGCAGCATCAAACTAGCTACCTCCTAAGGAGTAATGAGATAGTAAGCATTAACTAAAAATAGTTAAAGTATGCTATTTGATCATTTCAGATTTAGATTTTAAGCATCCAAAGATCCACACTGAATGTGGGGGGGAAGGAGGTAAGGGCAAAGCAGGGGTTTGGTTTTTTTTGTTATTGTACTGTGTTCTATTCTACTCAATGAATGAGTTGATCACCAAAGAGTTAAGGCATCATTTGGCCTATTGGAACAATTGCAACGTTGAGCTGCAATCCAAGTAAACAGTTTTTAGATGAAAGGTGAACTCAGTTTCTTCCTTCAAAAGCATAGTTGCAAAAAATGATTTAGTATCTTAATTCAAACCATAAGTATAACCTTAAAATTACAAATAAATATACTTTGAGAGGCTCTTAACCTGCCATGTCCTTCATATGCAGTTCTGTGCCTTTCTTGTAAAAACTGATGGCAACATAAACAGAGAGGAGAGCCTGCATTTCTTATGCTTGTTTTGAGGCTGTCAGATTTTACAGAATAGCACCTTGAACTTGGGTTTTAGTGTGCAAGTAAAAGAGGAATGGATTCTTCAAATATTTTGTTATAAAATGTATGTATTCAGAGTTTGTCTATTTGTCTCAATAATTAGGGTCATTAACATTTTGTATGTATTTTAAAAGTATTTCAATTGATATGCACGTGTTTAGTTTTCTTTTTATCCATTTGATACTAATAGTTCTTAAAGAAAGGCTGTAGTTCGTGTAAATACTACTTAGTTTTGGAATAACTGAAATGTTAGTAATCCACTTGGGTAATATAGCACCTGAGCAGGACCCGTAAATAAGTTTGGTAAAATGTTAGATGTTTGGAGCTTCAACATGCTTGCCTACAGACATTCTTGTAAAAATTTAATTCTTATCAGGTGTGTCCTGAAAATCGATTAGCTTTAATGATGGTTTATGAGTACCAAAGTCCCTTAAAAGTCCTAACTTAACTTTTTGTTTCTGAGTTGAATTTTTTTAACATCTATCTTAAAAACATGATTCTCTGCAGAGACAGTGTATTCCAATCTTCACACTGGAGTAGAGCTTTATAACTGTAAAAAGGTTCAGCAAGTAGATTTATGATAGCAAGAGATCACTTATAAATATCTGACCATCCCAAAAGGAAGATATGGAATTATAATTAAGTAAAATTCTCAATTAATGCAATTCCCAAAAATGGTTAAAGGCTAGCAGTTGAGAAATTTAATTTGATTTAGCTTCATTCATTTTGGAATTAAGATAAACCATATTAAGGCCATGTTAATTCTGAATGAGGATGTTCACACAGTGATGTAATGTGGTTTAACTAATCCATTTTAAATTTACACCTAGTTATTTCAGATTAATTTTACTGGATATCCCCAGATTGGTGAATGACATTACAGTGCCATTGAAATAGGAAGACAAACTATGATATTCTATTGTTTCAGAAGCTTTCACTAGAGCTTGTGTGTCCATTTATATCGAGCAAACCTACAATATGCTTGTGATTGATTTCAGACTACTTAATAATTAGGTTTATGTTGTAAGGAATTAATTTCTAACTATGCTGCTGGTGGCTTTCTTCTATCTTGATTTCTGCATGTTACATATACATTTATGTAACAGATAATGTAAAAGGCTCTACTATTAATCAGAATATTTAGCTGCAGTATCTAATTATTGCTAATTTTTTGTACACCATTTGTGTGGAAGAACACTCCGGAATCAATTACAAGATGAACAGAGATGTTTATGTTCACATCTAACATTGAAAAAAACACGTTTTTCCACAGTAAGCAGTGGTCACAGGCAGCTCACCATGTTCCCACCTATTGTCAGCTGTCAAGGCTTTGTGGGCATCACAGCAGAGAGTCTTAACTTAATGCTAGTGAAAGGTGCCAGACAAACAGATCTCAATTTATCTCTAGAATGTGTACAGTGCAAACAGAAGTCCAAACTTCACAAGCTTAACCTGCAACTGCATTTCAACCTTCATCTACAGACTACCTTCTACTCCTTCCCCCTTAGAGTAGCTTCCTTGGCTTTCTCTGTTGAAGCTGTTAACAAAGATATTGTTTGTAATGGCTTATGACCAAATAACAAACTTATTACCCATCATATTTTTTAATACTGGTTTGTTTAAGCATTGGCACTTCAGTTTATTTAAACAGTAAAATTCTTATTATGGGCTGGTATCAAACTTACTGTAAGATATTGTAACCTTATGAATGCTTTCTTCTCCAGTGGATTTTCTGTGTGCATATAAATACCATATTCTCTGGTTCATGGATTTCTTTGATGTTGTGTCCTATTCATATTAAACTTGTCATTTTTTTGTAATATCGTATGCAGCAAAGTAAAAATTTAAACATACCTGGTAAGCACTTTCTACCGAACTGCTTGGCTATTGTACTTCATATTGACAGAAATACTTGCATCTCTCTACAGTTGACATGTTGTTACTAGGCAATTTATGGTGGGGGGGAAATATAGGTTTTAAATTAAATGAATTACCCGGTGTCTATATATAAGCTAAGTGAAAAGATTTGAAAGATCAGAGCATTTGAAGCTAGCATCTACCTAATAAATGTTGGTAGGTCTTTATTATGGCTGGCTGACTTTGATCCTACGTAACTTCCTCCTACCCCTTATTTTGTCTTTCTTCATACATCCAGGTTGGATATACTTTCTTCTCTTCTGAATCTCTTGCATCCAATTGCTGTCTGTATTGTCTTTTCTGGTAGAACTGTTTAGATTTTCTTCAAGATGATAGCCCTGTGAGCTAGTAGCAGAAATTATTAACTAATCTGAGATCAAATGAACACTTTTTTCATAAAATATTTGCCATCCAGTTTTCTTAGTTGTTGCAAGGTGTTTACCCAAAGTTTGTTGTTTGTTTGGTAGCACCAGTGTCCCAAGTGTTTTAGACAAGATCCCTCCCACTAAATGCTTACAAACAAAGAGTGGAATTTCAAACATTCACCTGGACTGTCTTGCACCAGTGATAAGATCTCATTTTAATATCTGCTAAATTATGATACCCCTTGATTTTGTAAATTACCCAGAACGTTTTGCGGATTTGTATGGTTATTTTTCATTGTCCTAACAATCTCTAAGCTCTGTAGGTTAAAAAAAAACTGAATTTTTAAACTTCAGTGAATTTCATTCCCTAATTTATAAACTCTTTTCAAAACTAGGGATTTAGGAGATTATGGCATCTGAAGCCCACAATGTTAGAAAATGGAACCTGTTGCATACCAAGGGTTGTCACACTGATCTCCTCAGACAAAGGATCTCTCATTCCACTAATAAGAACATGAAGGAGGTAAGTTTATTAACTTTGTTACTATTTCCTCAGGTAAACTTATTTACCTAAAACTATAAATTTGATGCTGGTTAATTTATCTGTAACTTTAAATTAACTAAATCGATGCATAGATTTTATTAGACTCTCCATGTCAGAAGATATCTAACCAAAACTCTGTGCACATTGCCATCTATTAAAAATACATGCTCTGATTTTCAGATATACTAAGTACCCACAACTCCCATTATGGGAGAAATGGGTGATCGGTACCTCTGAAAATCAGGCTGATAATGCATAGTCATTTTTTTAAAAAGCAGCAAATGCTATACCTAGCATAAAACAGCTAGCTAAAAAGACACAATTACAAATTGAAATCTCTCTATGCTGAGAAACTCAAAAGATGCCCCAAACCCCAATCATCTCAGCCCTCCCCAAATGTCTGTATGAAAAGATGGGTTTGCAATATTAAATGAAGGTCAACAAATTTGTGCTCTTCCCCACCAAGAAGGGGGGGAGTGACTCAAAGGGGGGGGGGGAGTAGGCCCTTAGGAGGAAAGGCTGTGACAGCTGCAGCAGCAGCAGTGGAAGTGATCCAAAGAATGGACGAGATAGTGAAGATGACTGCACATGGAAGCTGCAGGATGTACTTTATTCTGGAGAAGGTACCTGAAAGATGCTTCATTTGTATGAAGTGTCACCTGATAGATATGATGGAAGAGATGCTATGGTTGAGTTTTGAAGGGGATTTGAGCAGATGATGATGAAGAGAAGGAGAGCGGAGGCTGAAGGGAAACCACAAGACTTGCAGATGCATTTTGGACCATAGAACTATGAGGGTAGACTGCTGGATGTGGAAAGTGGCCAGTGGAAATATGTGACTATGAGAACAAGGCAGAGGAAAAGACGTGCTAGCGAAGGAGAAATAGAGCTGAGGAACAGTTTTGTTGAGCTGGAAAATGAAGGGGAGAAGCAGGCAGTAACAGAAGATGGGAGAACAAGGAAGAAGAGTGGCTAATCCTACAAGAAGAGGGGAAGAGAGAGTGGAAATAGCCAGAGTTTGCAGCCCCAGGAAGATAGAGGATGAATTGCAGAAGATTGCAAGTGAGAACAGAAGACAAGAAGACCGCAGCCAGAAAGAACAGATGGGGGAAGGTTGAAGAATTGCACCATGAAGAGTCAGGTCCACATGATTGTGGACTGCCTACTCAGAAGAGGAGACAGGCCTGTTACCAGAGCTGATCTGAGGAACAGAAGGGTGTGTAGTCTGCTGGAAGCTAAGATATGGGATGTGGACCTAAGGCTTAAGAAGATCCTAATCAGAGCAGGAAAGAATCCACTGATAGAATCTCAGTGGGATACATTAAGGAAGACTACACCAGGCTAGGGAAGACACTTATAGAAATGGAAGCTCAGGTCATCTTCACTGAGAGTTTATCTGTCCCTCGAGGAGGAGAACATAGGTGAGATAAGACTGACAATCAACTGGTGGTTCAGGTAATGGTTCTAAAAGAAGGGTTTAAGGATGTTCTGCCACTGGGAGGCATAACTGATTAAAAGAGCTTTAACCTAGGAATTTGGGAGAGACAGTTGGGACATGCTTATGTAATCTGCACACCTGATTACAATATTGAGCAGGAGAAAAATCAAGTAACAAAGAGTACAGCAATGGAGAAAGGAACAACAGAGGGTAGGAGAATGGACAACAAGAGGAAAGATAGTGCCAGTACCAATGACCATAATAGTCATGTAGAAGATACTGGCAGTAAAGTGACCGTACCTAGTCAAATGAAGAATCTGGGTGAAGCTAAGCAGGAACAACTAACATGTCTGTACACCAAAGTAAGGAGCCTGGATAACAAAATGGAGGAACTAGAACTATTGATGCGGGAAGTGAAACCAGTTATTATAGGAATATCAGAAACATGGTGGAATACCTACATATATTGAAGGGTATGTGCTATTCAGAAAAGACAGAAATAAAGATAATTGGTGGAGTAGCATTGTATATTAATGATGAGGTATACTGTAAAGAAATTTAGAGACGATGGAATGGATAAAACAGTCTGTTTGGGTAAAAATCACTTTGGGGAAGAAAAGTAATGGAGGCTCCCCTGGGATAGTGCTTGGGTCTGCTGCAGACCCGCAGGATCTGATCTGGATATGGTTTAAAAATACTACTGGGAATTGTGTGATTATGGGAGTCTTTAATTTCAAGTGTTACTAATGGTAGAGCCCAGATATTCCTGGATGGGATAGACAACAGATTTGTTCACTAAATAGTCACCAAACCAACAAGAGATGATGCCATTTTAGATTTAATATTGGTAAGTAGTAAGGATTTCCACAGAAGATCATCTTTGGTTTAGTTATCATGAGTTTATTCAATCTAAACTAAATGGAAGGATGAACAAAAATAGGACTGTAATTAGGGTCCTTGAGTTCAAAAGGGCAAACTTTAAAAATTTAAGGGAATTATTTAGGGAAGTGGACTGAATTAAATTATCTGAATGTGGAGGAGTCTTGGAATTTAGTTTCTGCAACTTTAAATCAAAGTTGTGGAAACTATCTGGAGCCTGCATTCTAAGCAAGGGCAAAAAATTCATAGGGGAGGGTTGATGATGAAACTAGATGAACAAGCATCTCAAACAGATTAAGAGAAAGCAGAAGACCAACAAGGAGTGGAAGGAGGTGTGGACCAGCAAGTAAAGCTATCTCTTGGAGACCAGAAAGCATAGAGAGAAAGTGTAGAGAGAAAGTGAGAACTGCCAAAAGCCAAATAGAGTTGGACCTTGCAAATGAAATTAAAGCCAATAATAAAAGAAAACAAGGAGAGAAGTGGGACCACTAAGCACTGAGATTGGAGTGGAGATTAAAGATAACCTAGGTATGGCCCAATTCCTAAACAAATACTTTGCCTCAGTTTTTAATAAGAGTAATGAGGAGCTTGAGAATAGTGGCAGGGTAGCAAAAGGGAACACGGATATGGAAATAGAAATTACCCCATCTGAGATGGAAGCTAAACTCGAACAGCTTAATGGGACCAAATCGGGGGTGCCTGAATAATCTTCATTCAAAAATATTAAAGGAACTGGTATGTGAAATTGCAAGACTAACAAGGATTTTTAATGCATCCATAAACTCAGAGATAGTACCGTGTGACTAGAGAATTGCAAATGTAGTACCTATATTTAAGAAAGGAGAAAAAAGTGATGCAGGAAACTACAGGCCAGTAAGTTTGACCTTAGTTGTATGCAGAGTTTTAAAATAAATTTTAAGAGTGAGTAGCTAAAGATATAAACGTAAATGGTAATTGGGATAAAATACAACATGGTTTTACAAAAGATAGGTCATGCCAGACCAACCTGAACACTTTCTTTGAGAAGATAACTGATTTTCTAGACCAAGGAAGTAGAGCTAACTGAATTTCAGTAAAGCATTTGATACAATTCAATACGGGAAATTATTACTTAAATTGGAGATGATGGGTATGAATATAAGAATCAAAAGATGGGTAAGGAACTGCTTAAAGGGGAGACTACAGCAGGTCATGCTGAAAGGTGAGCTGTCAGGCTAGAAGGAGGTTACTAGTGGTGTTCCTCAGGGATCGGTCTTGGGACCAATCTTCCTTAACATTTTCATTAATGACCTTAGCACAAAAAGTGGGAAGGTGCTAATAAAATTTGTGGATGATACAAAGTGGGGAGGTATCGCCAATATGGAGGAGTACCGGAATATCAAATAGGAAGATCTCTACATCCTTGAAAACCAGAATAAAATGGAGTGAAATTTAATAGTGCAAAGTGCAAGATCATGCACTTAGGGACTGACTAATAAGAATTTTTGCCATAAGGTGGGGGTGTATCAGTTGGAAGCAACAGAGGAAGAGAAAGACTTGGATGTATTGGTCCATCACATGATGACCAGGAGCCGCCAATGGGGTTTGGCCATAGAAAAGGCTAATGTAATTTTAGGATACATCAGGCAAGGTATTATAGTAGAGATAAGGAAATATGATTGTTATACAAGGCATGGTGAGACCTCATCTGGAATATTGTGTGCAATTCTGGTCTCCCATGTTTAAGAAGGATGAACTCCATGCTGCAACAGTTGAGCTACTAGGATGAACAGAGGAAGAATGGAGGGCCTATTTTACTAGAGGAAACTTCAAGAGCTTGGCTTGTTTAGACTAACAAAATAAAGGCTGAGGGGAGACCTGATTATGCCTCTGATATATTTAGAGAGAACAAACACCAGGGAGTTATTTAAGATAACTGCCAGTGTTGGCAGAAGAACAAATGGATATAAACTGGCCATCAACAAGTTTAGGCTTGAAATTAGATGAAGGTTTCTAACCATCAGAGGAGTGAAGCTCTGGAACAGCCTCTCAAAAGGATTAGTGGGGGCAAAAACCCTAACTTGTTTCAAGCCTGAGCCTGGTAAATTTATAGAGCAGATAGTATGATGAGATTGCCCATTCGCAACTGCTATTAGCAAATATCTCCAACAGCTGGAGATGGGACGCTAGATGGGGAGGGTTACTGCAGAGAATTCTTTCCCAGCTGTCTGTCTGGTAGGTTTTGCCCACACGCTCAGGGTATAATTGATCACCATATTTGAGGTTGGGAAGGAACTTTCCCCCACGGAAATTCCCAGACCTGAAGAAGAGCTCTGAGTAAGCTCAAAAGCTTCTCTCTTTCACCAATAAAAGTTGGTCCAATAAAATATCTTACCTTACCCACTTTGTCTTTCTAATATCTTGGGATCCATATGGCTACAACATTGCATACAATTTACCTTGGTAAAATTGACAAAAGCTTTCTAAGCAGCCTGCTGGGGAGCCATCATTTCAGTTTTTCCCCTATTGGAAATTTTTGGAGTCAAAATTTCCTAGAGAAAACTTCAATTTTACAAAAGTGCTTTTCCCATCAGAAAATCATTCCAACCAGCTCTTATAAACAGCATGACCTTTCTCTGATACTGTAATGAATATCCAACTAGAGTGAACTTCTCAAAACTGGTCTTGCAGTGCCACCCAGCTAGGTTTCTCTGGGATATGTTCATAATCAGGGGGCCTCATCCCTTATTAGACTGTGGATGGTCAGTGTTTTATTAACCATTAAACTTGCATTCAGCAGTATGAACTAAAGACAAAGTCCTATTCAATACTTTATTGACTTAAGAACAATTAAGCGAAACCAGCAGTGCTCAGATGCAGTAATCTGCATCTGGTTTGGTTTTGGGTTTGGTTTTTTCCACCTCAAATTTTTGTTTCATGCTTTGCCTCTTGGATTGCCCCACAGGAAGCAAGGTTCCCCAGGCTCACTCAACCTATCCCTTTATCCCTAAACCTCCATATCCACAGATCACAGTAGCATTGTTACATCCTCTTGGCTATCCAAAGATAGCATTGAAGAGCTATAGCTGGGCACTCAAATAAGAATAGGTAACAAATATCATCCCCATCACTTTCATCTCCAGTGAATCCAGCCCCTCACTTCCAAAAATTAAGGCAAAGAGGAAATCCTCTGTGTTCACATACTACTTAACTCCATGCATCTCCCATGCCCTAGCTTTCACCCACATCACTTATGCTCAGTGGTCAAAATGAGCTGCACTCCTTTACATTCAAAAGGCAGAGATAGATGTTTGAAGAGGGAATATGTCTACACCCCACCCCACCCCACCCAATATGGTTGTCTGGGAAAGTGATGTTCCTCAAATCCCTCACCTTAATGGAGCTCACTCCCAACCCAGTTGTTGCCCAACCTTTTAAGTTGGTTACAATGATCAGGAAATGAGTGAGTGATTCCCATACTAAAAGGTGCTTCTGCCGATCACAGCCCAGCCTCTGCCACCTAGCCAAGGCATGGACTGACCATTCTACCCAAGGACAAAGGATATTAAACCTGTTATGACCTCAGGAGAGCAGAGTGGCACAACAAAGCAGAGGATGAGTATATGTGAAATCCCTGCATTTGTATCAGCCCCATTCCCCACCTTCATATAATCCTATAACTCTACCTCCTGGCATCTCTCCCGTGACGTCATCCAAAAAAAATTCCCCTATCACAGATCCACTCAGGCACCCCCTGCTGTGAAGCCCACCATTTTGCTGTGGAGAAATCCAACCTTTGATCCTTGGCTCTGTTTAAGCTTCCTGAATCTGAACAGTCTAGTCACTGCCTGTGGTTTGGGGTCTCTGAACATACCTTTGGGGTGTAGATATTCTATGCGTCACCCTCTCCTGAGAGTTGAGACCGGGCTGTCCCCCTCTCAGCTCTTAGAGCAGTGCTGACCCCTCAGGTTCCGACAGTAGCTTTAACACACCTTGACCCAAAACTCCACCTGAATGTGTGAGCTCTTGCAGTTTCATTTTCTCAGGAGGCATGTGGTAGGTATATCATATAACACAGAGAGATTTTGCACAGGACTCATACATAGCATTGCCCTTTAAGAGCGCAAGAATTACACAGATCTATACAAAAATAATAAACCCTATACATGCATTTTCTTGCCTTAGCTTCCTCACCACTTCAATGTGTTCTTTGGGCTGGAGTCAAGGTCTATCTTGCAACCTTCTGTTTCAGTGTATCACTTTTGTCCTGAAACATGGAGATGTCACTACCAGCTTTTCTTTCACCTTGGTGTGTCCATCCCCTTAGTCTCTCCTGCCCCACACTTCCTGCTCCTGTGTGGCTCTCTGAGTCTTCCCCTGCCCCACCTAGCAATAGATTTAAATAGAATAGTAAAGCAATTTGACAATCTTTATATAGTTTTGTAAGTCTTCTATGAACACAATAATATTTTCATATGAACAGGTAATCTTTATCACTCTAGCACCTTAATACTCTTTAAAAATCCCTCCTGACTAGAAATCCCAAATACTAAAATAAAGTGGGAGGCCACATGTTAATTTTTAAATGAGAAAATTGTCAAGAATGTGATTGTTTCGTTTTAAAGCTTTTTGTAATTATGATTAGTTTTCTTCAAACATTAATATGCTTAATTTTTAAAAGGCTTGTCTAATCTATACAGCACAACCTTGATTTAGTCTTGAAGGATATTTGCAGTTCCTTTGATTTATCCGTACTTATGCAATGTATGGATGTTGGTACGTGAACCTGTTCCAGATAGGGGAAACCAAGAATAATCAAGGTTCTATTGTATACAACTAGCTGTATAACTGGTATGTTTTCTCTTTATGCCTCCATCCTTACCCTGGCAATCAACATTTTAAAAAGGCTTGTGACTTGTAAATTAATTTTGAACAGGTGCTTTTTCTTTATCACAACCTCACTACCAAATTTAGGTAATTTACATTGATCACAATCCTTCATCAAACTTGTAAAAAGGGAAATTACCTCTGATGTCACAATCCCACCACTTACCAAAGACATCATAATCTCAACTCTTGAACAAGATGCTCATAGGACAACTCTAGAGGGGTAGCTACACCTCTTCAAACTTATGCATATTTCACAGGTACAAACCAGTGGAAAAAAGTTAACAAAGGCCACTGCTGTACTTGGAAGGGAGGGAACACTAGTAAAGCAATAAAGTGGGGGTTTTCTGGTAAATTATGAGTTGTGTTTATAAACTTTCTTATAATACTGTTTTTCCATAGGGTAAGAAATCTCCAAAACAATTGGCTTCTTACACAAACAGGTAGGAGAGCTACTGTTTAGAATCTGGGGGACAGAATTTGAGGGGAAAGGAGGGCAAAACTATCACTTTTTATAACTGTTTTTTGGATCTTTGTATTTTAATGTTTTGATGTTTAAAACACTAATAAAAACAAGTAATTATTTGGGATCCTTGCACTTCCACATGGGAACCTTCAAAAGTTTTTAGGAAATAATGGTGGTCAGCAACACCATTGTTGGGTGGTTTTTAAGTTCTTTTGTTTTTCCTGTGATCTTTCTGCCACACCAATGGGAAAGCCATCAGCTTAGTTCCAAAATAGGAACTCTCCTTTGAGGGCATAAATTAACCCTGCAGTTTTTTTTGCCTGAATTACCACCATTCCTGGAATAGAGCTGAGCCCTCAGATAAATACTGACAGCAGTTGTCACCATGGCAATAACCTAATTAAATTTTTAAAACGTCAGAAAAGTAGCAAATCACTATTTTTTAAAAAGAAAATCATATAATTAAAATAATCTGTAGGTTTAAAGCTTAAATCTATTAAAATATCTTAGTGTTTAATGAATATGTGAATTATATAAAACATTTTACTTGATTTCTCATGAATATACTTTCGTTGCAGAACAACAATTGGACAAACTGTGACCAGCCTCCCCTTTCTTTTCAAAGTAGTATATTGTAAAAGAAAAGTTCACGGTTATACTCCAAAACCTTGTTACAGAAAAAAACAGTTCCCTAAAGTCGGGGGCCGTGACATGGCAAATAAGGAAAATGAACTGGCTTGTGCAGGTAATCTGCCAGCAAAACTACACGACAGTCATATGCTTTTACTAAATGCCAGTGATTCTGGCTCCTCTCAAACACAAGGTCCCTCATCAAAATACAGTGGTTTTTTCCCAGAGGTAAGTCAAGTTTGCAAAAGTGTCTTTTTTTTAAATATAGTTAATGCGCATCACCTCAGTTCATTATTTTCATTTTGGTTTTATTAAGTTAGCAGCAGAAGTTTTTGAAGAGACTGTAATTATTCTTAACTCATGGACCAATAAAATAAGCGAACATTCAAGGAAGTGTTTTGGAAGTAAATTTCTGCCAACGTATTCATAGATGGGAAGTTAATGAAAAGGAATATCCTTTGCAGGAGTATTTGACCAAGCCCTGTGAATGCTTGCAGTATCATTTCTTGTAACTGGCTCAAAAGGCCAGATAATATGTATGCCATAATAACTTTTCATGAGTGACCTGGAAAAAAACATAACTAAAATCACTTGAATGCTGTCCTTTTATATTTGTGTAGATTCTCTGCACTATTTCCTAGGTGACCATGAATTGAGGGATGTGGGTAATGTAATACAGTAAATATCTTCCAAAGTGTGTTTCTCTATTGATTGTTCCAGGTGTGTTGTAACTATGTACAAAAAAGAATGTATGGATTTAAATTACAGTACAGGGACAAGATTTTCAATAATGAGTTCTTAAATTTAGGCTCCTAAATCCTAAAATTGCTGGACATTAAGCAGCTCTTGTGGAAGTTGGTGAAAGTCACAGGGTGCTTGACGCCTCTGAATGTCAGGTCTGTCTTAGATACCTAACTTTAGGCACCCATTTTTGAAAATTATGGCCCGGCGTAATAGCAGTCTATTTGTGTTGCGTATTTTTTAATTAAAGAGAAGTTTATCAGCTGTTATTGGTAAAAAAAAAATAATAATAATAATAATAATGTTTAGTGTTTTGGACCTCTCTACATGTGAAAATTACTTAATCAATTACATGTATTAATAAAATTTAAAATTCCTTCTACCCAAAAAGAATGTCACCTTTTGGCTAGAAAAACTGTATTTCAGAGTAGTAGCCTTTAGTGTATTGCAGCAATTCATTGTGTAATAACTAATCAATATGTAAGTTTGAAAACCTTTTTGTATTTCCAAAAATGTTATACAGGTTTCTCAGGACCATGATACTATGGCGCAAGTTCTTTTCAGTAGAAATCTGAGACTGAATGTAGCTTTAACTTTCTGGAGAAGGAGAAGTATAAGTGAACTCATAGCCTACTTGGTGAGGTAAAATGTCTCATTTTAAAGTTTATTCTTTAATTCCAAGCCTGCTGCAGCTCTGTAAACTTTCCTTAGCTTGAAACAACTTGTAATTTATCTACAATTCCTGATTTTTTTTTTTAAATTAATCCTGGTGGAATTACAGTGTAACACATAATCAACTAGTAATCTAACCTATTGTTCCTTAATGTCTCTAGGATACAGGATCTTGGAGTAGTAGTAGATTGCCTTCCTGTGCTTACCAGCAGGTAAAAAAAAAACTTTCAGGACAAGGGAGTTTGAATGGGGTTCAAATGAATTGATCCATGTTCATGTATGTTAACACTGTTTTATTTTAGTTTACAGGAAGAAAAAACATATATTTCAGTTGGCTGCTGTGTAGATCTGTTGCCTTTAGTAAAATCACTGCTTAAAAGCAAATATGAAGAGTAAGTATCAGAATGAATCACCATCTTGATTCTTTATAATAGAACCTTCAGAATGGTTCAAAAGAATCATTCCCCAGCAAGCTCTTGCCCATGAACTCCTATTCCAATCCAAAATGAGTAAAGTACCCTTCATGGGCCCTGACACACTTTTCCCCTCCACTCCCCCACAGAAGGATCTCTGCATCGTAGTGGATCCTCCTGTTGTTTACTTCCGCACTGCTTCAAAGCAGGAAGCTCACACAACAAAAGCTCTCTGCAGGGATTGCTCTTCTGGTGTCTGTCCCCATTTCGTCCAAGCCCAGTCCCCCAGTGGTGCAAAAAGTGCACCTTTTTTGGCCAAGAGTTCTCCACAGCCAGAAAGGAGGAAACTGGCTTTGCCCTTATTTCAAGATTTATTCACAATAAAAACTAAAATCTTGGAAACCCAGCACCAAAGTCTTGATTCCAAGTTATGAAACTTACTGAGGGAACATTCAAATTCAGAACATCTTAACATCCTTTATGTGAGCCTCCCGTACCATTACAAAACAGAAAATACATACAAGTATTTAAATGTGAAATGATTCTCCTTTGTGGCTTTCCAGTTCCATTGTGCTGCCTTATGAGCTTTATCCTATCTAATCTATTAGTTAATTCTTAAGTAAAAGAGAGTCTGTTTGCCTCTCTTTTCAGTTATACTGTTGGTGGATATCACATCCAACTGCACCAAAGGGGGTAGATACATAATATCTAAATATGTTGTTACAGATATGTGATAGTTGGTTTAAACTGGCTCCTAGCTGTCATTAAGAGATGGTGGTCAGAACTGTCTGCACAACTGGAAAAGGTAGAAGATGGGTGAGTATAATATTGTATATTGCCACTCATTACTGTAGTTATTCAAAAGTTGCATTAAATTTATTTACACTGTTTTGTCCTACAATCCCAAGGGCTCAGATATGTTTTCTCCCAAAATGAAAAAGCTTCAGACAACATATAACCTGAAAGTAAAAACTTCACTTCTTCAAATGATGGCCCCTATGAGTATTCCATATGTGAGTGTGCATGCACGCAATGTGCCTGTGTCTGGAAGTTTCTCCAAGCTGTGTCGACCCGCACATGTGCAGTACATCTCCTCGTACTCCCAACCAAGGCTATAAGGGGCAGTGCAGGTTGACACCACTCCAGTTCGTTCTTGATGCCATGTGGCCTGAGTCAGAACCCTATTCCTCCTTCACTCTTAAGCAGATAAGAGAGTTGCTTTTTACTGTTGTAAATAATTTTATACTTCAGATAGTTAATACAGTTATTATAATTGTAGTATAGTGTATAGTTTAATATAACACCTCCCCAGCTAGAGGTCTCAACCCCTTGCCACCCAGAGCCTATACCTAGGATCCAAGGCTTTAAGACCTGTCTCTTGCCCTCGTAACTGATGGAAAAGGAATGAGCATCAACAGTGCCTATATTGTCTGAGAAAAGCACATATCTGAGTGAAATGTACCATCTATTAGTCCTTCTCGCCCAGAACTTGAAAGGCCCATGATCTTAGTCTCCACAAGTTCCTGCTGGAATAGGCAATGAGGTCCCGGATGCACTCAGATTCTGGCCAGACAGACCCTCCGGTACAGCAGCCTCCACAGCTGAGCAGTGCCCCGCCGAACCATGTTGCAGAACCACCAGCATCAGAGTAAGGACAACCTACCACAAGAGCAAGATCCCCATAGCAGACAGCTCATAAGAGATGCACTCCCTCTCTGAGCCTTGACAGGTCAGCTGAGATGTCACAAGCATATCCTGCTGAACCAATGGCAAAGACACTGCCCCCGCCTGGAGGATAAGGTTAAGAAGAAGTGGGATCCATCAGTACCACTGGTGGCCTCAGTACTAGAACCCTTAGAGTGCCCATCTATGAGTGTGGCTCCGGATACTTTGTCAGTGCTGCCTCGCCACCATGCGCACAGGATTGGCCTAACTACGGAACTGGGTCCCTCCAGAGTTTCCATGAGCACTCTGTGGACTCCAAGACACATGGATACGTTATCTCCAGATGTAGTGTTCCTGCCATAACTGCAGTCTCCACTCCTCTCGGGTCCATCCATTCTCTGGGACATCCCCACCCCAGAGGACGAACAGCTGCTCCTGCTGCAGGGCAGGCCCCTTCCCAGTTCTTCGGACCAGTACCTTCCGGTACCGACTGTCCCACTTTTCCAACGGAACAGTCATCTGAGTTTGAGGAGTCCCAGGATGTAGCCGAGCCAGTTTTGCCTCTGCTGCACAGGAGGGTGGACAGGCAGCTGAGGCACCCCTACTCACCCAGTTATGACCCCCAGGGAAGCCAAGTATCGCCTCCCATGGGGCCCACTCAGACTGATGGACCCCTCGTTCTGGCCTTACTGAAACCATTAGGACCTATACTACAGACTCCTGGCACCATCTTAAGGCTCTTACCGTTTCTTCCCTGAACATTAGCCAGCTCCATTGGTTTATGAAGAGGAAGGCATGGAACCAGTACCACCGGCTCCATTCGGAGTCTCCTCGTGACCAGCCAAGCCAGTCATATCCCTCTGCCGCTCTCTCTGCTGGATAATTATCAGCAGTACTACAAACACCTGCAGCAGGTGGCTACCAACTTGCAGATTCTGTGGGAGGAAGTTCAGGACCCACAACACTGTCTCCTGGACATCTTTCAGCCCAGGGACCCTCCAGAGTGGCCCTCCCTATAAATGAGGCCATACTGGCACCAGCCCAGACTGTGGCACATTCCAGCATCATGTGCCCTCACCCTGAAAAGAGCTGAGAAATGCTACTTTGTGCTGGTTAAAGGGGCTGACTTCCTCTTCACACACCCAGCCCCAACTCACTAGCTTGTCAGCACCCCCAGAAGTCCACCCCACCGGACAATGGGCCAAAAAGATTAGACCTCCTGGGCAGGACGGCCTTTTCGTTGGAAGGTCTGCAATTCCACATAGTGAAGTACCAGACTGTGCTAGCTAAATACAACTTCAATGCGTACGTCAGGCTGGCAGAATTTAGGGACAAGCTCTTTGCGGAGAACCAGGCCCTAGTGGATGAAGGGAGACTGGTGGCTAGAGTGGGCCTCCAGTCAGCAGTGGATTCAGCCGATACCGCTTCCTGTTCCTTGGCCACCAGACTAGTGATGCACCGGAAGTCATGGCTTCAGTCATCTGGGTTCCCGAGGGAGATCCAAAACAGCATTGAGGACTTCCCTTTTGATGAAGCCAACCTCTTCAACAATAAAAGAGATTAATCCCTGCACTCCCTGAATAGTTTATGCTCCACTCTACAATCCCTGGGAATCTACACTCTAGCCCCTAGATGGAAGCACCAGAGGCAGTCTTTCAGACCACATCCACCAGCTATGTAGCCACCCTACTATTAACGGTCTTTACCCCCTTGAAAATGACAGAGGTTTCAGAGATTCCACTTCCCAACCCTGGCCACTGCCACATCCTCAACCCTATCCCAGCTGGAGGCCAAAGGCCATTTTTGACATGTGGGTTGAGACCTGAAAACCACCTCCAATACCAACCACAGCATTCATTGCCTATCATCTTCAGTAGCCATCTTCCCTTTTTGCCCACAGTTGGGGCAAAACCACCATGGACAGTTGGGTACTGGAGATCATCCATCATAGATACTCCATAGAGTTTCTTTCCTCCCTGCCTTATCACCTTCCCACCTGACCCCCTTAGGGGGATCCCTCCCACCAATGATTCTTCAGCAGGAAACAGACTCCCTGCTCCACAAGGATGTGATAGAGGGCGTCTCACCTCAATACCAGGGGAGGGGATTCTGTTCACATTTCTTCATCCTGAAAAAGGTGAAGGGCGGAGACCAAGCCTGATCTTCGTCAGCCAAGTTCATTAATCAAAAAAACCGAAATTCCGCATGATTACAGAACTGGAATGGCATCAACCGGCACGTTCCCTTATACCCTCTGTTGGGAGCTCAAGGAGACGTACCATGCATGTGTGGGTCAACGAACATTGCTTGGAGAAAACTTCCAGACTCGGGCACATGCACACCGAAGTGTGGAATACAGATAGGAACTGCACATCTCGAAGAACCTCCAGTTACAGTAAGAAACCTTCTCTGATATGTGTTGTGAATCTTGCTCCTACTGCACAATATTACATGTTCTAATTACTTTGATTTTTTTTAAATAAGTTGATTTATTTTTGTGAAGCAAATCGTGTTCTTCAAAACTTAAAATTCCATTTTTAAAGCTTCTCAGTGATTTTTATATTGGAGTCTTAATTGCAAAACTCATACAAAATAAAAACAATACAAAAACTGGTGAACATACTTTAAACAGGAAGTTCAGAATTGAAATCTACACTCTGCCTTGATATTGCCACTAATGTGATGTAGAAATACTGAGGCTTCTAAGGCCATGTCTATTGTAAAACATTTGTTACCAAAGAATGATATTCAGATAAATATGAAGTACAGTTGTGACTGAGATTCTGTATATCTCTTCCAGAAATATTCAGATTTTAAAACAACAATTAAGTGGATTGTGGGAACAAGAAAATCATCTTACTCTGGTTCCAGGATATACTGGTAATATAGCTAAGGTAATTTATTTCCGGTAATCAATGTAACACTAAATATCCATCTAATCTGACATCAAATTTATATGCATCCCGCAAGTGGAGGATGTATTATCTTATGGAAATATTTTTCACTTAATGTTGATATAAATCAGAGTTCTTTTAGAGAAATCTCAAATGTCTGCTTTACAGTTTCATGTAGTAGTAGTGACATAGGGATCTAGTTTGGCTTTTCCATAAAAAAAAATTTATTTAAAGGGGGGAAAAAGAAAAAAAGATAAATGCTTCCCAGTTGGGGAGAGGAAGATACTCTTATTTTATCTGATACTAGTAAGGCACTTGGATATTGAGTGCTGCAGTATAAAAACCTAGATATGTAGGTAGAACATGAAAGGAGAGAGGTGCTGCTTTAAATATTGACACACCAGTATCTATGTACTGCAGGATAAAGAACCTTAAATACCAGCTGCATCTTTGAGTTTAAGTGCTAGGTGGCTAGGTCAAGAGAGAGGGTAACAAGCTTGATACTAGAGCTGGATGCTTCAGGCTGGGGAAAACAGCTCACAGCTTTTTAAAGCAAACGATATGTCTGCCTTCCCCTGCTGCTTGTTCATTGCAGCTCTTCACCCTACTGCAGTGCAAGGCCCACTGAGGCAGCAAGTGCTTGAGCACCCACTCCTGCAGGTGCTGCTCTTTGCACTCACAGCAAGGACCATAGACTCCTCACACAAACCAATTTGGGAACTGCAGGGCTGCACCGAGTCAGAACCCTCTTCCCAGGAGAGCTCTGACATGGATTACGTATGGGAAAGGAGGGAGACTAAGCATTGGCTTAGCTGCATAATTTGAGCAACAGAGGGAAGGGGAGAGGTTCCTGAGGTCTAAGAAAGAGAGTAAGAGGACAAACCTGCAAGGGGAGAAGATTTGCACTGATTAATACTTAGAAATTCATAGCTGTGAGCTTTTCATATAGTACTTACCCCACCCACCACACAACTTTCACTAGCTGACTGTTCCTTGGGATGGGAAGAACAGAGATGCAGTGACGACTACTTTTTTTTAAAAAAAATACACACGCACACACACTTTGTTGTGAGGTAATAGTGTTGGTGTTTGCTTGTAGTCTGAGCCCCTTGTGGAATTCACCTATGTCATAAAAATGTGTTCCAGAATCTCAGCTTTCTTTTTTTTTTTTTTTAAAAACTTGCTCATATTTCCAAAATTATCTTGGCAACCATAAGGACCAGAGCGTAAATCAGTACAGTGTTGTCTTCATGAGTTTGCAGAGAGCCTAATATAGAGGTGTGACCTATCTCATTTATCTCAGTTGGAGCCTTGTGAACTCAATTCCATGACTGGGGAATTTGCCGTTTTGCTGCATCCGGACTCCTGATCTCTTGTTTTGTCTTCCTGCCCTGCTGGGACTTGCCTGCAGCTACACTCCAGCTTTCCTCACAAGAAGTGCGTGCTCCCTGCAGTGTTCCGGGTAGCCAGGCAGCAGGGGGTAACGAGGCAGAACTGGAGTCCAGATTGTAGCTATAGAGCTGCGGGAAGCAAAAAAAAAAAAAAAAGGAAGAAAGCAAGCTACCGGAAGAGCAGTGAAAGCCCAGAGACGAGCAATTGAAGCTGGCGACAAGCATGCCCCCTTTCTGTGCCACGTATGGGGAAAAAGAAGTTCTGAGCCCATCTGTACAACACTGGGGAGCAGACACCCAGGGAGTGGAGCCAGGATGCCTGGAGAGCATAGCAGAAGAAAAAAAATGCTGTTGAAAATAGTGAAGGAATTTTACATCATGAGTATTTTCAGCTATGTGCCATAGGTGTGTGTGTACATGTGGAGGAAGGGAAATAAACCAAATTGAAGTTACTGTGGCATTTGGTGTCAATGTGCTTTTCAGCGGGCAGGATTTTGCCTGTACTTTACTTGGAAATAGTCATAAACTAGGGCCTTACTTTACTTGTTTTGTGTTTGTACAGCACCTTGCACAAAGGGCTCTTGGTCCATAACCAGGGCTCTTAGGCACTACTGCAGTACAAATAACAGTATCTTTGTAGTATATTTTGAAATAATTACAGTATGCATCCTACCTTATGCATTCTTTATTTCAGTAATGAAATAATGTGACAAACATTTTTTTTCTTTTCTCCTTTTTAGGATGTAGGTGCTTATTTATTACAGCTACACTGAGATGCTTGGAGAACTGAGGAGTGCATATTTGGCTAAATAATCCTTTAAAATATCCCTGGATTTATATACTATTTCCAAAATATATCTTTTCTGAGAACTGTTGGCAGAAGAGGAATGGACCTTCAAAAACTTTAATGAAACCACTAACAAAATCCTAACCATCTACTTCACATTGAAGTGGAAGAATGCCTAATAGGAGCAGCTTTTACTTCAGTGAGGTGAAAGTGCACTATGAAAACTGTATGCCTTTGCTGCATTTGGGATTTGTTCAGTTACTTGGTAAAGTCATTTAAATGCTGCTGTGTTTCACTACATATTGCATAAAGGAATATAAATTATATCATCGTGACAACAACTGCAGAACCAGTTATAAGGAACCAACAAGACCAGTCACCATCAGTGGGTTTTAAACTAAAATGTGCAGCTATTTTCCAGTTGTGTTGAAAAAACTTTGAAATGTTTTAGTATCTTGTTTTAATCAAAATATTAAAGATGGTTTTTGTTTGCACTATTGAGAAACTATATACAGCAAGATGCCTTAATTACTAATGTTTGAAGAAGCCAATTTATTAAGATACAAATATATCTATTAGAATCAACGGATCAAGACATGATGAAAAACTGCTATAAAAATCAGAATTTCACATCGTGTAAAACTCATTTGTGAAACATTTGCACATTTTTTAAAAATCAAGTCACTATTTCCCCTATATGTGTTCTTCAGAGAATCATCAGATATGTATGACATAACTAGCATATAAAAATACCTGCATTTGTTTGGATAAATGCTTATTGCAAATGTCAGACTGGTGAATTTATACAGCTAACACTTTTTTATTGTATATGGATTTCTAATATATTAATCTTAAGTTCTGTATCATTTAAACTATACAGATGAGTAAATATACTAAATGTTTCTACTGTTTTTCCTTTTGAAGCTCAGATAATTTTACCTGTTTTTTTTCCTAGAACAGCTTCTACACTACTTTTTATTACAGATATTTATATCTCCTGCTCTAGAAATGTTTACAGCCAGAATAGGCCTGTATTTTTTCAGATCTAACAACGTATAGGCTACCTCCTCTATCAAAAGTTGACACATGGCTTTTACAAAATTAGTTATTAAAAGTCTGATTGATTAAGGTAAATTCAAGCTACATTAAATCTAAATGGATCCACAATGGAACAAATTCAGAAGCACAGTTTACAGCTATATTTTGTCTTTCTTATGTGATATTTTAGTTTAACTGCTATAGTTTAACAGTTATGGAAAAGGTTTTGGGTTTTTTAGACCGGCAACTTTCTCTTCTATTTTGTAACTAGTGAAAATGCTTGTCCAAATAAAATTCTATGAAGTGCCAACTGTGCACTTGAAACAGAAGTTGAAATGTAAATCTGTAGCATGTACCAGCGACCGACTACACTGTTTTTGAATTAAAGTTATTATGGAACTTATCTTCATGCTTAAATCAGCGATTATAATTACTGTAGCTTCATATGTGTGCTTTTGCAACTCTATATAGAACCGTCTTTTTTTTCCCCTCTACATGGGTAGGGGCTCCTCTGCTTTGCAAATGAAACTAATAGAATATAAATGTTCACTGTGGGACGTGTAAGGGTCTAGAGTACTTCATTTTGAGTTTAATTTCAATGTCATGGTCACTGACTTCTGAGGGCTAAGTAGAAAAGTGTCTTCTAGCTCTGGTGTTTGCTTTTGTATAGGTAAATGCCTTTTAAGCCACCAAAGGCTCTGCATATCTCAACAACATTATCATCCTAAGGAACTAGAGATGTAGAGTAGCTCCCAAGTTCCAGGACAACTTCAGCTATAATTGTGGAAAGTTATATTTTCCTGTTATCATCCTATGATCTTATTTTTATGAGATGTTATTTAGAAGTAAACCTTAGGTGGATTTCCTTCACTGAATTTTTGTAATGTATTCAGATTACTGTAACTGATTGAATTAAAAAGTTAATTTGAACCAAAGTTCTCCATTCACTAGGAGAAGTGAGTGCCATCTATCTTTAGAGTTTATCAATAACTGTAATTCATGCTCATGTAGTTTTGAAACAGAATTTCCTACTAAACCTAATCACTTTCCAGTGTGTTAACTAGGATGATAGAGCTAGTACTTACAGGAACTGTAAAGATGTCATCGTGCCCTTTACTGCTTCTCTGTTACTATGCATAAAGATGATCTTTAAATTCCTTTCTTTGATTTTTGTTTTGACTTGCAATTGTTAGTTTTTAAATCACTCTGCAAGGGTAGTGAGCTCTAAAAGAGATGAAAACTGTCTGGCTTTCTCCTAATGTTGGCAGCAAGAAACAAAATATTCTATAACTCAGTGAATGGAAGCCTTTCAGAGACTGGCTGGAATAACTACTATAAGTAAAATGCACATCTTTTCATCAGTATCCACTTTGACTATAGTAACAAAGGCCTTGTTTCAAAATGAATGGTGCACATGGTCATTGATCTCTCACCAGATTACAGTTAAGAGGACAGTGGTTGTGTCTTCTATCCCTTGTGCCAGAAGTAAAGGTAAATCTTGTCTGGAGAACCAATTTTAGGTAAATGACTTGTAAACAATGTGTCTTTCCACTAAAAGTTATATTTCTGCAGCATTTATAAGGGAGTACAATATTAAAAATACATTGTCTTTGGTATCTCTGTCTTACCTGAATGAGTGCATCTCTTAATGTGTGACTGTTAGGGAACCACTAGACTGTGAGATGTAAGAGAATTCTTGGTCATTGGTCTCAACAGAATTCTAACCAAAGCTTCATTTATCAATCCAGCATTATATATATATCTTGACTACTGTAGAGCTCATTAAATGTCCCAAAAAACCCAACAGCAGCTTAGTTGGAACTTGTCAGGATCGATCTGCTGCCTGTTTGCTTTTCACAAGTGCCTGGGAATCTGTTGTGCTCTAATGGAATGTATCGTGTGTAATGTCAGATCAAAAAGATGATACAATGAGTAAAGATGTCAGCATCTGTATAAACTTATAAAATATTTGGGTAGTGACTGTCTTAATTTATCTGTACAAGAGTCATTACTGGACCAATGAACAGTTCACTGAGAAAAGAAACTTCCCACCACTTTCTGTTGCCCACAGTTGACACTGGTCAATTGCAAGGCTGTTGTCAATATTGTGTCATTTTTCCCCCCAACATCTTATTTTACTCATCAGAGTTACTCAAGATGAATTACAGCTGGTAAAAAGAAATAGTGAGCCATTTGCTCTTTCACTTCTTTAATGTTTTAGGTCTTCATACATGTGCTTTACATACATGCTTCACTGAGGAGAAAATTGGCGAGTGCTGGATTAAAGCTTTAGAGTTCATATCATGTGACATAAGCATGTATCTACTTGAGGATTGAGGCTCCTACACAGAGGTGTTCTTTATATTACATCTCTTGATAGGAAATTAATGAAGTCTGAAAAACAACACTTCATATTTGAGAATGTTCTTTCATGCCAATGTTCACCGAAAGGGCTTGAGGCTATCCTAGTAAGAGTTTTGACATGAGTTGCAAAACGGCTTGCTCATTCCCTAAACTAGAGATGGAAAAGCCCTCAGGCAAACTTTGAACTATGCAAAAGCAGCCTCTCAACGCACCAAATTAAACTGTTGGTATATGAATTCATGTTTAAGTTCTACTAATACTTTGCTGAGGACTGATCTTGGGAAAAGCCAAAACATTAAGAAGGTAGACACAAAGAATGCTAGAGAGCTTTACTGATGCTATATAATTCATTTTGAAGGAGCTTAAGTGAACATACCTCTTCCTAAACATCTAGAAGTAGAAAATCCTTACTTCCGAGGTAGCTACTGTAGCTTAAATCTTCCTAATATCACAAATATTTTTTCCTGTGGTCTTCGTATCCCAAAATATAACACTGATTTTCTCCAAGAGCCTTTTTACAAAGCTGAGTGTTTTATTAGTTGTCTTCTTCTGACAGCCCTTTCCCACTCCATAAACTGTCTTCTGTATTCCTATGGATTTGGTATTGCACTATGTAGAGAGAAAGATGAGTACCAGGAACAAAGCAGTAGGGGATTCACATGATCTGTTTTGTTAGGGATTAACAGCCAAGGATTGCAGTTTTAGATACATGTGGTGTAATGCAAAAGAGGTCTGTGTTTTATTCTGACAACATGAAAGGGTGTCTAAACACTAAACTGCTATCAACGGTAGAAAGTTGAGTGGAGTAGCTATGGTATATTTTTGTTTCTGTATTTTTTATATCCAATTATTAATAAATACACAAACTAGATGAGTAGATACTCTTGTCAAATATTGATTCAATAGGTAAAAGATAATACAGAAACATGCAAATTAGAGCACCCTTGTAAAACTGCTCCAAATTCTGTATAAGCTTTCTTCAAATCTAGCTTAGGTTCTTTACTATATGGGGGAGTGGGGGAAAAGCTTTTTAATGCATGTGAGATGTCTTGGTAAATTTCCTAGTGAACAGGAATACACATCATAAAAACTACTTCACAAATTGCACCGTTTTGTGCAGTCTTAGCAAAAACCAAACATGGACTAAATGAATCTGAAACCTAAATTATCTTTCAAACTTAGAAGTTGTTCTAGAGTTAATAGCTGGGGTATGTTAGCAGAGTACCATGGGAATACTTACACTGCCAACACTCATGTGGTGCCGGTTATTTGGATTAGAAAGATCCTTGTTCTCCACTATTATATGTATTACCATAATGCCTAGGAGACCTAGTCATGGATCACGATCTTATTGTGCTAGGCATTTCACAGACAGAACAAAGATGGTCGCTGACCCACCAGAATTTCTCATTTTAAATTAAGGATCTTTTAAATATACATTTGATAAAATTATTTGCCATGGTATTTAATAATATTAAATCCCTCCCCAAAAAATCCACATCTGCTGATATTCTATAAAATGTTTATTTTAAACAATTAATTATACAAGAATAACTGCTGCTAATTTGAGTGTCTCCTGTCCTCCATCTGATGCCTTAACCATAGGACACAAGTGTTGGGACACCACAAGATAAATACATGCAACATTCAGCACCCATTTAATGAAGTTAGTTTATCTTTGTGCAGTCTGTAAGGATATTGTATGTATGTTCATTTCATTTGCTAAAAGGTGAGGAAATGAAAATCCTATGAAGGAAAAAAAATACTAGAAACAGTATATAAATAAAGACTAACTACGTTAGTAATTTAGAAATTAGTTTAATTCCAATAAGCCCACAAACATATTTATGTAAAATATTCAAAAGTTAATTAACTCATTGCAATGGGCATTCAGGGCTGCATCTGTACACAGGACTTGAAATCGAAACGGAGGTGAGTTCCTGTGTTTTGAGAATCCATCTGCAAGACAGAAATTCCTGAGTTCTAAGCCAGGCTCTGACAGGGTCTTGCTTTTAGCCTTGGGCAGTGCCAATTAACCTGGTAATAGCATGGGGGTGTTTGCAAAGATTTAAGTAGCAAATGTTTGCAAAGCATTCTGAAGATGAAAAGCTTTCTAATCACATGAAAAGGGGATTGGCGTTTTTATTCCCAGTAATTCTAATTTTAAATGATTTAATGTTTTGACAGACTATTTTTGTTGCACTAACAGCAAGCACGTTTGTTGTAACGCCTCTTTATGCGGATACTGTGCAGATCCCAACTATTCTAAACTCTGCAATTTTGGGCTCTGTCTACTTGGAAGAAATGTTTTAAAATTTAAACAGTTCACAGAGGTCACTGGCTCAACTCAACTGCTAACATTTTAGGCAGCAAGAGTGCAGATGGGCCACTGGCTATCACCATTTTAAAACACTTTTTTTCTGCATAGTAAATATGGCTTGCATGACTTTTAAGACAGAATTAATGGAACAAAGTGTTTATATTTTGCACATTGGCTTGCTTTATATTTTCCTAGTACCTTATTTCTTTAACACAGTCTTTAATAATCTATTCTGTGAAGGGGGGTGAGTTGTTGATTTCTACATGTAATTGTGATGCATTAGAAAAAAGTAGATTGTATTGAAATTATTAATCTGTTCTTTAAAACTGAGTAGTATAATTTAAGCAATGAGACAAACTGCATGGGTATTGTGCAATAATTGAAGTAAGTCCAAAACTCAATATAGTGTGTCATATTCTAAGTAGTCTTCCACTGTAGGTGTGATTATTAGACTAAGCGCACACCCTAGTGTCTTTTTTTTTTAATTGTTTATAAGTCATTTTAAAGTATTGTGTAATTTAAAAATCTTGAAATTTTCTCGTTTAAAAAAACTTAAATGGTTTGCTGGTATTATACCTGCTCTTGAATATCCCTGCCAAATTTTGTGGGTTTATCATTATTTTTCTATTTTAAAATGCCTTTTTATTTATGCTACTGCTGTCTGAAAGACCCATGTAACCAACTAAGGACACCGACAAAGTGTTCTCAAATGCGCAAAGTAATCTAATTTAAAAATAGAGAACAGAGAAACGTGGCCAATTTCTAATGGGCAATAATTGTAGGAATTGTAATAGGCTTTAACAAATGGCTGATGTGATTTTTAAGTTGACACTACCTTTTAAATGTGTATTTATAAAGTTTATTACATAAACATTACCAGCAAAAAAGTGAAACACAGTTTTAGAAAAAGGGTTGCTGTAGTCACTTCAAGGATCAGCAACCTTTCCAAAAGCTGATGGAATTTATATGCATGTTGGAGGTGCTATGTTTGAAACCAAGTGCAGAACTAGAACAATAAAGATTGCTCACTGGCTCAATACCACCAGTCAGCTTATTGAAAGAGCAACACTGATGCCTAGTCCTACTTCAGCAGAGGTCACTGCCTCTGTTCATATGAGAATGAGCTACAGTCCCCCATTCCCAGGAGGTAGATTGGGTAGGTTAAAAGGAGGGATGATGAGGAGGAACTCCATCAGGAATGGGGTGAGGAGGATAATGAAGCTGTGTGAGCTTGGCTAGGCCAATGAAAGTTACGTTGTCAGATATTCACTGCACGCAGTGAATACCTAAATGTGAAGAGAGAAAAGACCAAGAAAAATTGTAATCAGTTCTTTGTATGTCTGCTGGTAATAAAATTCATGCCAATGAATTAAGCTCAGTTTCTGTTAGCTCTGATCTGAGCTACTGTTACACACATTTGTTAAAATATAAGGCTTTGACTTATCCTAAACAGAAGCAGCAGTTCAGGTTTCACTCAATCCATCACTTGAGCTGTGACTAAGTACTTTGCGTATGTCATATTCATCCAGAAATGGAGCGGACATCAGCAGTACTTAAGAATAACGAGCATCTACTATGGCTGTTAAAACACTCATTGAATTCTGTTGAATAAACAAAATGTGATCTCACAATTACTAGGTGGGCTGCACTTTAGATCCCTTTTAGTCCCTCAGGAATGCACTCTTCAGGTGACCAGCCTAGCTCTCTCCATCTTTCATGTATGGAATGCTACAGATCAACCTCCCTGGGATTGGACCTGTGGGCTACAGCCCCCCTGCTTCCCTATTATGTGTAAACACAACAGGCCCAACAATACTTGGCAAATGCAAGAGTCTGTACCCAGTGCCTGATTAAAGTGACTCAAACCAGTTTTGTCAAAACAAATGTATTGTGTGTTCACCACCAGGGACATAGCAAGATGGGGAAAGGGATTTTGAAAGGCCTATATGTTTGTTTCTTACCTACACATTATCCTCTCATTGCACTTGGGTAAATTGTGTTCAGCCCAAGCATCCTTACTCCTGGGCTGGGTGACAGACAGCCACTGCAGCATCCTCTGTAACTGTCAGAGACTCAGATCTACCTCCTACTGCTTGCTCAACATCCCACTTTCTCCTTAGGCTAGGGAGTTTAATGGTTTAGTATCCCCTTTGAGCCTAGATTTGGGCCAGGCAGGTGCACTTTCTCCGTTTAATAACTCCCCTATTGCTTCCTCAAGGATCTTTCTCTCTGGTGGTACCTTATCTTTGCTATTATTTTGTTTCCTGTTTTATCTCCCCCAGCACCTTTGATTTAATTCCTTGCAGTCCAACAAGATACTATCAAGCAGCTAAACTGAGGTACACATCATGCTCATAAAAAAATAATACAGAGAATTCCCTTATTCTCCACAGTGTCTTTTCAGGATTCCATACAATTAACTATACTAGTATTTAGAATACTTACTTTTGACAGTGGTATTTTGTTCTTACGGAATCTTAACCTCTACCACAGCTATGAAAGTATGTATGAGCCTGATTTATTTTTTAAAGAAGTGCTAAGCATCCATAGCTTTCATTCACGTCATTAAAAATTGTAATGTTCAGCCCTTCTGAAAATCAGCCCTATGTTTTCTGCAACTTACATATTTGTCTTTTTTATATACACAATATAGTTTCTCTCAAACTGAAGTTAAGGTTGTAAACTGGTATCTACTATTTTCCAAATATATTATTAGAATGTTGTAGTTACTTTAAAAAAAACAAACATACCTGCAAGTCAGGAAATGTAGCGGTTAATTCAAAAACCTGAAACTCCAAAGCTATATCAGGTATGATTCCATCACCAACTTTCATTCATTCTTACCCTTTGCTGCTGTCCTATCAAACTTTCAGATCTTCAGCTAAGTGCCTAAGATTTTCCACTGTCATAACAAAAATTCTACTTCTTCTTTGAGTGATGTCCCTGTGGATGCTCCACTTTAGATGTCATTGTGTCCCATGCCATTGATCAGAGATCTCAGCAGTATTTGCTTGGGCCGTGCGTGAGTGCGCATGGCTGTAATATTGTGGCACCATTTGCGCATCTGGTAGCGCACATGACCCAACTCCTTCAGTTCCTTCTCAACCATCCACGGTCTGAGACGGCGCGTTACCAGCAGTCAAATTTTGTTCGTAGTTAGATATTTTAGAGTTAATTATTAGTTTAGTTTAGTCATAGTTAAGTCTGTTTTAGTCAGTCACTTACCTGTTTTAAAAAAAAAATTCAAATTTATTTTATTTATATTTTATTTTATTTCTCTGGGTAGTGGAGCTTATAGGAATAGGATATGCCAGGTTCCCCTGGTTTTAAGAGATGTACCTCCTGTAGGGAGGCTATGCCACTGTTGAACAGACACTCACTCTGTGTATGGTGCCAGCGTGAAACCCATGTACCTCAAAAGTGTACACATTGCAAAAATCTTAAAGCGAGGGCCAGGAGGGACAGAGACCTGCAGCTGAAGTTAACTCTAATGGAAAAATCACTCAGACCCTCGTCTGACCCAGAACTGGACAAACCTAACATAGAACGCTCGCCAAGGAAAAGGGCTTCATCTCCTACTTCTAGTCCTACGACAAAGAGAAAGGGTTCACCTAAGAGGCTGTCCCCTAAATGCAGTACCAAAGAGGCAAAAGGATCCTCAGGTACAACATGGTCAGTGCCACTAAAGGACCTAAAACGTCCTGGCCAGGAGTTGAGCAATTTTAAAAAGTTATCTTCCTCCAGCACGGCACCACATAAAAATACGATGCAGAAACTGCCTGACAAATGGCCAACAGTCATTGTGGCACTGCCATGTCCAACAGCACCGAAGAAGAGCATGGTGCCAAGAAAAATTACGGCACCCACGCTGGCACCAAAACTGACCACAGTACCAGAGATAGAGAATATGCTGGCCACGGCACCGGTGACCGAGAAGGCACCGACAGTGGCATCAAGTCCTAATGACGCACCGATTGCAGCACCATCTTCTGATACTGCACCAATCTCAGCACCAACTACCATAACAGAGCCAATTGGGACCACGGCACTGACTTTGGCACCGTCGGGCATAAGAAGGTGCAAACACCACCACATACAACCCATCCACACCTCATCTCCAAGATTAGAGGACACCGTTGGCTCTCCAACACTTTGCACATGATGAGGCGTTCTCACCAGTGCGCTCTCTCAGTGATGATGATAGTGAAGCAGAGGAAGCTCAATTTTAATCTGAGCACTCCTCCCCCACTTGACCTTCACTAGAACCCAGTGATTATACCTCCCAGAGAGGGCACAAACCATATCCTTATTATGGTCCACCATGGTTTTCCCCTTCGATGCCATACCATATGCAGTGGCATAACTGGGATGCTTGCTCCTCCCACTCTATGAAAGACCTATCAGCTCCCATGTGAGTACAACGAGATCGGTGAGACCATCAACTTTCAGCTACAGTGGCTGAAGCAGCGAAAGAAACTCGGGCAGAGATTTCCACTGGGGATCAGGATACCTCTCCTCCCACAAATGAGTCATCATCCTCATCTGTTGAAGCTATGATTTCCCCTGCACCGACTGTTGTAGATGATTGTTGCAGGGTCGATTGAAGAGAGAGATTGAGCAGGGTGGAGTGATAAGGAGTGTTTATTCAGTTACAGCTTCTAATCTGCTCATTCCCCTTTGCTACGCGTCCAACAAAGTGAGCTCTGGGTTAACCACTTCACAACTTTTTATCTAAAATAATATGTAAATACACACTTCTACAATGCCCCTTAAAACCCCTATTTAGTGATATAAATGGTCATAAAATGAATATTAATGGCTATGGGAGGCATACAATTATACCCGTCCCTGTTTATTATTTAACACTTAACCTGTGTGGCATATGCATTTTCGCCATGAATTTGGCTATCTTGACAGCAGGAATGACCATAAATGTTCTTAATGTTCATGATGTTCTTATAACGGACAGATACAAAGCCGCAACATGGTCGTCAGCACATACATATAAAACATTATGCTGTTGACCAGGCATCTGTCAAGGATGCCTCATTAGGCTTAACTGTACTGTCATCTGCACAAAATAATTAACACCGAAGTCCCTCCTCCAATACAGGGCACTGCTCTATAATCACCTAAAGTGGAGCAACCACAGGGACACACATCTCGAAGAACAGCAGTTACTGCATAAGGTGAGTAACTCTTTCATGCTGCCCTACAATCCTTATATAGTAACTCATGCAAGTAATCCAATTAACCTAACTACACTCACAAGACAGGCCTGGGATCTGATGTAAATCAGAAGGGTGGATGTAATTCATGCTGTATTTTGTAAGAATTCTGCAACATAAAACTCTAGTCTTCCTTTCCTCAAGGCTTACAAGATGTTCCAAATTCTTCCCATTCAGTATTCTTCCACCACTTGGAACTGGAGCACATCTACTCTGTTCAGTTCCAAACTTCCAACACAACCTTGTCATTCACCCAAATGCGAAAAAAATATTTCAGAAGTGGCATTCATAGTTTCCAGAATGATGCCTTAACATCTCAAAATTCCCACCACATAGCTACACTTCTAAATTCTATCATGGTGATATCATGTTCTAAAAATGTAAAGGCACGTGTGTGTTCATCAGTCATTTTATGTGATCCTGACATGTATGCCTTGCACACTAGAGGTGTGCATACAGCGTATTGACAAATGAATGCTATTCCTGAATGTTTACTTAGGGTTATTTTGTTTTTTTATAAATTGGGTTATTTAAAGAAAAACTGTATGTGTGTATACAAAATACTCTTTGATAGTATAGTTCTTGCACAATATTTTACATATTGTTTAACTAAAAATAATGCCCTGAATTTTGCATACTATTTCTACTATCTATTTTCCCCCTAGTTATTTAGCTGACTGTGTTGATAATGCCACATTTTGAGGTTCAGTCGGTGTTTTTGATATACCCGCTAATATAATATGGAGTCTGTTTTCAGCCCAGACTTCCCCCAACTCATTCTTGTCTTCTTACTCCTCTGTGTCTCCAGTCATTCCCTTCACTTATTCTTACCTTCCCTCAACCTTCTGACCAAACAACCTAGTGCCAGTGTCCATCAGGAGACCCTGCCTGAGACTCCAGCAATAATCATAGAATCAGAGGACTTCTACTCTAGTCCCCTGCACTCAAGGCAGGACTAAGTATTATAGACCATCCCTTACGGCTGTTTGTCTAATGAATTTCCACTGATGCATCCACCACAGCTAGACCTGTTACTTTGGTAACACATGGCTCTATGACTATAGCAGAGAAGACAACAACAAACAAGTTGTCTGAGTAGTTCAAGTTGTTCTTTCCCATATGCATTACTGAGCATTTGTCTACGGTGAATGTTATCTGTTATATTGCCTGTCTACCTTTGTTAGATGCAGCTGAAGATTATCCAAAGATTCTCCTGATTTGACTAAATAAAGTAATTTTTTGTCATTCATAAACACCCACTACCACCATCTTCCAGGTAATCAATAATGGATAACATGGGTCCAATAAAGAGTCGTTAGACAATATACTAATAGCCACCTTCTGTTATGGAAACTGATCATTTACTGTATTCCCATTCTTTGTTTTCTACTCTTTCTGTTTCTAATTCAAGACAGAACTTTCCCTTTCACTCTGTGAATACTCAATGTCCTTGTAACATCTTTTGAGTCTTTATAAAAGACTTTTTTTTAAAGTCAATGTAAACTATTTTCACCAGTTCTTCTTTAGCTACAATTTTGTTGATACCTTCAAACAATTATAATAGGTTGCAGTCATGATTTTCCTTCACGGAACCTATGCTAATTTGTCTCTATCATATTATATTCACCTAGATGAATTATAAATCTATCTTTAATTTTTTTTCAACTGCTTTATCTGATACTGAAGTAGAGTATGGTCTACATTTCCCAGTACAACCTATAGAAACCTTTTTTTAAAAAAGAGGTACCGTGTTGGTTACTCTCCAACCCTCCAGTGTATGGTAGCTTATTTTAAATGATAGATTGCATATTTTAATTAGCAGTACAGCCATTTCATTCTAAGGTTTTTTTTTTCAGAATTCTTGCATGAATACCATCCAGTCCTGGTGACTTACTGCAACGGAAATTATCAGTTTGTTCTAACACCTCTTCTTTTGATTCCTCAATCTCTAACAGTG
Source organism: Emydura macquarii macquarii (assembly GCF_026122565.2). Classification (NCBI taxonomy): domain Eukaryota; kingdom Metazoa; phylum Chordata; order Testudines; family Chelidae; genus Emydura; species Emydura macquarii. The sequence continues at coordinate 26,770,837 of NW_027132013.1, forward strand.
CCTCATCTTTATTACATGCAAAGAATATCTTTGAAGTAGCTATTTCCCCATCGTGTTCTGTGGTGAAGACTGTTACAAAGATATCTTTTAGTTTCCCTCTGCCCTTGTCTTTCTTCTCTGTCTTTGTCCTGTTTGAATAATAACTCTTAACACTTTAGATTTTTTTTAAACTACTATAGAAACTAAAATTAATTCTCACAACACGCTTGAGCAGTAGGTAAGTATTATTAAATTAATTATTATTAGACTAATTTAACAGCTGGGGAAACTGAGACATATAGAAGTCAAATGAAGGCCACATAGGAAGTCTGTGGCAGAACCAGGTTGAAAGCTCATGAATTCCTGGCTCCTAGGCCTATATGTAATTAGGCTGCACCATGAATTTACAAAGCAGGGTTTTATAACAGACTGGTTTGTGACACTGGAAGTAGATTAACAAAAAATTAATCCCAAAAGAGAGACAGAAGCTGAGTGCATATACAAATTTAGTATTAGCTATCTAGCGTTAAAATAAAAAACAGCTCATTTTGTACAGTCGGCACAAAATGAGCCCTTAGGGCAAAGCTACATAGGTATATCAGTATAAGGACAGATACCATTTAATAAAATTTGAAATAGTGGAAGAGGAAGTCTCTTAGGTTGAAGTCTCCAAATGCAGATGATCAAACAGGTTTTACAGCTCTCAAAACTACCTACCTTTTGGAAAATGATTATGAAATTGCAAAAGTTAAATGTGAAATACAGGAGTCAATGACAAAATTCCCACTGATTTTAATGGAACCAGGATTTTACCAGAGGACCAAAAAGGACTTCTTATGGTGAATCAGCTTTCAAGTACATTTATACATAGTGAAAAGAAGAAGCTGAAAAAAGAGGAGTTTGAATATGACTCAAGCACTATTCATTTCCAAAACAAAATTTCAGAAGCTCCTATTAAAAACACAGAGTGGTCCAATCTTACAACAACTTGAAAGAGTAATTCTAGATGGATGGCCAATTGAAAAAGTCCAGGTACCTCCAAGCATAAAATTTTATTGAAGCTCTGGAAACAAAATTGATGCATATGATGGAACCCTGGAACACTGTAACGTAATACCACACAACTTGAAGTCAGAAATGCTAAAATTAATCCATAGTGTCCATCAGGATATTGAGATATATCAAAACACATCACAAGATGAACAATTCTGGCCAGGCATGTAAGCTGCAACAACAAATTAAGTATCCACATGTTAAATTTCCAATAAATTAGAAGGACCAGAATGCAAAAGGAATCCTTGGTCCAAGATTGGCACAGACGTCTATCTGAATTAAACAAGATAGATTACTTCTTATTAATACACTACTAGTCACATTTTTAATTAAGATGTTGCCCAACACATTGGGTAGCAATGTAATAACATATAGTAAATTAATTCATTTGCCATTGGATTTCAGATTTATTAATAACTGATAATGGCCCATAATACACAACAGTTGCTCATTTCAACAATTCTCTTCAACCTAACAGTTCAGACATACCAAATCAAGTCCTTACTATTCATAGTCAAATTGGCTAATAGAAAAGTCCGCACAATAAATTGATTTTTACAAAACTCTGGCAATCCACACTTAACATTGTTAGACTGTCACAACACCCCTCACAATGACTCATTAAGATCAATAGTTCAAAGATTTATGGCCAGAAAGATTAAAAAATCCTTAGGGCCTAAATCTAATAAACTTCTTTAGCAAAAGACAATTCACTTTGCAGTATTTGCAAAAGAACTATACATCAGGAAACTGGCACAGACTATAACACAGACTGTCAAACAGTTATTCCTATTGCAAGAGTTAGATTCCAAACAGAAAGTGGCTGGTAAATTCCCACCACTAGCAGCTAAGTTGTATATCTCACACATCTAAGAACCTGTTCTACAGAAGGAACAGAAGACATCTAAACAAAGCCAATAATGGTTCTAGAGTTCTTGAGGATATCCAGATTGCTACTGACAAGTCTTGTGCAGTGACAGAAGTAACCCATGCCCACCCAGTCACTGACACTGAAAAGCTCTAGGAGTAGCTAACACAGGCTCTAGGTGATAGACCCACCACAGTGGCCAAACAAAATAGTGAAAAAAGTATTGTTTTGCAAACAAGAAACGTGATCAGAGAGCTATTGAAGTAGTTCCATTTGCTCTATTTTTGCCAAAGATTAAGTTTTCATTTGACAGCATGTAATAAAAATGACATAAAGGTGTCCTGTTAAGAGCCTGAACTTTATTTAATCTCCCCAGTCATGCGACATGAATCAGAATTACAAAAGGTGATACTTCTTTCATATGGCAGGAAGATTACTGTTTACTGTAACAATGTAATTTAATCCAATCAACAGACCTTGTTGCTTCTCAGGAAAGTGACTGATCTATAATTCCAATATTATATTTCTGACTAAGCCAAAGTACTGACTGTGTAAAGAATTAAACAGGATGGGTCACATTCCAAGTTGGAAATGGTACAATTCCACTGACTCCCATTGAGTTTAATGGCTTTTGGACTGAGCCTTAATACCGTAAAAAATGGGATGAAATTTGGTGAGATTGCAGCTTGCAATCCAGGAAGAGGTGGAGTTAACGTGGCTTTAAGCTTCCTAGTTTAGAACTTCCTAGTTCTAGGCTGCTCTGGGGACAGAAGCAGCCCTGGAATAATTTAAACGACCCTAGTGGGGCTCTCCAAACTATAGCAGACTGTGACTGGATGCCCTGAAACTATGTAATATATAGTATTGCAGTTCCACACTCAAGATACTCCTGCCAGCTGCAGCCCGGACATGCATCCTACACCAGGGCTTGCAGAAGGATCCTCAGAAGACCAACTGGGCTGGTCTTCCTCAGTTCCTGTGCGGGGAAATTCTGAGGCTTCTAAGATGTTCCATCCTGCTATGTAGCATACAGAAGTTATAAGAGGAGTGAGACTCACCCACAGTTTATAACTGAAATACAGACAAATCTTTTACTACGATGTTCCACATGCAACACTACAATAAAGCAGAAAGGATTCCTTTTTAATCATCCTGTTAGTATGTAACATACAGTATTGTGGTGAGGCCATCTTGTGGCTAAAGATACAAAAGGTGTGTGTTATGTACATTGAACCTGAATGGAACAGAAAATTAACCTAGCATTTAACACATATGAACAGATGAAAGTGTCAGAGTCTTTATATTTTTGGAAATCCAAATGTTAATAGTGAATATATTGTGGAGGAACCCAAACTCAGGGGTCCTTACTAATATGTCCGTTGCCTTGGCGGAAGGTCCAGAATTAGCCAACAACAGATTAGCAAAATCAAAGTTTATTCTTTACGTAAAGAAGGTGGTCCCTTCAAATGTAAGGAAAGACACCTGCTTCCAAAAAACTGACCATATTTATAGGGTGGTATAAACAAGTTTTTACACGTCACAGTTTCCATGGTCATACATCCTAAAAAAGTACTATCTAGGAATTTTCTAACTGAATACTTGCAACTTTCCTTATCTAAGTTACAAGGTCGTTCTCTGCATTCCATCTCTACTAGCGTCTAGACCTCTTAAGTATTTCATTACTTCAAAACATTCTAAGATTAAATAACTGCTAAAAAAACCATTTTCTATCTCAGGCTTTTTACAGCCATTTCTAAAATCAGTTCTCAGCAAAAACAGAGACCCCATCTTGTTTTCCCTTCACAATAGCATTCCAGCACTATGTGAATCATTATATGCTGTATCTGCATGAGCAACAAGAAAGCAATTTGTCAGGTTGTTTACATATACAGTGCACATGCACTTCTACTTCCATACATTCTGCTTGCTTGCTTCATAACCAGCTTAATGCATGAGGTATTTGTGAGTGATTGCTCACGTCCATTCCATTATAGGTGAGTGCATGCCACCGTGCATGGTTCCCAGAACTTTTTTTCTCCTTAGCAGCTCCTGTAGGGCCAGCTCTGGTGCCCCCTGGAGTCCCACGTGCATGCTGCAGTGTATGAGGCACTGCTGGCCTTACACCCCCTCAGTTCCTTCTTTCCATCCATGATGGTTGCTGGAACTAGCCTTGCTTTCTGCAAGTACCATTCCCCATTGTTTGAACTCTTTTTGCTGAGGGAGAAGGAGCCGGTGTCCCGGGGCAAATTTCATGGTAACTAAGATAATCTTCTCCCCGTGTTTCCCAAACCGCACGGTTTGGAGGAGGAGAGGAGATGGCATCTCCTCGCGGATTACATCACGCATCAAGTTCTGCGACCAGCAGGCGAGGGTGTCCCTCCCAGGAACCATCACAGCGCATTCAACCAGGGCTCAAGCGCCATCGCCCAGCAGGCGACAGAGGATGTGGGATTCAGCAGAGCCGTGCTCAGGGCAGCTCACCGGTAACTCCTACCCACCTCCAAGGTATTGCTTGTTAGTCACCTATAATGGAATGGTCATGAGCAATCACTCGAAGAAGAAAACTAGGTTACTTACCAGTAACTGATGTTCTTCAAGATGTGTTGCTCATGTCCATTCCATAACCCACCCCCCGTCCCTGCTCCCGGAGCTGGCAGAAAGAAGGGACTGAAGGGGCGTAGGGCCGGCAGTGCCTCATATACCGTGGCATGCGCGCGGGACTCCAGGGAGCACCAAAGCCGGCCCTATGGGATCTGCTAAGGGGAAAAAAGTTCCAGGAACTGTGCATGGTAGCGTGCACTCACCTATAATGGAATGGATATGAGCAACACATCTTGAAGAACATAAGGTACTGGTAAGTAACCTAGTTTTTCAAATGTAGCAAAACACAATACTTACTGATGACTATTTCCATGCCAAGTTTCAAAATCTATCCATTTTGGCTATAGTGTGGTTAGAATGTGGTCAAATTTTAATTTTTTTTTAACAGAAGGAAAAATATTTTCCCTTTCCCTCAGTATACCTCAAAAACTGCTAAAGGTATTTTGCTGGTGAGTAGTTCAGAAAATTGTGACCACCTCAAAACAGTGCTATAATAGAAAGCATTTTGCAACCGTAACTATAGCAATTGCTATTTGTTATGAAGAAAATATTAAAATACTCTCTTTTCTGGTTAAATATAGTAGTTTGTTTCCCAAACATTTACCGTCAGAAGAGGAGAAACACTTCCCTTCCTCAAAAACAGAGACGAAGTGAGAGGGGAAAAAATGGGAGTTGGTGAGGGAAGGTAAATGTAGAAGATAAGCACGAAGAATGATCCCACTTAGGAAAGTGGCATCAGATAAGGGGAGGATGAAGAATAGTACTTTCAGAGAGAAATTACTCCACTCTTAAATTTTTTATGTGGTGCCTGTGTACTATGGTGTTCAGTGTATTAGAAATACGAAAATATATTAGATTGACATAGTGTTTACAAAGTATTTAGGACTCTAATGTGCCTTTTAGGCACTGCAAAGCACTGGAAGTGGGTGTATGTTCACACCCCAGCAAAGAGTTCCAGCAGGCATTGTATCTGAAATTGGTAAGGCCTACAGGAGCAAACAGGAGCACAGCCACTATGCACCCTTTGCAAAGATGCAGCATGCACTCACTCTGCACCCAAGCAGAAATAAAAATAGCTGGAGGAATCTGGTGTTCAGAAGAGCAAAAAGACTATAACTGTGTCTAGACTCTAATATTAACTTGCTGTTCTGCTCACGTTCTTAATTTAAAAGAACATTATTGTTAAATGAACGCTCATATAGCTGCCAAAAGATGGCCCAATGATTTCTCTTAATAATAAGTTTAGAGAAATACTGTTAGAAGGCAAGCTTTATTATTTATCTCAGACTTTACATGTTCTTTTAAAATTGACTGCTGGGGATGCGGGGAGAGAGTTGGTGATTTGAACTCTTCACACATCTGATTAGTTCCACAAAATAAATTATGTATTTTCAATAATAAAAATGGTATGGTCCAAAACAGTGTACAGTATAATGTACATAGTGTGACCAGATAGCAAGCATGAAAAATCAGAAGAGGCTGTGGGGGGTAATAGGCACCTATATAAAACAAAGCACCAAATAACAGGACTGTCCCTATAAAATTGGGACATCTGGTCACCCTAAATGTCCTGTGTACATTGCTATCATTACAATATTTGGGCTGTTATTGTAATACACGTAATATTTTTAACAAAGGACCTCTTTCCTCCTACTACTCAATGATTTCCTCCCTTATCAAAGTAACTAACCATTGCTGAAAGTTCCCTTCTTGAAATAATCAATAATTGATGTTTACTCTGAGCTGTTTCCTTCACAGTCTAGTCCTTTCCCTGGGAGATAGTTGTACATGAGCTGAAAGAAGGTATGCTTAAGAAACTAAATTTCCTACATAAGAAAAAGTTTGTATGCAAAAGTTGTATGCAATTGCAAAAGTTTGTATGCAAAAGTTCTTATCTCCCATGGATAAAAAAAATCCGAGACTCTTTCAGGGAAATTCACTGATAGAATGGGAGATAAGAAGAACACTTCCCCAAGGTTAGTGGAGATGACTGCAGCTTTAACTGCCAGTACTTGTCTCAGTGAGGATGGATAATTTCAAAAGAAAAGACTGCATCAGGAAACTATAAGAAGTATATACTATAAAACCCCTCTTTTTGGTTATATACACTGATTGTAAACAATTTTGCTGAGAAATCAGTCTGAATTGCACCTGCTCAAGAATACTTGCAAGAAAGGACTCCCTGTCTAAATTGCCCTGTACAAACAATCTCTAGCTCCTTCAACATATAACAAATGAGGAAGTAGATTTTCAGAGGAGCCAGATCATCTGATGGTATCTTTCTCGCTGGGCAAAAGATTATGTTATTATCTTATTACACATCAACAATCAATGCTTGTTAAATGACAAAAACTAATTGTAGAGGCCCAACAATATCTGCCTGACCAGGGAATCTTTCTTGTTTCCAGTCAAGAGATCTGGGGAGAGGGGACAGAACAAGTATACATATTTTTGTTTTCAGGTGATGTGTTTTATTACTACAAGACATACGAGAAAGTACAAGATGACATGGACTCAGAACTGTATTTTAATTGTCAAAAATCACAGTAACTACTCTTTTCCTGTGGTAGGGTTTGAACATTTTATGGACCAACACTTTTACTTTCAGTTAAGAGCCGATGGCTAATGTTTTAGTATTTCTTCATATTTCTAGGATGATTATATATGAATTTCTATGCATAAGTACTCCTGATCTCATCTATCAATCCTGGATCTTCATTTCTGATGAATATTCATGATCCAAAAACGTTTACTTGGATTTTAGTGTCAAACAGCTTACATGTTGTTTCTCAATAAAACAGACTATTTGGGAGTCAACTCAAGGAGGGTTAGACTGTTGGTTGCTTACCCTTTCATTGAGAGGTATTTGGAGTTATTGTATTTAAAAGTTTGGTTTATTAAAGATGAGTTGCAAATGACAAATGAAAATTAAGTCCAGATTTATGTGGCAATGTTGTTATTAACCAGACTGCAAAGAACATTCAACACGGAAATAAATTTTAACTAAGGTGTTTTGTAAAAAAAAATTTCCACTCTCTGAAGTTCTCTTAGGATTTCTTGGTTCATCAACAGTATCCCAGAATATATCATATCATATCATATCATATATTATAAATATCATGGATTTCATGAACTATATAAAGACTATTTTGATGTTGCATTCTGGGATGTCCAAGTGATTAGGAGTACGGAATAGCTTCCATATGAAGAGAGATTAAAAAGACTGGGACTATTCATCTTGGAAAAGAGACGACTGAGGGGAGATATGATGGAGGTATATAAAATCATGAATGGTGTAGAGACAGTGAATAGAGAAGTGTTATTTATTCCTTCACATAATACAAGAACCCAGGGTCACCCAATGAAATCAAGAGGCAGAAGTTTTAAAACAAACATAAGGAAGTATTTCTTTACACAACACACAATCAATCTGTGCAATTCGTTGGCAGTGGATGTGATGAAGACCAAAGGTATAACTGGGTTTAAAAAAGAATTAGATAAATTCATGGAAGATAGGTCCACCAATGGCTATTAGTAAGGTTAAGATTTTGTCATGGTTATTTTTAGTAAAAGTCATGGACAGGTTGAGGGGAATAAACAAAAATTTACGGGACCCGTGACCTGTCCGAGACTTTTACTAAAAATAACGGGGAGAGAGAGCTGGGAGTGGAGAATGACACTTTGTCGGGGAAACAGAGTGCACAGCCCCAGCTCCAGCACCGACTGCAGCTGCAGGGTGGAGGTGGGGGGTGCACAGCCCTGAGTTGGCTGAAGCTATGGGTGGGGAGTGCACACCCCAGCTCCAGCCCTGGCTGCACTCATGGGAGGTGGGGACACATAGTCCAGACTCCTGCCACAGCTGCGAGGGGGGTGCATAACCCCAGCTCCACCCCACCGCTGACAGCTGAAGCAAAGTCAAAGAGGTCCAGTAAAGTCATAGAATCCATGACTTCTTTGACCTCCATAACTAAATCATATTCTTAGCTATTAGCCAAGATGGTCAAGGATGCAACCCTATTCTCCAGGTGTTCCTAAACTTATGACCGCCAGAAGGTGGGACTGGATGATGGGATGGCTCACTCGACGAAGTGCATTGTACTGTTCATTCCCTCTGAAGCATCTGGTACCAGCCACTGTCGGAAGACAGGATACTATGCTTGATGGACCATTGGTCTGACCCAGTCTGGCCTGTCTTATGTTCATATGTTTAATTAGTCCGTTAATTTGTATATTATGCTGGTAGAGGCAAAAATGTGGAGGTACGGGTTGCAGTATTATCAGAATGCAGTGGGGTACCGAGGGTTTATGGCACCCGGGGGCCAACCCTACATTTGCACCCCTCCAAGCCTCACACCCCCACCCACGGATGCCCCAGAGGAGAGGGGGTCTGTACCTGTGGGGGGAGGGCACAAAAGAAGTCTGTAGGCTAAAAGTTTAAAAAATTGAATGTTTGAGTTAATTACTTATTGCATTTTAAAAGCTGTATGGACTAATGCCCAGGGCAGACATCTCAGGATGCCTGGCAGGATGCCAAGAGCTTTATTCTGCCTAGTAACAGCTAGAAAGGCAGGAAACCTGCAGAGGTAGTGACGAGTGCACAGCTTGGTGTCGTGTGCAAAGGCATCTAGAGCGGGAAAATCCCTGTGATCTGACTGGTTGGCTCTAATGGAAAGAGAGTATATAAGGAAAAGCAACCCCAAGGGCTGTTACTGTCCATTTGAGTGACAGTTGTATGCACGTGTGTTAAGTTTATTGTTCTGGAGACAACGAGGAACCTAAGAAGAGGAAGGGAAAGCTGTGCAGCGTTCCTGAGAGGCCAAGATCATTGAACCTGTGGAGGACAACGCGTCTGGAGTGCCTTCATTCCTGACGGGGTCCAGCATCTTGGAGGATGAAGATAAATCGTTATGTTACTCTTAGTTAATTCAGATTTATGTCCCTTGTGGATCCTGTTGCATATTTATTTTTGTTTGACCTTAGAGGATTTTTAATAAATCTCTTTGTTAAATTATTTGGGATCAACCCCTTATTCCAACCCGGTGACAGAAACGGGTGAGGTTCCAAACTCACACCACCAGAGAAGGGGTTTTCAGAGCCAAAGTAAAATTCCCCCTTCTTGGTCTAACAAGGCTTGGCTCCACTGCCCCCCCTCCCCATACTTACCTGCCTCACGGCGCCCACCTCTCCCACTGCAGCCCCACAGCCCAGCGCTGGCAGGGACGGGGCAACCACACCCCCCATCCTGGGCTGGCCCTTCACGACACATGGGGGGGAGGGGCTTAGGGGCACCCCTCAAAGCCTCCAGTGGGGTAGCTGTGTTAGTCTGTTTTCAGCAAAACCATGAGAGTCCTGTGACACCTTAAAGACTAACAAATTTATCTGGGCACAAGCTTTCGTAGGCAGAAACCCACTGTCAGATGCAGAGCTTCCTACACTCCCCACCCGTCATGAAGGGCCAGCCAGGCACTTAACTGCCACTCCAGCCCCACAGCCCAGCGCTGGCTTGAATGGGGCAGCCTCACCCCCCCTGGCCTGGGGGGAGGGGAGAGCTGAGCCAGCCCTTCACGACATGCAGGGACAGGAGGTGCAGGAGGCTCTGCACCCCTCAGAGCCTCCTGTACTCCCGCCCGTCATGAAGGCCCGGCCCAGCACACCACCCCGCACTTACCCTCTGCTCCAGCCCCACAGCCCAGCACTGGCTTGGACAGGATAGCCTCATCCCCCTGGCCTGGCGGGAGGGGTGCCAAGCCGGCCCCTGATGATGTGCAGGGTGAGGCGCTGAGGGACGCCCCTCAGGGTCTCCTGCGTCCCCTGCCTTCTGCACATCCTGAAGGGCCAGCCCGGCATCCCCCCCACAGACTGGCACATGGGGGCCTGGCCCCCCTGCCACCTTTTGGTACACCACTGTCAGAATGCTAATATTACATTTTATGCCTCATGATTATAGACTCTCAGTTGTCTAGCTGACAGTTTTATTGACTGAACAAGAGCTGGTTGAAAGGACTTAACCACACAAGACTGAGGAGATACTGGTGAGTTGGGGAAACCTTTTGGGTAGCTCGTTGGCAGTTTGTGTGTCTATTATTCAGGGAGTGCAGTCCTCACTGATAAGACTGGTGTAGAATTTGGAGGTCACTCTTGACTGCTCTAAGCATAAAGGCCCATGAAACTGTGATCAAGAGGAGTTATTAGCATTTCCAGTTTAACTTCCAGTTGAAAATTTCTCTCATATGTGAACTCCAACATGGTCACTAATGTCTTTGTTACATCCTAGACCACTGGAATGCATTCCTAAATGGATTTCTCCTTAAACTGATTCAGAGGCTATGACCTATGAAAAATGCAGCTGCACACTTTCTCCTTTGGAAAGAAGTATGAATGTAAATTTGTGCCTGTTCTCATTAAACTATACTGCTTTGCAATACATCAAAGGATACAAATTAAAATTATTAATAGTAGTTTATAAGTCCCTTCTTTATCTTGTCCTTTAGTTCATGAGTTGCCACTTCTCAGCCCATGTGCTTGCTTGATAGTTATAACCGGCTAAAATGGATCTTCCTGTACTTCCCAGGATTGGTCAACTCAGCACTGAGATTGAGACAGAATTTCTAGGGTCCCTAGTTGTGAAACTCCTTCCTGGAAAGGACTGCCTTTAGAACATACTGTGGTAGGTTTTATTTTGGTTAGTTTATACCTGACCATTTTTTTGTCTCTTTCCTTTGTTTTTGTTTGTGCTATTTCTTTCTTTCTTTTTTTTTTTTTTTTTCCTCATTCTGTAGGGAATTAGTCCCTGTTGTTGTTGGATGACTTGGTGAATGGCTATTTGGTTTACCATGGGGCCAAACTTCTTTGAGGTTGTCTGAGCTGAATATTCTCTCTTCGAGTGATTGCTCATATGCATTCCAATATAGATGAGTGCGCGCCCCGTGCACGAGCCTCCGGAAGCTTTTCTGCCCCTAGCAACCCCCTGCAGGTCGGCTCCTGCGCCCCCTGGAGTGCCGCGCTCATGTCGTGGTATATAGGGACACTGCCGACCCCGCGGCCCCCAGTTCCTTCTTTCCGCCCGTGACGGTCTTTGGAACGCTGCCCCTTGCTCATTCGCAGTAGCAATCTCCTATTTAGTAGTAAGTTGTTAGTAAAAAGTTCATAGTTTTTAATATATATTAGTAAAAAAAAAAAAAAAAAAAAAAAAAAAAGTTAGTTAGAGTTAGTTGTTATAGTTGAGATTAGTTTGGTTAGCCCTTACGGGCTACGCGGAGCCATGCCGGGCTCCACGGGGTTCAAAGCCTGCGCTGAGTGCTCAAAGGCTTTCCCGGTCAGCGACCCACATGATCGCTGCCTCCGCTGCCTGGGGGAGCTACATCGGAAGGACAAATGCTGAATTTGTAAGTCCTTCAAACCCAGGACTCAAAAGGAGTGCGATGCCCGCCTCAGAACTATCCTAATGGAGTCGGCGCTTCGTCCAGTCTCCGAGCCCTCGGGGTCACCGTCGGCACCGAGTGTTTCATCGGCACACAGCGCTCCCCCAGCACCGGCAGCAGCACCGATGCACAAGGTGCCGAAGAAAAAGAAACGGCCGGAGGCCGTGTCCATGGACTCCCCCCTGCGACCGGTACAGCAGGGGGTGCAGCAAGAGATGCCCCAGCCACGTGCCATAGAATCACTTCCGGCACCGGCATCTCCGTGCAGGGAGCCTCCCCCGACCCCGGGGGGTGGGGGAGCTCCCCTGCAGGGGCCGTCGACACCGGAGGCGTTTGCAGCGGCACGAGCTCTCATGGCCATGCCCACGCCTCCGTCCTCCCCTCGGCCGAGGGAGTCAGGGACGGCGTCTCGGGGTAGACCCGTGCTGGGTTACCCCGGTGGGCAGAGGAGACAGGGATCAACGTCTCCCCCCAGATGGTCGAGGAAGGGGGAAGCGGGAACTCCCCCTCCTCGCTCCGACCTTAGGTCGTAGAGCACATCGACACCGCAGCACCGGGAGCGGTCTAGAGGTTCCGAGAGCAGCCGCTCCAGCTCGGGCAACAGGTCCTCGGTGTCCCGGCACCATCCTACCAGCTATGCGGCACCGAGGGAGGCTGAATACCCTCTTCGACCTTGGTGCGCAGCTCCTGGCACTGGTCGACATCGCCCAGGGACGTCCGGCACCGCTCCCGTTCTCGGCACCGGTCTGGTTCGCCTGCAGAGCCGAGACGCTCAGAGCGCACTTGCGAGCACCACTCTCGATCCTCGGTGCGCAGCTCCCGGCACCGGTCGCCGTCTCCTAGGGATGCCCGGCACCGATCCCGCTCTCGGCACCGATCCCGTTCACCGGTGCCTAGATCTTCGGCGCGTTCGCGCGAGCACCGCTCTCAATCTTCGGTGCACAGCCCGGCGTGGATCCCGGTGCCACAAGCGACCAAAGCACCTCGGCACTGGTCTAGATCCCCGGACCGCACTCGCGCTGACTCCCGGGAAACTAGACACCGTTCCCGGTCTACTAGCAGCCATCGTTATCCAGCTGCTCCTGAGTCTCATCGTCGCCGCTCAACATCAGCAAAGACTAGCCCTACACACAGCCCGGTGCGGCCCTCAGCACCGCACACTTCGGCACCGAGGGATTCTCCGGCACATTATCACAGAGGGCGTAGTCGCGAGTGGGACCACTCCAGATCGCCAGCAGATAATCGCCGTAAGACCAAGAGGCCCCAGGGGCATTCATCCACCAATTCCAGCCGGTCACCCCCCCGCCGTCACCATAGACACCACCGCGGCCGCTCCCGATCATCCCGGAGCAGATCACTGCCCGACCGAGATAGGGACCGCACAAAGCGCCCTAGATTGCACAGTCCGGCACCTCGTGGGCCCGGATCATATACGGCACCGGGACCGGTACCGACATGGGTACAAGGGCCCTGGCAATGGCCCTATTGGGGCCCATGGCCGCAACAAACGACCCAGGGCACAGCGTCAGCTCCCTCAGTGGCAGTCCAACCGCCACCTCCGCCTCCCAGCCAGGACAAAGCAGAGACCTCAGACGAAGAGTCTGACCCTATGGAGGGTCCTTCCACGGGTCCCCTCCGGCAGTCCTCCTCCTCTTCCCCCCGGACACTACATCCAGGGACCAAAGAACCCCCCTTCCTGATTTTAAAACACATCAGGAATTACTAAAGAGGTTAGCTGATAACCTACAGATTGACCTAAAAGAACTTTCAGAGGAGGAGGACCCTCTCTTTGGGGTCTCAGGTTCAGCGGGACCTTCCCGGGTTGCACTCCCAGTCCACGACCGGGTTCTTAAGGTGGTCAAGCCCCTCTGGGAGACTCCAGCATCAGTATCTGCCACCTCTAAAATGGCTGAGCACAAATACTATGTTCCCTCTCAAGGGTTTGAATATCTTTACAATCACCCTCCCCCGGGGTCATTGGTTGTAGATGCCGTCAACCAAAGGGACAGACAAGGGGCCCAGTCGAGCACTCCCAAAAACAAAAAAAACAAAAAATTAGATCTCTTTGGGAGAAAAATTTATTCGACTGCAGCTCTACAATTACGCATAGTGAACCACCAAGCGCTCCTTGGCAGATACAACTTAAATCTCTGGGCTTCCCTCCAGAGGTTCCTTCGCGCGTTGCCACCAGACATGGCGGAGGACTATAACACCATTCTCCAGGAGGGAGCGACGGTTGCAGGTGCCGCTCTTCAATCCGCTAGCGATGCCACCGATGCGGCAGGGAGGGCCATGGCATCTGGAATAGTCATGCGCCGATCTGCGTGGCTACAATCCTCCGGGCTGTCGCTGGAAGTACAGCAGGCCATCCAAGATCTGCCCTTTGATGGCGTAGGCCTGTTTTCAGATAGAACAGATACTAAGCTCCATGCCTTAAAAGACTCTAGGGCCACCCTAAAATCGTTAGGCCTGTATGTGTCACAGGCCACAAGGCGACAGGGCAAACAGAGCCCTCAAAGGCAGCAGCAGCCTGTCCCCAGACTGCCTCCTCGGCCCGCCCAGCCAAGGAGGGGCCGAGACCACTTTAGGCAGGCGAACTGCAGAGACCGCCAAGGCCCTGCAGGGGGCTCCCAGCAAGGCCAGCAAAAAAACAATAAGCGGTCCTTTTGATGAGACGCTCGAGGGCAGCTCTCTCTCCATCCCATTGGATCCCACTCTAACCTTCGCAGACAGACTGCGTCCCTTCCTCCGAGAGTGGCAAAGGATAATCTCGGACCGCTGGGTACTCAGCGTGGTGAAACGGGGTTATGCCCTCCAACTCTCAGCATTCCCGCCGGACTTTCCCCCCACCCCGTCCCTCTTCAGGGACCCATCTCACGAGCTACTCCTCGTCCAGGAGGTGCACTCTCTTCTCCGTCTAGGGGCGGTAGAGGAAGTTCTTCCTATGGAAAGGGGCAGGGGGTTCTATTCCCGGTATTTCCTTATTCCCAAGGCAAAGGGAGGCCTGAGGCCTATTCTAGACCTTCGCCGATTGAACAAGTTTATCAGGCGCCTCAAATTCCGTATGGTCTCCCTAGCCTCTATTATTCCCGCTCTGGATCCAGGGGATTGGTATGCTGCCCTCGACTTAAAGGACGCCTACTTCCATATCTCTATCCTTCCTGGGCACAGGCATTTCCTCCGCTTTACGGTAGCGGGTGCCCACTACCAATTTTCAGCCCTGCCCTTTGGCCTCTCCTCAGCGCCCAGGGTCTTCACAAAATGCATGGCAGTGGTAGCTACCCACCTCTGGCGCAGAGGCGTCCAGATCTTCCCCTACCTCGACGATTGGTTAATACGAGGAAGATCCAGGATCCATGTACAGAACAGCCGGCCCTAACCTGCGCGACATGCACCAAATTGGGACTGCTCATCAATGAGCAGAAGTCCACACTCACCCCGGTGCAGTGCATAGACTTTATCGGGGCTACCCTCGATGCGGTTCAAGCCAGAGCCTTCCTCCCTCTGCCTCGATTCCAGACCATAACTGCCATAATTTCGGAATTATACAGGTCCCCCACGACGACAGCCAGGCATTGCCTTCAGCTGTTGGGACACATGGCGGCATGTACATATGTGGTGAGGTTAGCCCGCCTCAAACTCAGGCCTCTCCAAGGTTGGCTGACTTCTGTGTACACCCCATCCAGACATTCACTTTCCAAGGTGGTCACCATCCCAGCCCAGGTACTAACGTCCCTCAACTGGTGGACAGACCCGAGGGAAGTGCTACGGGGGGTTCCCTTTGCAGAACTGACCCCCTCTGTAACGCTAATAACAGACGCTTCAGACGTAGGCTGGGGAGCCCACATGAGCCGAGTCCTCAGCATGCAGGGTCTATGGTCGCCTCACGAATTACACCTCCACATCAATGTCAGAGAGCTTCGGGCTGTCAGGCTGGCCTGCAAGGTCTTCCTCAGGTTCTTAATGGGCAGAGTAGTGCATGTCCTCACGGACAATACAGCAGCCATGTTTTATATAAACAGGCAAGGGGGGGGCACGCTCCTCGGCCCTGTGCCAGGAAGCCATACAACTATGGGACCTTGCGGTGAGGCACAATTTTCACCTATCTGCCTCTCACCTCCCAGGGGTCAGGAACGACGAGGCGGACCGCCTCAGCAGGTCATTCTTACCCCACCACAACTGGTCGCTCCACTGGGAGGTGGCAACTTTTCTCTTCCACATGTGGGGTGTTCCCCAACTAGATCTGTTTGCCTCAGCGTGGAACAAGAAGTGCCCGAGGTTCTGCTCACTCCGGGGACGCGAGCAGGGCTCCCTCTCGGACGCCTTCTTAATAGACTGGACGGGGCCCCTGATGTATGCATTTCCCCCCATCCCACTACTTCCCAAAGTACTCTTGAAAGTCAAGAGAGACAAAGCGGATGTCATCCTGATTGCACCAGCCTGGCCCCGGCAACACTGGTTCAGTATGCTGCTGGACATGTCCATAGCCGAACCAATACCGCTTCCGAAACGCTACGACCTCCTCTCCCAGGACCAGGGTCACCTTCTGCACCCGGACCTGGACTCCCTCCACCTGACTGCATGGAGGCTCTGTGGTTAACGGAGGGAGAGAGAGCCTGCTCAACACAAGTTCAGCAGGTCCTGCTGGGGAGCAGGAAGCCTTCCACTCAGGTGTTGTATAAGGCTAAATGGAAGCGTTTTACCTTTTGGGCGGAGTCCCGGGGGATCTTACCCAACTCTTTGCCCATCCAGGCAATCCTAGAGTACCTCCTACACTTAAAGATGCAGGGCCTTGCACTAGCCTTCCTGAGGGTACACCTGGCGGCCATCTCAGCCTTTCACCAGCCGATGGAAGGGAGGTCTATCTTCTCTCACCCTGTAGGTTTCTTAAGGGGATTGAGAGACTGTATCCGCAGGTCCGTGACCCGGTACCTCTCTGGGACCTGAACTTAGTTCTTTCTATATTAACAGGACCCCCCTTTGAGCCCATGGCTACATGCCCTTTGCTCGTCCTTTCTTGGAAGGTGGCTTTCCTAGTAGCCATTACATCGGCTAGACGGGTCTCCGAGTTAAGAGCTTTGACCTCGGAACCCCCTTATACGGTCTTCTATAAAGACAAAGTGAGGCTGAGACCCCACCCAGCATTCTTACCTAAGGTGGTGTCTCAGTTTCACTGTAACCAAGACATCTTCCTTCCCGTGTTCTTTCCCAAACCACACGGATCGGAGGCCGAGCAGAGATAACATTCCTTGGATGTCAGGCGGGCCCTGGCCTATTATATCGATCGTACAAGGCCATTCAGGAGATCAACCCAACTGTTCGTTGCAGTCGCGGACAGAATGAAAGGCTTACCTGTCTCTACACAACGCATCTCTGCATGGATCACTGCCTGCATACATACCTGTTACGATCAGGCGAAGGTGCCGCTTCCAGGAACCGTGACGGCACATTCGACCAGAGCCCAGGCCTCGTCAGTGGCCTTCTTGGAGCACGTGCCACTGCTGGACATCTGCAGGGCAGCGACCTGGTCTTCAATCCACACCTTCTCATCTCATTACGCCATCGTGCAACAGGCAAGAGAGGACGCGGTTGTCGGCAGAGCCGTACTAAGAAGGGCTACTCGACAGTGACTCCTACCCGCCTCCAAGGTATGGCTATTTAATCACCTATATTGGAACGCATATGAGCAATCACTCGAAGAGAGAAAACAAGGTTACTTACCAGTAACTGTTGTTCTTCGAAATGTGTTGCTCATATCCATTCCAAACCCACCCTCCGTCCCCGCTGTCGGAGTCGGCAGAAAGAAGGGACTGGGGGCCGCGGGGTCGGCAGTGTCCCTATATACCACGATATGAGCGCGGCACTCCAGGGGGCGCAGGAGCCGACCCGCAGGGGGTTGCTAGGGGCAGAAAAGCTTCCGGAGGCTCGTGCACGGGGCGCGCACTCACCTATATTGGAATGGATATGAGCAACACATCTCGAAGAACAACAGTTACTGGTAAGTAACCTTGTTTTTTGTATTCGTTATCTTTTCTTTTAGTTTTTTAATGTTTTGCACTGTGGTATTGAAATGCCACTGAGACATTTTGCAATAGATACCTCATAAATTAAGGAAATAAATAAAAGTTAACTTGGGCTAAAAATAAATTCTGGGGTACAAATGTATTGCCCAGGGTTCTGTCCAATGTCTTTTAAATACAAATGAATGGAGCCATATGCCTCAGTTACAATCACTTTCTACCCTTATCTATATTAAAAAGTTGTAGCTTCTATCTCTAGCAGTTCTGGAGCTGCTATCTTTTGAGAGTTTATCTGATGGAACAAAATTGCGAGTCACTGAGATTACTAGTTCTTCCCACTTTTGTTTAATTGTCCTAAATGTGTAGAACCCATATCTCACAAACACATCCTGAAGGATAATTCTGGGAGTCCCAAAATCAGTTGCATGGACCACACTGTCTCATCAGATTTTAAAATGATGCTTTAATGAAACATGGTGTTTTCGTGTAGTGTCAGATTTTGTCATTGACGGGTTAATCCTCTTTAAACAACATAATACTTGTATGCAGTGTTGCTGTAGCTGTGTTGGTTCCAGGATAGTAGAGAGACAAGGTGGGTTGTGTAGTATCTTTTATTGGACCAACTTCTGTTGGTGAGAGAGACAAGATTTTGAGCTTACACAGAGCTCTTCTTCAGGTCTGAACAAAAAAGTCATATCCTAAGAGATAATGCATGTCCAGCCAGGGGCACATGTTGTAATAAATGCTCAAAACATGGACATTTTGCAGCTGTTTGCCTCACCAAAGTAGTCAGGGAGTTGACTCATATTACAGACAACCAGGAGCCATTGTTTCTGGGATCTATCACTTGTGAAGACAGAGAGCCTGCCTCGAAAGTGAAACTGAATTTTCATGGCATGACTATTAACCTTAATATAGACTCAGGAGCTGAGGTCACAGTTATTTCAGAAGGGATTTACAATCACCTTCAATCCCTCCCAGAGCTGAAGTCACTTCACATAGCTCTGACTAGCCCTGGAGATATTCTGAACTGCGTGGGTCAATTCACCATGGAAACAATGTAAAAAGACAAAAGGAATGCATTCAGATTGTATGTGATAAAAAGACCATAGCAGCCTCCAATGCAGCGTGGTAGCCATGATGGGCCTCGTGAGAAAGTTAAAAGAACTTGATTGACTATTTGGTGATATTGGACTTTTGAAAGGAGATCCAGAACAAGTAACTTTAAGTGAGTACATACACCTTGCAGGATTCCATCATTAAGTGAAACCTGAGTAAAAGAGCATGGAGCAGATTTGCATAATAGAGAAAATCTCTGAGCCAACAGCATGGTGTGCCCCAATGGTACCAGTTATAATGAAAAACGGAAAAATATGAATCTGTGTGGATCTTAAAAGACTTAATGAAACAGTTCTGAGTGAAAAATATATCCTCCCAAAAGCTGAAGACTTCTTTCCTAAAGTGAAAGAAACTACAGTATTCTCCAACCCAGATGCCTCGAGTGGATTCTGGGAAATTCCTTCAGTCAAATAAAAATGTTAAACTAAGTTATGAATACTTTTCCAACAGATGTCATCCAGTTAGAAAACCACCAGATCTAGAAACTGGCCACTGTGTTCATGTCAAACTGGATGGAGAAAAAGGATGGACAACTCCAGCTGTTGTAAAGAAAGGGAATGCAGTGCCCAGATCATATGTGCTGGAAGCTGATAGTGAAGAAAGTTCAACAGACATCATCAACATCTACAGCATTCCTCAGAAAGAACAACCAATGGAGCAGACTCAGCAGATGGCAGATGCAGAACAAGAAGACAGTAACAGACAGCAAGATGACCAAATGTTGTGTGTTCTGGCTGTATAATTAGAAAACCATAAGATGCAGAAACCCTTAACGGTCCCATCATACTGAACTTCAGCGATAGCCTGATAGTATAAATCAGTGGTTCTCATCCAAGGAGTATGCATACCCATGAGGGGACACAGACATCCTCCAGAGGGTATATCAACTCATCTATATATTTGCCTAGTTTTACAACAAGCTACATAAAAGCACTAATGAAGTCAGTACAAACTAAAATTTCATACGACTTGTTTATACTGCTCTATATACTATACCCTGAAATGTCAGTATTTATAGTCCAACTGATTTATTTTATATTGTAAAAATGAGACAGTAAGCAATTTTTCAGTAATAGTTTGCTGTGACATTTTTATATTTTTATGTCTGATTTTCTGTAGGCAAGTAGTTTTTTAGTGAGGTGAGACTTGGGGGTACGCAAGACAAATCAGACTCCTGCAAGGGGTGCAGTAGTCTGAAGAGGTTTGACAACCACTGGTGTAAATGGTTGGGAGGGACGCAGAACTGAAAGGTTCCAGGGGGTAGCCGTGTTAGTCTGTATATAGCAAAAACAACGAGAGTTCTGTAGCACTTTAAAGACTAACAAATTTAATTTCAGCCGGCATAAGCTTTGGTGAGCTTCAGCTCACTCAGACGCAGTTGGTAGAAATGATACAGCAAATAGGTAACATATTTAGTAGGCAACATATACATTATATATGTTGCCAATATTTGCTGGATCATTTCTACCAACTGCATCTGAGGAAGTGGGCTGAAGCTCACAAAACCTTATACCTGCTGAAATTAAATTTGTTAGTCTTTAAAGTGCTACAGAACTCTCGTTGTTTTTAGAACTGAAAAGGGGAGATTCAGCACAACTGTATTACATGGTTCCGGCAGTAGGTGGCGCATTTAAGGGTCTGATGGCGACACACCTGGGGGTTGTAACCAAGAGCTGTGATTATGTCCGATACAGGAGGGCGCCCGACACCCACCACAAGCCCACTCACGCTAGCAAGGCAACGTCAGCAACACTTCCGCCTCGGTAACCTGTCACGACCAAGCGTTCCACCAGTCCACAGCCATCCCTGAGCCACGTGACTCGGAGACTGACTTCCTTCTCGGGGCTCTCCATGAGCGCATGCGCTGTAAGTTTCCGTCCCTCCCGGCAGGAGGTCGTTTAATTGGCCGTCCTTTTATCTCCGCATGCGCTATGCGGCTGCTCTCTTCTGCGCAGGCGTTGAACGCCGTCTCCCAGTTTGGTGCATGCGCAGAGGGTGGGCCGCGCTGAGGCTGCCTCCTTCTTGTCGCCGCTGCCCTGGTTACTGCTAGCGGCGGCTGTGATGGCGGCCTGGTCGGGCTCGCTCCCCTCGGCGCTGCTGTTGCTGGTGGCGTTGGTGCTGCCCGGCGGCTCGCGGGGCTCAGATGCGGCCGGTGCGGGGGAGTCTCCGGGCGGGCCGGGCGCCGGGGAGCGGTTTAAGATCGAGGGCCGGGCGGTGGTGCCCGGGGTGAAGCCACAGGACTGGATCGCCGGGGCCCGGGTGCTGGTGGACGGGGAGGAGCACGTCGGCTTCCTCAAGTGAGCGGCGGCGGGGTTCGGGGAGAGGCCGGGCTGGGGGTGCGCTGCCGCCGCTTGCCTGGGTCAGCGATGTCGATAGTCCCCGGACAGCCGGCGGATCAGCCCTCCCCCATTCTCTGCGCAGCCTTTTCCCTGTGCTGACATGGGGGTGGCTGACAGAAGCCATCCCCTACGCCCCTCCCCCCCCACACACAGCGGCGTTGCACCCCTTTAGCGAGCGACGTGCCTTGGGGACTGGGCTGGGGAGCAGGAGCTGGGCAGACGCTCGCCTGGCTCCTGCCACAAACACCCCTCCCCGTCGGGGGGTCGCCTTACACTGGGCTGGCAGGAGAGCGCCCTGCTGAGCCGCCCTGAGCCCTCCAATCATCCTGGCTGGATCTGTGTCGCTCACCCATACTTGCCCCCTGCGGTTAATACTATAGGGTTGTGCATGAGCGCAGGCTGACTAGTACTCTTAAAACCCCTTTATTTAATAGCAGGAAAAACACACAGGATTATGGGCAGAGCAAAACAGATCACATTTCCCACTTGCCCAAGCTTGCCAGTGCCCCATGAGGCCAGCTACAGAGCCTTTGAAGGCAAGGGACAAAGGGAGCTGTCTTCTCTTGTTACACAGATGTTGTAATATAGACACCAAAAACTCTAGTACAAGTAGTCAGTCACGGTTGCAAAACTTCCACCCATGTATTTCTGGCAACCTGATTGTGATGCCATCAGTAATTCCAATGTAGCCTTTTTTCCCCCTAAACTGTGAATGGTATCTATTAAAATGTATAGGCCCATGCGCCTAATGTTGTCTCTGAATAACGATGATCAGGTGACATCACATGCATGAGTCTTTTTAAAAAAAAAAAAAAAAAAAAGTCGGTTATAATAATCTTGTATATTAAAGTATGATGGATCTTTATTTTATTTTCTCAGGACGGATGGAAGTTTTGTGGTTCATGATATACCTTCTGGATCCTATGTAGTAGAAATTATATCCCCAGCTTATAGGTTTGAACCAGTTCGAGTGGACATAACTTCAAAAGGCAAAATGAGGTGAACCCTTCAAGTTATTTCTGCATCAACCCATTGAAACAAATTGAATCTGCTGGTAGTGCAGTATTAGTGTTGCTTGAACACACTAGTTAGGACAGGACTGGTACTTCCATTTTAGACCATAAGTTTCAATTGTATATAACTTTTTCAAAAGTTATTTATAGATGGACATTTCTTAGCTTCAAAAGTTTAGCTTTATTTTGATTTTTTCCCCTCCCTTCCTATACTTGCAACTTTAACACGAGTGAATGGAAAAGATTAGGAAGAGTGTTGCTTCCTTTCACCACTTCAATAATTTATTGGGTGATAGTAGACAATGTGAAATAAAATCTGCCTCTAAAATCTCTACTTCTTTTCTTTTCTGAGAGGCTTCCTGAGGTCTCCTGAGATTCTTTTCTTTCCATTTTAGTCTGTATCCCATTTCTGTCTTTCTTGGTTACATTCTGTCTGAGTGAGGAAGATGGTGTCAGTCTCTGTCCCTGGAATCTGTCTGTGCCGTTTTGTTCATTCTCCTTCAGTCATCCTAAGGTAGTTTATTTGATGAATACACATCCTTATTCCAGGGGTGGAGCAAGCTGCTATGTTAGTATGGAGAATGAAGGGACACATGCTTGTTCCTAAAATCTGAAGTGCTCTTCCTAGACCACAGCACAGACCCTTGTACTGTTTGTGCTCACCTCATCCACAACAACTTTAGGTCTGTCCTTTGTGTGCCTTACTGTAGGGTGTCTTAATACACACCAATACACAACTGTACATTATTGTACACTATTTAACAAATAGTACAAAGGAATAACTATACTGTGCAATAAGAGGGATTTAATTTAACTATTAAGATGAAATAAACGTTTAAATAGCACTTTTTCTTTAATAGGTGTGTGTGTAGCATCTTTAACGTCACATGTTAAGTGATCATACAATGGAAAATCCTGTTATAAGTGATAAACACAAGAGGCAGAATAAAGGTGGCTATGGGAACTGTAATGGTTATTTTTCTGGCTTCTAAAAGATTAAAATATCAAATTGAACATTTCATTAGCTGAGTCTTTGCTTTAATTACTCCTGTCATCTGTCTTATTGGAATAACTCTCCATAATAGTTCAAGATTTTGTTACCGAACTTTGAAAACTTAAATCTACAACCTTTATTAGATGTCTCATCCTGTTAACAACTGTGACATATTTTACTTTTGAAAATTTAAAGCATTTTAAAAAAGGAATCCTATGTTGTGGTTGGGCTATCTTTGTTAGAAATAATTAGAATCTATGATACTCCAACTGAGGCTCAGGAGCCACAAGTGGCTCTTTAATGTGTCTCCTGGAGCTCTTTGCAGCACATAGCATATGGTATTAAAACACTGTGATTTAATTGTTAACCAATCAGGATGCTTTTACTATGTTATTAGTTGTAGTTGATAAAATATTACTTGGTCAATTATTTTGCCGTGAGAATAAAATATATATATTAAATAGTTATATAGAATGTAAACTAAATATTTCCCCTGTCATATTATTTAAATATGAATATAGAGTACTGTAGTAAATGAAACAATGAATTCACTCTATGTGGCTCTTTTGTGTAATGTTGATCACTAATTTGGCTCCTGAACCACTGAGGTCTGAGTATCACTGAATTAGATCATTCCAATATTTGTTCCTGTTGAATACCAGACTTGGAAATGAGCTTTGGTGAATTTAATTTATACATTTCCAGGCATGGGGTTAAGTAGGTTGTTCAGAAATTAACACTGTAATCCATATTTTATCTGACTTGTTCATGTGCAATTTGCACATGCTTTGTAGACATTTTATAGGGCTATGATAATCAGTACCCAGAAGAATGTGTTTTCAAACTTATATTTAACAAAGCAAGTTTACCAGTTAGTCAGTTACTGAGATCTCCATAACTCTTTTGAAGAAGAACTTGGAATCACAGCTGAATTTTTTCTGAAGCTTTATGCAATTTGTTGCATAGTGAGGTCAGCTGGTTAATGTTTTCTGCCCAGCACTAATAAGTTAACACAAATAATTCTTCACCAACCACTTCCCAATAAATGATTCTTCGGTTTCTGATCTTTTTTTCCTCCTTACCTGCCCACTTTAAATTTTATGTTCTACCATAACTGATAGTCTGCAATAAAGATTAGAGGGGATATTATTAGTGCATGGTATGATGGGTATTAGTTAGAGAGAGTAACATCTGGACAAATGTCTTCTTTGGTTCACATTGTCATGTAGCAGCTTGTTAAGTGTGTAGTCTTGTAACAAGCTTTGACTAGAGGGAATATTAAATATGGATCGGTCAAGTTAGAGGGGAGGGTTTTAAAAATGCTTTAATAATTACTCATACTTTTTCACTAGAGCAAGATATGTGAATTACATCAAAACGTCTGAAGTAGTCAGGTTGCCATACCCACTTCAGATGAAATCTTCTGGACCCCCTTCCTACTTCATAAAGAGAGAGTCTTGGGGATGGACAGACTTTCTAATGAATCCTATGGTATGTATACATGCAGCACACAAATCTATTTGCTGCTGGTTTGAGGTTTTACCTAAACATTTTTTAAGAGCGGATTTAGATTAGGGTCCATCCATAGCAGTTAGAGTCTAAGCAAAGATAAAAACATTCTTGGCACTTGTGGAAATAGAGAAAATACACAAACATTTTACAAAATTCAGTAAAACTAACTTGTTTTCAGAGACATTATCTATAGGATAAGAGGCACCTCTAGAGGTGAATGATCGCACCAGCTGAACAGCACTTGCAGGCTTATGGTTGTTGAAAAATGCTTATTACTAATTATTGGCTGAAGCCAGTGCAGTGGTGATGCAACATTGACTTAAAATGTCACCCCCTCATCCAGTATCAAGATTCTTTTACTGTTTTTAATAAGCATAACTGTACTTGCAAATAAAAAATACAGTTAATGAGTTTTCAGAGTAAAATATTAATCTCCTGTTGGCCCAAGCTGTCTGCTGTTTTCCCCATTAAAATCATTTGTCTAATGAAAGCATTATTTCTTTACTTTACACTTTTAATTGGAATATAAGTGAACATATTGTTAGATTTTAATGTGCAGAGAACAAAATCACAATCTAGGGGGAAATTGGAGGCAAAAATATAATGCATCTTAAACACTGAAGCATTTGGTTTTTTTTATTAAAATATGTTAAAGGAGTGCTATGGCTCTCTAGGTACCAATCTTTTCTTGTCTTGAACAATATCATGGTTGTAAATGTGCTTATTTTAATTTGATAGTCTTGTTTTTTAAACGGTCTTCAAATCAGAAGTATCAAAATACACTGCTCCTCTTAATGTCAGTCCCAAATATAAATAAAGCTGTGCATGTGCACTATGATCTGGATGCTTAGGTTCTACACTAATGGAGTTTTAAAAGAATTAAGACTTAGAACAGTCCCAGTGTAAGATTAGGAAACCCATAGCTTGTGCTTTAATGTCTGCTTCCACTACAAAGCACAAGTAACTGCAGTATAAAATTCTGTATATCTAATCTGGTGACTGCACAGTGTCTTGTTCTGAAACTAGTACTGAAAGTCTTAACAAAAATATTAACAAATAGTAACTGTTTATGCTCAGCTGTATTAGGATCTATGTACAGTACAAGTTTATCTGAGCATGCATGGTTACTGTTTGTTAATATTTTTGTTTAAGACTTCAAAACAAGTACAAGTTTCAAAACAAGACACTGGTCATATGTACAGTGTGAGAGAAAATAAATCTTTAGAGCATTATATTACAGCCTGGATTAATCATGACTAGTCTGGCAGGAAAAAGGACAAATCCCAACCAAAATCCTTTTGGATATTTGTAATGTCTCAGAGAGTCCCATGCTTCAGTTGAATATGAGGATACTCGGGTAAATACAGACACACTCATCATCACACATATGTTGCTGCTTTTGCTTCTCAAGGGGTTTAGACTGTAGATATAAAGTTAAGCTAATTAGTACTGTCTGGAGTACTTTTAGGCCTGCAGATCTTTACACAGGCAGTTCTTACTGAGTTATGACAAACATAACTGGGAAAAAGATGTGCTTCTAGAGCTTCAGGAATCCACTTCTCTTCTAAATTCATAGTCTCTAAAGAATCTGAGAATGCAACCACTTTTATATACTTGGCATGCAGTCTGATCTCATTCTTTCTAGTTTATTTAAATTCTTTGCAGTTCTGCTGAGAATTCTTAGTTATGTACCTCCCTAGTGACCTATAATGTAGCAATGTTTATCAATCAGACCAGTACATCCAATTCTGTGACTATCCTAAAATACTGAAATAACTTTTCAGGAAAATAAAGGGCATCCCTTTATTTGCTGCAGCACTGCTGCTGGGAATAAGAGCTGTGATTCCCTGAAACTCCATTTTGTTGGGTTGCTCTGACATGGAACAGGTCACAGATCCTAACGACACCTTTTCTTTAGAGGTGATCCGTACTAAAAATTGACATCTTTTTCTCTCCTACTTGCTTATTTTGTACCTTTTTACGATCTCTCAACTACAGTCCCTTTATTAGCCAACTTTTCACCTACATTAAAAGCTTCATGCCCAATGCGTGCACACCTCAAAAACGATGTAAGTAGGATCTGAGTTGACATCCATCCATCTCTTGGGCTTTCTTTCAGGTACATTTGAGGAGGTTAATATGATAGAATTTTGGGGGAAAGAACTATAATTTCATTTCAGTTTTTTCCCTTTAAATAAATGACAGATTTTTGGAGCTTTTTCTCCCCCTCTTCCACCCCCCCACCCCTCCCCACACACACCCATCCCGTGAGGCTATACCTACTGGAACTTCCCCGTGATCAGTTGCTTTTAAAATTCATGATGGTTTTTGTTGCTCTCCACACTCTTAGACTGTGTTGCTTTATTGTAGCAGTCAGGGTTGGAGGCTTTAATAATATTCCATTTGCAGCATTCTGTCCTCTGCCAATGAGTCACCAAGTTCAGAATTTAAACTGAAGTCTCTTGCTTGGCCCCTTATAGAACTACAAGATTACTGAGCCAAATCTTCAATAGTTAGGGAATTTGGATTTCAAGCTAAGAATGAATATTTACTCTCAGGTGTTCAATGTCAGATGTTTCCCTACTCACAAGTCTTCCTTAAAAAAAGTGGTATTTTTTAAAATACTTTGAACAATGACAAACTAAGGAAATGTTCTTTGAATTTCTCTCTTCTGTTTAGGTTATGATGATGGTTCTTCCATTACTGATATTTGTGTTGCTGCCTAAAGTTGTCAACACCAGTGATCCTGACATGAGACGGGTAAGTATGCTCAATAGTCAAAAACATTAGTGGATTCCAAATTTTAATAAACAATGGTAATGAGATGTTAAGTTACCAATAAGAAATACAACACAAACTGAAAGTTGCCTAATGGGACACACTAATGGACAGCTATATTTATTCAATGAAAACTAAGTTGCAAATATAGTTATTGGTTTCTAGTATTTCAGTCCTATAAGCCTGCACTTGGGGCAGAACACAGTTTAGTTAATTATGTACAGCTAAGAATTGTATTATAGTCTTATATTTTCCAGACCTTCTACAAAAAACAGTTAATGCCATACTCTTTCTCCAGCTAGTTGTCTTGTAAATCCTCTTCTAATTTTTACTCTTCACAGTTAAAATCAGGCATTGAAGACTCAACAAGGCTTACTTTTGTGGAATTTGTATAATATTTATAAACACCTCTAGATGTGTTGTAAGGCATAAGATTCAGTGTTCTTTTCCCCTCTTGTGCCTCCACCAAAAATGTGTGGTTTACTGAGCTATTAACTACTCCTAGTGTCACAATGGTGTTATGCTATGGAGCCTTAATGTAGCCAGTTATTTTTAAATGATCCTTATTTATTGTCCTTTTACCATGCAAAATGCCAAATAGCGGAAGGCTAGGACAAAATGGAGATTCAAGGTGTATACTAAATCTTTTCTACTATCTAGAAATGTTCATTGTCTGTCTTTGGGTGGCTGCTTCTTTTGGGAGTCAGTTGGTTCCAGCTCCTCTTTCTCAGAAACCACTGTCTTCAGTAGTACTTTACAGGTGTCCAGGCTGCTTTAAAGTGATACCTATTAAAAGAAAATCAGAAGGTGTTTAATGCCTCTGGTTTAACTTTGAGAGAAGCTAAAACTTGAAAGTAGACCAACTTCCTATGAAATGCTGTTGAACTAGGTTGAACTGTAGAGACTGTTTAAAAAAAATACATGAAAAAAACTATTGTTCTTTTTGAAGTACTTGCACTCATCCACTGCTCTGGACAGACAAGTTGCTCTCATCTTTTAGTTTTTATTAACTGGGTAATTTGGCTTGTTCATGAAAAATTCAAAATTGAAAGAATCGTGATTGCTATTGAGATGATCTTGGAGGAGTGGGAAAGAGTTAAATTTAAGAGCTAGAATAAAATGGAAAATGACATTGCATTAGGTGGTTACGTATTAAGCCCTGCAGTGTAGACCTAAAACTCATTATGAAAAAGGAGATTTTAATAAAAATATAGATCTAATATCAACAGGCTACCCAGCCAACTTTTGGTTAGTTCATACTTGAAAAACACTTGAAATTGTAAGAATTCTGAATGTTTGCATTGGCTTTCTGTCCCTCATGTTAAGGGCTGATATAGTAAAAATGTAACTAAAGAGTTATAGCGCTCTGAAAAAGCAGTTAATGTTTTATTAATAAAATACTTAATTTCCTTTTGTAAAAGAAGATTACTTGTTTCAGTCTTTCAAAATGAAAGGATATTTATGCTAAACCAACTAAAGCTATGTTAAATACATAAGAATGGCCATATGGGGTCAGACTACTAGTCCATCTAGCCCAGTATCCTATCTTCCAACAGTGGCCAATGCCGGGTGCTTTGGAGGGAATGAACAGAACAGGTAATCATCAAGTGATCCATCCCCTGTTGCCCATTCCCAGCTTCTGGCAAAGCACAGATGGATAAACATCCTCACATTAAGATCCATTTCTGCAAATAGAAAAGGAGTCAGACATAAAGGTAGTGAATAAGAGCTGTAAACTAGCAGTTCAGTAACTGGTAGCTATGGGTACATCTATACTGCCAAAAAAACCCCAAACACAGTAGGTAGTCTCAAAGCCCAGATCAGCTGACTTAGGATCATGCTATAGGACTAAAAATAACAGTGTAGACTTTCCCATTGGGACTAGAGCCCAAGCTCTGAAACCCAGTGAGGGGGGAGGCTCTCAGAGTTTATGCTCCAGCCCAAGCGGGAATGTTCCACGGGTATTTTTAGCCCTGTAGCTTGAGCCCAAGTCAGTTGACCCAGGCTCTGAGACTTGCTGCCATGGGGTGTTTTGCAATGTAGATGTACCCTATGTAAGAAATTTTAAAAATTTCTGCTAGATGTGTGGTAAATACTAGTTTTTTCTAAACCTTTGGCAAACTTGCCAAATCTGCAAAATTTAAAAATATGTAAAATCCAGAAGAGGACACTGATTTTAAAATCTACATACGAGCTTAAATCTTAAAATAGTGTTATAGACTCATAGACTCTAAGGTCAGAAGGGACCAATCTGATCATCCAGTCCGACCAATGCTGGCCAAAGAACCTCACCCACCCACACTGTTATGCAGAGGATCAGTGTATCTTAGCTACAATTAACTTTGAAAAATGGATAGTTTTTATATAACAAGTATCTGCCCTGTAAGGCTACTTGAGACATGGTTGCCTTGTGTATACTGGTGCTTTTTATATTTTTTAAGTTTCTTTGTGTAGTTGGGGGTTTGGCTGTGGTTGCACAAATAAATTATTTTTATAGTGATGTGCTCACTAGAGAACTACTGCATAGCAACACAATAGGGGAAATTGCAAAGCTACTTAATGTGCCTTTCAGAAACAGCCTTAAATAGTCATGAGTTTACACTTAGATTGTCTAATTTTTTGTGTGCAGGAAATGGAGCAGTCAATGAATATGCTAAATTCCAACCACGAACTGCCTGATGTCTCTGAGTTCATGACCAGACTTTTCTCTTCAAAATCTTCCAGCAAGTCTGGCAGTGGGAGCAGTAAAGCTGGGAAAAGTGGTGCTGGAAAAAGGAGGTAGTTGTTTCTTCCTCCTGGACCTGAGTTTGCACAACTGCTTTTGTGTGGTATCATCTGTATGGGTCTTGGAAGTTCAAAACACCACTACTGTAAACTTGATCCAACATGAAAATTGATCTGCTACAACTGTTATATGTGATGTAGCTTTTTAGCCTATTTAAGCTGTTTTGTACTTGGCAGTAAGCAGAGGAGGACATGGCTTCAATCTCGCATCTGTATAAGGTCAATATTGATGATACTGAATTAATTATATTGCTCTGTAGAGAATTACATTAAAGAAATTAAATTATATGATGTGCTATATGTTAATAAGTTTTAGTCACTAGACAAAATCTCGCTATATGTAAAAACATTTGATTTCAAAGAAAGAGCTCTATATATCCTCTAAGTGCATAAAGTTTCTCCCTTTGGAAACTGAGTGATTTGAGCTTACCGAGGAAACAACTGGCTTTGCCAGCTAGAAGTACGTGAACTGGATATCCTATGTATATGAGTTACATTATTTTATATGCATGTTTTCTGGCTGCCAAAATCCTATTTAATAAGGTTAGTTTGAGTGAAATAGTAGTGCATGGCTTTTTCGATTTCATTTTACTTCATTTTTCTTTCATCATCTAGCAGCTGCCACAAAACTTCAGTGCAAGAACAGGCAAGCATCCTTTTCCAAAACTGCTCATGACCTCTGTCAAGTTACTCATGGATCTCAATAGCCATACAGTAAGAGGAATGCAGCTCAGGTTCATCCAGTTACACTGAATGCCTCATCTCTGAAACATACATGGTTTTTATCAGTTCTTAACTGTATGTGCTACTAGTCTGTCTAGGAGTCAAACACGGGGCAAATACTTTTAAAGTTATTTAGGTTTACTCCCACTTAAATCAACTTTTAAAACTGTTTAAATCAAACTCAATAATAGAACATAGATTGCGTTATATGGTAAATGGAACTACATGCTGTCATTTATTGGCAACATTCTACTTTTTCATCCTGCTTAGTAGGCTGTACTAGAATCACTCATTCATTTGATCTGAATGAAAGAACAGAATCTTCTCAAGCTGCTCAGTGTTAAGTGAATTTTAAAGGTGATTTAATACAGATGCAGTAAACAGTTGATTATTGTCCTCTCAGTGAACATTCGTAGAATTAAAATTATAGGAACACTTGCTTACATCCGTGATTAGTGGCTCTATGTGTAAACATTTTTGAGCTTTTATAAGGAATAATTGTTTCAGGGTGAAACAAACATTTAGAGTGTCCCAAATATTTTAATGTAATTAAAGAGCTCAACAATGTAGCTTATTCTTAAAATACCAGTTTCAGTTGATTGTTCTTTTGCTTTTATAATTCAGCTTTTTCTCATTGCTTGCTAATATCATAAGCAATGGAACCCATACACCATAAACACAACTATTTAAAATGTGACTACTATACAACTGAAGTAAAATTAATCCTGATATTCATATATCTTCTGAGGTTTAATAGCCATTTTCCAAACTGCCAGCCCATAAATATTTTATGACGAGACTTACCAGTACAATACCATATTATATACCGTGATGGATGCTATAACATAGCCAAACTGAGGCTTAAAGTGGAAATCACTCTTTTCAACTGTATTTGGAATAAGAGGGCTGATTAAACATTAAGTTCATTCTTTCCATCTGTCCACACACGCGTTAAAGATTAGATTTTAATAAACTTAAAACTTAAGCAGCCAAAAGGCAGCATAAAGGGAAAATATCAATTATCTTATTACGGTACCTTTATAACTGACTAGAAACTAATATATACTTGTTCAATCTATATATTTTGACATACATGATGAAGTTAACACTTAAGGTGTGGGAGGGGAAGTAAGCAGCTGGATCTTTCTGACAACCATAAAAAAGCTTGTAGCATTTCAAAAGTAAATTTTGGTTAATGTGTTTTCTTACATATGAGGAATAGTCTAACTCTACTAACAAAGAATGTTGCTGAAGTGAGGCTTTATCTGCTTCCCAAAATCACGTTGCTTATATAAGAGCCAACCTGTACTATTTTAGGTCACTTGTTACAACACTACCTTACTAAAGGACTTATCAGCATACCATAGAGCAGCGGTTCTCAACCTTTTTTTCCCTGAGTACCACTCGGGCCAGGTACAGTCGGGTGAATACCACTCGGGGGGAAAAAAAAGGGAGGGGCTTGCGGCGGGGTTTCGCGGTGGTGGCGGGAGGGATTTCCAGCGGGGTTTCGCGGCGGCAGGGAGAGACGGGCGGCGGGGTTTTGCGGCGGAAACAATACCCGCTACCAAAACCCTTCCGCCGTTTCCCCATTTTCGGCGGCGGAGTTTCGCAAGGGTGGGTGGGAGGGCCCATCCGGCGGTGGCGGATTCAGCGCCGCGCGTACCACCCAGCCCTCTGGTAAGTACCACCGGTGGTACGCGTACCACCGGTTGAGAACCGCTGCCATAGAGTTTGTTCTCTAAGTGTAGCAAACCTCTGACCATGGAGAAGAGGGCAATTACCATGGTATTTCTCCCCCGATGTACAAATTATGATTTGATAAGTTTAGCCTTTTCTCTGACAGCATAATCGTATGGCAGTTAAATCCCATTAATTGTTATTTTAATTGCACTTAGTACAGTAATTGATATTTATAGACAAATAACCCTTCTGTAATGATTGAGTACATAGAACATTTCCAGATGATCTACTTTCATAATGTCTAATGGTCTCAATATCATGTGAAAGGAGGGAATTCATTTCTTAAGGGGGAAGTGAAGTCTTAAGTAGCTAAAACTAAGGCCCTGAGTACAGCATAGTAAATATAGTGGCATAATTCAGGTGAAACCTGGAAAGCAGAATATGAATGCCTTACCTTCCACCTCCTCAGAGACTGAGTCACCTGTCTTCTTTTGGTGAGACTCCTTTTAGTTGTAGTTTCCTTTTGAAGACCGATTCAGGCTCAGTATACCAAAAAACAGCAATGATACTATGTGGCATTGTTTCCTCATCCCCATAGGTGAGGGCATATGTCCATAGTTTGAGAATCTGGTGTGCAGAACTATCCTTGGGGTGCTGCTGACCTAGTCCAGATCACAGCAGTGGCAAATAATGGTTTGGTTTTTTTCCATCTCCAGTTGGTGGTATTTACTGTCAGATGGGGTTCTAGCCACAGTGTCTGTCACCTTCTGCATTGACTACTGTAACATACTTTACTTGGGGCTGGCCATAAAGATCATCTGACAGAAGCTCATTCCATAGCTATAGAGCCTCTACCCAGAATACCTTTCTCCTGCACAGTATACTGCTAGTATAATGTATGATCTGTAGCTCTTGCCTGTCCATTTCAGGGTCATTTACAAATCCTTGAATAGACTGTGACCCTGCCATCTCAGGGACTGCTTTTCACTCCATACCCCCAGAATAATAGCTGTTTTCAATGAGAATACTTGAACTAACAACACAGGGTGCACCTGGCAGCAGCAGGGGTGGAGGTTCAGTGGATATGGTACGTGTTTCTATCAGATTATTCTTACCATCTTCAGAACATGCTGTAAATTCCGTCATCTCTCTCATTTAGGCATCTTCTGAATGACCCTTCTGAGCAGTTGGATGGAAGAAGAGAAGGGAGAGCTATGCTGCTGTTAGGGCCCATTCCATCTACTGCACACACTTATGTAGGACAATCTGGGTGTTACTGTGATGGGTGATTTAGGGTATGTCTGCACTCACGGCAGCAAATTCACCACCACCAGATTTCCGCTCAATCAATCCCAGAGAATCAGTGGAGATGCACTCAATCGATCCGGAAGTCAACTGAATAAATCCACCCCCGAAAAAAAATTAACGCTTCATTGACGGGAGGGCAATTCCCGTCGGCACAGCATAGTGGGAACACCGCTCTAACTAGAATTTAGGAAGTCGACAGGAGATACACAAGCTACTCTACAAAGCTTGCGTATCTCCTGTCGACTGGCACTGAATTTTGTGGCAAGTGAAGACCAGGCCTCAGACACTTTAAAATAATTTTGCCAAAGATGTCACCAGTGATCTTTCTGTTATCTAGATGGGGGGAGAAATTTAATTTTCAAAATTGAGTTTTACATTGTGTGTTAAATAATTTGTCGCCCCTCCCCCCTCCCCCTCCCCCCTCCCACCACCTAATCTGTAAAATAGGGATGATAATGCATGCCTATCTCCCAGGGATGTTCTCAAGATCAACTACTAATTTTATCAAAGAGAAAGGATAGAATGAAATTAAGATAGAGATGTGAGAAGAGGACTGAGATTCATGAGATAAGTGTTCTGGACTTTGCCACAGACTTTCTCTGTGGACCAGCCACATAATATTTCTGTTTCAGATCCTACTCTGTAAAATATAGATAATTTCCCCTTACCTCACAGGAGTGTTGAGGATAAATTCATTAATGAATATGAAGTTCTCAAAGAGTATAGGGAAGAGCAACATAGAAAAGCCTATAAATATAGGGTCAGTTTCTCAGGCAACTTTTATATAGCACTTTACGCATTCCAAGTACCGTAGAACCTCAGAGTTACGAACACCTCGGGAATGGAGGTTGTTTGTAACTGAACAAAATGTTATGGTTGTTCTTTCAAAAGTTTACAACTGAACATTAACTTAATACAGCACTGAAACATTACTATGCAGAAGAAAAACGCTGCTTTCCCTTTATTTTTTTAGTAGTTTATGTTTAACACTACTGTATTTGATTTTTTTCCCCCTTCTCTCTGAGACTGCCTGATTGTGTACTTGTGGTTTCAAATGAGGTGTGTGGTTGACTGCTCAGTTCATAACTCTGGTGTTCGTAACTCTGAGGTTCTTAATCTACTGAACTGTACAGGCATTAACTAAATCAGCCCTTTACATAGCCACAGTGTGATGGGGTATACCTACCCTGCACTGGTTCAGCAGGGGTTAATCACACTCTGTGGGTGGAGGAGACCATGCCACCTTACCCCTGCAGGGCATGCTCCAGTTAGAATCAGGATATAAAAGAGAGTAGTTCAGCCCAGTCTGGCCTGACTTCCAAAGGGAGCAGTCGTATGTTGCAGGCTCCTGCGAAGAGACTTTTAGGGCTCCAGGATGCAGAAGCTAGCTAGGCTGAGGCTCTAACTGACCTCCTGGCACGGCAGGTGGAGGACAGATAGCTGAAACCCTGAGACTACCAGCCTTAGAAGGATAGGTAGGAAATAGCCCAGGGAAACTAAATATAGAGCTTGTTGTGGAAATGGGGACAGATTCAGCATGTTTTGGGAGGATCCCTGCTGGGCCTGTGGTGGGTACCCCAGCCCTTGGCCGCCACCCCCCTCTGGCCACCAGGGTGCACTGCCCTGTCTAGAAGGGCAGTCCTATTGTCTCCAGCCACTGGGCCACACTGCCTTGCAGCAAAGGGTAATCCTATTGTCTCTGGCTACTGAGCCCCACTGCCCTGCAGCAAAAGGTAGCCCTGTTGACTCTGGCCATTGAGCCACGATGCCCTAGGAACCCGAACTGCTATGGCAACTTGGGAGACTAGATCTCTGGGGCTGTCCAAGCTCTACTTTAATTCCCCCAGAACCAATGCCCCCCTGATGATACCTACCCCACGACACACAGGTTGAGATTTCTAAAGTAGTCTAGCTAATTTAAACATGCATCCTCCATTAACTGAATGGAAGATGCTTTGAAAATCTCAACCTCAGTGGCTACTGGGCCTGTGATTGCATAAGAGTTTCACGTAGCAGACGGCTGATAAAAGCGACAAAATTTCAATATCCAATTATTTCATGTTGAGTAGGACGTTTAAGAAGAAAGAGTTTTTCTTAAATGTGCATAAAATGTAATGCGTAAATTGTTTCTGGAGTATGTTTAATTTAGA
This sequence comes from Emydura macquarii macquarii, assembly GCF_026122565.2. Classification (NCBI taxonomy): domain Eukaryota; kingdom Metazoa; phylum Chordata; order Testudines; family Chelidae; genus Emydura; species Emydura macquarii. The sequence continues at coordinate 26,807,179 of NW_027132013.1, forward strand.
AGTGGTTTTCCAAGAACTGGCTGGGAGTGGGGGAGAGAGAGGAATTAGTAAGCAGTGAATAGGCAAAAGCCAAAATATGTATTTAAAGATTGACTCACTCTCAGCTGCCCCTTTCTGTGGTGTTTTTATGTGTGCTGCACCCTTCCTTTGCTCCTGGGACACTAGCAACTTTTAAAAACAAGTTATGATTTTGTTTGAAAATTATTTACCAATTGTAATCAGAAGTAACATCTTCAGTTACTATAACTGAAATATTATGAGAAAATTCTTCTTTTGTTTATGGATGTGATAGTGAAACCAACTATAGAAAGTCTTCATTCCCTGGTACAGTCAGTTTCCTCTTTTGGTTGTGTGGGTTTTTTTAAACAGCAAGGGATCAGAGAAAAGCATTTAAAAAACCATGTGATTGTAAAACCACAAAAATAGAGTGAAGACATCAGGGCCGTATGTAATACCCAAGACTACTTTTAATTCATTTTGTCTTAGTGGACTTAGATTTCAAGTTGGTTATGTTCTCTTTATTCTCTTCTACAAATTATATATAATGTATGAATCATATATAAAATATGTACTCACCCACCACTCTTAAGAGCATGAATATATAACTTTTTAATACATCTCTGAGGTCTGATTTTTTCCAGAAGAATAGTAAATAATCTCTCTCTACACACACACTTGCAAATTTTTATCTTAAGTTTAAAATTACATCAAGATCTGATTCAGTAAAAACCTCAGCCTGGCTTCTGTTCCATACTACATGTGCCACCAACCAATATATTTTTTGGGTTACTGCATAGCCTTGGATTGGCCTCTGTGTGCAAGCCAGGAAAGTGTTTTTTGAAATTTTTGTTTTTGTTTGTTACTGAATCTAGTCCGCAATCAGGTAGGAACCTTGAGTTAAAATGAACTAAATTTCATATAGACTGCAATAGTGCTAGAGTTGCTTGTGATTTGATGGTAAAGATATTAAAAAGGAGATTTCAGTGAGAGAGTGAGTGTCTTGCATGACCTTGATCTTATTGCTGTGGATACTTTGAAGACTAACTGCATACATGCAAAGGATTTTGAAATGATGAATGAGATTCTTTAACATGTAGTGTGATATTCATCACCCTCAGCAGTGTCTCCAAGTATTTTGGAATTCTGACAGGTTAAAAAAAACCTGCCTGAAAGATAAATAGTGATAAAACATCAATGATGCTGTCTCTCTCCTTCCATTCTCATGTATCAGAGTGGTCCCAAAAGGACTTGTACTGTTACTAGCACTGCTCAGTATATTTGTTAATGAAGTAAAGGGAACATGGATCTGGAAATGTTTAAATCTGTAGCTGTAAGGTGTAGAGCGCATACTAACCACAGAAAGAACAGAGTATTTTTGAGCTTCAGGAAGACCCTGGTAAGAAGAGGTTTGATGTTTTTTTTAATAAAAAAGTGATTCAAAAACAATATACTTAGCATATTGAAAGGAGAGAAAATTCAGAGTGAGGCCAGCAAAATTATATAAGGACATAAGGAAGACTGAAAGAATGTAAAGGGTCACTGAGGAGTCAGATCTGGCCCAATTAGGGGATTTAAAAAACCTTAGAACAATACAAATATTCTGCAGAAACTAGTTTTGTTTTAACAAACAACATTCACTGACTGTTACACTGTGTCTGGCCTGTGTAAGTATGTGTGGGCGAGAGGGGAGAGCAATACACTGAGCATACCCACCCGCTGCAAGTCCCATGCATGGCCCTGTCACAATTGTAGTCTCTACACCTGGGAAAGCACATGCACTGTTTCCTGTCTGTGCTTGGTGGTGCAAATCACCCAGATAGGGCAAATGGGAGGCAGTGGCCTTGCTTCTCCTTTTGCATGGGGTGATGGTAAGTGGACTGTGAGTAGGACACTGGACTGGGTCTCAGGAGTCTGGGTTCAGTTCCCAGCATGAGTACTGGGTGATCTTGAGCAAATTGTTTCCCTCCTTGTGCTTCAGTTTTCTCATCTGTAAAAGGAGGATAACAACACTCACCTCCTTTTGTAAAGCATTTAAAGATCTGCTGATGCAAAACACTGTATAAGAGCTAGGTATTGTTATACCATCCTAAAAGGTTGAGACAGCCTAACGGGCTGCAGCTGGTCACTGCAGAAAAAGATTATGTCCCAATGCAAGGCTCTTCCTACAAGGTCAATTTAGCCCAACATTTGCAATCACCCCTGCATCATCATGCTAGTGCATGCTAATCTGAACATGGCTGTTCAGAATTGCACTTTAATTAATGAAAATCTCACAAGCCTCATTTCATTGCTGAAGCCAAGAGCAATGCAGAATGTAAATAAACAGTATTATGGTGAAAAGTAAATTAGATTTTTAAATTTTTAAATTAGATTTTTAAAATTCTTTTGTTTTAATCTCAGATGTTAATAGGGATCTAGGAAAGGGTATTTGATTTTAATAAATATTTTCGTAACCTGTCATGTTTTAACTCCATTGAGCTTTCAAAAATTGACACTTAAAATGCAGTTCTACTCAGAAAAGTGACTGTAGAAATGGCATTGTGGTGTTCCATGTATATTCTGTCCTCGTGATTCCATCACAGGTATGCTGAGTTTTCAGGTAAAAGGGGGAAACAGGGTTAACTTCCAGTGCTGTAAAATCAATCTGGGATCCAAAGTCCTACTTCGTCATCAGTATTCTGATTCTGCAGGCCAAATTCTGCCCACCTTTAAACCCTTGTAACACCCTTCTCTTCAATTATGCCCTTAATGACACTTGTGCAATCCTTTGTTTTCAATGGGGTTGTGAATAACAGCATTAGTAACAGCTGTAATAACAGCATTTTTCCATACAGTTGGAACATACTTAATTCTGTTGTAGATGCATAAAACAGAATCCAATCTCTCTTATCCCTCTTAAATGTGTTGCCTGTGCACACCTAACAGGAGTTAAAATTAACTTAAAAAGCACTTTGCCAGGCAGGTTGGCCCAGATAATTTACTCAAAATCTGTTCTTTTTGTGTAATTTTTTTTTTTTGGCTGTTGATGCACTTTGAACTGAAACTGTAAGGATGGGTACAGAGAAGAGAGGTCACTTCAGATATCAGAAGAGCACCAATAAAAGGTGGGTCATATTCACACTGAATGCTATTGTGAAAAGAAGAAGTAATGGGAGAATGTTTTTAAAGGCATACATTTTGTCTAGATATTAGAATACATATAACCCCGATAGCCTGAGGGGGTATCTGGGCTAGCAGGGATCAGAGGGCTCTGTGGCTCTAATGGTCCTCACTGCCTCATGTGAGCTCTGATTCCTTGTGGGTATGGGATGGGGAACAGTAATTGGAGCAGCGCATCCTAGTTGATTGGCTCATCTGAGGGGGGCAATGGAAGCAGAGGGCATACAAACCCTTTCCCCCTTGCTTGGGCACCATTACATGCCCAGAACAGGTTCCACCCATAAGATTAGTGTAGGACTGAATTTGGGTCTGCTGTGGACATTGTCCTAGTCACCTTTTTGGGACTGGGAAGGAATTTTCCCCTCAGTGCCAGATTGACTGGGAAGGGGTGAGGTGGTTTTGGTTTGTTTTTTTGCTTTCTCCAAAGCACCCCAGGGAGCTGGTGGGGTAGATTAGGAAGAAAAGTTCAAGCAATCGCAATTTGGGAGGTGTCCAGTGCAGATAATTAGTGGTGGGGCAGGTTCCCAGGTAAACCAGATCTGACAGTGGAATAAGGGGATGGATATCCCTTACAGGGTTGGGACTCCGAATGTCTGGTACAGTGAGTAGGCAAGTCCTTTTCCATAGCCCCTTAACACTAGAAGGGAGAGGAAGGGTGGTTGATAGCAATACTCCATCTGGTGAAACATTGGTTATCATATTTACCAAAGGTGCTCAGAGAAAGGTTGGCCACTTGCACACAGAGGAATACAGGCTCCTTACTAGAGATAATATCTTGGGCTAAATGATCCAAAAGATCCTTTCCTGAATGTAATATATCCGTGGCTGAGATTTTAAAAGGAGCCCAGTGGAGTAAGACACCCAAATCCCATTGGAAGTCAGTGGGAATTAGATGTGTAACTCCCTTAGGCTCCTTTGGAAACTTCATACTGTAGTTTTATGGTTGCACTGATATTCTGCAAAAGCTACTACTCAATTCACTGATATTTTAAATTTTTTCCTACTGATTGCATACACACAATGTATATGTGGCTTTCTTTGCCACTTGGATTTGTGCAGAACTTTACACAGATTACAAGGGCATCATTTAACTTACTCTGACAAACATATGGTTGAGATGGTGCTGGCAAAAAATAACTATGTATTACTAGCACTTTCAACTCTTTCATCGCAGCAACCAATTATGTTTATCACCAGGCACCTCCCTAATGATAAGTCGTCTGGCCAGATTTCTGTGCTTTCTTATTAACCATTAAAGTTTATTTTGTGAAAGAAGTTATTTTCTCCAAAGCCCCATTAATCTAGGCACACCGAGAAAAATTCAGCTGGATTTTATAGAATCAGCCATATTTCACTGAAAATACATATTATAAAAACAGTCAGTGTTTACATTTCTTGCTTTAAAAAATTGGAATAAAGTGTCCATAGAGCTTTTAAAACTCTTTCATGCAAAATTTTACCCTATGTACCAGTACATGACACCAAATGTCATATGTTGTTCTCACCCCACCATCACAGCTCTGGATACGTGAAACATCTTCTTTAGTAGCACACACAACAAAAGAGAAAACAATGAGGAACTCTGCCTCTTTCGCCTTTGAACTCAATATTATTAGAAAAAAGGCTGATTTTTGTAGAAAATCTACAATATCTTTCATACTTAGCTTGTTATCAGTAATGTATGATAGGCCAAATATACCCTTTGGAACTCATCATTTGCCCTATTACTATAATTTTGCAATAAATTGTTAATAGATACATCATTCATTTTTCCCAGCTGAACTTTCTTTCCTCAGTTGCAGTCCTGCTAGGAAGCCATTGTAGTTTCAAAGGCTAATTGCTAGCATGATTTAAGCAGGTTTTTTCTTTAAATGGAGTTCATACTTCCTGCTTCTCAGTAAAACACACCATTATCGTATTTACTACCTGCTTCTTCATGTATATTTAATATTTTGCCTATAGTTTGTGTCTGCATACTTTTACTGCCTAATATTTCTTTCATGCTCCAGGTCAGAAGTTCAAATAGCTAGTCAGGTTTGTTTCTACAATAATAGGGTGTTTTACTGAGACCATTAAAACAGTTTATCATCAGAAGTTTGAATATGAAATGGTGACTGTTTCTGCTATAACCTCTGGTCCTGTAAACTGTAAAGTAACTGCTAGCTTTCTTTATTCTTACGAGTACTTGTTTTTAACCAGAAACTTAAATTAATGCTAGATTTTTTTAGTTATGTGGGTGTGCGTATGCATGCCTGCACACACTTCATTTAACTTCTTTACAGTAAGTACACTGTGGCCCCAAATTGCCAGTGCAACAAAAGTGTTGTATAGTGTCAAATTCTTTGCCCTGATTTGGCTGAGAACAAACAATATTAATTTCTTATTTGAATTTTATTAATATTTGAATTTGTATAGTATCTTCCCTCTGAGGATATCTGTGTGCTGCTACACAGTGTGGCTTCCAAGCAGATTTCTTTCTGGCTTCAGTGGTGGTCATCATCTCAGCCATTGAATAGAAGGCTATGTCTAGTCCAAAGAAGCTTGCAGAAATTAGATATGAAAAACTCAGACCCTTTCATTCTAGAAAAGCATCTCTCTCTCTCTCTCTGTGTCCGTCCGTCCGTCCTTTCAGGCAGCTGCAATTGCAGCACTTTCTCTGCATTAAGGATGGTCGATTGGCAGCCTCCTGCAAATGATCATCGCTTAAGACCCCAAGTATGGCATGTCCAAGACATGCCTGAACTCCAGTAGTCAGGTAGCATTAGTACTGCCCAATCATTAGGCTGAACAAATGGGAGTGATTCTAATAGATGAGGGGATAAGCCACAATGGTCAGATCCAGAGATGAACTTTCTTAAAGTTCCAGGTTGGGTGGGTCCACAGTTTTGGTTAACAAAGCAGCATTTATTTACCTGTACATAAATGCATTTTTTTTTGAGGGGCTCGTCTCCATAGTGTCTGAACACCTCACAAACTTTCTCATCTCACCAGATTCTAAAGACCCATCTCCTAATATCTGAGCTCCTCGCCAGATTCTAAAACCTCCCTCATGTTTAGGATCACCTTACTCTTCTGCCCTCCTTCAAAGACCTTCCTGTGATAGTGTGTCCTCTGAGTAAGGGTATATTGGGATTCTTCCAGATGCTCTCCACACTGCTCCTTCTGTTGTTAGACAGATTGCTCAAGAGAGTAATGCAAGGCATGCTCCCGCTTCAGGAGTGCTGAAAGCATTGCCTGGGCAGTGTTCCTAGCCACTGCTGGTCTGAGATGAGAGATTCCAATTTAGATTCTTCTGTGGCTGGCCCAGACTAGAACTTTTTACCCCATCAGGGCTGGTTGAATAGGATTCAATTAATGCACTGCTTTTCTACTAATAATTTATTTAATAAATACTGTTTTCAGGTATTCAACCAAAACTACCTACATACCTACCTACCAAATAAATGAATCAATGACTAAAACATGGATTTATCAAGTAATTTGACTAATTGGTTTTGTTCTTTTTGTAATCAATTCCTCTGAACATTCAGTTCAAAACTGCTGCTATGAAAAGGAAGGAATATATTTTTCATCTCCTTCAGTATATGGTGAAACACTCGTAATGAGCTCACACATGGTGAAACTGTTTGCAGTAGAAAAGAGACAGAACCAAGAGCTGGCCACGTCCATACCTTTGGGGTATTCAAGTTACAACTCCAAATCTGGACCAAATTTTCCAAATAGGATTTCTATTTTATAAAGGCTCCAACCAAAATGTAATATTCAAACCACCTCAGACTTTGGTATCTTTGAAATACAGATACAAATTATCCAGCTGGAACCCATCTCTAGTTTATAGTGAAGTGGGATGAAAGTCCCAAACTCTTTCAGTGCATTGGAGATCTGGATTGTAGTTTTGGTTTTCATGAAGTTCAGTAGGACTGTGCTCATGAAAAAGCGTTAGTGGATGAGGCCCACTAAATGGTAAGATCTTCTGGTTCAGGGATTGTCTTAATTTGTGTGTGTTGTACAGTGCTGAACATTTGTCAGCACTAAACAAATTATCAATAATAAAAATAATATACTTGATAATAGTGAAGCATTCTGGCCCTCAGTCAGCAAAGCATGTCATATGCTTAACTTTAAACATGTGCTTAAATTCCATTGACTTTATTGAGGATGTATATATTTAAGTATGTATGTTTTTAAGTGATTTAGCTGAATATGGATGGACTTAAGCCTGCGCTTCATGTTAAATGTATGCTTAAATGCTTTCCTGAACTGAGGCCTTTACAACTATATGTGAGTTCCCACTGTATTAGAACTACTCCAGGGCTGAACTGCTGAAGAACTGAAGAAAAGAATTGTAATATTTTCGGTTGGGAAACATGGTTTTAGCTCCCATTGCAAGTTTTGGAACATTTCCGAATTAAAGACAGGAACAAGTTGGTTACTTAACATTTGAAATTTATAACATATTTCCAAGAGGGAAGGGTTTGTGTTTTTCAATTTAGTATAAAATATGTAACTAGGGTTCATCTTACAAATCATTAATGCATGTGAAAGAGACTTATATCCGGTTTCAATGAAAAATAGATGTACAGTATAGCACATATATGTACAGAATAGCAGTTTAATAACCAAGGCAAGCTCTTCACACATCACTGCCACTTCAGAAGTTCAAGGCCGAGTAATCATTGCTGTGAGCGGAACATTTTTTCTGTTTTTGTGTCTCTCATCAGCTGTCACAATGGCTCACACAAGTCCTAAAATATAGAAGAAGGCAGCACAGGCACTTTCTCTGAAACTCGAAAGATTAGAATAAGTGAGTGAGAGGACAACATTTTTTAAATGGTAGAAATAAATGTAATTCATTTATTCCATTTACAACAACAATTGCAAAAATACATTTAGCTAAGGCTGTAAAGAAATTCAGAGTCAATTCAGTAAGTCAGGCCCAGTTTTCAAAGTAGCCATCTAGAATGTGCGTCTGTGGGACTCTTCAGATGAGCAAAGGTTCACTCGTTTAGACCATTAATTTGTTGTGTTATATCTAGTCTGCACTGTTAAAACTATGCTTAAATCTATTTCTGCTACTGTGGTTTAACTGCCACTGTGGAAGGGTCATTGCATACAGAGGGTTTCTGACTGTGGAAATCCTGGTTACAAAGAAAAATTGACTAGGTTAGCACCATTTCGTCAGGTTCTTTTTGAAGATAGCTTAAGAGCTTGATTAAGAAAGAAACTGACCCATCCTAATCAGATTCTGATGATTGCAAGAGCACACATCAGGATATTGAACTGAAGATAGAATTTGGTTGTAAGGCTTTCCGTATAAGATGGGCTGCAGAGAGAAGCTAACTAGAATGTTGGTCATTTTTCTTCCGCAGTCTGAGTAAAGTCAGACAACACATGTCACGGGAATGAATAAAACCTCCATGTACAGTGAAACCCTACAGAGGAGAAGTATGCAGTTGTTGAGCTGAGCGATTAATGAAGGCTTTCTGTAAGTCAATATAGTAATGGTTTACTTAATATATAGATTTTAGTTATTTATTTTTATCAGTTAAGCCACAGAAGTAAATAGAGTAATCCTAAATCAAAATGTATACATCATTTTCAGGAACAGATATTTTAATGGATATTTATTTTCAAAACTTCGTCTGGGTCAGAGTTGATGGAAGTGGAATATGGTCCTGTTTATTTTCAGTTTAAACAGTAGAAGAAAATAAGTGATTATTTCAGTATTTTTCAAAAGTTTCTGGTACACAATAATCTTCTCTGGCAATCAGATGACTGCAGATGCCTTGTCTATTCTAATTAATAATATAACAATAACAAAGCTTCCCACTTAACTTCTGCTTTGCCAGTTTGAAGGAAAGGAACAATGACAAAGACTTGCAAAAAGAGAATCACAAAAAATGGAAAAGGAAAGAAATGTGGAGAGATGGAAGGAGATAGAAATAATGATGGAAGTTGTGGGGGAAGAGGAGACACAAAGAAAGATGTATTCTCTTTGTTGGCTGCCAATGGACTTATCAGTGAAGCATCACTACAGCCAGTGCACAGAATTCTAAAGAAATCTCTGAAGTGATCAGGGGAGAAATGTACCAAGTCCAAATGTGTCCTATGGCATCATTACAGCTAGATCTGGCCTTGTTAAGACTTCATTTATTACTAAAGAAGGATATAGCTTTTATAGAGAGGGAACTTATACAATTTAAAAACTAATAAGTTAACTAGGTGTTTGTTAAATATTTGGTCATACTTGAAATCAAATTAAAAACCAATGAAGGTGTCTTTTTAATTTAACTGTAGAAATAAGCAAACCTTCCCTGAACAAATCTTTTTATATATTTTTGCGTAATTGATATGTGTATGAAACAGAACGAGTCTCCCGATACCTGGGTTGTGTTTGTATTGTAGAGGCACTGCTGCAATCTAACTCAAGTAGACCACAAGAAGTCCTCAAAATAGGATTTACATGCGGTATAGACCTTGTGCAGACTGGCCCTCTGCACAGGGATGGATTTTGTCAGTTGTAATACAGGCAGGAGCAAAAGCGTCCAGAATTTTGTGTGGCTTTAACAGGGGTGAGTGCTTTATTAAAGGTACTCTGGAAGAGATACAGGAGGGTAAGAACCACTTTCAGGTGGAAGGAGTCTGCTTTTTCATACCTTACAGCATAGTTTCTCAACCTGGGGTACATGTACCCCTGGGGGTTTGCGAGACACAGGCCGGGGGTACCACAGGAAAAGCGGAATGAAGGGGAGGCGAGTGGCAGCTGCTGACTTCTGGGGAAGCCGGGCATCAGCAGCTCGCTTCCAACCCAGTCCCACTTCCCAGATGGGAGGCAGTTGGTAGCCCCCTGCTTCCTGCCTGGTCACAGCTCTCAGCTGGGAGGCGGGCGGCAGCCGCTACAGTCCCGGGAAGCCAGTTACCCTCATTTCATGTTTCTCTCTTGTGGAGACAAAATTGCATAGTGGTGTCCACAGCGCCATGTGCACCGCCCCCCCGTCCCCACGCGGATAAAGAAGCAGCCTAGGGAGGGTTGACTCAGTGGCACGAACCGCACGACCCACACGAACCTGCCCAGGAAAATTGTAAGCACCTGGTTGGCTAAAAGCCAAGGCATGACCTTAAAATAGCTACCAATGGGGCTTAGCCTCTGTTACCCACGGGAAACTATAAAAGTTTAAAGTCAGGTAGCAGAGAGGAATTGGATTCACCCAGCACCCCGCGTATCTCCTGGTCGTGTCGGTTCAGCATCTTCCCCAGCCCGCTTCCCTGCAAACTGATCACTCGGAGCTGCGAACTGATCACTCGGAGCGGCTCTCTCCCGTCTGCAGGATTTAAAGCAAATGGCAACTGAATTTGGCCAACATGGTATATTTTTACATGGTGTTTGTGAGTATTGATTAACTGTTTGTGAATATTGATTAACTGTTCTCTGTTGTGTTTGTGCTGTAACTCCTTCGGGGAACTCCAAAACCTAGTGTCACACGCTGGCAGCCATGCGTTGATCCGGAGAGATCACGAACTCAGAAGTCTTGGGTGGCGCACTTTGTCCTTTCATGCACGGAGTTCCCCTACCTTTTGCTATCATCGTTTATTATAGAATAAAAAGTTTATTGATTAAGTGAAACTCGAGAATCCTCACTGCCTCGCCGACCCCCCCCCCCCCCCCCCCCGTATCCCAAACCGAACCTATCGTAGAGTTTTTCTCTCCGTTCCAACATCTCTCACCCCTTCCTCCTCTCAAATCTATGGCAAAAAATTTGGCACAGCGCTTTATATTCCCCAGCATTGGCATGTCGCTCAAAGCCTTCTAGCTTTCACCAACGTCAGCTCTAGCCCAGGTACATACTTGAGTTGCACACCCCTGGTGTAAAGGTGGTAACACTACCCACACTAAATCAGTCATATCACGGCCTTATATACTCAGCCCTTCTTCCAACATATGGCTCGTATTAGTCTGTAAATATAAAATCCTGTGGAATATTGAGTGTTGGGGTACTTATTAACATTTTCAGAAGTTAGGGTGTACTTGCTACTTAAAAGGTTGAGAAACACTGCCTTACAGCATAGATCTTTACCCTTAATTAACATATGTCTTGACACATCAAATAAAATAGAATATGAAGCTAAAGGTCAAACCACTTACATTTTTTTTCTTTATTTTTATATTTTTATGTCCTGCTTATGGCAGTGCCTGATACAGCAAAGTTTATGCTTAACTTTCAACATGCACTTGACTCTCATGAAAGTCAGCGAGACTTAAGCATCTGCTTAAAATGAAGCAGGTGTTTAAGTTCTGTGCTGAATAGTAATGAGCTTGAGCATGTGCTAAGCTCTTAAGCAAATTGTTTCATTGGGTCCTAAATATCCACTGTTCTTCAGTGCTGTATACCCTCACGGTTTTAATGGTGGCATTTTAAGCTTTATGTAACCTTGTAGGCTTTTAGTTCAGATGTGCTTACTTGCAAGTGCAATGTGTCAGAAGAAAGTCCACTAGTCCAAGCACACACAATGAAATCATGAAGATGCACTTTTGCTGGCCTTCTGATTTTGAGATAGGGAGATAATGCTGAGTTGTTCACCTGGACTTCAGCATCTGGCAAAGTACAGTTCCAAAGAATTAGCTCACTGATTTGTGCTCAGCTATTTCTTTCTCAGGCTTCACTTGAAACGAGAGGTAAGCTGTCTGCCTGGTGCTCTTTTTTTTTAGTTTTCTTAATAATTTATAATCCAGAGTTTCTTCTTCGATTTCAATAGGGCCAGTAACATTTACTAATCTAGGAGTCCAATAACCCAGGGAGGAGGGGAAAATGTGACAGGGAAAAGCTATTTAACATTTTGAATTCTCACTTCAAGAAACTCTTGCAGTTTTATTTAGGGAAACCCTGGTTGAAGGGGAGCACTTTTTGCTTTGTTTATTCAAACCCAAAATCCAGAGGCTGGGGTTTTTTTTTCACCTGGCCTGCAGCCACAGATGGAACTTTACACAAACTTTAGTCCAAATGTTTTTAAGTGAGCTCTGGTGCTTGAAAAGATTCTCAGCAGTCAATACACCATACTAACTAGTACTGCTTCATGCATAGACAGCAATTGGAGCTAATGCTTTTGCATGTGCTAGCTGTTCCCTACTACCAGAACAGTTCTCCAGTACCAGAACAGATCAGGCTCAAGGAATACTGAACATAAGATCTGATAAATGTAAAATGTGCTTTTTATATTTAAACTTTGTCAGTATATTATCTTCTATCCGGTTTATCATATGCAAAATTGTGTTATGTTGCATTGACTGATATGGTGTAAAGTAATGAGATGTATACTAATTGGTGGGACACAGGACAACACATCATCAAAATGATCTATCAGAAATGCAATGTGACACATTAAGAAAGCAGGGAGTGAGAGGGGAAAAGCCTGTTTTGGCACAGACTGGCTTCGTTGAAAGCAGGTGTTTCTGTTTTGCCTTCAAGAGTTTTTCTGCAAGTAATAAATCATTTAATTTTAAATGTCAGTCTGTGTTATGCTTTTATTGTGTATCTCAGCAGGGGGATTGACTCAGAAGAAAGATGGATTTGAAAAGTTCAATGGGATTTATTCTGCTGTTACTTTTAAAATGTGCTGCGTGGACCACTGCTGAAGATGCTGTGGTACTTGCTAATGCCCACCTTCTCCCTCAAGGAGGCTACCAGAGACTGAGTAACATCAATGAGAAAGGTATGTGGAAGAGAGGGAGTGTTGGGGTCCATGCACTATTGTATTGTATAGCCTTTACTATACTTTTTTGTATGGCATTCACTACCATAGTCTTTGAGTACTTCACAAACATTGATAGACATCTGAAGGTCCAAGATAAAGACTGTACTTAATAATAAATATTCATAATACTAGTTTGCATTTCTACACTGCCTTTTATTCAAAGATCTCAAAATATATTAAAAGTCTAAAAACACTTTATTTACAAAGGGTTTTAGTCCCTTTCTCTTCCCCAGAATGTGTTTTCTTCCAAGCACCTTCTTGGTGTTCAGTTCTTGAGTGTCCCTCTGCTCTGTTGATGATCTCAACTCTGACAGGCTTCAGTATATTAGTTGGTCTTTCCCTGAGGAAAGGAAAGACCATAGATGTATGGTCAGTGCAAGGATTGTCAGGGACTTCTATGAGAAAAGCAACATGGGGCCCAGCTGCTGTGAATTAGGTCATCTTCCCAGAGCACTATACAAGGGAGGGTGGGGGATTCTGATAATCTGGGGCTAGAGTATACTGGGAAAAGACATCTGTGTGAAGTACTTGCATGCTGGGTGCAGAAAATCGTCATTTTGTTTTGTTGTAGACAGTTGGGGAAAGGGGAGGTCTTTTCTGAACTCTCACTTTGGATGTTTAACTGTGGGCAGATTTTTTTTGTTTGTTTTTTTCTGGAAGACTTTGGAAAACATGGCTCACCTGAACTACCTCAGCTTCTCAGGAATAGAGTTCTCTTTTTCATAATTAGTCTGATTAGCTCAATACAGCACACCCTAATTTAATCAGTGTGTCCAGTCTCTACAGTATGCACAGACTAAGCTCTGAAAACCTTAGTTCTGTGGTAGTCGTGAAAAATGCCTACAGATCACCAGTCATGAACATATTGTTAATTTGTCAAGCATTTAATTGACTATAATATAAATATTATAATGTAATTGTGTTCCTTTCAACACTAGTCATAGAATGATAGTATATCTGTGAATTACTGTGCTATTTTAGTTCATGTCTAAGTCTCTGGTTAATGGAATAGATACTAAATAATATCCTTCCCTACAAAAGAGGAATTGCTGGTATGTATATGCTTGCTTTTTAGCTCAAAAAAGAACTGTTTGAAATCAGCATAAGTGTAACCAAAGGTTTCTTTGTTGCCTTCATAAGCCCTTATCAGTGATTTACATAAAATGTATTCACAAAGGGTGAAATTCACCCCATGCAAAGGGCCAACCCAAGGTCTATGTGCCACTTTTATCCCACCTAAGCCCTCAGCAGCATAAGTCCAGCTTTAGCCCATAGATTTTGATTTACACAATGAAGTGAAAAGAAATATTTTTTCATCTGTTTTCCTGTTATTGGTGTTAAATATTTTGTTAAGTCCACTCTGATCTGTATATATAAAATACTGGGAACAAAGGGCCACAACCTGATGTAGTTCCATGCATACAACACCAACTGAAATCCATAAACAAAAATCAGTGACAAGATTTAGGCTATGTCTACACTGACGGCAGCAAAGTCACCGTCATCACATCAACTTATCTGGATCGACTGAGCAGTCAGTGAAGACCCGCTCAGTCGATCCAGAGGTCAACGCTGTTAATCCATCCCAGCAAGTGGTGTAGCGTTGCATTGACGGGATCACGGTTCCCATTGGCACAGTGCAGTGAAGATGGCGTGCAGAAGAGAAGCACAGCAGTCAACGGGAGTTATGCAAGTTTTCTGCGTAGTTTGCGTAACTCCCGTCGACTGCCACCAAATCACCGGGGTAAGTGTAGACCGAGCCTTAGTCATTTATAAGTGGGGAAAAAACTGTTTCTAAAGGGAATTTCTAGATTTACCACTTTGTTCTATGCTTTTGTGTTTGTGAAAGTTGTGCAAATCTTCCCTTCATAAATCAATATGCAACATAATCATTAGACTTGAATGTAAATGCTCTTTTACCAATTTTACCTGTATTCCTATCAGTAAATAGGGTTGCATTCCTGCTTTGGAGTTTGGGTACTGATTATATTATCCAGGGGAGATTTTCAGAGACAGAGAGGGTAGTTAAGTACCATACTGTCATTGAAAGGCAATGGGAGTTGGGCAACTAATTCCTTTCTTTGCCTTTGAAAATCTCCCACACCATCTTAAAACCACATTCAGCCCTGACCGCCACTGATTTCCCTGGGTGTCCCATGTATGGACTGAAGTCACTGTGTGGCCATACTATATACTTGTCAAATACCAATAGGATAATCATTCATTCTGAAGTTCAGAGTCCAGTATTTTGAGAGGTTTACAAGTTGAGCAGAGTAAAATGTTAAATATACTTTTCTTTTCCCTCACATAGAATATCCAAGAGATTGTTATGAGATTTTTCAGTACTCTGAAGGAAGCTCCAAGGATGGTCTTTATGTCATTCAGCCAATGAAAGATCCCATTGTTACCTACTGTAATATGCAAGATGGTGGATGGACGGTAATTCAGCATATTACTGCCAATAGCACTGTGGACTTTGATAGAACATGGCAGGACTACAAGTATGGATTTGGCGCTGTTCATGACAACTACTGGTTAGGGAATGAATATGTGCACCAGTTAACTAGCACCTCAAGGCCATATACGCTTAAGGTCAAACTCGTAGACCTAAATGCTGAAATCAAATGGGGAGAGTATGAACCATTCAAAATTGAAGATGAAGAGTCTCAGTACAGAATTAGACTTGGCCTATACAAAGGCAATGCTGCTGATGCCCTGACCCAGGATACAGAAGCTTACCTCCATGACAATCAGAAGTTCACTACAAAAGACAGAGACAATGATAATTATTTTCAGAACTGTGCCAAACTAGAGTACAATGGCATTCCGGGTGGAGGGTGGTGGTATGATTCATGTGCCGGAGCAAATCTAAACCGTAGGAATGTTATATACTGGCAAAAAGACTGCAACAAGGAACATATGTGCAAGTTTGCCTGGATGATGGTCAAGCCCACTGACTATGGCCAGTGTCCCACCAAGGCTTGTCCCTGCCAAAAAGATGAATTGTAGATAATATTACTCTATTATGAAGTGAGACAGTAAAAGCAGCTTATACAAATCTTTTTTCAAACATTTTCTTTATCTCCTGTGTGGATTCTGTAGGTTTGCTTTTTGTCTAGTCTATAGCAAAATTACTTTCTCTGATTATTTCTTCTAGAAGCGCTGAAACTAATTTCAAAGTAAAGATGAGATCACGCTAGAAAATTCAGGGACAGACTTTGAGCATTCCAAAGATTTTTCCAGGATTTTGGTTCCACTTATGTCAGAGTTAAAGTCAGGTGAAAGATTTCAGCTCTGGATCCGGATTCAGAGACTGAATCTCTCCCAAAGTCCAGGGACATTTCAATCTATGGGTTTAGGTACATTCTTCTCTGTAAATCGGACATCAGCTGATTAGATGTAATAATTTTGGGCTCTTCTGTACCAAATAATAAATGCACTAATTGGTATGAGCAACTATTTCACTGATCACTGTTCGGAACATAGAGAGGGAAGAATAAATGATAAATCTCTATGATCTCCTGCCTGAAGACAGAATCAGGTTCGTTTAGTGTTTTGTTCATTTTTTTTTTTAATGACCTAGAGAGAGGAGTAACTAGCAGATTCATTAAATTCACAGATAACCTATGTGAATCCCAGATTCATTGTCATTTGAATCTGCTATGGATTTTCCTAAATCTTCGTGATTTAGAATTCAGCCCCACCACTGCACAAACTTTGTGCTCAGAGAACTTGCAGGATTGGGACTATAGTCAAGTACTATACCACATATAGTACATCCAATATTGGGACTAGAACTCCCAGCCAGAAACACAGGCCTCTACCAAGTGATTTAAAGAAACAACTCTATTGCCTCGGCCATGAGAGAGGACTGATACGGAAATGTTCAGATCTAACATATATCCATCCAATAGAGGGCAGCAACATACATATATGTGAGTCTAAATATTTTGTTCTTATGAGAGTATTCATGTTGGGATTTGACATATAGGTGATTGCTCATTTTCATGTGTCTTACACAGTGGGTGACTGTGCAGCTGCATGCATATGCAGTAGCTATGTTTACAAGATGCATATCATGATCACTGCATACCAGAGGCCAGCATCAAGCCATTCCATTTCATTTGTAGTAAAAGATATTTCAGTACTTAAAATTGTGTCTTCTGAACCCTTACCTCACATGGTTTTCTCTCCCCAGTTAGTTACCTCCCATATTTCCTTTTTTATGAGCACCCATAAGACTAAATATCCAACAAAGGGTATTCTTCATTTTTATTAGACCAGCCAGAGTTAATGATTGGTCAGCCTTTCCATTAGAAAGTGATATACTTTGTGTTTACAACACCTATACAATTCTCTCCAGCATCAAACTTGGTGCTAAAGTTTTAAAAAACTGAAAACAAAATGATAATTTTTGAGTTGTTGCAATGCATGGTAAAAAAAAAAAAATCTTTACACAACTACATATATTTCTCTGTTTATTTCCATATTGTAGTCTGGCTTCACTTTTAAAATGAAATTTTGCAGGATATTATTCCATTCTAAAGACAACGTTAAGGGTGTTACTTCTCCCCTAATTCATTATATATTTCTAGCATTTTTAATTCACTTAAATGTGAAGCCATATTTCACATTTGCTAGCTTTGGATGTTGTCACTCAACTTTGACTTTATTTAAACACACGTGTTTTTTTTATTATAAATATGAAATGTTACTGAATGAATATGAAATACGTTATGGCTACCAAAATTTGTTCTTTAACAGTTGTTAAATCATTTTTAAACTAACCACTTTTTAAAAGGATTTATTTTACAAAGTTCCTGTTTTCTTTTCCATATGAATGGGTTTGCCTTCACTCAGTCCTACACAGCATCACCAGAATGTCTATCTGGCATCTACAGTTTCCTTTTTGTTAGTTTTTATTGTTGTTTTACGCAAGACATCAGTATAATAATTAGCATATCTTTTGTATTACTTTAGAGTTTTCCATTAAAGAAGCTTGCTCATTAGAGTTTGGCAACCTTCTGCTTTTCAATTTAAAAATGGAATATTTTCATGGAATTTTTAAAAAATATTAGAAGTGAGATCATAATTACCATTCATATTAACTTAAAGCAAAGAAATTACACCATGTTTCAGCAGGATACAGAGGAGATAGTTAGAGAAAAGAGAAATGGACTGGGGAATGAAGTAGCTGAGCAGCACGAATTATTTTTCACCATGTACTACAACAGAGAACAGAAATTAAAAACATAGCTAAGGTCTGCAGGAGATAGGTGAATGCAAATCCATGCTTATATTGCAGCATTTTATTTTTATGTCCAAATAAAGAGCAGTAATGAGGAAGAAATATGAATTTTAATTGTATCCTCTGTGCCTGTACACATGCAGAGAGTGGGCCAGGGCAACTTAGGAAGGCCCAAAGACATCTAGAGGAGGGGTGTGGTAGCTACTAGATATGCACAGTGGCTGTTTCCAATGCAGTATAGACAGTTTCCATTATGGACAAGCATTCTTATAGATTCCACACATTCACCAACTATGAACTGGAACTCAAAGGAAGAAAAGGTTATAAGTATGGGCATTAGAGACAGTTTTGTGGACTCAGTGGCTGATTGACTTAGGACCAAGAGATGCATCTGCTATGAGGGCTGGATCTCCCTACCTGTACTGCATTGGAATAGGCTATAGATTCCCTATCTTGCTAGAAACTGAGGAAACAGTCAACTTTTGGCTCAGGGACTGGAATCCCTGCTAGCTATAAGGATCTTTGTATTGTTGTTTTGCTGAAAAGAGTCTGAAGTGTTTGGTAGGGAATTGAGAGGCTGCTGTTCTCCTCTGGCTCTGGAGAATCCAGGTCACACACACACATTTTTGAGGCCACATTATAGAGACTGAGAAATCATAGCTGTGATGAGAGCGAATGTATTTTTATGTGTGCACCAAAGTGTAAAAGTGAATATATTATCAAAACTCTGCAATTAAGCATATGTAACAGCAATGAAGTGGGGAAGTCTATATAAGGAACAACAAAGAGTTGCTGCCTAATAGTTTTCATAGACATCATAGAACTATAGGGCTGGAAGGAACATCCAGAGGTCATTAAATCCAGCCCCATATGCTGAATCTAGTATGCCTAGACCATTCCTGACAAGTGTTTGCTAACCTTTTCTTAAAAATCACCCATGATGGGGATTCCACACCCCCCTTAGAAGCCTGTTTCATAAGCCATTGTTTCTTGTCCTACTTTCAGTGGATATGAAGAATAATTGATCAGTCCTCATAACAGCATTTAATATATTTTAAAATTATCATCAGATCCCCTCTCACAAGGTGCAGTCATCATCCTCAGACTGGCACCTGCTGCTGGGGATTAGCTCAAGGCCAACACCCATATCCATGGTCTGCACATGGGCACTCTGTCCCTACTCTCGCCTATGGCTGCTCTTTCAGCTCCCAAGACTGCAGCATCCTCTTCTCGACCCAGTCCTCTAGCCAGAGAGGAGGGGTGGTGAGATCTCTGTCCAACAGTCTAGCCACTTCCCACTGGCAAGTAGGGAGGACACGGGCCCACCCTCCACTCTGGGCCACAACCCAGGAACCCTGTAAATAGCAGCCTCCTGTTGCTCCTCTGTAACCTCTGTCAATGCTGCTTTATTTCCCTAGGCCACTTCCCCATGGCCTCAGCACCTTCTTCACCTTTATCATAGGGCCTCAGCTGTCCAGTCCCAGGAGCCAGCCACTGCTTTGTCCAAGGTACTTATCTCTTAATTCCTGAGTTCCCAGCAGTAACTAACCTACTCTGCCCTGCAGCTCCCTTTTATATGGACCTGCTGGATCCAGATTGGCTGTTCCTTAGAGCCCTCTCCTATTGGCTGCTTCCCATGCAGCCTCCCTAGTGTTCTATTAATCCCTTGCGTGCTAGTGTGGGGCAGCTGCCCCATCACATCTCTCAATTTTCTTTTCACAAGACTAAACACACAGTTTTTTTTATCTTTCCTGATAGATCAGCTTTTCTAAACCTTTTAGCATTTTGGACTCCCTCTGCTTTGTCCACATCATTTTTAAAGCTTGGCACCCAAAAATGGACACAGTATTCCAGCTGAGGTCTCACCAGTGCCTTTAGAGTGGGACAATTACCTCTCATCCCTTACAGATAATACTCCTGTTAATTCACCCCAGAATGATATTAGCCTTTTTAGCAACTGATTGTTCTCTGATATTCAATTAGTGATCCACTATAATCCCAGATCCTTTTCAGTGGTACTACTGCCTAGCCAGTTATTCCCCATTTTGGAGTTGTACATTTACTCTTTCCTTCCTACATGTAATACTTCACACTTTTGTCTATTGAATTTCATCTCGTTGATTTCAGACCAATTCTCCAATTTGTCACGGTCATTTTGAATTCTAATCATGTCCTCCAAAATGCTTGCAGCCCCTCTGAGCTTGGTGTTATCCACAAATTTGGTAAGCATATTCTCCACACCATTATCCAAGTCATTAATTAAAATAATGAACAGTACCAGACCCGGGACAGACCTCTGCAGAACCCCACTAGATATGTCAGCCCAGTTTCATAGTGAACTTTGATAACTATTGGTTGAGTATGGTCTTTCAACCAATTTTGCACCCATCATATAGTAACTTCATCTAGTCCACATTCCCTCATTTACTTATGATAATGTTATATTATATGAAATGCCTCCTCCATCTCTTCCTCCTGATTTGGTGGTCTATAGTTAGACCCCTACCATAACATCACCCCGGTTATTTTGCCCTTTTATCTTCGCCCACATAGTTTAATTTGGTCTGCCTTTCACCTCCTTCTGGACTGCAAAACAAGTGTAAATATTCTTGATGTATATGCAACACCTGCTTTTTTCTCTGCCTGCCCTTTACCAATATTTCAATCATGAGATATAGCTCACAAAGTTTCAGTGATACCAAACTGTGTGACCTCAAAGATGCTACCTTGTATGAACCCATTCATCTTCCATTCAAAGTTCCTGGGTAGTGTGGTATTTACAATACTTGTTTGAGGTTGAAGCCTATGCCAGGGATAGCTTCTGGCCCTAATTCTTCACTATGTTCACTCTAGTGGTGGTCACAGATTGAATTCAGCTTTTTTTAGGGGCCTTGCTAGGGAGTTAGTGGATTTTTTGGTTTGATTGGTAGTATTTTTTGTGGAGTGAGCTATTGATGGAGTGCGTTTTTTTGTTTAAGTAATGATTTTTATAAATAATTTTCTTTAATGATTGTTTATTATTATACATATTAATTATTTATACTGGATTTTTATTTTTAATTATATTTTATTTTTATTATTATAATTGGGGTTGTTAAAACAACATTTGGTGATAGGAGGGGCGGTGTAAAAATATGCTTTTTGGCAATGTAACAGTGTACCCCGAGACATTCAAGAATTAATTGTTGTTTTCATTATTATTATTTATGTGCAGCTGCAAGCATACATGTTGTGTATTTTGTCTTGTTATGTGCCATGGTGTGCAGAAACTGAGATATCTGCAAGGTTACTCAGTAGTCCTATTCATTTCTGCCAACCAGAAGATGTCATGCTACAGAGGTCAGAATAGCCAAGCAAGCAACTAAAGCTATGCTAGGCCTGTAGGACAGTGGTCAGACAACCCAAATTGCACTGGGCCTCCAACAGGGAGAATCCAGAGTTTCTGAGTTTGACAACTTCCTGTTGGTCTCTTTATAGCTGGAAGTGTGCAATACTAAGTCATCTAAGCACTAATAGGAGAAACTATACTTCAATTAAAATCTGTGAGTGACTGTAATGTGAGATCTCACACCATGGCATCACATGGAGGAATATGAGCCACCAGAACCCTACCAGAGCAGCAGTATGTATATGTAAGTAGCTCTTACGTAGACTCATAGACTTTAAGGCCAGAAGGGACCATCATGATCCTCTAGTCTGACCTCCTGCACGTTGCACGCTACAGAACCTCGCCCACCCACTCCTGTAATAAACCCCCAACCTCTGGCTGAGTTACTGAAGTCCTCAAATCATGATTTAAAGCCTTCAAGTTACAGAGAATCTGCCATTTACACTAGTTCAAACTGACAAGGGAACCATGTCCCATGCTGCAAAGGAAGGCAAATACCCCCTCACGGTCTCTGCCAGTATGACATGGGGGAAAATCCTTCCTGACCCCAATTACTTATATACTAGTAAGTATATAGTTAGTAAACTCAGCTATTTGTACCCTACTGTGTCCATGTGGTTCCTTCATGTTACATTTATTGTGTAAAGAGTAAAAGACACAACACTTGGCTATGAGGGTGGGATTCTAATCCAGGAATTCAATGAAGCAGAGAGTGATTGCAGAAGCTTAGTAAAACTACAAAGGAAACTGGAGCCCACAGTCTCTGAGATTCAGACTTAACTGCACATTTAGATAAATACTTTTTAAAGTTTAAAAATGTCTGGCTGTTTAGGGAAAATAGACTTGTTTGATAGCTGAGTAGAAGACTAGCCTACTAGTATTAAAATGAACAGTATATAATTGCTAATGGTATAGCTGATGAGAAAAGATGGCAGTTTTATTGAGTGTAATGAGTACTACAATTTATAATCTGCTATGTAGCCTAACACCACCTCTTAAATCCACAGACAAAATATTTGCTGAGATTGTGGAAATTCTACAAAATCATCTCTCCCCAAAGCCACTGGGGATTCAAGAGTGTTTCTGCTTTTATAAATTGAATCAAAAAGAAAATGTAACAATTTCTGAATATGTGGTGGAGTCTGGAAAATAACAGAGCATTGCCAGTTTGGAGGGAGTTTAAATGATGAATTAAGGGACATGTAGAATGGGGTATGCAGAATGAAGCAACCCAAAAACAGCAATTGACTGAGACTGATTTGATTAGAAAATGTGGACTAGAAATTGAAGTATCAACATAACACAAACTGGCACAAATTGAACCATTGCCAGAGACAAATGTCATGGTAAAACACAAAATTGAAAGTGATCCAGTATTGGCTAAAATGAATGGCATATGATGAATGGATGGATTTATGCACACAAACAACTATTTCCAACTTTCTTTGCTTGAAAAGAACAGTTAAGTATGTATCAAGGTTGTATAATGTGTGGTAGTACCAGAGTGATTATTCCTACGAAGTCCAGGCCATGTGTAATCCAATAATTTGATGAAGGCCATTTGGGAATTGTAAAAATGAAAGTCCTTACCAGAAATTTTGTGTGGTGTCCAGGGATGATACACATGTGAAGAAAATGGCAAAACAATGTCAAGTTTGTCAGCAAATGTAACTCATGCTTAAACATGCTCCTTTGAATCTTTGGGAGTGGCCAACTACACCATGGTAATGAATCCACATAGATTATACTGGACCATTTATGGGACATATGCTTTTTATTGCTCATTCTAAATGGCCTGAAATATTCTGCATAAATCAACTAATTCACTGTAGACAGTAGAATTCTTAAGATTATTGTTTTCATGGACAGTATTTCCTGAACAGATTATCAGTATCAACAGAAATCAAATTCACTTTAGAAGAATTTCAGCTGTTTGTCAAATAAATTGTATCAGACAGGTTACATCAACTTCATGCTCTCCAGCTACAAATGGATTTTGTACACATACAAGCAAGCAATTCTTGAAAATTCAGATCCAGATTTGGATTTTGTGAATCCCAAAGTTTTGGAGAGTACTTTGGATTTGGGATTTTGGTTTGGCCCATAATATAGATTTTGCAAAATTCAAATCAGAATCTGGGTTCAAACTTCAAACTCTGCTGAAGTTTGGGGGTTTGGGTTTTTGGTTCAGTTCTACTTTCCAGCAATAAAAGCACCCAATTTTGTAATGATTTTTCTCTAGAACAACAACAACATTTTCCAGCATTACATAGGATTCTAATTGTTGTAATGAGTTCTCATTTGTCAAATTTAAAGCACTTACCATGTTTCATTGATGTTCCTACTTTTTGCTTGTAGCAGGTGAAAAGCTTCTTCAAATATGACTATCATTGGGAACATTTGTACTTAAACATTTAAATAAGTTTGACCTGTACAATTAATTTTAAAATGTTATATACCAAAAGCGGCTAGGAAAGAATGTTACAATTGTCTGGAAAGTGCGCAGAATGAGTAATACAATACAGAGATTAGATGTAATTAAAAGCTAGAGATATGTGGCCTTTTCATGATGCTGAGTTCTAGAACAGGACCAGAATCTGACTTTTCCCCAAGTTTAGGATTGAGATGGAAGTGTTTGGAGCATGATTCTTGTTTTAAAGTACATATTCACATCTGGATTCAGAACCATATGCACCTTAAATTCACAGCATTCTGACCCAGGTTTCAGTTTGGACCTACCTCTAACTAAAAGAAATGAGGAACAAAAATGACCCTGTGGAAAAATCTTAAAAAGTTTAATAGAGATTGATCTTCCTTCCACAAAATGTTTAAACCAATCAGTGGAATACCATAGCATGGGTATGATTATCTATTGAATCCTATAGGTTGATTAAAAAATTCTAATGAAAAGTTAATTCTCTATCAAATTCTATAGGTTAGTTAGAATAATTTCTGTAGAACTCTTTTAGTTTCATCCTTCTTAAATTCAACAGCATTTTTCCACAAAAGAAGGATATTTGATTCTAGCCTAGGCCTTGTTGTGTCCTGAGTTTCCACAAAAAGATGAATATATGGCCATTTTAATTAGATATTCTATGCTAGAGTTCTGAACATCTTTCAAATTTGCATCTGCAAACAGAATGAAATTTACAGAAGAGTCAGGAATACCTTATTTTACACTTTTTAAGGGAAAGGGTTTGGGAGTGTATGGAAAGAAAGAGAGGAAATGATGACAATTTATTCTGAGTAAGAATTAGATCTTCAAAAATATTC
This sequence comes from Emydura macquarii macquarii, assembly GCF_026122565.2. Taxonomy (NCBI): domain Eukaryota; kingdom Metazoa; phylum Chordata; order Testudines; family Chelidae; genus Emydura; species Emydura macquarii. The sequence goes on from NW_027132013.1 coordinate 26,831,997, forward strand.
ATGTGTGATGAGACTGGAGAATTCTTACCTAGAGAAACAGAAGTTTTACCAAAGAAGATCTCTTCCCTAGATCCCCAGTCCATAACCAGTTATCAAAATTCATGGTTGTGGAAAAGGATCATTAAAAGAACTGGAATCCAGATGGTAAACTTTTTAGTCATTTAGTTTAAAAGGGAGCTTTACAGAACTTGAAAACGAGGTATAATTAACTACTTAAATTATGTTTTGTTGAGGATCATGTTTTTTCTTAGAGTAACCAACCATACTACATAACAGGAAAGCATAAACACTCTATATTTCTTTTATATAATTTCAGGTATTTACAACGTACCTTAGGGTTTGGCAATGTAATGTCTCAGATGCTAGCAGCATAGGTTGAGCACATATTTCACAATTACATTGAACTTACATTGTTGCAACCATCACTTTATAATCTGTTTTATACACCTACTCAGCACAGAATCCATAAACATTTACAAAACACTCTTGCTTAACAGAAGCTAAAAAGTGACAACAAAACTATTCCATTTAACTTCAAAAGTAGAAGTCAATGCTTTAGCAACAACATTGCAGCTAGCAGGAACTGGTACAGCTTTATACATTTTGCCTTTACTATAGCTTTTGTCACAGATGTGCACATTAATATTGTGTTAAATCAAACACACTGCTTATGTGATTGAGCCAATGCAAAATAAGATGAACCCACTATAGTAACCAGTTAGGACACACTCACTATTCACAGAAAAATCTCTGGATGATGACAGAGGAAAATCAACAAAAGGGTCTTTTTAAAAAGCCCCATACTTCCCTTTAATAATCATATGCTAAAGTACCAGAAATAATTGGGACAATACAATGTATTTCAAAATCAATCATGTTGAATTCAAAATACATTTTTCACATTACTATACTGCTAGCCTTTCATTGACATATATTTTCCCTCTGAAAATTAAGAATATTAAAAAAATAGTACTTACTTACACCGTGGTCATTGACATGAATTAACTATATATCTGTGGAAAAACATTTCTTTCATGACAACTACCATTAACTAAATTATATGCTAACTCTATTGAAAACAAACTTCACTGAAAACAATGACAAATTCAGGATATCTGGCACGAAATCTGCTGCATTATCTCTGCACTGTGCAAGTATTTTCATGTCACACTGTATTATAATATTAAGTATTTTGTGATGAATGATATGGAGATGGGCCCAAACCACAACTCTGGATTCAAATACTCCTGAAATTTGATGAAGGGTAAATAGATTCGGATCTGAACTTTGTGACTTGGGCTCATCTGTAGTGCAGTATTTGTAATCCTTAAAGGACCTTTATTTTGTCATCTTTTTATAAACATTTGTTTATTCTCAGGCTCTTCTTATACCCTCTGATTTCTGTTGCCATTTCCTTTGTTTCCTCCTGGCTTTTCTGACACGTAATTTTATTACACTGTAGTGTGCCAGATCATTACCCCACTCCAGCAGTTTTGTGCTGCAAGTGGCCATAAAGACAATGAATCCTGGTATATGAGAAGGACTCCTGCCCTACGGAATCCTCTATGCAGCACAGAACCACTATATCCTTCCTGGCAGGAGAGACATTATTGGGGCATCCTTAGGTCCCAGCAAACCTCAGCTTCTGAAACAGCAAGGGGCCTGCCCTAACTTGCACCTGGGGTCAGGACCAGCATTTACTGGCTCAAGAATCCAGAAGCCACAAAGGACAGCCACCTTTCCCCCAACCTAGCAGTTCAACCATCCCAGAAGATCTGGCACAAAGACAACATAATTCCAAACAAATTAGTTGGGTGATATTTGTAAAGTTCTTTGAAGATCAAAAGTGCTGCATAAGTGCTAATTAATATTAAGATTAATATAAAAACAATCAGATATGAGTCACAAAAAGTCTATTTTTATCTTCCAGGAAAAAAAATTTTCTCAGTATTTTTAATAATGTCATGATATATTGATGACTGCATGACATCTGTATATATTTTTCCTGTGTTCTGTATATCATCAAACTAAAGGCATATATTTTTGGGAGGGAGTAGGGGAGTTAAAGAAGAGATTTTTATTTTTAATTATGTGCCATATATTGGATAATGAACAAAAAAATTAATTGTGCAGTGCAATCAATTCTGTTTTGCACCATCACTTTGCACTGGTATAGTGACTTTAAAAAAAAAACTCAACTCCTGGTACATGAAGAAATACAAATTCAGAAATTTCTGCTAACTATTTGTTTACAGGTGATACTAATTTGTATGACAATCTTGGTATGGGCATTGGATTTTTGATATACAAATGACATTGTATATTACACGCCACCTATAAGCCCTCCCTCCACTCAGAAAAGTTATCCTACAACAGAACATTTTCTTAGTAGTATTGTTTCTCTCAATAGGTTTGTCCATTTGGGGTCCTAAGAATCCCCCAACTCTTTATTTTGGGTACTGCTGTTTTCACCTTTAAATGGTCCTGGTTCCATTCCGTCAGGCTATGGAATAGTGTCACAAGAGAAGTAGTGCAAGGTCCATTGCTAGGGACATCTAAAACTAGAATAACAAAACACTAGAAAAATACACAGGAAAACACAATCCTGCACTGCAGGGAAATGGACTGGCTGACCAACAGGTCTATCCATCTCTCATTTCTAGGGGTCTGTGATTTACTCTACTCATTCTCTGGCTGCAAGGGAACACTACAGGCCCCTAAGAGGTTGACAATAATGCAGCTCCATTGAGTGACTGCACATCCCATAGACAATCACAGCAGCTGCTGCTTTCCTCTTGAACCTATCCACAACACTGTCAGTATGCAAAATGTGGCCTTTTGGTGCAGGGATTTTTGTCCCCAGACATGTAAAGCAACAACTTTGAAAAGAAAGAACTGCAGCCAATTTACAATGCCTGGAAAGTGTCAATACTTTTTATGTTTTGCTCTCATTGTATATTTTAATTATAGCAGTTTAGTATTACCCTGCCAGTACAATTTCTCTTCCACTTTTTTCTTTTTCCATTGACAGAAGAGTAGCATCTTAAAAGTTTTTCTGAAAGTTTTGTTACAGAGAGCATAACAAATAGGGTTAACAGTGCTATTCACATAGCACAGCCAATATCCAAGGTGCCATAGTGTTAGAGGAATGCAGTCAGAGCAAAATGTGGAGACCAAAACCATTATATTATAGGGAGTCCAAGTGATGATAAAAGCTAGAAGAATGGCACTTAAAGTCTGGGCTGCTTTGCGCTCCTTTATAAGGACCATTCTTTTCCTTTTAGTGATTTGGTTACTTATATTTGGATCCATGCTTTTGATGGAAGGGTCCTTTGATAACGCAGCAGAACAAGGAGTTATTTTTACTTTTCGGCAACCATTGTTGGTTTCCTGGGTGCCATCAGCCTTAACCACCAAGTGGAATTTATAAGCCACACATTTTGGACTTTTTTGTATTTGGCTTTTGGCTGGAGATAGAAAGTATTTCTGGGTTTCAAAATCATTTTCCATAGGGTGGTCTTTGATAAAAACTTCCTTATTCTCCTCCTCGTTAAACTCTTCTTTCTTACCTTTGGCTGGACTCTTGTAAGTTACTTGAAAAACTGAATCAGTGGTGGGTTTGTCCTCTTCTTCTGAGGATGCGTAGCTGCTGCAGGTGGTTAACTGGTCTATCTTAGACCAATCATTACAAGTGTTTGGTGTTTGAGGTGCTTTTGCAGTGGCTGATGTGCTTCGACTGGATGAAGACCATGAAGCCTGACACCTCTCCCTTTTCACTAAATTTTGTTGCTTGCAACTAAAGCAGGACTTCAAAAGAGCTTTCTGGGGTTTCATCATCTCAAGCTCTGCCACAGACTCAGAGCCTTGAAGTTCAGCAAGGTCCTTGGTACGTTTCTCAGTCTCTTTATAAATGCGGCAATATAAAATAGTCATCACTGATACTGGGAGGTAGAAAGCAGCAATTGCAGTGCCAAAGGTGATAATGGGCTCATACAAAAACTGTATCTGGCATTCTTCGGATGGGACAGTCCGTTGCCCCACAAAATACTGCCAGCATAAAATGGGTGGTGCCCACAGAATAAAGGAAATTAACCAAGCTAGACCAATCATAATGCCAGCCCTTTTGGGTGTGCGCTTAGCCCTGTAGGTTAAAGGTCTTGTGATGGAAAAGTATCGATCAAAACTGATAACTAGCAAGTTCATTACTGAGGCATTGCTAGCTACGTAGTCCAGTGCTAGCCACAGATCACATGCCAGACTTCCAAGAGACCAATGGCCTATTAGTATATAAGATGTGTAAAGATTCATAGAAAATATTCCAATGATGAGGTCTGCACAAGCAAGGCTGAGCAAGTAGTAATTGTTAACAGTTTTGAGCTGACTGTTGACTTTGAAGGATATCATTACAAGAATGTTTCCCACTATGGTAATTAGGCTTACAATTGCTGTGACAGTAGCAATTGTAATGACTTCCCAAAGGCTATGCCCTTCTAACTGTTTATGGTTAACAGATGTACTGTTTATAATGGTTGAATTGCTGTATAAATGTATTTCCATTCTTATTCTTAGTGTAATATCATCAGGATATTAAGGTCATTGCAGAATGTTTTCTAGTACTTGATAATATTTTTGAAGACACCTGTAAAGATTAAAGGACAGAGAGAGAGAGCGCAGATGATTAAACAGCCTGGACTTTCCATAGACTTATTTAGCATAAACTATTGACATTTTAAGCCATTGTATATATATACAGAATGTTAAAAGCAGTAAAAATGTTATTTTAATGTTTCAAATTGACACATATTGCTCCAAATGACTCTTTTTGCTGCAAATGAAACATTGTAATAAGATCCTATCAGATTATTTTCATGCTTTCTTTGCATTTTGATTGCTGTTTCTACCATTCTACACATAAACTAAACATACATTTTAGGGAACTTTGCTTTGGTAGCATTCTGTAGATCCTGAGACAATGCTAAGTGCAGACAAAACAACTACTGTTTCATAAAGTATTCAGTCTTGTCACCCCTTATCTCCTGAATATTTTAGGGGGGGTACAGTACATGTTCTTAGACACACAGACATTTAAAGATTCACAAAGCAATAAGACAGTGACTCATAGTGGTCCTTTTTGAATGTAGTGTACTATATATGTCATAATTGCCAACATTTCAAAAATATCTTAGGAAGATTCTGTAAAGAAGCCAGTGTTTGGAGAACCATTGGGGTGCTGAGAATAAGAGTGGGGTTTGGTGAATTGGGGATGTCTGGAGAAGGCAGAAGGGGAAGATGGAATTAGAAGAGCTTGGGGATGCAGAAAGGGAGTATTGGACTTAAAAAGCTTTAGGGATGCCAGGATTTAGATTAAAGAGTTAGAAGAGAGGTTGAGGGATTTGGCAAGAGAAAAAAGAGTGGTTCCTAGATTTTGGGAATGGTGGGAAGAGAGTTAGGCTATGTTTACACTGACAGCGGCAAAATCGCTGCCGCCAGATCGATCTTTCAGGATCGATTGAGCGGTCAGTGAGACCTGCTCAATTGATCCAGAAGTCGATTCAATAAGTTCACCCCCTCAAGTATCACTGAGCCGACGGGAACACTGTTCCCGTCGGCTCAGCGCAGTGTAAACAGCACACAGAAGCAATCGACCCGTCGACTGCCGCCGAATCGCGGGGGCAGTGTGAACAAGCCCTTAGACTGCACATAGAAAAGGGATGGCTAAGTTGCAGGGGAGTCAGGAATAGAGGGGCCTGGTTCTGGTCTTAGTAAGGGAAGACTGAAGGAGGAGTTGTTCTGTTGTAGCAACTTCTCTGCTCCAGATAAGCTATTAGTGGCTCAATACATTTCACTCCCTGCTTTCTCCTTCCCTCTACTTAAACCACTAGCAACTCAAGTCCAACATGAGATGAATAGTACAGAGTACTGTGGGCTGGAATAGTGGCTGCAGGGAAGGGCCACACAGCAGCCCTCCACCATGTCACTGGCTTGTGGGTCCCCAACCACTCTGCACTCCATCTGCAAATAGTTCAAATACTCAAACTTTTGCAGGTGGATTTAACCATAACCAATAAATGACTTGTACGATATGAGTAGGTTTAGGGCACACTGCAAAAATACACAGCAAATCATTAGACATCACCATGTGTTTTATATTCAACAGCACAATTCTCAGCTGAAATACACGTTTTTAAAGCAGAGCCCTGGTGTTGCATGCACAGGTTTCATGAATAACAGTCTGTTATAATATTTGCATTACTTTGAGCAATTTTGCACCAATACTGCCTATCTATATCCTGGGGTGGTGTTAGAATGTAGAGGTGGCAATTTAAAATTTATTTTGTACTTTTGAAATAAAACTCCTTGGGTAAAATTCATTCATGAAATAATGCTCATTATAGCTAATGGTGTTATTCCAGGGATGAATTTAGTTGTTTGTATTTAGGACACTAGTAAAAATGTTCTGGTTGTGAACTGCAAATTTGAATTATATATAAAATTCTGACCTATCAGGAAACAAATTTGACTGTACTGGAAAAAGAAAATTCTGCTGTGTATGTGTGTGTGTGTGTGTGTGTATACAGCTCAGATCCTTCCATGGTTTGGAGTAGTTCAAATAAATGGGCTTTTCAAATGACAAAATAAGCTGTCATTGGGAATGAGTTAAACCTGCTGCACAGTCAGAATCTCCTCACATGATTTTGGCTGCCCCTTATGCAGGTAAAAGTGGGATGAAAATGCCAGGAACCTTCTCACCTTGCATAGTCAACACGATGGCCATTCATAATTGTTGTGCCTGTGCTCAAGAAGAACTGGGGCTGTTCCTTCTGTTGTCCCCGAGGGCACATAATGCTGCAAAGTGGGGTGGGGTAGAGGGAGAAGGTGAGTCCATAGTCCCAACCTCCCTCTGTAAAATGTTAAGTTTGGCACAGTCAGTGTAGTCCCATTGAATGCTGGACTTCTCAAAAAGGGAGTCTATCTCCCCAAATGGCGCAGTTCCAAACTGTTTACTTGCATCAGTGGATAAATGCCATAATTTGGAGCTTTCAAAAATCTCTGCTCTTTGTTGGATCAATCAAACACTTCAGAAGACATCACATTTTATTTGTCTTATTAGATGAGATGTGACCATCTAATTTCTGGAATAATAAAACAAACAGTAGTTAAGCTTTTTGGGTACACACACAGGATAATATTATTAATTATTTATTACTGATTGAGCATCTACAGTATGCTTAGCACAGTATAAAACATAGAAGACAACCCCTCTGAGAAGTTTGTATTTTAAAACAGCAAAAACAATATGCTTGTTTTGTGAATTACATCATCTATCTAATCTATATATCTGTCTCTGGGGAAAGGATGGTAAAAGGGCGACTCTAGGTTGGAGGGGAGTCGGGAATAGAGGACCGCTGATTCTTGTTGAGGTAGGACAAGGCTGGAGAAGGAGATGTTCTGCAGCAGCCACCTCCTTTTCTCCAGGTAAACAACATCCCTCAGAGTTAGGTGGTTTGTTCATTGTGCCTGCAGGATTTTATTGGAAATTCAGATTTTTTTGGAACATACTCTGTTTAGTATCATGCACAATTTATAGCTCTCTCTCTCGTGAAGAGTTCTCATCAAACTAAGTAAATAAGAAAGAGCAAGGTCAGGTGTTAAACAAAGTTTCCCCAATAAGATTATGCTTCATGAAAGAAGTGTGTTTTAAGGAATGATTAAGAAGTTTAACAGAAGGAAGCACTAATATTAGAGTGGGAAAAAGTTACATTTGGGGCATATGGTGACTTGGGAGGAGTTAAATATTGGTGGCTTGTTTCTCAGTTTTGGTGGAAGAACCACTGGGGGCCTATCTGATCCTTGCAGTAAAAATATAGCAGCCGTAGTCCTGCTCTAACTTAGGCCCAAAGTATACAAAGACATTGTATCTATTTAACAAAATTGGTTTCAAGATTTATTTAAGAAAGGGATAGATAATAAGACAGAAAATATCATATTGCCTCCTTATAAATTCATGATACTCCCACATCTTGAATACTGCATGCAGATCTGGTTGCCCCATCAAAAAATAAAATAAAATAAAATATATTGGAATTGGAAAAGGTACAGAGAAGGGCAACTAAAATTATTAGGAGTATGGAAAATCTTCCATATGAGGAGAGATTAAAAAGACTGGGACTTTTCATCTTGGAAAAGAGACAACTAAGGAGGGATATGATAGATGTCTATAAAATTATGCCTGGTGTGGAGAAAGTAAATAAGGAAGTGCTATTTACTCCTTCTCATAACAGAAAATCTAGGGGTTACCAAATGAAATTAATAGGCAGCTGGTTTAAAATGAACAAAAGAAAGTATTTCTTCACACAACGCACAGTCAATCTGTGGAACTCCTTGCCAGAGGATGTTGTGAAGGCCAAGACTATACCAGGGTTCAAAAAAGAACTAGGTAAATTCATGAAGAATAGGTCTGTCAATGGGTATTAGCCAGGATAGGCAGGGATTGCTGTTTACCAGAGGCTGGGAATGACCGATGGGATGAATCACTTGATGATTACTTGTTCTATTCAACCCCTTGGAAGCACCTGGCATTGGCCACTGTTGGAAGATAGGATATTGGGCTAGATCAGTGGTTCTCACAAGTTTTTTGGTGGCCTCCGAGTGCGGCCATCAACTCTTGCTTGTGTCCGCATTAACAATTTTTCCTAATATACTCAGTTAACATTAGAAAAGTCAAATAAATATGCACATATACATGTCCAAATAATAAGTTCTGGGTTTTGATATATCAATTGTGTGGATCAGAATATTAGCAAAAGTTTAGGAGCTCTTTGAATGGAAAGGCTGCGTCACTTGCCCCACTCGCCTTTCAGATGAGAAAGGTGAGTGGGGTGCATGAAGAACTGCAGCGCCTGACAGGAGGCAGTTACTTGTTCTTCCCTGCAGAGCAGCCAATCTGGCTACATGTGCAGCAACTGTCCTGAGCCACCTGGCAGGAGGCAGGGAGGGGGCTGCTTTGGGGAGAAGAACTACAGCTTAGGGAGGGGGTTGCTGGGGGTCACTTGCACGGTTGTGGGGCGGGGGGGGGTATGAGTGGGTGAATGCAAGGACCCTGAAGGCAATCGAGTGGCTGGCTGGCAGGGAGGGAGAAAAGGCGGGTGGGTGCTGGAAAGGCAAGAGGGCGGAAGCTGGGACGCAGAGGCATTCGCGTGGCCTGGGGGAGGGAAGGGAGGGTGAGTGTATGAATGCAAGGACGACCCTGGAGGCAATGGAGTGGCTGGCAGGGAGGAAAGGGGGTGGGGGTGCCGGAAAGTCAGGGAGGGAAGTGGTAGGAGGCAGGACCCGAGGCACTGGAGCGGCTGGGGGGAGGTGGGTGGATGTTAGGAATGCAGGGAGGGAAGGGAGTCGGGACCCCATGCACTGGGTATCGGCTGTTTTCGGCGGTGTGTGCTGTCAGCTGTTTTCGGTGGCGTGATTTCAGCAGCTTTCGGTGGCGCAGTTTCAATTTTTCGTGGAACCCCGAAATTCATCTTGCGGAAGCCCAGGATTCTGCGGAACACCAATTGAGAAACACTGGGCTAGATGTACTATTGGTCTGACCCAATATGGCTGTTCTTATGTTCTAGTTAAGTCAGTGCAAACTCCTTGTGTAAACTCTTAAATGAGTTTTTAACTCTGTAAAAAGACAATTTAAAATTGTCCATTGATTTAGAAATAATTTTAGTGAAGTTGGTGCAGTTTCTGTGTGTATACCAGTGCTTACACTTGGGTGCATATGCCATGGCCCCAAGTGACTGGCAGCCAAGATCAGCTGAAGCCCTTCAGATAATTCTCAGATGAGGTGGAAAGCTGTTATGATGGTGCTGCATCACTCAGAGATGCCTACTAAGCCAGGGGCATTCTCTGGTGGCTGCATCCACCAGCTTTATAAATCATTACAAGGTGAGATGTCTGATATGTGTGAGAGTTTAGTGTGGTTGTTTTGTCTAAAGTGGTAAGATGTTGTGTTGTGAAGGCATCAGTGTTAACTGTGGAGGTTTCTGAAGTGTGTGACCGCGTTGTGTGGGGAGGTTCAGTGTGGTGCTGTTAACTGTTTTGGATCTTGTTGTTTTGTGTAGAGAATCATTGTAGTTGGGCTGTGTGGACAGACTGATGTGGTTGTATGCTGACAGGTAGCTAGGTGGCGTGGGTATGACATTCTGGGGTGCAATCTAGACTAGTGAGGGGCTGTGTCACTACATGCCCTGTAACTTGGGTTGACGAACAATGCTTTGCTGCTGTAACGCCCAACCTAGGCTTCTCACAAAAATCCAAACAATATGCAGAGCACATCCTGAGTGCCTGTGTATAGTCACAGCTCTGGTCTAGCAGCTCTGACCCCAGCAGCCTGTCAGCAAACACCAGCCACGCTGTGGCTTCCAGCAGCCTGGATTATTACTTTCAGGGTGACACCAACACATTCCCAGTCCTGGATTTTTCCCAGAAATGTTTGATCTGTCCAGCCCTGTCCTGGACAGCCCAAATATGTTAGGCCTGTTCCTCTTTTAAGTGTATCAAAATAACAGACTACCACCTTAAATGAAGTTATCCAAAAAATTCACAACACTAGATTAGTTTTAATTAAACAATAAAATAAGTTTATTTACTTACAAAGAGACAGATTTTAAGTCAGTACAAGTAATGAGGCATTAAGTTAGAAATGATTACAAGAAAAAAAAAGACAAAACATTTTCAAAACTTAACAGAATAGACTTGGTTCAAGGGTTACCACGTTTCTAGTAACATTGCTGACCAAACTCTTAGGTCAGGATCTACTCCCAAAATGCAACAGTTGTTTCTTTTGTCTTCTTAGGTCAAAAGAGAGAGATGGACAAGGAAATAAACTGGGATGTTTTTGCCTCTCACTTTTATATGCATTTGAAATGCATTTTCCTGAAAGTGACCCCTAAATAAAGTTCTTTTCAGCTGATAGCAATGAGCCATGCAGTCTCCTTGGGGAAAGGTTCCATGCTGGCTGGCCGATCAGCTGTTTGGCAGCATCCTAGCCGCTGACAGCTGCTCCAGCCTTGTCCCCGAAGTCCGGAAGATCCTGGAAGTCACAGAATCCGTGACTTCTGTGACCAAATCATATACTTAGTGATGGCCCATCAGCATTGATGACACCTGGCTAGAGGTGTCAACTTGTCCTTTATCTTTGAGAAACAGGTTTACTCACTCCCCAGACTTGTCCGGTAAACACACTTCAGCCATGATTTCAATTTATGTCATAACTTTACATATAATCTTGCCACATACACTTCACCATGATATTACTGACCTGCATGTTATTAATTTTCAAATGATACCTTATCAGGCATCATTTGTGCAAAGATTATTACAAAGGTATGTAAGGTGTGAATACAGAGGTGCATTGCATCACAGCAGGGTTTAGTGTAGTTGTGGTATTTGTGGGGGCTCATTGTGGTTGTTTGTGATATGTGTATGTGTGATGGTTGCATCATGTTTTCTGTTGTGTGGTTGTGTTACAGGATGTGTGTCTGCGTACAAGAATAGGCCAATAGTGGGGTTCAGTGGGTTGTGAGATGTGTGTGAGCGAGAAGGGCTGTTATGTGCAAGGGACTTGGTGTGTTGTGGTTGTGTTGTTGCATAGTGTAGTTGCTATGGGATTTGGTGTGCTGAGTTGTGAGGATCTCAGTGTGATTGTGTTGTGCTCACTGTGGTGACCACATTGTGCTATGGAGGGTTGGTGTGATTATGCTGGGTAGGGGGTCACTGTGTTTGTGAGGGACTCGGGGTGGTTGTGTTGTGCAGTGTTGCGGTCGGGGTTGTGCAGGGGTCGCTGTGACGGGGAGGGATTTGAGGGTCTCGGGGCGTTGTGCCGTCACGCTGGGAGCGGGCCTGCCCTGGAGCCTGCCCCGTTGCTGTTTCCGGAGGCGGGGGGGACCCGCGCGGCACAACACAGGCTAGGCCAGGCCGCCCCGCCCCCGCCTGCCCGGCTCGCGTTGCACACGCGGCGGGACCGGGCCCGAGAGGCGCTGCCGGGCCATGCAAGCGGAGCGCGGTGGAGGCGGCGGCCGGCCCCGGCGGGGAGGCGGCCGGCAGGGCAGGAGGAGGCCCGGCGGCCGGGACAGAGCTGCGGAAGGCGGCGGCGGGGATGGACACAGCCGAGGTGGAGGCGGGAGCCGCGGAGGAGGCGGCGCTCAGAGCCACGGAGGCGGGGGCCGGGGCAGGCGAGATCCTCGGGGCAGGGGGGCGGTGTTTCCCCCCGCTGCTCGCTACCACAGACGGGTAAGAGGGAGAGACCGCGCCCCGCCCACCCTGGGGCCGGGAACGGGCTGCCTGCAGCCAGCCACCACGGCCGGCAAGGGCCCGCTCGAGCCCTGCGCTGCTTCCCGGCTGCGCCCTGCTCGTAGCTGCCTAGAGCCGCCGCCGCTGCGACCCCTGCTGCAGGCTGGGCTGCGAGGGGCGCCCTGCAGAAGGGGAGGCATTAACACCGCCCCCCAGTAATGCAGGGTCTAAACGTTACCCCGGGGAGGTGGCCCTGAGCGTGTTTTGTGAGTCTCCGAGGCCGGGAGGGTCTCTTCAAAACCCAGCACCTGGCGCGCCTTGTGGGTGACTGACTCTGTTGTGTGAGGAGCCCGCTGAAAACTCAGCAACCCGCCCCTCCTCCGTCACGTTGCAACGCTGCAGCAGGATTTTGTGGCGTGAATCCATCGCTGGTGTCAGTACGCAGAAAAGTGCCGCTTGCAAGAGCACGTTTGTTTGGGAGGGGGGGAGACACCAACTCTTGGCAGCAGCGATTAGCTGCAGGAGCAGCTGAGAGGACACATTGCCCACCACGGCATATCCCACGTCACCCAGCCCTTTGACGTAATTTCTGTTTATGACCTTGTGCTGTGATGTTTGGGATCAGTGGATCAGTATTGTTATTATGGTTCTTCGCTATTTCATCTCCCTGTGAAATTGTGACTCAGGTCTTGACTACACTACGTACTTTAAAAAAAAAAAATTACCCCCCTTACTAACATGAGTGGTGCTGGCCCCATGGGGAACCAGGGTGTAGATAAACCATCTGCTTCTCCCACATTTCTGATTAGACTCTGAGCCCTTATATGATACGATGATTTAAAATGTTGGTGGCAGCTGGTGTATCAACTGGTTCCTACCATTGCTTATGCTAGTATGTGGCCTTAAACCCCCGTCCTGCATGTAATGCACAAATGGATGGAACCCTGAGCATTATGTCGCAGAATAATAGAATCATAGATCAGGGCCTTAAAGTGTAAAATGAAACTCTTGGTTGGTGCCATTACTTAAAAGGTATTCACCAGAGAGCCATTTGTATACAATATAAAATTCCATGGTGATTTACATAAAAATGACTGGACTCTGTATTTTGAATATTAAGTTTTGTTTTCAGTCCAGGGGCATACAGATGCAGGTGGAAGAAAAGCACTGTGCAGCACCAGCAATAATTGAGAGAATCAATAGCGTTAGCTTGTTTTGTGCTGGATTCTTCAAGGCATTTATTTAATTCAGTAGAAGCTATTTGTGTGCGGTGTCTGAGAGCGCATGCATATGCATGGCCTATAAACAACAGTTTCAACCTTGGTAATATTTTTTTGTATCTGGATATTTTTGTGTATACCCCAGTATTGCTGATAATTTGCTGACAGTTCTTCTAATTTTAAAGGGACACGATCAACCTAAAAATCACATTTCTCTATGAATTTTTTAACCTGGTATTTTTGGAAGTAGCTCCCTAAGGTTTACTATAACTGAGCGATTAAAGAGTGTTTTTAGATCTCTGGTTTTTTCAGTTTGTTTACTTTGTGTATTTGACAATATTTTCATTATTTTATTGATAGTCAGTTGTACTGTGTATCTAGTGCACTAGCATGATGACATCACCCTTAGTCATGACTGAGAATATAAGGAACAGTGTCTTTAAGAGCCCAGTAGTCCTCAGCGTCTTCCCCTGCCTCTTCATGAGAGTGTTTAACAGTAAGGCATGGTCCGCACTTAAACATTAGATCGAGCTAGCTGTATCACTCAGGGCTGTGAAAAATTTCATGCTTTGAGTGCCATTATTGAGTTGACCTAACAGCAGGTGCAGACATAGCTAGGATGATGGAATAATGCTTCCATTAATCTAGCTACTATCTTTTGTAGAGGTGGATTAACTACATGGATGGAAAAAATCCCTTCTGTCAGTGTAGGAAGAGTCTGCACTATGATGCTATGGCGGCACAGTGCTGTAGCTGTGTCCCTGTAGTATATACATGGCCTCAGGCTTTGTCTTCACTAGAGAAATCCAATGTTAACCACTGTGTGCTCTTCTAACACACCTTATGTTTGCTCACAAAAGTACTCCCAAGGGTGTATGTGTGCATCAAATGTAGTTTGGATTAGACATATTTCCTGTAAGACTAAACACTATCAATATCCCCTGTGTATTTATTTTATGTCAGTGCCAGTGGAACTGAGATGGCTAGTGTAATAGAGCTATCCCATAATCTCCCTGCCTATGTGCTTGGAAATGTTGGATAGGTACCCAGACGGCATGGCAGCTCCCCTTCGGGTACTTGAATACCTTATACCATCCCACTCCTGATACTTCAATTAGCTCCTGTAGCTCCGTGGGGCTTGTGGTAGTAGTCCTGGGGAGGGAAGATCTTAGCCTGGTGGCTTTTAGTTTACTGGAATTCACAGAGAGTACCAGAAGTATGTGCCTCCTCCAATCCCTTCTGCTCCTACCAGGTCACTCTAGATCAGTGAGTCTCAACCCGTGGCCCAATCAGCACACAGCTGTGGCCCATGTGACATCCTCAAGGCCATAGAGGTAGTATATATATTGGGTGGATGTGACCCACATAACACACAGAGAGCTGCATATGTGGCCCACAATGATAAATAGGTTGAGAACCGCTGGTCTAGATGCTCCTTGGAAACCCGTGGAGGAGCCCTGGGGAGAGAAGACTATACTTTCCATCCTCACCACCCTGGTCCTGGTCAGACATGTTGGGAGAAATTTCCTGCTTGGATTGGAACCATTTTAATGTGGTAGATCTTGAATCTGAACTATTTGATGTTTCTTAAAAATAATTTAAAACCTAGATTCTTACACAAAGTTTAAAAATACATCGCAATGTCAGAATATAAATCTCTTGTTTAGAAAACTATTGAGGATAAACGGATACTTGAATCCCTTCTTGCTGTTGGCACTTCAGTCTCTAATACTGAAGTCTCTGTTGTATTGTGTCTGCAATTATGGTAAACCTAGACAAAATACATTAAAATTATGACAAATTAAATTGAAGTCAGATTTTTGATCTGATCAGCGCACTTTCATGCAGATGAGAGCTGAAGTGCAAATAAAATTACAGGCAAACAGAGACTAGCAATTCACTAAACCTATAATAAAATACACTCTTATGAACAAAATTGCTTCATATACTGAGAAATATGTAAAATCTGCTTTTCTAGCAATTAGTGTGCAGCATTTAATCACTTGCTATATTAGCAGTAATGTCATCAGTCAGTTGGATTAACTTGAAAACTATTATTTAGTCACAATGTTATATGCTTTTAACATCTTAATTATTAGAAGATGGAGAATATTAAGTTGCTAGAGTCCTTGCCCTCACTTAATGTTTATAAAAACAGGTGTGCCACTTTGAATTCTGTCAAGGTCCACTATTTGCTGGGTCCAAAATTCAGTTTCCTATTCTGTGGTAGATATTGGCATTGAAGGGGGTAACAAACTTTCAGAGAGTGCTATTTGTTCTGAACATTGGAGCCATTCCTACAACTGGAACTGCATGGCTGGAAAGTTCTACCTGCAAAGCCCCTTTTGACAACAAACATGAAATTAGCAGGCAAAGTTCTAAGACTTTTATATCTACTGTGGAGAACCTAACAAAGATAATTGTTCCATGTTAGGGCTTGTCTACAGGGGGAAGTGCTTGCAAAATAAGTAAGGATGTGCAAGAGCTATTCTGCACTCCCTCACCCCCCTTGTGTGGACTGTCTTCTTCCACGTATTTATGTGGGGACAGTCAGGAAACTTAAGGTGAATCAACAAAAGGAGTGGCGTCAATATTCATAAGTTTAAGTGAGACTACTAAGGGACTCCTCCGCCACACAGTTACATATACTGAAAAAGAAAAAACAACATGCAGCTCTCACTAAATATGAAAAGCAGCAAGGCATTGATTGAAACAGAGCCCGCGATCCATTGTAATAAGAGCAAAAGCAAAACTGCCCAGGAGATTGATGCTTACAATTAAATGTGCACACCATGTCGTAGCAAACAGATTAAAGTACAGAAGGCAACGGCTTTGTATAATGTTATGCAAGTTTAACAGAAATCCGTCCAAATGCACCACTCCATCTCGAGTCCAATGCACAACGCCACTGTCTGGAGGGATCAGCTTGGCTAGTTATTCATGGCAGTGGGTAAAATGTGCGCAGTAAATTTTTTTTTCCCCTAAAGCTTCTCATGCCCCCCCTCAGAATATGTGCCATGCCCCCACAGAAGGTACTGCCCCCTAGTTTGGGAATCTCTAGAGTAGGGGGTGGAGTGGAGCTGCAGTTGAGAGTGGACCTGGGCCTGGAGGTGTAGCTGGTCTGGGAGTGAAGTGGGGTTGGAAGCATGGCGCTCCTTCCCTACCCCTTGTGGGGGCTGGCTCCGGTTCTGCTGTGCGCCCTCCTGAATGTTCCTTTGTGCCTTCTCTGTGCATGCCCCACAGTTTGAAATCTGCTGCTTTAACTTATGAGCATTGATGTCACACCATTAGTAGATTCGTCTTAAGTTTCTTGAGTGTCCCTGTGTAGACATGGCTTTAGGGTGCCTTTTTGCACAAAGGCACTCTGTGTGTAGAATGAGTATCCACAAGGGGAACTTTTGTGAAATAGTTGGTTCTGGGCTAATTACCCCATGTAATTACCCCAGGTCCTTAAGCTGTAATGTAAATCCCTAATACCGTTTTGTAACAATGTTTTCCTGTCTGCAGTACTAAAAAAAAACATGTTAAAACAATGATGCCCCATACTGTGTCAGTCATGGATTAGGCAAGGTTTGACTCAGGGCTTGTGTACATGGGGACGCTCAGCAAACTTAAGAAAAATTAATTTATGGTGTGAAGTTAATGCAAGCACATTAAACCTCTCTAGATCAGGCGTGGCCAACCAGTCAGAGACTAAGAGCCAAAAAAATAGCTATAGATACCGCCAAGAGCCACATTTACCTTTTGTGTGTGTGTGTGTGTGTGTGTGTGTGTGTGTGTGTGTACAGTACAGTATAAACACACACATACATACTGGATGCACATACATTGAAACATAATTTACAATAAGACAAAACAATCAAAATGTTTATTACCTTGTATGTTACGATTTTTGACTCAATGGGACTTTTGGCAATCCTTGCTTTCAACTTTCCTTGCTCCAGCAGCATCCTGGCACCCAAAGCACTGAGTGAGAGTATTCTGGGGGCAGCCCCGGGGTACTCCTACTCCTACCACACGCCCTACAGACCCTGCCCAGGAGCTGCACAAACAAACAGAGGCCAGGCCCACTCTCTGCCCCAGGCAGCTCCCATACAAAGGGTGGAAGACACGAACATAGAAACGTGGCTACTACACAAGGATGTATCAGCTTCGCCTGTCCCACACCCTCAGTGCCTCCAGCCATCGCTTCACCCCCTGGGCAGGGAGAGCCAGGACAGTGCGTACCCTTCCTCCTCCTCCTGCCTAGGTCAGACGCCCCCCATCAGGCCCGGGGGAGGGGGGGCGTGACGCTCTCCCCTGGAATCCCCTTTGCAAGACACAGCTGGGATGGGGGAGGGGAGTGGGAATTTCCTGTTTCCCCAGCGGCTGCCTCACAGATGAAAGTTAAAGTCACTGTGGGAGGGGAAGGGATCGCACCATGGGGTGCCAGGTGGGGTGCCCGCCTGGTTCACCAGCCCCACTTTGCGGCTCCAGATCAGCATGATGCAGGGAGTGTCGTACTCGAAGAGGAAGCTGCGCAGGGCCTTGGAGGCCATGGCGGCGGCTGGGGCTGCAGCAGCGCGGCGGCAGCTGGGCTCAGCACCAAGCCGGGCAGCTGCCGCACGTGCCACCAGGGACGGGAACTCCCTCCATCTTCCGCATAAGAGCCACATTTGTATGAGCAAAGAGCTGCATGCGGCTCGAGAGCCATGGGTTGGCCACCCCTGCTCTAGATGCTCTAATTCAGAAGTAAAGTGGCCTAATGTGAAAGTTAATTTGGATTAAGGAAAGGTGTGAATTGAAAGTACAATAGCTATTCCTGAATAACTCCATGCATGGAATCTCTTATTCCAGAATAAGACTGCCTTGTTCTTGTTTAATGTAACTCATGGAACAAGGTACTTTTATTCTGGAATAAGCATCTGCACATGGAGTTATTCAGGATTTGTTCTTCCAGAATAGCTATTATGGAGTAACTCCATGTGTAGACAAACCCTTTGCTGTAGTTTAATCCTCCAGGATTAATTTACAGCAAACGAAGGCCACTTTACTTCTGAATGGAAGTATCCACAGACAGTTTTAATGCACTTTAATTTATGCGTATTAACTTTACTACTATAATTAATTCATCTTAACTTTCCTGCATGGCACTGTGTAGGTAAGCCCTCAGAGTACTTCTGCACTACAGAGCCTATACCGGTATAGCCAAATTGGTATAGCCCCCTAATATAGACACAATCTACACCAATTGAAGGAGTTTTTCTGTTGGTGTAGGAACACTATGTCCCTGAGCAATGCTAGCTATGTCAACAGAAGTGGTCTTCTGTCATCATAGCTGTGTCTATACTGTGGGGTTTGTTGGCATAGCTGTCAGTGAATGGTGTGGTATTTTTACACCACTGACCAACGTAGCTATGGCAACATAACCTTTAAGTGTAGATCAAGTCTCGGTGTAGGTTGACCCACAGCGAATGTTTTGTCTTAATAACTAGGAGATCTTTTTTCTGCACCCAAAGCAACTCAGGCCTTGTTTAGACTTAAATTTTAAGTCAACATAGCTACATTGGTCAGGGGTGTGCAAAAATCCACAAGCCTAACTGATGTAGTTGTGTCTACTTAACCCTTGGTGTAGATGAGGTAGGTTGGTGGAAGAAAGCGTCTGTCAACCTAACTGCTGTTGTAGGAACACCACCTCCCTGAACATTGACAAAAAAAAAAAACCCTTACGTTGGTGTAGGCTGCACCCATGCTACAGGGTTATGTTAGCATAGCTAGAGTGACATAGGCACGCTGGTATACTCCCCAAAGTGTAGACATGCTATTAGAATGCAAATATTTTAACTTCTGAGATCTGGAGTTCAGGATTTGGCTTTTCCCTTGGAAGCTTTGATGGTATCAAAGGCATTAGAGAAGCGTGTTTTCATCCAGACTTGCAGGAGAAACTCACAATTTGAACTCTAGGCTAGTAAAGGAGAAAATGACTTTAAAATATTTAGGTTTTAAATACAAATGTATTTTGTTAATTATTTGTCTATGTACATTTTGTGTTACTGATTTACATTTCAAACTTTGTTTTTAAGCGTGTAGGTCTGTGTTCCTTTTTTTTTTAATCTGTTTTATATATTACCAATGCACCTCTCACTGAAGTATCTAGACACCTAATTAAGGAATTGACACAATTGTTGTGTCTTTCTTTTAGAAAATAAGCCTAGAATCACTCAGGTTAGAATACCATGAGGAGCAGTATGACTAATGTCTGACATTCTTCCTTGGGGAGGGAAAAAGGGGGTTGAACAGCCAAGTGGTGTTACCTTTGAGAAGGATGCACTCTGTTTAATTGCCCAAAGACAACATTTCCAGTCCTCCACTACAACATGATATATGGGAGAGACAGACTGGGGCAGTTGGTGTGCCAAATGTCAGATTTCATTGCAGATGTGGGTCATATTGGATAATTCTGTGTTGCTTGCTCTATTAAATCATCTAATTTACGTTAAAAATAAATGGAACACATTTGCAGTTACTTTTTTTTTTGTAAATTAGAAATTATAGTACATCAAGTACTAATTTTTTTATGAACCCAGCACGTTTCTCTTCATTTTTATCCTGTATAACTCCTTTATCTTACTTAGTATTCTAGCCAGCTTTATATTTTATTCCATGCTCTACTATGAAGTTTTGCTACTTTTATATTTAAGTCACAGTCTGTCTTTACCAAAAAAACCCAAATCCTTTCTGAAACTCTAAATAAATGATACAAAGTTTTCTTTTGATAATCGTCTTGACTGGATGCTCTTCAGACAGCATCAAAAAGCTTTAGGGCTTGCCTTCTAATTCCATATTTTTTGTCATTACATTTGTAACATAATGTAATATGCTCTCTAACTTTCCCATCTGTTTCTCCCTGCTGAGTGACATATCAGGCATGTTTTGTGAAGCCTACTGCTTCAGTAATAGCTGGAAGTACCAGGTTCTGATTTTCCTTTTCTGGCAGCTGGGGAGAGGTCAGAATACATTTTTTATTTTCTGAATGGTGGAAGCTGAATTAATAGATCTGTTGATTGCTTTCTTCCTTTTCTAAGGTTAGTCTCTTGATGGCATCAAATTGACTTCAGTCTCAAACTGGAACTTTATTTTATTTAAAGATGTAACACTGGTCTAAAGTAATATCAAATGCAGTGGTTCCCAACCTTTTTAGCTCGAGGGCCACAAATATGATCTTTATAGCCCTGCAGGGCCCCAGTCTCTGCCATCAGCCTACCTCTCCTCCCTCCCCACTTCAGCCAGGGGGAAGGAGTTCAGCGAGGAGGATCTCCTGTCCCCCTGGCTGCAGCAGGGACTCCTGTGCTCCACCTGGGTCCCTCAGCAGTAGCTCCATTTTGCAGCCAGAGGGACAGGGGATCCCTCTGGCTCCAGCAGGGACTCAGCACCTAGGGACCCAGACGGAGCGCTTTGCTGTGCTCCCTGCTACAGCCAAGGGGAGTGGAGCGCTGATCTCCCCTCCCGTAGGCTGTAGCAAGGAGCCTGCACTGTCTTTCAGCTCTCCACCTGGGTCTGCAGGCAACAGCGGCTCCCTTCTGCAGCCAGCGGGAGGGGAGTGCGGGCCATTTTGAAAGTTCCCGTGGGCCATGGGTTGGGAATCTAATATAATGTTATCAGCCTAAGGTAAATTCTGTCTAGTCAATACAACTTGACTGAAGTCTTTTGTAGCTTAATCAATACTTTTGTCTCATTAACTTTGTAGTCATCTTGAATAGGACGCAGAGGTTGGCATATAGTATATTTTACTCTCATTCTTTGTAAAAGCCAATCAATAGGGCTGCGGAATCGGGCCCATATTAAGTGAAACTTCTATTCAGCAAAAACTCTCATCAGGAATATAAAATATACATACTGTGATATAGCAAGGGCAGAAGGCAGTAGGAGAGTGGGCAAAGGGACGTATGCAAGCCCCAGAATGCTCTGGGCTCTTTTCCCTGCAGACTAGCCAGAGTTACTAGAGGGCAGTTAGGAGCATCTGAGGCCAATTAAGGCCCAGCCAGGTGCCTGATAAAAAACATCCTGCTCCAGACAGACGGGGCACAAGCTGGAGGTGGAGGAATGCAGTGTTGTGCAGACGCGCAAGAGGAATGCAGTGTCGTGTGGAGGAGCAAGAGGAGTGCTGTATTGTGTGGAAGAGCAGAGAGGAGTCTGGAGGCAGGTACAGGGCCCAGGAGGGGGAAAGCTTGCTCAAGTAGGACTGAGTTACTTCCCAGGCACAGAGGCCTGAGTAAGGAAGCCCGACCCATGCAGCGAGGAGGCAGGGCCCAAGGAGCTGAAAGGATAGAGGGGGGAAATAAGCCCAGGGGAAAATATTGCAGCCGTGAATATGGCACTAGCAGCACATAGCTGCTAGTCATAGGGCCCTTGGGCTGGGACCCGGAGGAGCGGGTGGTCCCGCGTCCCTACCTTTCTCCCCTTCCCATGGGACTACGCCGTAGAAACCATCCTCCCCTGGGGAGACGGGATAACTGCTGACGCCCTGGCCCATTACGAGAGGCAAAAGCGCGAGACCCTCTAGGGCGAAGCTGGCTGTTTTCCACAATAAATGAAGTCAGTGAAGTTTGTGCCTGAGTAAGAAATATTAAATAGTTCCCTTCAATATTAATTAAAGAATTTACAAATCATAAAATTGATTTTGATATTAATTTCTGCCTGCAGTATTGCAACTAATCAGATGACTAGTCTGTCACTGTTACAGGGCTAACTGCACCTTTGTCCCCTTGCTTGGTGTTTCTGAGTGCACCCTATCAGGTGTCCTCACCTTGTTCCTTTACCTGTCCTGTAGTGGAATCACACATTTCTGCCACTGTTACACTGGGCCCTTGGCACAGATGTGCTTAGTAAGCAAGTCTGTGCAGAGCCTATGACCAGTAGTAAATATAGTGATCAAACAGCCTTCTTAAAAACAAAGTATTGTCTAATGTTAACACTAGGAACAAAATATTTAGAAATAAAAGATTTAAAAACAGCAGTCTACACATGTCTATCTTACCTATAGACTTATCTTCACGGGATGCTAATCTAGGCAGGTGTAACTTCTTCAGATAGCTCAGTAGGTGCCTCTGTCAGTCTGAATGGCTCCCCCAAAACAGCCTCCCTTTCTAGAAAGAGAATGTGTCTTTACCTAGCCAGTGATCTCTTGTCCTGGTCAGTTCCGGGGTTTTCCCCTGCTTGCCCAAACCAGTTTGGTAGGTTGCATAGGAAGTTGAGCCAGCCTCCTCAGAGTGAATGGCTCTGCTATTGTCCTGAAACAACCCTTAAGTGTTTACCATGGGGTGGCTTATCTTGAGCCGCTGTTTCCTCAACAACCCTGTTGAGTTAAACCAATATAGTCATACAATGAACATCCCAATAACCATGCCAACATATAGTATTCAGAAATTATTACAGAACAGCTGCAAGTCTGTCACATGGTGTCTCTTTTTAACCCAAGTAGGAAAAGTTGAGTTTTTTTCCTGTTTTGTATTTGTTTTGATGGTATGCTTTTTGCACTTCTACTATCTTGCCTCTGCTATTCTGAACAGTTTTGTCACTTACATTTCTTCCAGAGTCTTTCTGGTAGTTTCTGTAATTTATAAGCAAGTATGCTGAGTGGTCATTCTGAAATTCTGTGAACTTTTAAAGGCGTTATCATTTAAGTTTCATATATTTTTAACTCTAAAAGAGGTAAAATTATTTTAAAGGATTTTATATAAACCATTAATAATGCAAGTGTATTTTATAAAAGGTGGGGAACCTGCCAAATAATATATTTGGAAGGAAATGTATATTGATGATGGTTTTAAGTATTTAAGAAGTTCATACCAAAAATTCTTACAAGAACTTAACAGCACATCTCATTAGAAAAAATAACTATAAGTTAAGAAAGAATAGAAGAAATTAAAGGTCAGATAATTTGTTTTTCATTATACCATTTTCTGTACTACTCAACTTAATATACAGCATTCTGACTGCCAAGGAAACAGCATTAGTCATGAACATCGCGGTGTGGGGTGGGGGGAAGTTTAATCTTTCTATTTTATGCTGATCCTATCCAGTATTTGTGTGCATGACTGCCTTAGTTATTCAGACTTAGGTGATAGTTGATCATTTAAAATAAATATGTAAAGGTAATTGCTTCAAGGCATAAAAACAATGCGGAAGTATATTTATCATCAGTTTGTGTTGTTTTCCAGACATAGCATGCAACAGACCAAAATTTGAACATTCACCTTTAGTTGGATTCTTAGGGACTGTAACTGCAGACCTTACCATAGGCAAAACTCAGTGGGAACATTACCTGTACAAGGACCAGAGAAATCCTACTTGCCTTATTCACCTGTGTAGTCAGCCCCAGTGAAGTCTATGGAACTATTTGTGCAAGCCAAATGGGATTTGGTCAGTAGTCATGCTAAGGAAACTGAAAACTAACTTTGTAAAATGGGTTGCAAAAATTATACGTTCTGGTGGTTCAGAAATCTTTATCCCAGAATATTCTAATTGGGCTAAAATCAGTCTTGTTTTTCATTATGGGATTTTAAATGGGTTCATGTTTCTGAGTAAATGGACTGCTAAACTGAGTTTGCTTCCATTTTCTATTTCTGCACAAAAGTAAATGAGTGATGATGGGAACAGTATTATTGCTTTTCAGCCATACATAATCTGATCATGTTGTTCTTTAGAAGTCTTCAAAAAGTTTTTCTTGAGTTTAAAAGAAAAACTTTGTGGCAAGTGATTCATTGATGATTTCGGACTAAGGATGCAATTTTGTCACGGAGGTCATGGATTCCATAATTTTAACGGATTTCCGTGATTTCTTCAGCTTCAGCCGTGTGGCGGGGCTGGAGCTGTTGGCCAGTCCCCAGGCGGCGGGGCTGGGCTGTTGGCCAGCTTCCAGTCAGCAGGGCTCTGGGCTGTCGGCCCCCCCAACCTCCATGGCAGTCAACCCCACTCACACAGACAGATTGCAGGTTTCTGTGAATTTTTGTTTATTGCCCGTGACCAGTCTGTGACTTTTATTAAAAATAACAATGACAAAATCTTAACCTTATTTAGGACCCCATGACAAATGCTGGAATGAATATTTCTGAATATTTTTAACAGCAAAGTAATTCAGGCTTTTATAAATCTGTCTTATGGAATGAGGGGCTCCCAATGTTTCCCTTCCACTTTTATGTATGGTATTCCTTTGCCTTTGTATGTGCATCTGTCTTCTCCTTATCTATTGCTTTAATAATGCCACCTGGTATAAGAATGAGACTTCAGTATCGGTAGACCTCAATAACAGAACCTTGCCAATGAAATCGGTAAATTCAGTGGAGTGTGTGGAAACCTTGCTCAAGGTTACTGAAATTCTGCTTCTATTCCTGCCTTTCTTTCCCCAGAGGATAGCTATAGAAAGATTCTCTTTAACCCTGAGGTGACTTAGTGATGACAGATTGAGGTTCTGGGTCACAAGTGTCCCTGGGCTACCTCTCTCTGTTGCCAACATGTTGCATTGACTTAAGCTTATTCTTATTGCCTGAACATTGTAGCTTTACCCACATTC
This sequence comes from Emydura macquarii macquarii, assembly GCF_026122565.2. NCBI lineage: Eukaryota > Metazoa > Chordata > Testudines > Chelidae > Emydura > Emydura macquarii. The sequence continues at coordinate 26,857,044 of NW_027132013.1, forward strand.
CCTTTTGGGGACAGTTACTGCATCACTTATTTCTGTCCCTATTAACTCATGGCAACAATGGGAACTCATGGAAGCAACTAAAACTGAAGTGGTATTGTGCTCCCTTTTTTCTCCTTCACAGCAAATTTAGCAAGAGTGCAAAAAATAAATGGCCCCTAAGAGATGGATTACAAATGAATACATAGATGTATGATTGTTAGAACTGTGATCCATGAAGACAGTTACAGCATGGGACTCTGATCCTCGTATGTATGTGGGCAGTTCCTTGCATGTTATCAATGCCCTATTGATTTCAGTGGGGCTTTTCAAATGATTACAAGAAGCTGTTCATATAGAGTCAGTTGCAAGATCATGGCCTAATTGTGCAACGACTTTGATAGTTTAGGATTGTGAGACCTTCTGTGGACTGATGGCAATACAGGACTCACTCTAGTACATTCATCATTAATGTATCGCAGTACCAATAAGCTTACATAAAGAATGTATTCTCCACCTTTCCCCCATTTCCCCCCAAGTTCAGTGTGTGGATTGTAAAAGATAGTATTTTAATTATATTTGTAGTTGTTGACTTCAGAGAAATGGTGCTGAGCCACTCATTTAGGGTTCTTTTGGTGGAAAAATTATTTAATGAGATGGACTTTACAAAGAGTGCAGTTTTGAACAGGATTCTGTAATTAACAGGGAGTCAGATGGAATTGTGGTCTTAAAAAGTATGTGTGAAGTAGCCACTCCTCTGAGATAAATGTCTGTGTTTTTATTTTTTAACCAAATTAAGTTATCCATTTTTTTAAATCACAGGTACTTTTTGTTTGAGCATATAGAAAGACATTTGAATACATCCTCTGTACTTTTTTTTATCCTTGAGTAGCTGAAAAACTAATGAACTGATTTTAAGAAGCATAAGTGAAAACAGCAAAAATAATGCTTTCTTGAGACCCTTGTATGCCATATCTAGTTTAAGAATAGTGGTATAGCTGTTTTATAAACACTAGAGATATTATGGTGTAGTATGGAGATAGTATGGTGGAGTTGTTCACACTACCTTAACAATAGTATTGCAGATATTCCTCTAGAATACATTGAGCCAGATATAGCGATGGGTGTTTTACAAATGCGCAAGATAAAGGGGAACTATCCAGATCTTCCTCTAGAGCTTTAAACGGATTTGGCAACTGTTCCAGTCATTTCAGGTCATGTTTTCTGCAGCTGCAGTGATTCTTCTGTGGGGAGAAAGTTGGATGTATAATCCATCAATCTAGAACTTATTCATTATAGTTGATCCCATCCTTCAGTTCGTATTCACATTACTAATCCCATTTAAATTGAGCTGCTACAGACATTTTTAAAATCAGGATGTGGGAAAATAACATCTCCCTCTTGATGTGGGATGTGTCACATAAGTAAAAGCTCCAGGTCAGGCTGAGTGTGAATGTTGAAGGCCGCTAATGTTCTGACAGAGGAAAAGATTTCAGAAAAACAAACTTTTTGTTTTCTTCCACAATCGAGTTGGGACTTGGTTCATATTTTAGAGAAGATATCTTTTCTCCACTTCAGCACATTCTGGCTCTTGTGAGCCTAAAGTGATCAGTCCCAATGTCCAAAATTCATGAGGTAGGCTCCTGGACTTCATAGATCTTTCAGAAATTCCCATACTGTACAAGAAAGATTAAAAGCTTTTTGCCTGGTACCTGTCTTTTCAGCTGCCCTTTCTTCTTATTAAACTTCTTTTTCGCTTTCGTAGATCTCTCTAAAGGTCACAGATGGAGCATGCCAGTGGAGAGGATTACTTTTTGTTGCAGGGATATATAGGTATATATTTTTTTCTCTTCATGAAAGAACCTCTCTCTCAAAGCATTTTTACTTTCTGTAAAATTCATTTGCTTTTTGTTAGTTCCCTCATCTTGACAAAAGTCTGTAATAAGGTAATGTAGGAGAGTTTGCCTTAGAAGAGAGATGTGATATTATGGGGGCTAAGTGGTCTATAAAAAGGGAAGTAAATTATCCCTGATAACGAGAGGCAGTACTTAAAGGTCACTGAGGGAGCTTCACCTATGGATGTCTGAAACTGTAAAAATGCCAATAAGAAATAGATGTCAGATAAATATGACCAACCTCGTCATCAATAAGGTATTACTGCTCTTCGAAAAATATTTCTTTATCCACTTTGCAGTTTTATAATTGAGACATTAAATCTGTGTAGGATTAATTCTCACCAGTGCTGCTTGTTGTTGTCTTATCTGTGTGTTAATGCTGCTGTGCAAATGCAAAAGATAGGCAGTGCAAGGGACAAACAGTTTAAAGATAGAGAAAAGTTAGGATGTTTTGTCTTCAGACATAATAGACTTCTTCCGGCAAAGACTGTAAAGAACAAAACACAAATGCAAGAGGAGGTGCAAACACCCACATTAACTTGTCTGAGGTGTCTGATAAAATTGCAGTTGAATGACTTTTACAAATGGTTAGTTTCTAATGAATAATTAATGATTAATTGGAAGGGAAATAAGCTTATCTACACAATGTGAAACCCAGAAAGGAGGACATACAATCGAGGGTGGTTTAATGTCAGTGAGACAGCAGACTAGATTGATAGTTTCACCAGAAGTGATTGTTTGATTTCTCGCCTATTGTATCCTTTGTTGCCAAATGCAGACAACATAATTTATGATGCTGAAAATTTTTATCAAACAAAATGCACCATTTCTAGCTTCTATATCTCAGAACATACAGTAGGACTATTGTTATGTCTGCCAATCTACATTAGATACAATACACATGCTGTGGTTTATAGGACTGTTCAGAAATCTACAAGAGGGACCTTCTTTCACTGGTGATGTTGAAATGCCAGTAATGATCCTGATGGATCCAGTGGTTCATGAATCCATCAGGGCACCTTGATAGCACCAAGGAAGGTTGCAACTACCAGCTCAGCAGGTGCAAATTGACTGTTGAATGTGCTTTTGGTAGATTGAAAGGGTGCTGGTATTGTTTACTCACTAGATTGGATTTCAGCATGAAAAATATCCCTATGGTTATTGCTGCTTGTTGTGTTCTGCATAATATTTGTGAAGCAAAGGGGGAAAATTTGCTGCAGGGGTAGAGGTGGAGCAGCTATCTGCTTTGTTTGAACAGTCAGACACAAGGGCTATTAGAAGAGCACAATGCAGAGCTATACAACTCAGGCAGTCTTTGAAAGAGCACTTTAACAATGAGCCACAGTAATGCATTGTGGTGTTCTATGCTGTACCTAGCCCTGCTATTAGGAATTGTGTGGTGCGTGGTATACATATATGAATATAACATGTCAGTGCACCTATTAATTTTGTGGTGCTTGCTGTATGTTTATGATTGTTCCACTATGTTTGTCATTGATCCTGTGGGTTGTGAATGTACAAGACCCCTGATTTCACTGCCTATAGGCATTGTACACCATGTGTTGTAAAGTAATTAATAAAGAGTTTTATTTAGTAACTAAAACAGCCCCTAACAAAATAGCCAAAGAACATAATATTAAATACTTTTCAATGACAAAAAATTTGGGACCCCTTTAATAAATTAAGGAAAAGAACGTTGATGTCCATTGTAGCTACACATACATCAGCTGTAGCTCTGAGGTCAGTGTGTATTAAGCTGTGGTTGTCCATGCTTTCTCCTAAAGTGGGGTGGTAGGGGTAGACGTGCTGGCCCAGAGGCCATGTGGAATGCTGAGAGAGCAGTGTAGGGATGCACTGTGCTGCAGTTCTCCACTGACTGCAGTGTCAATCGAGCCTGGGATTGTTGAACCTGGAGTCTACAAGAGTCTGCAGCATCTGCATTTGCTGATGAAAAAGCTCCATTATGTCCTGGTTCATCTACTTCTTCTTTTCCTGTGCCTTTCTTCTCTCCACTCTTTCCTTCCCCATTCAATCTACAGTATTCATCCTCCCATCCACCCTCTAGAGATTGAAGGTCTGATGCAGAACTAGCTTGCAGGATTTCGCAGAACATGTCCTCTCTGTCCTTTTTTTCTCCTTATCTCTGTCAGTCATTCTGCTCGTGTGCGGGGGATACCCTTCAAGGCCATAAAGACTTCAGCCACAGATAAAACACACAGGTACCATTGTCATTATATTATGTGCAGAAAGCAAAACTTGAGATTCAGAAATCCTCTTTTCTTTGTTTCCTGAAAGTGTTAAACAAGACATGCTTATTGCCATTTCTGCTTTGAAGTACTTGTTTATGGCACCACTAACAGCACCAGCTATGGTGAGTCTGACTTGCCAGGGGTGAGGGAAATGAGAAGGGAATTGTTCAGTTGCATGAAACTATAGGGCAATGGCAAAGTACAGGGCAATGGCACTGAAGACTGGCACCATTTTCCACAGCTGGTGGTAGTTTTAGCTGAGATCTCACTTCAGATGGTAACAGATGGTAAAGGCAGAAAGAGCAGAACTGCTACTGGCGTCCCGAAGTCGCTCGAGCCTGTACGCTGCTAGCCCGTTTGAGGCGATGGGCCTGCTGAAGTTATCACCTAATGGAGAAATAAGGCTGCCAACCCAAGAAGCGTTCATGAGTGGATGCAGCGTACCTCAGTCAAAGTGTCGTCAAGATCTGTCAGGAGAATTCAAGGGACATCCCTGTATACATAAACAAACTGCTCTGTAGGTCTTACCTCCTCCCTCTGCCTCCTCCCGCCCCCTCCGGCCAGGGATGAGAAGCAGATGACAATTCTACCTCTCGTTGTGTCACTACCTTTTTTAGCACAAGTAACTTAATGAAAATTTTATAACTGTGTCCTGATAAGTTGGTGGAGTCATAACTGTAATGGGAGTTTTATTTACACGCTTACCCAAGGTTCCTTCTCCTGCTTCACGCTTGTCTGTGCTCAACTGCAGGGACTGGCTGGACAGCAGTGGATTGTGGCACGGTTGTACCTAATGGTCACCCGTCCCCCATACTCCTCCTCCTCACTGGTCATGGCAGAGGTCTGTGATTCAGGCTACAAGGAGGTGTCCTCGGTGGCATGTGGGATCATGGTGGGTTTTCTGTCAAATATGTAGGTCTTTGTAAAAGTGGCAGATTTGCAGTTAGGCGTCTGATCAGTTGACGGCCTTTCTGGGTTTCTAGTATGCCTGCAGTTCCTTGGCTTTCACACAGCACTGCAGTTGGTCCCTGATATAGCCCTTCTCCTGTATACCCTGGAGCAATCTGCATGTAGATGTTGACATTTCTACGGCTGGTTCAGAGCTGTGCTTGCACAGCCTCTTCTCCCCACAGGCCCAGAAGATCCAGTATCTCCTGTCTACTCCAGGAATGATTGCTTCTGGAGCATGTAGCCAGCATGGTCAGCCGGGCAGTTGCACACAACTTTGCAGAGCTGCTAGGTGTGCTCGCTCAGTGGGACAATTAAGAAAAAGAATTTAAAAATTAGCAGGGATTTTAAAGGGGGTGAAGGATTTCCAGTCTATGTGACTCCCCTGTCAGTGGAGTTAACAGTTGTGACCAGAACGGTCAGTGTCTGGTATTGTGGGACATGAGCTGGAGGACTTTTAGGGTTGACACAGGTAATGCAATGTCTACACACACGCTGCGTCAATCCATGTACATTGACCGTAGCTCAGAGCAGTTTGAGGAGGTGGTGTCACTATGCTAGTGTAACAGGGCACTTAGATTGGTGGGAGAGAAATTTAAGTGCAGACATACCCAGGTACGTTGGCTTATATCTGTTGTTGTGGTGACCTAACTTTGTAGCATAGACCAGGCTCAAGTTCTTTTCTGCTGCCAGGTAATATAGATAGTCCTGTAGTTCAGTGGCTGTCAACATTTCCAGACTACTGGAAATGCGGTCTCTCACAGTATTCTTATCAGCAAGTTAAAGAAATATGGGTTGGATGAATGGACTATAAAATGGATCGAGAACTGGCTACAGCATAGGGCTCAACGAGTAGTGATCAATGGCTCCATGTCTAGCTGGCAGCCGGTCACAAGTGGAGTGTCCCAGGGGTCGGTCCTGGGGCCGGTTTTGTTCAACATCTTCATTAATGATCTGGAAGATGGGGTAGATTGCACCCTCAGCAAGTTTGCGGATGACACTAAGCTGGGGGGAGTGGTAGATACCCTGGAAGGTAGGGATAGGATACAGAAGGACCTAAACAAACTGGAGGATTGGGCCAAAAGAAATCTGATGAGGTTCAAGTGCAGAGTTCTGCACTTAGGACGGAAGAATCCCATGCACAGCTACAGACTGGGGACTGATGAACTAGGCAGCAGTTCTGCAGAAAAGGACCTGGAGTTAACAGTGGATAAGAAGCTGGATATGAGTCAGCAGTGTGCCCTGGTTGCCAAGAAGGCTAATAGCAAATTGGGCTGCATTAGTAGGAGCATTGCCAGCAGATCGCGGGAAGTGATTATTCCCCTCTATTCGGCATTGGTGATGCCGCATTTGGAGTATTGTGTCCAGTTTTGGGCCCCCCACTACAAAAAGGATGTGGAGAAGTTGGAGAGAGTACAGCGGAGGGCAACAAAAATGATTGGGGGGCTGGAGCACAAGACTTATGAGGGGAGGCTGAGGGAACTAGGCTTATTTAGTCTGCAGAAGAGAAGAATGAGGGGGGATTTGATAGCAGCCTTTAACTACTTGAAAGGGGGTTACAGGGAGGATGGAGCTAGACTGTTCTCAGTGGTGGCAGATGACAGAACAAGGAGCAACGGTCTCAAGTTGCAGTTGGGGAGGTCTAGGTTGGACATTAGGAAAAAGTTTTTCACTAGGAGGGTGGTGAAGCACTGAAATGGGTTACCTAGGGAGGTGGTGGAGTCTCCATCTTTAGAGGTTTTTAAGCTGCGGCTTGACAAAACCCTCACTAGGATTATTTAGCTGAGGTTAGTCCTGCTTTGAGTAGGGGGTTGGACTAGATGATCTGAGGTCCCTTCCAATTCTGTGATTCTACTGTACCCCTTTCAGGAATATGATTTGTCTTGCAAGTTTCATCTCAGTTAAAAACTACTTGCATACAAAATCAGACATAAAAATACAAAAGTGTCACAGCACACTGTTACTGAAAAATTGCTTACTTTCTCATTTTTACCATATAATTATAAAATAAATCAATTGGAATTACATTTCATTGTATAGTATGTAGAGCAATATAAACAAGTCATTGTCTGTATGAAATTTTAGTTTGTATTAACTTCGCTAGTGCTTTTTATGTAGCCTGTTGTAAAGCTAGGCAAATATTTAGATGAGTTGATGTACCACCTGCGTACTCCGAGGGGTACTTGGACCTTGGTTGAGAACCACTGCTGTAGCTCAAGTGGTAGAAATCTGTGCTGCATTGTTTAAAGTTTTGGTGGTGATGCATGATAGGGAAGGGATGGGGTTTGTTACAGTTGAACATAATGGAATTTGTTTTTACTATTTTCTTTAACAAAAACAAAAAATCCCAACCATCTCCTTAGGAAATTACATACAAAATACTATCCTAAAAGAAATGTATTTAGGTTGCAAAGTTAAGCTCTTGAAAGTGAGAAAATGTCAGAAAGAAGGTATGACAATTCTGCCTCCTTGTGGGTATGCAAAAAAATATAGTCTTTTGTTACATGATGATGACATATAAGGCTGCCAGGCTGGTACAGTTAAGGTTAATACCAGATCTCTGTTTAGAGCTTGACTTTAAGTGCTCTAAAATCAGTTATTCTTATTGCCTTGAAATTTAGTGTATGGAATATGGTTAGTGATCCAAATTGGGGCCATTCGACAGAGGTTTCTGAGATACAGCCTCTCCCCCCACCCCCCAAAAAAGAAGAAACTTTTCTAAGGTTGGTGACTTCTATTAATGTTTTCTTGCGTACAGACAAGGATCAAACCAAGGCTGAAACCTTTGCACTGGATTGGATCTCAAACACCAGAGAGTTACCTCACTAGAGTGCATGTTACTCACTAAGACTTAGGGGGAAATCATGCCATACCGCGTGCCACCGATCAGCTGATGGGGCCGCCGAAAACGGCCCTGAAAGCGCGCCGCCGAATCAAGCAAACACCGCGCTGCCGAAAAGAGGAAGATTTCCTTGACTTTTCGGCAGACGGTATGGCATGGGCGCGCAAGGGTTCCGTGGGGTGGAAAGAAATTGAGAAACACTGCTCTAGAGGAATGTTGTGGCCATCAAATCTGAGCAACATGTAGGCAGTATGAGGTCAAATCCAACCCTGGGTAGAAATCTGAAATGAAGAAGGCATGTTGCTACAATCTGCCTCTGTCAATAGGGCTTTTTATTTTGGGGAAATGTAATATGAGTATTGCAGAATATTCACAAGGTCATCAAACTATTTTTCAAAATAAAATAAATCGGACATGCAAATGCTTGCTGAGAAAGGGGGAATTAGAGAGGAGGAATGAGGTGGGGCTTTGGGGCTACAGCAAAGGGAAGGATGATTATGGGGATGGATGGTTGGTGAGGGGTTGAGAGGTCAGGTGATGGGGAGAGGATGGGGTTAGGTGGTGTGGGAGGGAGATATGGGGTTGAGGGGCAAGGAGACTAGGGGAGAAAAGGGGCAGGGCTGTTTGTCAACCCCCACATTCTTGTGCATGTGCCAGGATTTGGGCGGGGGGGACTGTCTCCCTTGGGGGGTCTGAACTTCTCTCCCTACCTTTGTACATGTGTCAGTATGTGGGGAGGCCCTGCCCATTTATGGGGCCTGACCCTTTCTTGCACACCTCGTGTGAGCCAGGTTCTGGGGACTCGCCCTCTCTCTATTCCCTCTCATGTGAGCCAGGACCTGAGGGGCCTTGCTCTCTAGGCGGTCTAAGCCCCAACTCGTTTCCTCCCAAGTGAGACGGTCTGGGGAAGTTCTGCCCTTCTGGGTGGGGAGCTGGTAACAGGCAGGCTGGGAGCATGCATCAAAAACACGCTACTGAAACTGGGGTGAGGAGTTGAGAATGGGCATACTGGATGCATATCACAGGCTCTCCAGCCCTGAGGGTGGCAGTATAGGAACACCCACTGACATGAATGGAGCAGTTCATATGTCTCAGAGCTATTATTTCAGGTGTTGTTCATCTCCATGGGATGTTGTCATTCATCTGATAATATTTCATTGAGATGAATGGACCAGTTCAACATGTCTTTGAGCTTGCTGTGCTGCAGATGGGTGTGTGGAGCCCATTCCTTCCATCCTTCCTAAAAAGTCCCCCTTTCAGCATTATGCTGTGCTGGGCATCTTGATATAGCAAAGCAAGTGATGATGATTAATTTAATACAGTCTTATAGCAAAGTGCCAGCTCTGGTATAGTTAAGATTCAGAAGACCTTCCTGTTTAAAAGACTACTCTTCTAAGTACTCTAAAGTTTGTGTGCTTACATGTATTGTCTTGAAATTTGCTATGCCTCATTGTGTAAAGTATAAGGTAAAGTTAGTGATCCCAAGTAGGGGTCATCTGAGAAAAGGGTTCATGCCTCCTGAAGAAAACAGCATTTTATAAATGTAACAGATTCTATCAACTTTGAAGTTTGAAACTTGCTTTGGGCAGAAATATGAGAATTTAACATTTGGCTAAAATCTGCTTTTGTTAGGATTTTTTTTTTTATTTTGGTGGATTAAATGCAATCAGAGTACATTTTATAATTCAGAAGGCACTCAAACTATTTTTTAAAAGAAAATAAATTATACATGCAAATACTTGCTGGGAGTGGAGGGTGATTAAAGATGGAAGAGTAGGTGGGAATAGGAGGAAGGGTTTGAGTCTGCAGCAAGGGATGGGGTATCATGGAGAGAGGGAGGAATGGATGGTAGGGGAGGAAAGAAGACTGAAGGGGTAGGGAAGGAGTGGGGATTAAGAGGGAGGGAAAAAGTGGGACAATGTGAGGGGTGATGTAAGATGGGTTGCAGAGGAAGTTGGGGATTTAGTGGTGTGTGCGGCCTGTTAACCCTAAATTCTTCCTTTCTGCGTGTGTGCTACGGTCTGGTCCTGTTAGTAACTATATATTGCAAACATTCAAAGCATGACCATTCTCCTCATTCACTATAAAAAAATGTACGGGAGTGCAGAGTAGCACTTAGGAATCACATAGAAATCATGTGGCCTAGAAAGACCACTGTACTGGTACTTTTCTAGCTCTGCCTGTGGCCTACTGGGTTACCTTGGGCAAGTCACATCACCTTTCTGTGCCTCAGTTTCCCTTCTGTAAAATAGAAATAATGAAAGTTCTTTGAGATCTATTGATGAAAAGGACTATGTAAAAGCTAGGTCTTTTTGTTGTTACCCTGCCACAGTAGCATATCAACTGCAAACCTGTGTGAGAACTACAATTGGCTAAATGACCACTAATTTCCACCAACAAACATTTCTGTTTTTATTAAAAAACCCAGAAAATTAAATGGCAAAAAGCCTTGTTAATGCAGAGTTGAGGTTGCCCAGTGATAGTTCTTGCCTTTCCAGAATGTCAAGTTCAGTAAAATTCAAATTTATGAAAACCAGAAAATTTACAATTTAGGAAAACATACCTGCAACCAGAACTCTGTCCTGTTTGAGCAATGCTACAAAACACCCATAACACACATACCTGCACTTTGCCTTTTCACTGTAATGGACAGGAGCTACCTGCATCTGCCCTATACTCAAACAGTTAACCTCCCTCCCACCCCCCAAACAGAATACAACATCTGTAAAATTTAACAACCATGTCACACCCTTTTACACAGGATACCACATAAACCTATACTTTACCTTGCTCCTCATTAAATCCAGAGAGTTCTTATGCTGGAGCCGTGAAATTGTGGGCAGCTACAGCCCAGCTACCCCATTTGCTGTCCTGGAGAGCTGGGCAGCTGGACTCTGCTCCCTGCGGGGAACTGGGGTGAGAAACCCGGACGGCTGGATCTTGCTACCAGCGGGGTACCCTGCGTGGAGCCCGAGAACCTGTTGGGCAGCTGGGCTCCTGGCAGGGAGCTGCCAGCAGAGCTGAGAGACCAGGCTGTCAGCTCCCCACACTGCCCCCCCCAGGTCAGAGGAAGTGCTTCTGGTGAGGATGCGCAGTAATTAATGTGGTGGCTGTAAGTCGACCTAGCATAGGTCGACTTACCTTTGTAATGTAGACACAACCTGAGTCTCTCTTTTCTGCAGTTCCCCATCTGCAAAATAGAGATAAGAGTACTTCCCTATCTCACACGTATATTGTGAGGGAAATACATTAATTACAAGGGTGATGAAGTGATAAACTAGAGTGATGAGGGCTATATAAATACCTAGGACAGATTATATAGCTCAGGATACATGCCACCAACTCAAAATCCTGAAAGCATGGAAATAAAAACATCCTGCAATTTTTTGTTATTTGCACATTGTGTACAATGTATTTGATAACATATTCCAACACTCATGAAGCTTTTACTTCTCCTCCAGAAAATACCCAAAGAATATGTACCCTCCGCTAAATCAATCTCTCACTCTAGTGCTAAATGGTGACCTCAGCAATGTTAATGCAGAATAAATTCGTAAATATGTGATATAGTCAGATGTCAATCTGCTGATAATGAGCATCAGAGGTTACTGTTAAGTTTTGCACTAGAGTTTGATTTTGATGAAATTGGGGCACATATTGCTTTTTAGTGTCTAATAGTGATGGAAGTGAAAGTTTTACAGTGTTGGATTGTGTTACCGACAGTGTTGTAGGCAATGTGAAAGTGGGAAGGAATGCAAGACAATGTCCCTTAAGTTTTCATATTCATGCTTTTAAGGGTTTGAGTTCATGGAGCGTATCTTGATGCAACTGTCACCAAATTAAGTTTTTGTGTGTTTATAATATACTGTGTGTGAATATTATTATATGTGATAGTTGAGCCTTATAATTTCTTTTGACTGAAAAAGGGACAGTTGGATATCACGATTTAAAGTCAAGGTAGAAGAATTTTCATCTGTTAACTAAAACCTCCTTTCCTATATAGTAAAACTTTTGAAAACAGCTGTAAAAAAGGAAATGACTGACATAAGAGCATATATTTTTGCAATCATCAATGACTAGCTGTAGGAAGTAAGTGAGAGCAAGGAATAAAAATAGGCAAGTGACAAATGTTTTAAACTGAAAATGCATTGAAGGGTTTATTAAAAGAAGACATTTACTATGGACTGGCCAATACAGGAATCATATACTGTATTTCCCCATGTATAAGATGCACCTTTTTTCGAAAAATTTGGGGTCTAAAAACTGGATGCGTCTTATGCAGTAGTACTTACCGGTGACGTACCGTAATACATTTATTTTCAAATTTCAGGCCCCAAAATTAAGGTGCGTCTTATACATGGGAGCATCTTATACATGGGGAAATACGGTATATGTTTGGCTTAAAATTGTGAGCTGATATTAACAGAGGTTCAGAGGCTCCACCTTGTCAGCAAGTATCAGAAGGCATGGGAGTAATAATATTAATGGGAGATCCAGGAAACGTACACTCCTTTGTGAATGGAAGGCAGAAAACAAAACTGGCTTTAGAAGCCCACGTTAAGCACTACAATGAAATAAGAAAGACCAGTGTTTTCTTCTTCATTATGTGGAGCAAATACAATATTGTTTATTGGAACATCAGGATTCAGAATCTTGTGAACAGTTGACTAATTGAACTATAGAGTGCCAACAGGCTATTTGATGTCATGTGACCTAGTGTGAGTCGATTTTAGATTTTTAGTCACATTCAAAGGGCTTATTAAATGTTAGTTTTATTTTATAGAAAAAGAAGAAAACTAATCAAGCTGGATAAAATCAGGCTGTCACATTAAAGTACAAATAAAAATAAAAGCTTCATATCTTGAAATATCTAAATAAAATACGAGAGAGGTCATCACCAAACACTCTTATTAAGATTTGGACCCTGGCTCAGTCACAGTGAAATACGCACATAGGTTACCTATTAAGAACATAAGACTGGCCATACTGGGTCAGACCAATGGTCTATCCTGTCTTCTGACAGTGGCCAGTGCCAGGTGCTTCAGAGGGAAAGGTGATTGTGTCATAAGCAACCATTTAAGGTTTCTCCAGTGTTTACAGTGCAACTTTATTGTACTGCCATGAGTGGTACATTGAGACAGATTTTGCTGCACTTGCTTATAGGCAGTGTCTCTGAATGTAAGGAAAACATACTATTTGAAATATTGTGGGTATTTTTAAAACTTTATTATATTAAAAGGCAAAGCTAGGTGTTCTTTAGTCTTTTTCCATTTTGAAACTGATATAGAAAACTAGTGTTTTAATTTTGATGTATTTATAAAAATAGAAATTATGTTTAAAAGATACAAATGTTCTCTAAATTTAGAAGAAAACTCAGCAGCAGTTTCAAAAAGTGATGTTAAATACCATTTAAAACCATTGGATAGTAAGCTGCCATCTTGATATTCAGATGGAATGTAGATCAGAATTCTGATCCCATTTTAAATCCATAGAAAAATGGGAGACTTTCAGAGTTTTTAGGCAAATTGTGTGTGTATGTATCTTCCTGCCATGAAATTTAACTACTGACTTGTAGTTGAAAGCCTATGCTGTCTTGTGTGTGGCTGTCGGGCCAAGTAATCTTGCCATATGTGATGTCTTTCTTGTACAATCAATAAAATTGTTGCATACAAATTAGTATTAGAGTAAGGATGTTGATTAGTTGATATCACAATGGTCTAGGACTCTTGGAATGGCATAGATACATGCCTTATTGTAACAATACATGGCATGAGTGTAATACATAAAATCAAATGTCTAAGTACTTAAAAATTGGATGGTAACAGACTGAGAATTCCAGTGATGACTGATGTGACTGGTGATACTCTGAAAACAAAACTCTTAATCATGCTTATGGTTGTTTCAGTTGCTTCATGCTGACTCAATAGATATTTTAGGCTTCAGAGTGACACATAGTGTGACAATCCTGAAATAATATTATATAGATGAATATATCTGAAGTATTTTTATATACATTTTAAAGACTTAAATCCTCTTTCAGACCTTTATGACTTACCTCGGTTTTGTGAAGGGTTAATTTAATTTTGTGGCTAAACAAACTTGGTGGGGTAAAGAGTTTTTGGTTGTTTTGAATCTAGACATGCAATTTTTTTGGCTAGAATAAGAAGAAACCTGTCTGAAATTTAGACCTACAGCACAATCATACAAAACTTTACTCACTTGAGTGGTTTCATTGAAGTCCATGAAATTACTTGTGTAGGTAAGGATTTTCAGGATGTCAGACATAAATGTATTTTGGATTCCATGGATTGAGGTACTTTTGATTGACAAGATTTCTAAATTTGATTACTTCCATTCCTCCAGAAAGATGGTTGTAAAAATATGGTGGTGGTTAATATATGAATTGGATTTATAAAACAAAAATGTCATTATTACTTTTTACAGTATAATCACAATTGTAGGTTGTGTCAAAGATTAACCTAATATTCTTGCACATATTTTCCTCTAAATATGATTGTGAAGGAGAGATTTTTTTGGGGGGTCACTGTCTTGCAGAGATTAGCAGAATCAATAATAATAATAATAATAATTAATTAATAATAAAAGAAATCTCATTAGAAAATGGACCATCCGTGTTTTTATATTTGATTTAATTGTACTCACTAACCAAATTTATTTTGCTTCCTTGACATTTTGGAAGTCTCTGTAAATATGAACATTTTAGATTATTGTTGAAACTGTCAGTATAGTTTTTTAAAATATTAAAACAAAAGAACAAAATAAAATATGACAATTAGACTATGAAACAAGGTGACACAAAATTCTGTGTCTAATAGTATATTTTCCAGCACACCTCAGAACACCTTTTTATTTCCATTTAAGAATTGTAGCTTTGACAGCAACAGACAATATGCTGCAGATATTCTGCTACATCTCTCCAGAAAGCTTTCCATAAATTTATTTTTGAATGTATAATACATTTGGTTGTAACAAGTAGTTTAAAACTGATCTTGCACCAATATGTGTCGTACATAGCAACAATCACTAATCTGACTGAAAGGCTAAAACCCTGGTTTCAGTGCACTCATTTTGAAAGGATTTTTTTCAAATCTGTTGTTGTTCGTCTATACTGAAAGGACAGGAGACATTACATATGGTTTTAATCAGGCTGCAACTTTATTATTAGATGTTTGGGATTACCCGGCAGATAAAAGTGTACGGTGCAGGTAATCCCATGTTCATTCAAGAACTTCCTGGGGGATTTCCGCCAGCCCCTCCCTCATTTTCCATCCAGGTCCCCCAGCCAACCCATTGTTGGGACCTTACCATCCATCCCCTCTCATAGGAGGGGTAAGATGAGCTATAAGAAAGGGGGATTGGCTCTCTTCTGTACCAATCATAAGAGCTGCCCCTGTTCCGTTCCTTTACCCAACACCTCCTTTTTAAACTGTTTTACCAAGCCATTTATCCTGTCACTGTATAACTTCCCTATGGACTAGCTGCACTGGACATCTGCCCCACTTATATAATGACTTGTGACATATAGTCTAACTTCCTTCATGCTGCACATCATCAAAACCCTCCCCAAACCCACTGTGGGGAAGATGAAAAAATGCCAACTCCACTTAGGCCAATCTGGTGGTAAGGGAAAAATTCCTTCCCAGCACTCCTAAAAAGGGGCGGCTAGTGCAATGCCCACAGCAGGTCTTGACAAACCTGGTATTTCACCACCTAAAGGGGAGGAAGACTGGGTGCCTACTCTGTGCGAAAGTGGGCTTCACCACATGGGCTGCCCCTTTTGAACCCATCCAGATTCCAGAGGATGAGTCAGTGTCACCCTTTTGCAGCAGTTTGACCTCTTTCTCTCTCCCACCCCAGCCACAAAGCACTGTTCCCTTCATTTGGCCAGTCAGCCAAATTCCCTCCCCTTGTCCCTCCCCCTGCTTAAAGGTGTGTTGTGGTCATTTCTAACAAGATTAGGGTTCTCGTTGTGTATTTACGTTTGTTTCTGAATATTTGCAAAGAAAGCATACTCTGCTTTCATAAATTACATTGTCAGTTTGAAAGTAATGTAACTACCAAGTCAGTGCTTTCCATGTGACAAATTATTTAATGAGTGAATTTATACATTTGCAGATTATTTTAAGATAACCATAAACTTTGACTTAATAAAAAAGCATGTTTCATTGAGTGTTGGTGACAGCTCTTGGATTGATAATGAAGTCTTTAATGAAGTTTTTATCTACAAGACAACGTCCAGGCGCGCTTCTCCCACACAATGCCCTGCCAGTGTGCTCAACCCTGGTTGTGGAGGGAGATGTTTTACATTGCTCAAAATCAGTGTTTCTCTGTATGCAAAATGTTCTTAGTGATTTCTAGCTATACAGAGTGGTCTGTGTTCATGTTCTTCAAGAGCTATGGGATTTGCTTAGAAGGGTAGACTATGTGTATCAGATGATTATGTACAATTAGATAAAACCAATATTAAAAGGCTAATATTGTTTTTTATTTTATAAAAATGAATTCTTGCCCCTTCATCTGTACCACCACAGATTGTTCTTCAAACACAGTCAGTCAGTACCAACTGTCAATGCTTGTACATAGGAATGGGGGCATCAGGATTGTGAAATTGCCAAGAAAACATCCCTCAAATTAAATTCAATACTGGAGGCTATCTGTGATGATTTGCCTTTTTCTAGAAATGTAATGAGTTAGAGAAATTTTAGTTGCAAATACCTAAATATGTCAATATTAAAAACAAATGTGCTAAGATATTATCTTTTATGCCAATGTAAAAGTAATCTAAACAGTATAAAATTAATGCAAGTCTGCTTGACCTACCATCATTCCAAGTGTGCATTCTGTTTTGGCTTCAGATACTATACAGTGCATGTCTTATAGGGAACACAGTAAGAATTTGTCCATATCACACAAGAGCCTTTGCTCTTGTTAGGTTAAAAGTTCATGAATTCTTTTTCTGCTTGCAAAACAAAAGGGCAGAATGTATGTCCAGGTGATATAAGTAGGTTAGTGCAAAAGATTAGGATAAGACTTTTGTCTGATTTGTTATATTCAGTATTATTATAGGTCTACATGAATATGTTGTGATTAAAATAATTAAGTTATTGGAGGACTCTCTCTTGTGCATTTCTGGATTTAAGAGAAAAAATCCTTGTGAAAATGGGTTTTTTTGAGGCTGTGTTGTTACTCATTTTGGGCCAAAGCAGTTCCTGATGCAACCTCGTTAACTTCAGTATCATTATGCCAGGAAGGAGTTTGGCGCAATAAATTAAAAGCTTCTGTGTCTTCCCAAGAGGAATTTAAGTTGCTGTGCTATTAATGTACCTCTTACATTTCTATTCATGCTTAGATCAGTCCCTCAATTAATACAAATCAAGCTCCCGACTTACCTTCCTTCATAAAAGTCTCTGAATGCCCACTTTATTCCATGAAACATTACAAAGTATTAAGATCATAAGCCACTTTCTGTGCTGTTAGTGGGTTTTTTTATTATTGTTTGTATTATCATAGTGCTGAGGAGCAGTAGTCATGGACCCAGGCCCCCATTGTGCTAGGCACTATATAAACACAGAGAAGAAATACGGCCCCTGCCTGAAAGAGACTACAGTTGAAATATAAGATAAGACACATCAGATGGATACAGACAGATAGATGGGGAAGTACAAGAAAGCAATGAGACAACATTGTATTTATTTGTATTGTATTTATTGAGACAATACTGTACTGTAATGTTTTTATATTGTAAGTTATATGGGTTTTTTGTTTAACAAATATCACCTATTTTGAAACACTTTCTATAAATAAATGTAAAGTTTATAAGCACAGTACTATATACATAATATTGGATAAGACATCCGGTTTGTAAACCTTTTGTCTGGGTGACCATATGGCTAATTACATCATGCAATCTATGTGTGTTTGTGGATGAATAGGACTGTTACCACTGGAAAATTCAGACATACTAATAATGCCTTATAACTGAACAAAATAAAGAGAGAAGAGATAAGAAAACCTGAAATTTCCTGAAAGGCATAATATTTAAAGAACAGTACAGAGTATGCCAAGGAAAAAAGTAGTACATGATGAATGTGTTGCAAGGAGTTTTTAAAGATGTAATAATGGCACAAAATAGGGAAAGATGATGATGTAGGATATGAGTATATGGGATAGTATCGAGAGCAGGTAGAGTGAAGTCAGAAGAGGGAAGGCATAAAATGAGTTATAGTACTTGTATACTGCAAAGGCTGGGGAAAAATCAAAGTGGTAGTACTACAGGGTATAAAAGAAGCTAGAAAAGGATAAAGTAAAGCCTGTCAGCAATATAATAAGGGAGGAAGAACAGAAATGCCCAGAGAAAGAGAAAATGGAAATATACTCAGGCTACAATGCAAGAGCACGGGACATGTAAGTACTTAGAAAGACAGATAAAATGTTTGTCTTCTCTCAATAGGTTAATATAAAGAGGATTGTAAGAGGGACAGTGACAACTTCATTGGGTTATCAAATACAGCAATTTAAAATAAAGTGTTCCCATTTGGAAGATCACTCTTTAATTTTCAAAGTTGTATTAAAAAGTCTTGAGTTCACAGTGTTCGCTGAGTGTGAATATATGTGTGCACACCTGTGTGTGTGTGTGTGTGTGTGTGTGTGTGTGTGTGTGTGCATGCCTAGTGTGCCAGGACTACATGTCCACACTTTGGGTGAGTAGTTGAGTAAAGGCAGGATGTTATGGATTGCCGTTACATTTTATCCATTGTGGTTGGGTTTGAGACAAAACTCAATACTTAGGCTCCAATCAAGAGGAGATTGCTGACTCCAGGGAAGTGTCCAGTTGAAAACCATACTCAATTTATTTTAGGGCCCTCGTTCCTGAAGCACAAGTATCAGCGTGAGCTTGTCTGTAAGAAAGTGGCTGAACCAAATGTCTCGTACCGTTTTTGCTTTCCTCTTAGCTGCCACAGTTTTCCCAACTCTGTGCAAAATCTATATGTGAAGGGGTGTCTGTACCCTGGAGAATATGGGTACAGATGACTGTACAGATGGACCACAGCTTCCTTCCTCTTACACAGGGATGTGCAAAGGAGTTGGTTGGGAGCAAAGATGGGGATTCAGTAACGCTAATCTCTTCCAAAAGGGAGCAGGATGATGGGCTCTGAGAGGAAGTGAAAGGTGCTCTTGGGCAAGGGGCCCTGAAATAGCACAAGCTCTTGTGCAGTTAATGAGCCTGAGGCAAGGCTGGCTTATTTTCATCCCCCATGTATATGCATTTATTTGGAGAACTTTGTTGACATGGCATAATCCTTAAAGGGGCAGAATGTAGGTTTGTTTGTTTTTTGTTTTTTGTTGGTTCATCTGCCAGAACCACTGCTGTAGAGAAAGCAGAATACTAGGCTATGATCTCCTGGGATTACATGATTAGTCTTTTTCATACCATTCCTCACCCAATCCCAGCTGCAAAAGTGACAGAGGCTTGCTTAGAAAGACTCCTGCTTTGAAATAGGAGTGGATTAAAGCACACTCAGTGCCCTGCAGGCTAATGTCCAGTAGATTTACACCCCAGCTTGCCACAAAGTGTTTGTATACTTAACCCCCATATCTGTTTTTGGGATAAATAGCAGTGTTCAGGATTGAAGACCAGCACTTTAGCAAGCTATATATTCATGAGAATATTTTTTAACAAGTTAAAGGAACCCCATCAACTGAAAAATCACTCTTCTGTCTCAATTTTTTCTTCCTATTTTTGTGAAATTAATACCAAGCTTGTTTCTATTAAGATTAGGAAGAAAAATATTTTTCTATATTTTTTTCATTTTTGTTAAGTTGTATATTTGATAACTCTGTGTATATTCATTTAGTTTTTCCTATTTTTATATGGGTCTTTCACACAGTAAATGAGAGAGAAAATATGAAAAAAAGGGAAATATAACTAAAACATCCTGTAAAATTGGCTTGGGACTTGGGAACAAATGTGGTATTGAAACTACTTTAAATTCATTATTCAAACTGACTAGATGTCAAGCTGATGGTGACCCTTTAAAGTTGCAGCTATCTGTAGATATTGCTGTTTTAAAATGTGTAAACATGCAATTTTTTTGTTTGCTTACTTAAGGTTACACTATTTAAAAGTTGACCTTTTAAGGTAGTTCTTAGATCTTGTTTTAACTTGTATGATTATTGGTATTGTAGTTTCTGGGTGACACGTTTAAAACATTTTTACTGATGTCTTCTTGCTACAAGGTTAAAATAATCTCTCATTTCAATGTTATGATGCCAAAGGTAGCAAAATATAGTGACTCTGGATAGTTAGATGGGAACAAGGTGTGATGTGGAAAGAAAGAGATTTATGTTTACTGATGTATGTCTTAGGTAATTACTGTACTAATGGAGAAAAATAGCAACCATCTAGAAATAATAAGCAAATTAGTCTCTAAAGCTTCACTGAGCAGAAAGAGGAATATTTGAAAATATCTATATTTGATAAAAGTCAGTGGTAGTTTTGAAGATAAAAATATACGTTTTCGTAACCTGAATGTTGAATTTGTAAATGTAATTAGTGGCAGAACATTTTTAGACCATGCTAACGTATTATTTGTGTGTGGTATTATATGTATTATTACTTCCGTGAAGCACTATATTGGAATTGCAACCTGGTCTGAATTTATATTTTTAAAGTTTATCCACTCAAAGGTAAATTTCAGCCTTGTACCTAGAGAATTAGGCTGCACAGCTCCCATTAACACTATGATAATTTTGTGGTTTATTACTTAAAGCTCAAAATGAAATTTTAACTTCAGTGTGCTGCTTATTTGAACATTGGTATATAATGTAGCTATTGGAAAAAACCTCCAAATCTGATTCTGTTTTTCAGGTTTATCTCCCTATTTCAGCTGAAATTAAATCCATGCTAGTTTTCTGGAAACTGGCATGGTTGGTGTAAGATGCATACTCTTGACAGGAATAAATGATATAGACAGCTCTGTGTAAGATAGCTAGTTATAGTTCCAGAGTTGCCTTAGGTGAGTCTGCTTTCTCTGAATTTTGCAAGATTCTTTAATAAAGCTATAAGCAACAACAGAAAAGGCAATTTGGGGTATTCTTGGTCAAGGGCCTTTAGCCAACCAAATAATACCTTACTGCACAATACCTTACTCTAAAGCATGCCTAGGTATGGTTTACTATTGAAATATATATCCTCAGCTTTAAATAGTGGGGATTAGATTCGATTATATATTGGGTATTAGAGACCAAAATGTTTGCTTGACCATAGCAAAGCATTCGATCTAGAGGAATTGGTCAGGTGGCTTCTCCTCAGCATGGCAGGTGGATTTTGGCCTATTTAAAATTGAAATTGTAACTGTGCACCAGCTTCCAGCAATGCAGATCTGACACCATATCACCAAAAAAAGAGACAATTCTCTAAACAGATTTAGTGTTTTTATTTGATGATTTGGACTTAATAGGAGCGAAAAGATAATTTACCTAAAGCTCATACTAACGAATTGAATGTGTGTATATAAACATTTCCTGTTATTGGGAACATAATGTATCTCCTGGTTCTTGACCTCTTCCATATCATGACTATGACCCAAAGTTAGAGCTGCTACTTCCTATTTGTGTGTACAGGCTTGAATTTTTTGAGTGGAGGATCCAAGAGATAGTGTATAAATACCATTTTATAAAAAGCAATATGCTGGATGAGTCTTACTAACTTATTTTGTCATTTAAATGTCACAGACAGATGATGATGGTCCTGAATCACAAGATGAAGAGAAGGAAGAAGTGAGAGGCTATTCAAGAAGAAAGATAGTCTCCAACTGGAACCGCTATGAAGGTGCTGAGAAAGAGGCACAAAATGAAAGTGGAGAATCTCAGAGGGGAACAGATTTTAGTGTTCTGCTTAGCTCAGCAGGTAAGGATGTGAAAACCACATAAAGTATTGGTTGTTTATGACTTGAACTTTTCATCGTAACTCTAGCTTTTGCTCTTAGCCTTAGTTCTGGAACAGCGCTTAGAACACTACTTGTATGTACTTGACTAAATCCAGCATTGGGTTAGCCAAGTGCATCTCTGTTCAAGTTGTGCCTACTTTTGCTGGTACAGTAGTTTCATGGAGAGGTGTGTTTGTGTGTGTGTTTTAAAAGTAATATATCTTAAAATAACAAACAAATGTAAGGGTTCCCAGTGAGCATAAGGTCTAAATGTAATCATTTGATCTTATTCATTCTGCCTTCTTTTAATTCTTTGATTTACTTCTTACTATGAAGATTGCCTTGCATGCAGATAAAGCTGTATGTTAAATGTCCTTTATATTTTTGTAAATTCTTTGAGACATTGTTAAATGCTAAAATTTGAACCAAAATATTTACTAAGTTTAATAATTATTTCAGTATTAATATGCTTCTTGGTAATTGTGTTTACTAAGCTTTGCTTGTCTTGGGCATACATGTATAATTTCATTCACAGAGATAGGCTTCGGATTATTAATGGCTGATGCAGTCCTCTTATTGTTGTGACACACAAACTGTGACCTGCATTGTACAGGGTAAATTTCTGTATCTCGGGTGTGAATGGCAAGTGTTGTTTTTCCTTGATAACAATAAGGTGATTAGTTATTTTTTGCCTACTCAAAGGGAAAAAGAAATAAGGGGGGAAAGGCTTTGTTTTGTTTCTTTAAATTACAGATACACAGTATGAGCAGCAACACAAAAAGGACAACTTAAAATTATTCCAGAAAGAGTTTGCAATGCCTGTCTCATACAGTAGTTAGCATTATGAATTTATTGATGAGCAACTGTGCTAGTATCAGGGTTTGTAAAAGGTTATACACTATCTGATGGTTTGAAAAAGCTATGAAAACTAACTTGCAGATTTGTTATGCTTAGAATTGCCAGCTACAGGTAGCAGGGACAACTTAGGAATGTCCTACAATAAATATGTAAGGACCAAACCTTGTGGTCCTTGTGCTGAAGTCCCATTGAAATCAATAGTTTTGCCTTAGTGAGGATTGCAGGATCAAGCCTTGAATTACAGGTTTTATTCATTTTTTAACCAATTTCTTTAGTTTGATCACTGAGTATTGCCGCAAATGCTTTTCAGTTAAATGAGGTGTGTGCATCTTATTTCAGAGCTTCATTTGTCTAATCTTTACTCTCCCTTTTGACAAGACCTTGTGGCTATTATTGTCCCTTTAGCAGGTAGGTATCTTGGAATAAGAGATCTTATACTTTAGAATACCTGGGCATGAAGGAGAGGCAGCTTACCTCTGAGGCTCTGTTCACTGGGTGGATAAAACCATGCTAATTGCCAATTTTGGTATCCTGGCTTCCTTCACTGGTTTACCTAAAACATAGTTCCAGGTTGTTTGAACAGATACTACTGTTAAATAACACAGTTAAGCCATGGCTTACAGGAAAAAAATAATTTCTTTATATTGATCAGGGAACCATGTTAGTAACAATTGTTTCTAGCATGATTTAGTCTGTGGTGTAGAATGGGCCATATGCCCATGAGTTTAGGGTTTAAGTAAAAACTCTAATGTTTTTTCATCATTCTTCATGTGTGATAGTGTTAAAACTCCAGTTAGAAACCTCTCTTTTATGCTGTACTTCTAGAGCTAAACTAAAGAGAACCAAGTTTCTAACAATTTATATTTAAAAAAAAAATATTGTCAACAATTTTATTTCCTGTTCGTGAATTATCTAAATTGCTGAAATTAAAATCTGTGTAGTACAGTAGTCTTTTCAATACTTAACGAATTCCTTGTCATTCATTTTGGACATCCACCAGTTTGTTACATAGAGCACACTGCTCTGCTGCTGGCATTGTTTTTGTTTTGTAACAAGAAACATCAATGAGGCAAATGAAACATTTGCTTTGGGAAGAGAAAAAAAACTTACAAAAGAATAATATGGGTTTCTCTCAGAGATGTAAGGGAAGAAAGTAATCATGTTTTGAGCTCATAAACTTTGACAGTCTTTAACTGTGCACTGAACTGCTTATGAAAAATACTCAAGGCTTGCTTAAACTGATTTTTAAATTAAAGTAACACATTGGCATAATTAATTAATATAATCACATCCTTATAATGCCATTTTTATTATTACATTAATTGTATGGATTACAAAACATTGGGTTTTACAGCATGGTAGGAATCCACTAGTTTCCGGTTATATTTGCAT
Source organism: Emydura macquarii macquarii (assembly GCF_026122565.2). Taxonomy (NCBI): domain Eukaryota; kingdom Metazoa; phylum Chordata; order Testudines; family Chelidae; genus Emydura; species Emydura macquarii. The sequence continues at coordinate 26,881,153 of NW_027132013.1, forward strand.
TAAAAAAGACTGAGAAACCGATGACAGTAGAAACTGAAGTTGCTTTTTTTAACACCTGTTTAAAACAAAATAAACTAGGTTCTGGCTATTGACCATTCACTTAGCCTGGGGCAAGACCTTACAATTTTTTTTTCTCTAACTTAGTTTATCATGTCTGACATCCTGTAATTTTTTTTCCCATTCTGAATGTCTTTATATTTGCTGTGGTATCAGCAAAAAAATGTATATTCAATAAATGTAATATTTTCAGTATGTCAGAAACATTTTTAGTCCATTTTTTTCTGTTATACAAATTTAGAAAAAACAAACTGTGCCTTTGTAATCTGGGACAATTACTCCTCTCTCCTTCTTGTCAGCACTAGAAATGTCAGGGAAAAGCTTATTACATCCTGTCATTATTTCTATTATATATAAAAAATGTTTTTTCTATACAATAGACTTATTATTTGACCCCAAAGCATTCCACTTCTTGTAAGCTTTTGTTAAGAATTGCTTCTGAGTTATATGATGGACTAAAAAATAAATCTGCACCTATTGACAGTAATCTTTCTATATTTTAATTTAGAAGAACTAGCATCTTTGTAAAAGCAATAGAATTGTATACAATTGCATAAAGTCTTTGAAAGTATTTTGTTGGTCTAAGCAAGTTTTAAGAGGTGCTTTTTAAGTGCTGAAGTTGTAAGATTTACTTATTTCTATTTTAATAATGTCAGTGGATACCAGATTATCGTAATTGAGAAGTCCCTTCAGCTTCTGTACTGCAATCAGATCTTGTTTGTCCTAGGCAATACAATTTATCCCACCTTATCACTTGCTTCTGCATTTCAATTGTTTCTCTGAGGTAGGTGGTAGTTTTGTTGCAGTATACAGGCAGCTAAATTTACCGATCAGGCATTGCCGTGTCCCTCTAACTTGCTTAACAGCAGTGACTATACAGAGGTCTATTTCCCCCTATTATTTACAGTTAGGTACTAATGTGCCTCCTTTCTCCATTTTCTCCTGATTTATTCTGACTGGTTTAGGCTCTGGAGCAATTTCTTTGCTCTGCTGTGCTCCCTTTTCATCACCTGAGAGTGCAAAGGGAGTGGAGACTGATTGCAAACACCCAGGTGGAGGATTCCATCGCATGGGGAAGTCTCCACTGAGTGTAAAGCTAGTAGAGCTGGCTCCTGTATTACCTTACCATAGCCCCTGAGGATGGGAACTGTCATGGATACAGAAGAGCAATGCACAAAGGCAGGTGCTGCGTATTAGAGCAGTCCTTAAGTTGCTTTATCCTGAGACTGGCTGGGGTGAGGCAGAAAATCAGGATGCATCATGTTGCTGCACGAACTCCTGCACATCGCCCCCCTCGCATCTCCCCATCCATTCGGGCTAACAGTCACCCCACGACCTGACCTTATTAGGGCGTTACCATGGACACGGCTGCACCTTTGGCTCCCACGTCATATATGTGGAATGTAACTGACCAGGGGAGACTAAACTCCCCAGCAACCAGGAAAACTGCAAGGGTCCCCCGGCCAATCCAGTGCTGGCACGAAGCCCATATCATGTTCCTGGGCCAATCAATTAACCCTTCATGTCCCATTTAGTTCATAAAAAGAGGGGTCTTTCCCAAGCCCCCTCGGAGAGTCTCATCGAAACCAGCCTGATCCCCTGGTCCCCATTCTCCCCGCTCACGTCTTTTTCCCCCCCCGAGCGTGAATCGTTTTGCCGGCCGTTATCGAATTAATCGAGAAATGCTGTGGAAATCAGTCTGGGTGTTCGCCTGTGTGATGGAGAGAAGCTAACTATCAGTCTGTGTTTTACAGCTACGTTGTCTGTTTAACTGTCCGTTTGTGTTTTGCCAGTTAACTTTCTGTGTGAAACCTCTGTGTGTCTGTGTAAAATCATCCTGTGTTGTAATTAGCTGCTTCTGCCACTGTGCCTTATAGTGAACCGTCTGTGTAAACCCCCCCCCCCCCCCTTCTGTTTCTTGCAAGCAGCTAATTATCTGTGTAGCATAGTGGTAAGTGTCCCTGTCTGCTACGTGAGAGATCAGGGTTTGATTTCTGGGCAGGGAACCACTGTCTGTTTAATATTAGTTTAGGTTTTTATAGTTAGTTGTCTGTTTAATACCTTTTTATATCAATTTATGTTTTGTGCTTAATTGTTTTTATATCCTTTTATATCATTTTATATATATATATATTTTTGTTAATTGTTTGTTTAGATGAGTATAACTAGTTAAACATCTATATTATTCCTGTGTTTAGAATAAAACTCATTTATTCCCTAACTGACTCATTATTGACTCTGGGGGATCTCTAACCTGTCGGAACACATCACTGTGAGTTAGACTCAGCAGAGAATCCAGACTCCCATCTTTGTAGTGAGGAAGTAGTAGGGAGAGCAAAGAGGATTACTTTTCATGGTAAAAGTGCCTTTTCCATTCTGTATGATGATCTACCTTTTTCACTGCCTCCTCTAATTAACACATCCTGTATTTTCTTTGAACACTTCTGGAGTAATCAAAATAGTTGTTCTTCAAGTATTTGTCCACATGGATCTCACTGTAGGTGTGCATGCTTTCCATGCATGTGAGATGGATTCTTCTGACCAGTCATAGCAGCAAGACAAAATATAACAGTGTCCACCTTCTACCCCATAATTTTATTTACTCTGTTGACAAGAAATAATAATCATAAAAATATATTTAGAAAAACCCAAGGATCACTGATACCGTGGCATCAATCTCATGGCTGAGGCAAAGTCACCAGGCTTTATGTCCTGCCCTTCCTGTGAGGTGACCATGCGTCAAGTGATGGGCATTCTAAATGCTTTTTCTGTCATATTTGCTCTGGACTGCATAGCATGACCTTTAACCCGTAGAGACATCTAATTATCCTTGAAACATTTAGGACTTCCATTTAGCTTGGGTAAGGTTAATTTAACCACAATATCTACCTGTTGCCCTCCAGTTCAAGATCACAGTTTATATATTCCCACATCCAGTTATATTTAAGTTCTTGAAAGGTCTGATCCACTTATTTTCCCCCACTGTGGGACTTTTCCCCTCCCTGGGACCTAAATATTGTACTCCTGGCCCAAATGGATCTCCTCCTTTTGAGCCTTTATTGTCATGTTCTGTTAACTACCTCTTTATGAAGGAAGCCTTTTTGTTACCACTGCTCAAAGGGTAAGCGTGATGCAGGTGTTAGGGCAGGACCTTCCTATGCTATTTTCACAAAAACAAGGTGTGTCTCAGACCTCACCATCCTAAATTCTTACCCAAAGTGGTTTCATTTGAATCAGGATATATGCTTTCCAGTGTTTTTCTCCAAATTCCATTTGATTTCTAGAGAAACTAAACTTCACACTTTCAGTGCCTTGATGGCTCTCTCCTACTATCTCCATAGAACAAAGCCTTTCCATAAATTACCTAGACTATTTGTAGCAATTGGTGACAGATCTAGAAGGTAGGCTGGCCCGATTCAGAGATTCTTGAAATGGGTTTCAGATTGCATTAAGATCTCCTCTGAACTAAATAAATTAACTTCACATTCTCATGTTAAAGTACACTCTACTATGGCCCGACCACCCTCTTTGGCGTGCTTGAGGAACATTCCAATATCAGAAATTTGCAGGGCAGCCACTTGGATCTTTTATTCAGCTCTATTTGAGGATTGCAGCCACTAGTTCTGATGCCCAGTTTGGTAGGGAAGTCCTGGAGTTTGTATTTAAATAGCACTCCTGGCACACACCTCCTTAGAGAGAGAACTCAGTCAGCTAGTGTGGGGTCCATGTGGACACCTATACAAATAATGGTTACTTACTATACATTAACTGTGGTACTTCAAGATGGATCCCATGACCTGCCCTCCTTCCTTGATACTGAGGAGTCTTTTAGCTTTGGGATTATGTGTTGGCAAAGGAACTGAGGGACAAACGGTCCTTCTCTATCCTTAATGTGCTTGGATGTCAGAGGGTGGGAGTGAGAGGATGTGTGGGTATGGCCCCAACGGATGCTGCTGGCCAAAGGCTTGGATCTGGAATACATGGGGGTACATGTGCACCTAGAGTGGGATCCCTGTGGACAAAGCATCTCAAATACCCACGTTTACTGTAAGTTAAGTAACCATTCTTTTTCTCTCATTGTGCTCAGCTTCACAGAGAGCCTTTGGCAAGTGGGAGTTAGTATACATGTAGGTTTGAGATTCTCTGTAGTATGAAAATCTCTGAGTATAGTAAGCTCTGTGTCAGATTTTGTGGCATCCTTAATGAGTTGAATCACCCAAACATTTTTCTTGTGATTGTTTGATTAAATTAGAACTTTATTTCCAAAAGTGAAAAACATCTTTTCTTCTTTGAGACTTGGTGAAGTCCTTCAAGTTAGGAATGTTATTTTAACAACCATGCAGCCTTTGAGGAAAAAATTATGCTTTTGGGCATTTAGAAGTGAATTCACAGGTGGATTTTATTTTCAAATGAGCTTCCACTGATATCTAAACTTTAAAAATGTAGCCCATTAGCAGTCATCTTTTTCTATTATTGCTAATCATTATATTTGTCCAGAAACGTAAACTTCCTTCTTAAAATTTTACTGCAAGTGGAGAGAAGAGGGTGAAATGCTTAGTGAAGAAATTAGAATATGTACTGATGATGAAAATGATTGTGATATATATTTAAGAGTTTTAAATGGAAGAATATGTATGTGAGGGAAAAGCAGCAGAAATTGAGTTGTAAAGGAAAAACTTGTTTGTGAATATTCCTTATGCACATTTGTAGATAAAACTGGAACAATAATTGAAAGAGTAACTTTATATATCTGAATGAGGAAGATTAATTTTTAAACTATTGTAACACCTCATCTGAATGATTTAGTCTGGCATGAGGTTAGTGTAGGATCTTGGAGGTGAAAGTCTATTGGTCTTCTGCACCATTATGCCAGTATGCAGATAATATCTGGAAAAGGAGTAGATCATTAAATATGCTCAGTGTACAGAGACTGAAAAATTTGTTTAAAAATATTGCACCTTTACTTAGAATTAGCAGTGCAATTGTATTCGCATTTGCTGCTAATATGAGCTGTTGATTTTGCAGTGAAGATAACATTGTGTGGGTATTAGTGAATGTGTGAAATTATACATCGCTGGAATAGAAGAAAAATGTGTACCATATTATAAAATGAACACTCCTGAAATAGAACATGAACTCATATAAATTGGTAGGGCTTTTTATAATTAACTCTAATATCATTCTTAACATGTCCCTGGATGGCTACATCTGTTTTCTATAATCAGTATATTAATATATTACATTTATATTTATATAGTACCTTTCCCATACCAAATGATCCCAAAGTGCTTTATAAGCTCTACACCAGATAAGTACAGCTGTCTCAGGGTGGAAGGCAGCAGCTGTTTAATTGCAATCAAGCAACACTGAATAACAGTTAGGGACAAGATGTGAACCATAACATCGCCAAGTGAAACTGCAGGGGGCATAGCTAAATTAAAATCTGACTAGGGTGTAGGGGCTAACACCCTGCATAAATAAAGTACCACGGGTTATTTAATGAGCACACGTGGGGAGCAGGGTGTTGAATTATATCGTCTGCGGAAGAGAGCATCTCTAGCACACACTGTTGTTGCTGTGTTGGGGATGTGGGTTTGGAGCTGACTTTGAGGATGAATACCACCTATGGAATGACCTTCCAGACAAAATATATATATTTTGAATGCCCTGATGTGCTCCAGCAGGGCAATTGAGGAACAAGGAAGATATGCTTCTCAGTAACTAAACAACAAATGTGGAAGAGGAAATAGCAACTTCCTTTCTCTTTTATTTCATAGGAAGTAATAAAATGAAGTTAGATGGAGGGAAGCATTCAGTTTAAGTATGAAGAGCATGGCTAGTCTGGCTTTCAGTGATAAACTCAGAGATGAAATGATTTCATTTAAAGAATTTGATACGTGGAAAATACAACAAAAAAGATTAAAGGAATATATCTATAAAAGTATAGTTTGACCTGCACACAACCACAGCACCAGAATTCTAAAATCAGTAACCAACTATGTTTATCTAGCTATTTATTATTAATTCTGTGGCATGAAATTTGTCTTTCCTAAAATAACAGAAGCACTAGAGTTATTTTAGTGTAGTCATGACTATAGCATAAACTTCAGCATGGAAGCTTTGTGCCTATATTTCCTATTTTTATTTTGCTGCATCTGTAGCTAGCCGAAATGCACTATATGGCAAGAAATAGTGGAGTAGTCCAGTGATAGTTTCAGGGGACTTTCCTGTTTAGAGCTTTGCAGGTGTACTAAACATTGCTATCTTGGTGTATCTTGGTTCTAATTTTAACAAGTCAATCTATTGTGATTGAATTCCTCTTATTTTTAGATAGCAATAAGACTAAATGTACCTGTTATCAGAGGATGGGTTATTAGAGCATTCTGGCTAACTCAAGACACCTGGTCCCACACTGTGGAATAATTTGTTTGACAAATTTGGTGAAATAGATTGGTTCTGAGATATGTTTCAAACCTGAGTTTGTTGCTGTCATAAAAAAACAGGATGGTGTCAGAACTTAAATTGGAGCAGTCTGGTATTCTAGACCTGATATAACTTAATGAAAATGTGAAATGTCAACACTTACTAGTTAATTAAATGAGGATTTATGATGAACATTCCCTGTAGATTTGCAAAAGTATTAATGTTTATTAAATTCTCTGGTTAAATGATTTTTTTTTATGACAAATTGTTGCCCTTCTGTTCAGGAAATTGAAACAGGAGCCTTTCTCTTATTTATTTGTTTAGAGCTCAGTGAAATGATTTTTATAAGGTATGCTATTTGCACAATATCTTTAATCTTTTAAATTCTCTGTGATGGACAGTCTATATATTAAGAAATACATTTATATCTTTATAAAATACACTTTATTCATTTAATTATTATTATAGGTCTGCCCTGAAAAGTGTGGTTTTTTCATACAGGTGAAGGGGAACTCCTGGATTTAAATTTTTTAATATTCTTCCAGTCTTGAGTCAAAGCAGTACTTTGATAATATATTCCTTGGTTAGTTAGAGATGGTTTAATTTTCAATGGTGTTGCTGCTAATATCCTTGTAGGTTCCAACAATCTCTAGTTTTATGCTAATTAAATCCAAACTGAGTGTAACCTGGCTGTAAGGCACGTTTGCATTACAGCATATAAAAGCCTTCTAATATAGTCAAACTGTGCATTCATTTTCACTGATAATTTGAGTGTTCCTTACTTAAATTTTGTGTGGTTATGTTCCTTTGATGCACATTCTCTTTGATGGTTTCTTGTGTGAATGCTTTTTATACCTGAAGACTCAAAATAAGGTGATGTTGTTTTTTAGTAGTCTATGGAAAAGACTGATCTTTATTCCTGTTGTTGATAATTTTTGAATCAGCTTATCTCATTTAAAATATTGTTGTTCAGCATTCCACTATAGCACAATGGATTCGATTCAAAATAAAATGCTGTAAAATGTTGTAGCAGAACTGGACAGGGGAGATGGGAGTGGAAGAGATGAGAAGCAGAACTTTTTTTTATGCTGTTAAGGCTAGAAGGATCTTGTAACTCATTTTACAATAAGTAACATTGTTTATTGCTTTGGACAGCACACTTCATCATATTTGGTGTAATTCTTGTATCACTCTTCTGTTAACAGTTTTTAGGAATCATTGGAGCTGTTCAATATTATTGGCATTGCTAGGGCTTAATGAGCCCACATTTATAAATCAAGGCAATACATCACTTCATCAATTTTCTTCATCTCTGGATCATTAATCAGAGTTGTAAAACATTCAGATTTGTTCCTTTTTAGCATTTTTTGATTACCATGTAAGATTTAATTTAGCTATTTTTATTTTCTATACATTATTTAAAGCTAACTTTAAAATAGTAAGAAAGAACAGTTCTTTTATCTGCCTAGTACTGGCTCCTAGCTGAGGTAAACTACACATCCATTGTGGAGCCTTCCGGTCTTGAACCAACCTAGTAAAAACTGTTCAAGCAGAAGGAACAAAAAAAGTGGGAATGATAAAATAATCTTCTTTGCTAGAAGAATCTTGCCATGTTTTAGTACCTGTCCTCATTCTTTTATTCATATGTCCTAAATGACCAAATACAGATTTTAATCCTTCTTTAGATCCTTGATGGTGAATAAATGTTTTAGCTAGAGATAAGTGATCAAGTGGCTTATTACTGAGCTAATCAAAATGTTACTATTTGTCTCTTGGGATCTGAGCACTTTTCTTTCAATAGCTGCTATTACCACAACAATTAAAAAATGCCCCACCTACTTGCCACTGCTGGATGGTGGGTACTGAGATAGAAGTCAGAATTTTGACAATGCAGCATGTGTGTGTTTTGTTCTGTTTTTTATCTTCACATTTGGAGCGGGAGGAGGGGACCTAGCAGCTTCTGGTGAATTTTCTTAAAGGCAAGCCAAGAGAGCTGGCTGTGCGTAATTCCTCCAAAAGAACTTTAAGAATAAGTAACTCTCATATTAGATCATAAATCTTGGTTTGGCTAGAATACTTTTACACAGTATTTAGTAGCAAACATTTCCATAGATAGTTGGCACTCAGATACCATGGCAATAGATGTGGTCTAAGAGCCTACACAGAACAGAAAAATTTTGATTTTCATTGTTTAGGGTGGATGGGTGAACCACCATAGGATAATAATCCTCTGATTTCCAATGCCTAAAAATACTGTTGGCTGCCTTCTCACCATCTGCTTTTGGTTCTCTCTGTACAATCTAGGCTAGCAAGTTGTAGCTTTATCCTTAAATTTCTGTTATTTAACATGTATTTCAGCTCTCAGGATGAGAATTAGTGGTATACAAAATTACTAAACACCAACAGCTGCTGTATAGCTCTGGAGAACTGAAGGGAAAAAACAGACCTTGGTTTAAAAATAAGATCACATCATTTTTCTGTCCTGTGGGTATTCTAAGAGAGATATAGGGAAACATAACCTGAACAGAGAATTAATTTTCTTTATATATTTCACAAAAATTTTGTTCAAACAAAAAAGAATGGAAATGGTAAAGAAAGAGCTTGTGTCCTTCTAGTGCTCTGGAGAATATTTCAAAACCTGTTCATCCTTATGTACAAATTATTTCTGCCATGCTGCCTTATTCATTGTTGGCTTGGGTTACTGGCAATGTAGTGTATAATAAGTGCCAAAGACATTTATATATTTATATGCCTGCTTTTTAAAAATTGTTTATGCTTTTAAGAATCAATATGATTTGCTATTTTTGTGCAAGATTTTCCCAATTCCTAATTTTCTTCTTCAGTTTTTACTTAGGCAGTTCTTCCTATAGATCTAAAGAGTCCTAGAGCAACAGAAGAATTAAACTGGAGAATTCTGATTTCTTACACAAGTTAGTCAAGCAAGTCTTGTTCAACAACTTCCTGTTAACGTACATGAAAAATAAGACTTAAGCAAGGCATCAGAAAAAGGCAACTTGCTTTAACTTCCTTTTAGTGATACATTTAACATGCAAGGAAAACTTATCTTTAAAATGAGTAACAAGAAAAGTGAAATTGTTCTGTCAGTAAAGCAGATTGAGTTAAGTATAAGATGGTGCAACACAGAGAATCTCACAGAGCACTCAGATATATGAAAAAACATTGTTAGCAAAAGGACAGTATTATCCTGACTGAGTGTGTGAGTATTTACCTCTCGCAGCGATCTAAAGAGATTCTTCACTTTCTTTTTTAAAATGCTGGTGTAACTTAAATCTATATTGAAATCTATATTGTAGTTGATCTTCTTATCTCTTTTCTGTTGAAGACCCAATGTGGTTAGAAAAAGCTCTAGAGCACTGAAGAACTGTTGTTCATTAGCTCCGAGATCAGTATTTCCAGCTACATATGTTCAAAAATAATGAAGCCAAACCCACAAAAATCATGAGATTTAAAAATAATAAATCATTTTTTTGTGTCTGCATTTTGATATTTTTCACCACTCAGACCCAACCTGTATGAGATCATCTCGAGTTCAAAATTCAACCTTCAGTACATGCACAAAAGTGCAGACCTCCCTGTTCACTAGCTGGATTGAACTCCACTTCCTTCCTCCATTTGCTGAGGCATGGGATTCCGACATTCTATCCTTCTCTATCCTCCTCCCTAGCTAGACAGGATAGGCAGCTGCTTCATTCACATGCTCAACAGTCTCTTGTCCCACACATTTACTCCCCGCCATATTTCCCTTCCTTTCCCTCAGTCTGATCTTCGTCCTCACATTCTCTTTCACTTCCCCCCTTTTCCCACATATTCCACTAACTCCTCATAGTTTTGTATCCTGTTCCCCAACACATTCCCCCTTTCTGGCTGCCTCCACAGTTCAATTCCCAGCATTTCCAATTTTGTTGTCCTCTCCCCGGACATCACATGGTGACTAAGGAGCCACCATCTTCTCTCAGGACAGCCTCACTTCTGGGAGATCTTGCCCATCTTTGCTGAGGGCAGCCTCATTTTCACCTGCAAAGATCAAATGGAGTTGGTTCTCTGCCTCCTCAGTAATTCCTCTCTAACTCTTCCTGATTACACATACAAGTATCCCTTTTGTCTATCAACTGAGCTGTCATTTTTATCACAATCTGATGACCTAAAAATAGGAAATGCCAGATTTTTAAACTACTAGTTGAATTTTCTTTAGAAATGTTTTGGTTTTTTTCTAGCATATAGAAAAGAACACTGTGTATCCATATGTATGCACACTCACCCTTATTAGATCTAAAATACCATCACGCTATAAGATGACTGACCGAATTGGAATACAAGAATATAAGAATTGACATGTGCCAGAGACACACCATACTTCCTCATTTTGCTTTAGGATTTCTAGATCCATTATCACTATAACAACCAGAGTAGGTGAGCTCATCTACATGCTAGTACATTGTGCTCTTCATTTCGCAGCAGTGTTAGTGTCTGAACTTCAAAAAACAATAAATCATCAATAAAAATAATATTTTTATTTATAAAGTAACCCAAAAGCACTTTGGGTGCTCAATAACAATCATAAAACAATTTCTCATTCATTATTAAAATAACTCCACAAACTCAACAAAATTACAATGTGGGTAAACAAATGCAAAAAGTATAAAACAATAAAACAAATACAGTAGTAGTAATTTAAAAACATTTCTGAAAAAAATAAGCTTGTAGGGTCTTTTTAAAAGTGGGGAGAGGTGAAATAAGCGAGATTTCAGGAGTGAGTGAGTTTCATAACCTTAAGGCCATGACAGCAAAAGTTTGATTGCCTACCAATTTCAGATGTGATGGTGGAACCAACCCCTCAGCACCAGGTGGTATCTGAGTTCAAAACCATGTCAGATCTCACTGTCTAATTGATTTTTAGCTTTGTGTGTTTGTCAGGGCATGGTCAGGGATGTGAATAAAGGGTATTTTATGGGCAAAGGATAAATTAATGTTGCCACAGACTTTACTAAACTCACCAAAGAGCCAAGCAAATTTGGGACTGTTTTTGGTAGAAGACATTTCTTGACATAGTAGGTTCTCTTCTGTTCAATCATTTTATATAATCTTGTGTTAGTCACTATTAACTTATGCCTGTTTTTATGTCCTAAATAAAAGGAGGGGTGGGGAAACTGAGAGTAAGAGGACAGACTGTAAAATAACCTTTAAAATTAAATTATTATGAATACCCATTATTTCCTTCTCTCCCATACTTTAGTTATGAAAGTACTTACCCTATGTTTTGTACAGTAACTGGTAGAATTGGGCCCAGATCTGATTGGCCTATAAATGTTACCATAACATAAATGTTTAATAATAATAAAAAAAGGAAACCATTGAAACGTTTGAGCAATGCACAGTTATTTTCTATATGTGCTAGCAACCAGAATAGAGTAAAGTAAGATTCATAGAGTAATAGGATGAAATCCTAGCCCCATTGAAGTAAATTGTGGTAAGCTTTTCCATTTTTTTATTCTCCAGACCTTTATTATACTGGCTTTTATTCTAAAGCACTATACTTCACACTTTCTGAATTTTTTTTTCCTTTTGAAGATTCTCTAACCAATACGTTTTTCACTAAATGTTGTGCCACTATTTCAGGCTCTTGGTTGGCCTGATTCCTGATTTACATCGGTGTGAGATTAGAGTAAATCCACTGAATTCAGCAGAGTTACATTGCTGTAAACTGGTGTGGAATCACAATACAAAGATATTAAAAGTTGAGCTATTTAAATTTTCTTACAAAATCTCTTCTTCAGTCCCTTTTTACTGTTGACAGCTCCAGTTTCTTCATTCTCCCAGACTTGAAACCCTGATACAATCTTTGACTCCTTTGTTTCTTTTCCCTGCTCTCATTAAGTACTGTCTCTTCTTCCTTTTATGAAATCTCTAAAACCAATCCTTTTCTCAGATGTTAAAAATGTGGTCTATGCCTTGGTCATCTCACATCTTGTCTAGTGTAGCCTACTCTTCCTGTCCTTTCTGCCTCTTTGCCTGTTTACCCCACCCCACTCATCTTCCTGTTCTGTTACTCTGACTGTGTTTAATCTGTCTGCTGGTCTTTTACCCTTTTTCTGAAACAAGTTCAAAATGCTAGTATTCGTTTTCAAAGCTCTTCACATGTCTGTCCCACCTCCATCTTTGCTCTCACATTCTCCTATATTCCCATTTCCTCCTCATTTTCTTCCTAGCTCCCTTCCTTAAATTCCCCATTTTTTTCTCTTTTATACTTTGAACTTCATATTTTTTCATGTTGACCTTGGATCACACACCCTCTGTTTCAATTGATTTTCCTCTTTCAAATCTCTCCTTAAACCTACTATTTCTATTTAGCCATCTGATGCTGAGCCATTGCTCCACTTTTATCTTTTTTGTAGTTATCTGAATTGGAATGCAAGCTTTCAGGGTAGGGACCTTATCTTTTATATGTCTGTGTGATGATGCAATTACAGTACTTTATCAGTAATAACATAAATAAACATTTCTGGTTTTGGCTGTTTTTAATTTCTTTCTTCGTAATTTCTCTCTTATAATACATGCTTTTCCTGTATCACATTGATTTTTTTGTCAGGTTAGAAGCTGATCCCACTCTGGTCCCTTCTTTAAGGCCATGTCTACACTGCAGTTAGGCACCTGCAGCTGATCTATGTTAGCTGACTCAGGCTTGGGCTAACGGGCTGTTTAAGTGCGGTGTAGATGTTCTGGCTTGGACCTATCATGCGGGGTCCCAGAGCCCAGGCTCCAGCCCGAGCCCAAATGTCTACACTGAAGTTAAACAGCCCCTTAGCCTGAGCCTGTTAGCCTGAGTCAACTGGCATGGGCCAGGCATGGGTTTTTAATTGCAGTGTAGACATACCCTTAGGGGCCACAGTAAAAAACAACCCTCCCTCCCCCACCATTCTACTCCTAATATTTATGGATGGTAGAAGAGTATCAGTTGTGGGAGATTTGATAGAAATGCACAGGCCTGACTTCCATGCATATAAAGAAGTAAAACTGTAAATGAATAATTTTTCCTAAATGCCATTCATTGTGGGGATGGTGAGGGAGGAGAAATGAATGAGAATGTGACTGCCTCTGTAGCCCAGTGGTTAGTGCACTCACCTGCCATCTGGAAAAGTCAGGTTCTAGTCAGTGCTCCAATACATATTTATTTATTTGTACAAAGTGGAACAGCTCCAACAGAAGAGACTGAGAATGCAGAATACCTAATCACTTTTTGGTTAGGGCACTGTCCCGAGAGGTGGGAGATGTAGGTTCATGTCCTACTCCACATCAGGCAGAAGAAGGATTTCAATCTCGGTCTCCGACATCCCAAGTCATGTCCAAACCACTTTATAATGGGGTGATGCGGGTCTTTCTCTCTTTGGTTTTTCACGAGCAAGAGTTGACCTGGCTTAGGTACCTAACTCCAGGAGAGGATTTCTGGCTGAGAATACTGAGCTGACATAGGTGCCTTCCTCCAGCCTGTAAGGCACCTTTAGGCCCAGGTCAATAGGAGTTAGGTGCCTAAATACTCTTGGGGATATAGGCCTTAAAGCCTTGCTCCTTTTCTTTGCATTTCACTCTTGGCTAGCTTAGGTGGTTCCCTACTCAGTTTGCCATCTTGTGAAGACCCTTTTCTTCAGCACTTACCCTCTCCCTGAGTTGTAAGAGGTGCTTGAGCACATTCAGGGCTGAGGATTCCACTATGTGACAGGGTGCCTAGGAGTTAAGTGTGTCAATGCCTAAATCCATTTATGATTATAGCCCCTAGCGTATTAATAATCTGCATGGGTTTCTCTGACTTTTGGGGAAGGGCCATGCTGATCTCTGTGTTCTGTAGAGAATTTAGCACATGACTGATACTCAAAATATTGTAATTCTTAAGTGCATTGTTCTCTCCATGCTGCCTTGAGCCATTTCATATCTGGGTTAATAGAAAGTGCATTATTAGGGACTGTTCTCTTTGACTTATCTGGAATACATATCTTGATGTATACCGTATTTGACACAAAAAACTATGTTAAGTGAAGATTATTACGTTTGCAGAGTCAAGCACTGAAAAGTTAGAAATGCCAGAATTAAGGCATGTGTGATGTTAATTTAGCATGTTATATATATTATGATACAGTCTTTAATTACATAATCATCCCTGATATTTTCCACAGGACTTCTGCCTCATTTATGCACAGGCTGGATGGTGCTCACTTAATAAGCAGCTATTCAATATTTTATTTTATCTCCATTGTTTAATGAGGCCTTATTTATTGCATACTATTCAAACCAGGCTTGTAAATCAGAATTAATTTCCTCATGGGTTTTCTGTAGTGCTCATCACTACAGTATCTGAGTGTTTCACAAACATTAATTAATCTATCGTCACAACATCTCTGTATGATCAGAGTGTTGTATTGTCCCCATTTTACAGATGAGGAATTGAGGCACAGAGAGATTAAGGTTAAAAAAAGCAATCACTTAATATATTCAAATGCGGCTCCCATTGACTTCAGTTGTGGTTGTGAATTCTCAGCACTTTTGTAAACCAGACTGTAGTATATCAAGATGGGCAGCCAGCAAATGAAAAATACACAGTGAGCTCCTCTTAAAAGCTTGGTGAAAATGACTTGCTTAGCATCATATAGGAACTTGGTGGCATAGGCAGGGATACTGTCCAGTTCCCCAGGGCAGCATTCAGCAGTCTTAATCATAAGACCCTCCTTTCTCTTCCCGTAGTTCCCTGCCAAATTCACTAAATACTTTACAACTTATGCAACAACTGAAACGGGTCCTACAGACAAAAGCCTTCTTTACTAAAGAACCCTGAATCACCCCCAGAACAGGTCTATCTTGGATGCTTAATTAAAGACTGTATCTTAATACATATGCAGAATGGGGCTGAATGAAGGCTGTAAGGCATCAATGCAGCAAAGCACTGACTTCACTGGGACTACTCACCTGCTTAAAATTACTCCTGCTTCATTTCTTTTTTTGCAAAGTTACGACTAGACTTGGAAGGTTTGATTTTTATTGGTAAATGTTGATAAGCGTCACTTCTACTTCGAGTGATTGCTCATATCCATTCCAATATAGGTGAGTGCACGCCACCATGCACTGGTTCCCGGAACGTTTTACCCTTAGCAGACCCCGTAGGGTCGGCTTAGGTGCCCCCTGGAGTACCGTGCTCATGCCGCGGTATATGAGGCACCACCGACCCTATGGGCCCTCAGTTTCTTCTTTCCACCCGTGACAGTTGCTGGAACTTCTGCCTTTTGCTCTATAGCAAGTAGCCTCCCCTTTTTGAAGTCTTCTCTTTATTTGTAGTCATTTAATTAGTGTTAAGTAGTTGTTAAGTATAGTTGTTAGTTGTTAAGTATAGTAGTTAGCATTAGATTAGATAAGAAGCCCTTAGGGGCTTAGGGTTGGGCCATGCCTGGCACAACCAGGTTTAAGTCCTGCGCTGCTTGTGGCAAATCCTTTCCAGTGAGCGACCCTCATGACCTCTGCCTCCGCTATCTGGGAGAGCAGCATAGAAAGGATAAGTGCAGGATCTGCAAGGCCTTCAAGCCACGTACACAGAAAGAATGAGACGCGCGCTTGAAGGCTATCCTGATGGAGTCTGCGCTCCGCCCGGACTCTGAACCGGCGCGTTCTCCCATGGCAGCAAGCATCTCCTCGGTGCGGAGCACTCCACTGGCACTGGAGTTGACCCGTCGCCAGTCACCGGTGCCAAAGAGGAAGAAGCGCCAGCGCACTGAACGCCAGGACTCCCCCGCATTGCTTGTGCGGCCTGTGGGGAGTCAGGAGATGCATGAGCCACGGGCCGTTGAGTTTACTCTGGCACCTGCATCTCCACGCAGGGAGCCTCCCCAACTCCTGGGGATGGTGGAGTGCCCCTTCAAGGGCCATCGACACCGGAGGCGTTCCATGCGGCATGCGCCCTCATGGCCATGCTCATGCCTCAGTCTCTCCCTCGGCCAAGGGTGCGGGGATCAGCGTCTCGGGGTAAACCCATGCTGGGTGGCCCCAGTGGGTGGTCGAGACCGCAGTCCAAGTCTCCCCCCAGACGGTCAGAGAGGGTAGAGCGTGCAAGCTACCCTCACAGCTCCAACTTTGGGTCGTCAAGCTCCTCTGCACTGAGGATGGTCCAGGACACCGGAGGGTTTGCGCTCGAGGTGACGTTGCTACAGTTCTGCCTCGCGCGAAGTGCGCAGCTCCCGCACCGAGTCCCTCGCCACGGCACCGGTCTCGATCCCCGGACCGCAGTCCGGTGGGGATCCCGGTGCCAGAGGAAGCGGTACTGACATCGGCATGGAGACAGGCATGGCACCGGTCCCGATCCCCGGACCACAGTCCGGCGCGGATCTGGCACCGGCGGCGCAGACATTGGCATCGTGCTGCCACTTGCGCTCCTCGGAGTCGGACTCAGCACCGGGGAGGCACAGCCAGCACCGCTCCCGGTCCCCAAAGCGCCGCTGCAAAACCTTGGCACCGAGATGGAGGTTGTACTCCAGCTCATCGAGCCGCACGCCTCCCTGCCGGCACCGCACGCGACGGCGCCGGTGCTCCTCATCTTTGTAGACGTCATCTCGGAGCAGGCAGGTAGGAGCCACAGACACCACCAGCACCAATCCAGTGGCTTGGGGTCCCGCACCCACCTCCCGGACACGCTGCAGCCAGCACCGATGCCGGCACCGGGATGGCCACAAGGACCGTGGCAGTGGCCATACTGGGGGCCATGAGGGGCGCAGATGGGACAGAGCACCGTCTCTGTCCTGTCATCAGTTGCTCAACCGGCACCCCACCAGCCAGCCAGCCAGCCAAGGGCCATTCCTAGGAGGAGGAATCGGACCCTGTGGAGGGACCCTCCACTGGGCCCCTTCCACAATCCTCCTCCTCCTCCCCTGACGAGGCGACCGCCAGGAACCATAGGGCGCCCCTGCCAGATTTTAAAGCGCACCAGGAGCTCCTTAAGAGGGGGGCTAGCAACCTCAATCTTGAACTAAAGGAGCTCTCTGAGGAGGAGAACCCCCTCTTTGGGGTGGCTGGGTCAGCAGGGCCATCCAGAGTGGCCCTGCCCGTGCACGAGAGAGTCCTAAAGCTGGCCAAGGCTGTCTGGAAAACCCCGGCCTCGGTTGCCCCCACATCCAAGGGCGCCGAGAAAAAGTACTATGTCCCATCGGAGGAGTTTGAGTTCCTATACACCCACCCAGCCCCCGGGACCCTAGTGGTGGACGCGGCCAACCAACGGGACAGGCAGGGCGTCCTGGGCAAGATGCCCAAGAATAAAGACAATAAAAAATTGGACCTGTTTGGCCGCAAGGTCTATTCTACCGGGGCCCTGCTGCGGAGGATCGCTAACCACTAGGCGCTCCTCAGCCGCTATAATGTCAACCTCTGGACCTCCATGCGGAGGTTTGCACAGGCTGTCCCAGGACCAGGCGGTAGACTTTGCAACGGTCCTAGAGGAGGGCGCCGCTGTGGCAGGGGCAGCCTTACAGACTGCCAGCGACGCCGCAGACACCACCAGCAGAGCCATGGCCTCAGCTATTGCCATGCGGAGGTGTTCGTGGCTGCAGTCCTCTGGGTTATCCCAGGAAGTCCAGCAGTCTATCCAGCACCTGCCCTTTGATGGGGCAGGCCTCTTTTCGGATAAGACTGATGAGAAACTGTATGCCCTGAAGGACTCTAGGGCCGCCCTCAGATCTCTGGGGCTGTACACACCACAGGCCTCGAGGTGCCAGTCTCAACCACAGCCCCAGCACCAGACCCAGCCGCCTCCAGGCTGTTGCCCAGGTCCTCCCAGCCCCGGAGGGGCCGCGACAGAAACAGGGCCTTTGGCCATCGTGACCAATCGGGGTCATCTGCGGCCTCCCAACAGGGTGCAGCCAAGAGGCCCAACAACAATAAGCGCCAGTTTTGATGGGGCGCCCGAGGGTGGCACCAATACCCTTCACCTGGACCGTCCCTTCTGTTTTCAGAAAGGCTCAGGCCCTACTACGCTGAGTGCAAAGGATTATATCAGATCATTGGGTCCTCGGCGTAGTTCTCAGGGGCTATGCCCTTCAGTTTACATTCTTCCCCCCGGAATCCTCCCCCACCCCGTCCCTCTTCAGGGACCCCTCTCACGAGCAACTCCTGTTGCAGGAAGTGAATTCCCTCTTCCTCCTCGGGGCTGTGGAAGCAGTCCCTCCTCAGGAAATAGGGAGGGGATTCTACTCCAGGTATTTCCTCATCCCCAAGGCAAAGGGGGGCCTGAGACCCATATTAGATCTCCGCCGTCTGAACAAATTCATCAGACGTCTCAGGTTCCATATGGTTTCCCTAGCCTCCATCATTCCCGCACTGGATCCAGGAGACTAGTACGCTGCCCTCGACCTAAAGGATGCATATTTTCATATTTCCATCCTTCCCAGACACAGGCGCTTCCTCCGGTTTATGGTAGCTGGCTGCCAATACCAATTCTCAGCCCTGCCCTTTGGCCTCTTGTATGCCCCCAGGTCTTCACAAAATGTATGGCAGTGGTGGCGGCCCACCTACGCTGCAGAGGGGTCTAGATCTTCCCCTACCTGGATGACTGGCTGATCCGGGGCAGGTCCAGGGCCTACGTGAGGAACAGAATGGAGCTCACCTGCGCGACATGCACCAGACTGGGGCTGCTCATCAACGAGCAAAAGTCCATTCTCTCCCCAGTGCAGCGCATAGACTTTATTGGGGCCACCCTGGACGCCACTCAGGCCAGAGCCTTCCTTCCACAGCCTTGCTTCGAGGCAATGGCTGCCATAATCGACTGTCTTCACAGGTCCCCCATGACGACAGCCAGGCACTGCCTGCAGCTGTTGGGACATATGGAGGCCTGTATGTATGCGTTGAGTCTGGCTTGCCTCAAGCTCAGGCCTCTCCAGGCATGGTTAGCCTCGGTATATGCACCAGCCAGGCACTCTTGAACAGGGTGGTCACGGTTCCCCCACAGGTCCTGACCTCCCTGAACTGGTGGAGGACTCCCGAGGAAGTACTGAGGGAGGTTCCGTTCCGAGACTTGGCCCCATCGGTCACCCTCATTACAGACGCTTCGGATGTGGGGTGGGGGGCCCACATCAGTAGCGAACTGATCACTCAGGGGCTCTGGTCAGAGGAGGAGAGGAGCCTCCATTTCAACATCTGGGAGCTCAGGGCAGTCCACCTGGCCTGCAAGGTATTCCTCAGATTCCTGAGGGGCAGGATGGTACAGGTCCTCATGGACAACACAGCAGCCATGTTCTACATGAACAGGCAGTGGGGAGTGCGCTCCTCGGCCCTTTGCCAGGAGGCCATTCGACTTTGGGATTTTGCGGTGAGGCACGACTTTCACGTATCTGCCTCTCACCTTCCTGGGGTCAGGAACGACGAGGCAGACCGCCTCAGCAGGTCGTTTCTACCCCAACACGACTGGTCGCTACACCCGGAGGTGATAAGTTTTATCTTCCGCAAGTGGGGTGTTCCCCAACTGGACCTGTTCGCGTCGTCCTGGAACAGGAAGTGACCAAGGTTCTGCTCGCTCGGGGGTCGCGAGCCAGGCTCCATATCCGACGTGTTCCTCATAGACTGGACGGGGACCCTCATATATGCGTTTCCCCCCCTTCTGCTACTATCCAAAGTCCTCTTGAAGATCAAGAGGGACAAAGTGAACATCATATTGATTGCCCCAGCCTGGCCGAGACAGCACTGGTTCAGCATGTTGCTGGACCTGTCCATCACCCCGCCAGTGCTGCTCCCGAGGCATTACGACGTGCTCTCCCAGGACCAGGGTCGCCTGTTGCACCCGGACCTGGACTCCCTCCACCTGACAGCATGGAGACTCTGTGGCTGACGGAGAGAGAGAGAGCCTGCTCAGCGCAGGTCCAACAGGTTCTGCTGGGCAGCAGAAAACCCTCCACTCAGGTAGTGTACCGGGCCAAATGGAAGCGGTTTACCGGTTGGGCAGAGTCCCGGGGCATCCCACCGAGCTGCTCGCCCAGACAGGCGATTTTGGAGTACCTGCTCCACCTGAAGCTCCAGGTTCTAGTGCTGGTCTCCCTAAAGGTGCACCTGGCGGCCATCTCAGCCTTCCACCAGCCGATGGAAGGGTGGTCATTATTTTCCCACCCCATGTCAATCAGGTTCCTTAAAGGGGTGGAGAAGCTATATCCGCAGGTCCGTGACCCGGTGCCTCCCTGGGACTTGAACCTGGTCCTCGTCACACTGACGGTACCCCCTACATGCCCGCTGCTCGTCCTCTCGTGGAAGGTAGCCTTCCTTGTGGCCATTACATCGGCTAGGAGGGTCTCCGAGATAAGAGCTTTAACCTCGGAGCTCCCCTACACCGTCTTTTATAAAGACAAGGTGTGGCTGAGACCCCACCCAGCCTTCCTGCCTAAGGTTGTGTCCCAGTTTCATTATAACCAGGATATCTTCCCACCGTGTTCTTTCCTAAACCACATGGTTCAGAGGAGAAGCGGAGATGGCACTCGCTGGACGTGAGATGAGTCCTCGCCTACTACATCGAGCAGACGCAGCCGTTCCGGAAGTCAACACAGCTGTTCGTGGCAGTGGCAGACCGAATGAAGGGCTCACCTGTCTCCACCCAACGCATCTCCGCCTGGATCACTGCCTGCATCAGGACCTGCTATGAGCAGGTGAAGGTACCGCTTCCAGGGACTGTTTCAGCGTACTCAGCTAGAGCCCAGGCCTCGTTAGTGGCTTTCCTGGAAAGAGTGCCCCTGCACGACATCTGCAAGGCAGTGACCTGGTCATTGGTTCACACCTTCACGTCCCACTACGCCGTTGTGTAGTAGGTGAGAGAGGATGCGGGCTTCGGCAGGGCCATACTGATGAGAGCAGCTCACCGATGACTCCTACCCACCTCCAAGGTATAGCTATTTAATCACCTATATTGGAATGGATATGAGCAATCACTCGATGTAGAAAACAGGGTTACTTACCAGTAGCTGTTGTTCTTCGAGATGTGTTGCTCATATCCATTCCACACCCACCCTCCGTCCCCGCTGTCGGAGTTGCCAGAAAGAAGGGACTGAGGGCCCGTAGTTTCAGGGGGCGCTTAAGCTGACCCTCTGGAGTCTGCTAAGGGGAAAAAAGTTCCGGGAACCAGTGCACGGTGGCGCGCACTCACCTATATTGGAATGGATATGAGCAGCACATCTCGAAGAACAACAGTTACTGGTAAGTAACCCTGATTTTAATTGTACACATACATAAACAGAAGAAAAAGTATGTCCATCCATGATGATTTAAATTTACTGAAGATAAAGAAAGAAAAATACTCTTTGAGAACTTTCAGTTAGTTATTTACTTTGTATATTTTGACGTGGGATGTTGACAGTTGGTGTGATTATAAAGCTTTAACTTTTTGAATCGCAACATCTGTTGTCATTAAAGAATTGTCTGATACCCCCCCCTTCCATAATTTCTTGCAACTGTGAAAATTTAAATAGATAAAACTAGAGAAAATGGTAAAAAATAAATATTGGTACTATCCACCAAAATTTAGAAAAATATATGTATAAAATCAAATTCTGCAAAGCCTAATTGTGACCGAAATGCTCCTTCGGATAGCATTAACTCCCCTTTCTCTGCTTCCCTTTGCCATGACTTTTATCTAGCCTCTGGGAAGAGATAAGCCAGGTGCATCACTGTGTTTCAGGAACTCAGTGGTGCAAAACTGCTTCTTAGTGAGCCGTATACCCATTGGGAGAGAGGATTGATGATGTGAGAAGATGTGGAATGGAACCAGATTTCCCTTGGTCTTTACATGGTTACAAGCCCTTGGGCCCTGCCTTCTCCGAATGGCTGCAAGCCCTTATCCATTAATGAAGAGAGGAGGTGATATATGCATATATTGCATCCTCTTTCTAAATATGTCTGTAAGAGCGGAGTGTGGTTATAATGGATTTTAGGGGACCTGGGAACAAGTGTCTTGTGTTGGCTGGTGTTGTAAAAGCTTTGTAACAAGACAGATTGTAAATTTAGGGCATCTCTATTTATTGTGGGAAAAGAAATATTGCCAGTCCCCAAAAAACATAAGCCAGGTTTAAAAAAGAAAAGAAAAAAGTAATGAAATTGGACCAAAAATCATGAGATTACATCCATCCATCTTTTTTTAATTTTTGAACTCCCTCTGCTCACCCCAGTGTGTGAGACCATTAAACATGGTCTACACGTAAAACTTAGGTCAACGTAACTACATCACTCAGGTCTGTGAAAAATTTCACACGCTGCATGGTGTAGTTAGGTCGATCTAATCCCCGCTGTAGATGCAGCTAGGTTGAAGGAAGAATTCTTCCGTCAGTCTAGCTACTGTCTCCTGGGATAGATTTACTACAGCAAAGGAAAACCCCCTTCCTCACTGTAGTAAGCGTCTGTGTTACAGTGGTAGAGCTGCAACTGTGCTGCTCTAGTGCTTGTAATGTAGAGAGACCCTTAATGCTGCCAACTCTTCCAAATGTGTACAGTAAGGTGATTTTGGCTAGCATTACAGAAACTCTCGCTGGAATACTCAACTAAAATCAAATTACAAAGATTTGTATAAAATGCTACCTGGTAGTGTAGTTTGTTCAGCTTCTCCCTCAGCACACTTCTGTTCTTTCTACAGCTAAGTGGTTTTTTTTTTTTTTTTTATCCCTCTCCCAGGCAACGGTTGTCTTTTCCCTCTTCCTAGGCCAGTGAGTGGGTGGATGGAAGCAGTGCTAGGATTTCTTCACACTCCTCCCTCCCCCTCCCCTCCTCATTCCGAGGTTTGGTATTGCAGGGATCTGGAGGGGAGGAGAGTCAACACATTTTGCAAAGGGGAGGAGGCAGGACCAGACCAGCCTGAGTTGCTGGGCTATTTCTTCTTCTCCCTCCTCTCCTCTTGTGAAAAATGGTGTCTGCTGCGCCTCTTCCTCTCTTCCCTCATGAACTAAGGAGTTTTTGTGGTGAAGGAAGAGCTGTCTTTCTTACAGCAGCTTGGACTGGCTGCCTCCCTAATTCCCTACTTTGTGGGGAAGGGCAGCCAATTACAAGTTGTTTTCCTGTAGGTAGGGCTGAAAATTGTGAGAGGGCTGGAGCTTTGTGCATCATCCTGAGACTGGCACCAGCAGGGGACACAATTGCATTACTTGCAATTAAATTGTGAGAGTTGGCACCACTGTGTAACTAAGGACACTTCTTAAAAATAAGTGATTCTGTATAAAAATGCCTGTTTGACAACAAAAAGAAGTGGGAAGGAAATATGATTTGTTTGACTCTGACTCATTTTCAACCTTCACTGGCATGTGAATTAGATGTCCTTCCTTTGGCAGTGAATACTCACCATCTCAGCACATGAAAGTGTGATGTTTCTGAATTCACTGCAGCTAATGTGGATTGTGAAAACAATGTCATTCTCCACCTCCCACCACTTCTTTTGAAGGCCTTGGTTGAAAGCTGACCATGACATGCCATCTTTTATAGCTGAATAGATGTATTGGTATTTAACTGTACTGCAGATATGTATTAGGGTTACCTAATGATAAAGTGGTTGTAAAGTATAGGCTACTAAGGGAGAAGAAATCCAATTCAAGATGAAGTTGTTTGACATAAAGACATCATTGTACCAACTGAGATTTTTATGATGTGAAGCCAGTGGTCATAATTGATGGTACCAATAATATGGAAATTTGCACCTGAAACACTTGGCTAGCTTTCCACTGAGGAAATGGTGGTAAAATTGAACTGCCAAAAAGCTACGTATTGGAAGCTAATAGCCCAGTGGTAATAGAAGAGAAATTGGATTTGATTTTTATTAGTAAATGTGTCAGACTGAGTTCTGGAAATAGAAGCCGTTGGTTTATCTCAAGGAAAGGTTTAGCATAGGCAATGTGTGCAACTTTCCAGACCTGATTTCACAAATTCCTGCTTTCCCACCTGAAAAAAGTGGCAAGGGTCCAAGGAAGTGTACTGAAATGAACGGACTCTTTCTAGGAGGGAGGCACCCAAAAAGAGGTAGTGAAGGGAAACAGCACCTCTGCTACCACATTCCTCTCTTATGGAATTCTTTTAGGCTTTGTTTTTTTTCCTGTAGTCGTGGTCACATTTATATGAATCCACTTGAAGATACAGAGATACAGGGAGATTTCATTGATTCAAATGTCAGCAATATGCAGATGACACACATGTATATGACCTCTACAGTGTAGGATAACACCACTGCCACTGAACTAACCCAGTTGCTGGATGAAATCATCACAGAGTGAAGGGAGATATGGCTGAAGTTGAACTGTGGTAAAATGGAAGTTATGCTTGGTATAAAGAGGAAAAAAATTGTAGGAGCTTGCAACCATGTTGCAGCCTCCATGGATCAAAAACTACTATCTACAATTTCATAAGTCAGTCTGAAGTGTAGAATTCTTTTGGATTTCTCATATAGCAGTATACACAAGCAATGCATTTACCCTTTCCAACTGGCTGGGACACTGTCCCATCCTTGAAGATGATGGCTTGCCCTCACTAATATGTGCATTCATGTCTGGTCTATAGAAATGCTGTCTACGTGGGTTTGAATTCATTGTAGATAATGTGAATTGTGAAACAAATCATGTCACCCGGCGAAGATGAATACAATAATGTTGTCCTGAGAAAACTACAGCAGGTACAGAAAGCAGCCACTTGCCTGCTCAGCAGCATGGGTTAGCATGAACAAGTTCCCTGCACATTTGTGTTTTAAATTTGAGTGGGTCCTTATTTTCAAGTTGCTACGTGACCTGGGTTCAGGATAACTAAAAGAGAGCCTCTGCCAGCTCAACTCCATCAGTGATTCTGGTTTTCTTGCAAGACATCTGCTGCAACAGCAAATCTCATCTGTGCAATAGACAGAATCTTCTTGGGAAGTCTGTGAAACTCACTTCCCAAGGAACTTACTCTAAGAAATACCTCAAATTTCGTTTCTTCACAGTTCAAATGCTAAGCATACTTCTCTGACCTAGTCTTCTTATATAGCAGCATATAGCACATCTCTTTTGGGGAGGAAATTCCTTCCCTCCCCACATCCTCCATGCACATATACCCTTACACACAGTATTTCCTTTGGGTCAAAAGTTGGAGAGGAACCACATTTGCAGATGCTAATGATTTTGTTTAATCTATGCTAATCAGTTACCACTGTGATGGTCTGGCTTAAAACCCAGAACAAACTATGCCTCAATCCTTTTCTAGAGGGACCAACTTGAGGTCAGAGGGGGAGAGAGAACAGTTCAGTTTCCATGCCAGTAAAGACCTTTGTTTCTGCAAAAAGTGACAGCAAAGATACCACTTTGATGTCGTTTTTTGCTGGCTTTAAGGTGTGGACACTTGGCCCCATGAGATGGACCAAGACCATCAGACTGTACCAGATGATGACTATTAGTCATTATTGAGCTGGCTTTGATCTGAAACACTAATTTAGAGGTAAAAAGCTCCTTATTGCATTATCATCAAGTCAGTTTTCCCTAAAATATGATTCTGATGATGGTGATGGTTGTTTGGTTTAGGGCTTTTTTCTTTTGTACAAGGCTTTGAAATAACCTAACGGATTTGACTGTTATTTCACACCCTCCCCTGTCTTTGATTTTTTGTTCAGTTCAGTGAACATTTTTTTACTAGATGCTTGTTTTTCTATTTCTCTGGAAGTCTTTAATATGCAGAAGTAGCAGCTGTTTTTGAGTTTCTGTTTTTGAAAATAATGAATTTGAATTTGCATAACACTTCTGCTCTGGATTATGAACTATCTTGATCCTTTCCCTTTTGAAAATACAGGCTTTAAGAACTCTTCAGTGATACTACATTTTTAAAGTTACATACAATACATTCATTCTTTGTAGATATTTTGTGGTCCCTGCCATTCACTTTTATTGAACTTACACATCTTATTAAATGTAAACAGTATAGTCAAGTAATAAAGATTCTTTGATTTTCCTTAAATTTTAAGTCATTTGAAATAAAGCAGGCATGTAAAGGCATTGATGGATGCAAAAAGTAAGACTTTCTACTATATGTGTCTGATTATGTTGTTTTGGCAACTATGCTTTTTGTTCTTCACAAGTTTAGTGTCAGCAAATCAGATTGTAGTTTTAGATGATCAGTGTCCAAAGCCATATTATAAAATACATAATAAAAATTGTCTTGCCACCCTTATTCATGCAAATAACTCTTATTTACACCAGTAATCCCATTGAAATCATTGGAACTATTCATATCATTGAGGTTTGCAGAGTTGAGCCCATTGTTTGAGCTATTATATATGTTTTAATTATTTTTGATACATTTAGAAGACCTCAACAGATATAGTCACTGTACCGGGAATAGCACTATTTCCTGCTAAGAACAATTCTTCAAGTTAAATGCAAAGGATATTTGATAGAATTAACCTTTACAGTCACTTGTGTTGCATCTGTGCATTAAGACAACTTTGGCCCCCCAGCATTTTCCATCTATTGCTAAGAAATATCAGACCATATATTATACTTCTATTTTTGGTGAGTAGTAAAATCATTTCTGAATTTTAAGACCTATGCAATAAACTTTTTTAGTGCAATAAAAGTTAGGCACAGATGAGAAAATCCAAATTAACAAGTTTGGTAATAAAACAGTGCAAAGTTTGTCTGATATGTCATACATATATGTCATGCAGTGAAACACCATTGGTGAAATCCTGCCTCCACTGGGGTCGTCTCCTGTTAACATCAGTGGGGCCAGGATTTCACCTCCTGGATTATTTAATGTAATGTATGTAGAAATAGAGATAAGGGAAGCCCTTAAGTTTAAAATCAAATTTCCTCATGTTTGTGAATCTAAGTCACAGTCGTAATATTATATCAAGACCGTGTTTTGTGTGGAATATATCAAGTTAAATAATTTTTATTCTGCTTTTTAAGCACATTAATTGTACTAAAAATGACTAAGTACTATTGAGACAGAGTCAACAAGTGAAATTCAGTAAGAAACAAAATTATCTCCATACTGAATATTCCTTAGCTGTGCAAAATAGTTTGTAAGCTTCTCTGGTAGGGACCATGTTGTCTGTGTACTTGCATGGTTTCTGTCATGATGGTATTCTGATCAGTATTCTCTTTTCCCTTAGCCCCTATATGTGGAATTAATGACTACAAGAGCCCAAGATTAATAGCTACAGCCTTTTTTTATGGTAGGAAAATCACCTGTTGCTCACTATGGGTGTCAGAAATCATTGCTGAATACAGTTGACTTCCTGTACAGGTTGGGACAAAACATGTTTCGCACCATTTCAGAAAACTTGGTAAAACCTACTTCTAAAATGGTGCAGAACACAATTTGTCCGAATCTCTGTTTGCAGTTAAACTATGTGTAGCTGAACTGGTTGCTGACAACAGGTATTAGCAACAAGTAATTTTCCTATTGTAAACAAGGTTTATGAATGCAGCTTCTCCCACTTCCATTACTTACCTCTCTTACGTTAACTCTCTTCACTCTCTGTACTCTCAATTCATTCTATCCACTTTCCCTAATCTTTCTTTCCATAATCCCACGTTAATTTTCACTCCTTTTTGTTTTCCCACCTCCTATTCTCCCCACCCCATACACACCCTCCTTCATTTTTCCTGAGTTTATGTATGTATGAGAGAATGTGAAAAAGAAGGCAAGGGAGAGAAAGAGAAGTAGTAGAGATCTTTATGAGAGAGAACAAGCTAGTCACTTAGAGGAAGATAATCCATGTATATATGAGACAGCTAAATTAGCTTGTGTAAATGTAACTTGAAAGCATTAGAATTTAAAACTATAACTAGAAAGCATATTTTTGGGCTTGTCAAAGAAAATTGATCTTTTAAAGTATCTCTGTGTAAAAGACAATTTGACTAAAGGCAAAGCATTTAACAATCTCAGTGCTTGATTGGGTTGTGTTGTCTGTCTTTGTAAGAAAGAGTGTGGCTGTTTGTATAGTGTGTGCAGTGTGCAATAACTTGCTTGTATTTGTTAATTTTATTGGTAGTTTTCTTTTTTGTTTTTGTTAATAATAGAGAGTTGCTTAACAAATTTTGGGATTGCCTTTCCCCAAACCTTTCTACTTGGAGTATTTTAATGTACTGCTACTTCCTTCTGCTTCAGTGATTGTAAAAACTGTGTACAGAGTGTACAAGAACTATAAATCTCCTAGCAAAGTTTACAAACTTGTTCAGTAGTGGGAAACCTGGGAATTTATATTCTGTAATTTATCATAGCCTAAAAATACTCTGTCCATTTGGGGCATTTTTATTCTAAAAAACATCCAGTGAATAACAAAGCTGTGTAAACACACAATGACTTTCACCTCATAATTGTTGAATGCCTCAATATAGGTAAGGGAGGCTCCAGAAAATAATTTTGTTTCTAAATACTTAAAATAACATCCCAAATTCTGTTTTCCTGAAGCCTGTCAATTCTAGGCAGCTGTCAGTTTCCAAGATTATAATTTTAAATTGAAAATTAATGCATCCAGCAATAACTAATGAGATTAGTATTTGCTCTATCGCAAATGCAACTGATTGAACTAACTATAATAAATGATAGAAAGCTGCCATAATGTTTTTTGGAAACTGCATTACTGAGCCATTGAACAGTTACTGTTGAATATGTCATATTATGGTGAAAAGGGTTCATTTAATAATGAAACGAAATTATAATAGGTTAAATACAATGCATTTAACGTGGACAAGATATATTTTGGTGGCAATAGTGGTATACTTTGAAAATGTCAGTCAGGAAAAGGTGATGTGTACATAATGACAGTGAGGATAATTTATATAATTTACATGACAATGGGTAAAGCAGTTGTTGAACACAGGCATTATAGAAACTTTTTTTTCCCTAGAGTCTTATCCTTTTTTTTATTTTAATCCGGATAATTTGGCATGACTAAATGCATAAACATCATTGTATTCTTGCAACAGATTTTTAAAAAATATTTACAATCATTTATGGTGTATTTTAGATCTGGTGAATTGTTCACAGCAAACAGTTTTTTTTGGTTGCAATGGCTGCACTGTAAATTTGCAGAATTTCTGTGAAAGTGTCAGTTTTGTGGGGGAAAAAATTGTACCATTTCAGTCAGGAGGATTAGGGCAAATTTGAGCAGGAACTAGTGTCACAAGCCTGAGAGCTCAGAACCACCTAGTTCCTATCTCCATCTGAAATCCTGAGTGCTTTAATAATACTTTTGACATATTATAGCACTTTGCCAACGGTTGGCCAGATTCTCCTCTCAGTTACTTGGTGTAAATCAAGAATAACTTTTAATGAAGTCAATAAAGTTAAAATGGTTCATAGGTTATAAAGGCAAAAAGGACTATTGTGACCACCTTGTCTGACTTTTTGACAACACATGGCATAGGACTTCCTAGAATTCCTGTTTGAACTAGAACATATCTTTCAGAAAATTATCCACCACAAGCCTTGGCAAGTTGTTCTAATGGTTAATTACCCTCACTGTTAAAAATATGTATGTTGTTTCTAATCTAAATTTGTCTAGCTTAAACTTCCAGCCATTAGATATTGTCATACCTTTGTCTGCTAGATTGAAGAGTCCTCTATTATCAAATTTCTGTTCCCCGTGTGTTTATAGAGTGTGATCAAGTCATATCTTAACCTTCTCTTTGATAAATGAAATAGATTGAGCTCCTTGAATTTTTCACTGTAAGGCTGATTTCCAACCCTTTAATCCTCCTCTCTGAACCGCTCCTGTTTTTCTACATCCTTCTTGACTAGTGGACACCAGAACTGAACACAGTACTCCAGTAGTGGTCGTACCAATACCAAAAACAGAGATAAAATAACCTCCCTTCTCCTATTCAATATTCATCTGTAATGCATATGCCAACTTGATCAGTAATGATCTTATGTTTTCTTGCAGGTTATTGATAAAACTGTTATATAGCATAGGGCCATGAACTGATCCCTGCGGGACCACTCCAGAAACATATCTGTTGAATGATGATTACCCGTTTACAATTATATTTTGAGATCTGTCCATTATCCAGGTTTTAATCCATTTAATATGTGCCATGCTATTTTGTATCATTCTAGTTTATTAATCAAAATGTCATGTGATACCAAATCAGATGCCTTACAGACATATGTTTATGACCGCCACACTATTACCTTTATCAACCAAATTTGTAATCTCTTAAAAAAAAAAAAAAAATCAAGTTAGTTTGGCAAGATGTATTTCCCATAAACCCATGTTGAAGGACATTCATTATATTACCCTCCTTTAATTCTTTATTAATTGAATTTTTCATGTTAGCCATTCCACTCTTTTGCCTGTGATTGATGTCAGGTTGGCAGGCCTATAACTAACTGGGTCATCTCACTTACCTCTTTCAAATACTGAATCAACACTAGCTCCATCCAGTTCTCTGGAACTTCTCCAGTGTTCCAAGATTTATTGAAAATTAATATTAATGATCCGGATTACTCCTGAGCCAGCCCTTTTAAAAGTCTTGGGTGCAAGTTATCCGATCTGAATCTGCTGATTTGAAAACGTCTAACTTTAGTAACTGCTGTTTAACATCCTTCAGAGTTACTGTTGGAATGGAAAGATCCTCCTGAATTTCTGGTGCAGTTGGAGTTATACTGATGAAAAACTATTGTGAAGGAGAATAATTATGCCTAATGACCTGCTTGTGAAATAGTCAAGTATTGTTGTTCCATATTTGACAGAGTGGGAAGTTGAGGCTCATAATGGGTAAGTGCCTTGCTTTCAAAGTGACAGTTTTGAAATCAGGATTATAACCCAGGTTTTCTGATTTCCAGTTCTTGCCTAATTCTCTAGACTACAGTGTGTCCTAGAGCAATAATTTAAAATTTGTGACTCATCTGTAAAATGGTGGTAATGATATTTGCCAAAGGTAAAAATTAAAAAAAAAAAAAAAAAAGTGTTTAAGAGTACACTGACACAAGTATGTGGATGGGTAAGTATTATTACCCCATTTTGGATAGGGGAAATTGAAAGAGAGATTAAGTGATTTGCAGGGTTTCATTGTGGCCTTCTTAATAACCAGGGTTCTAATCCTGGTTATGCCAGTGATTTCCTGCTTGACCCTCTCATAGGGAAACTGAGCTATATGTTAGTAATAGGTGTGAGGCCTGGTAAAAAAAGTTTATAGAGTGCTATTTAAGTGCCGTTTCAATCAATAAAAGCAGTAGCACAGATGAGAATAGAATTCAGGATTTTAGGCTTCCATGTTTTTGTTCATTCGTCTGTGCCATAAGGTCTCTAGGGAGATGACCCTGTCTCCCCTCACTTCTTGCAACTTTACACACAAGGATTTTCCCCACTCAGGTTTTGCATGATTGCCTACAAAAGATGTCCACATTTTTGCAAAAAAGCTTTTTACAGATTTCAAACAACTCTATTAATACTTTCTGCCAATGTACATCTAGAGTGCAAATTGTCATCATAGTGTCTGAGCACCAGTTACCTCATTACAATAACTCTGTTTATAGAAAGAAATGTACTAAAAGGGCCACAGGGAGATGGATAATATGTTATGAAAAATCTCTGTATACTTAATTCAGGGTTACATGTAGATGTTTGGCTGGTAATTAGAACACAGGATTGGATGGCAATACTTCTGTGTTCTGTTCTTGCCTCTGCAGCTGGCTTACTAAGTGGCCTTGGGCCACCCACTTAGCTACTGTCATGTCTAAGATGGGTATAATGCTTAAATAGTAAACAGAGGAAGTTTTGAGATCTACTTGTTTGTAAAGTGTTTTGTGATTCTTGGATAAAAGGGCAGTGTAAAAGTGCAAAGTATTATATTGTTAACTCACTGCTTTCATTTTAGGTACTCTTCCATTGTAACTCTGGTCAGAAAACAAATTACAATTTTTGTTTCAAAAGAAGGTTGTGTCTGTTTCTCATTGCATTGCTCTTTTTATCCTGGAACTTGATAGTGGATCATTAAGAATTCAGATGCATTAGTTGAATGACATGCAAGTTTATTTCTGGTGTCTCTGGAGATGACAGAGAGGCTTCAGCAAGTCAGTATCATAATTAAAGTTTTAAAGAGGAATAATCCAATGAAATGAAAAATTACTGCTATTTGGTGATTTTAAAATAAAAAATTATATTCAGTTATGTTGATAAATAATTTCTGAAATGTCTGCCTATTCTTTAAATAGGGGTATACAGTTATATTACATTTGACTTTATAGTCTCCTTTTACTTTTTCCATATTTTGTAAGTCAGAGAACATAAGAAACTTAGACATGTAAGGCTGCATTTAAAGGTCTCTGAAAGGAGAAGTTTTGTATAGAATTTTGCAAGCTATGTAGAAATCTAAAATTGACTGTTTTAAAAAGTATTTTCAGAAGTAAATTTCCTTTCTTACAAAGAGGGCTTGGTTGCTCAGTTATACTTTTTTTCTTTTAAAAAATGGGTACTGTATGTCAGGGCTTAAAAATAGCCAAATGCCCACTGGCCCGGGTTTAGTAATAAACTTTCCAGGGTGCGAACCGTCAGCTTCTGCAGAATCAAAGCTTTCATTTAAAACAACAGGAGCAATAAGATCCTAAATATAAAATATTTCTAGCCCTTTTGACTCTGAAAATAACCTTCCAAATGTAAATTGAGTGTAAACAATGCACCGTCTTCCAGAATCTGTGGACAAAGAGCTGCATTGCATCTGCTGTTGCTCAGAGTTTCACCAAACTGCATCAGTTTTAGTTAGTATTACTGCTGTCCATGGGATTCTGAATAGATGCTATGAAAACCAACAATTAGGTTAATTTCACTACTTCTGTTGCTTAGAGCTTTTCCAAGCAGCAGAAGTAGCATCTGCAGCGATTCACTGGGGAAAAGGGCAGAAATTGGGAGAGGTGTAAAGTAGTTGAAATACCCCCAGCAGCAACAGGCAGGCTGAGGGAAGAGTACAGTAGCCGTACAGTTTTGTTGAGCCCCTCTATACCTATCACAACAGCCAGGAGACTGGGATCTGGGGAAAAAGAACAAATAGACTGACTGTTTCTTTTTCATTGTGGGAGGAGCTTCAAATTTATAAGACACCTGGTAGCTAGAGGGTGATATGAAAGATTAATCCCCCAAGTGGGCTTCAGGCTCAGCTCCTTGGGAGGAATTTTAACAGGGATGGGCTTCTCACTTGACAGTCACCTCTGTATAATGGGAACCCACATTTTTGGCTCTTCATTTTATCAGTTTTTGGCTAGTAGATTTAATCTTCTGGCGATTAGGTGTTTGGTAGAATTTCCAAGCTCTTTTGTGTGTGTAAGTGGAAGCTGGATAGAAGTTTCTTTGACTGGATGGATGGATGGTTGTTTTATGGTTGATGGATGGAGGAACGGGCGAGAGAAGGAAGGAGAAATTATTTGAATAAGAGAGAAAAAAGTAAGGAAGAAAGGAACAGGGAGAAGAAAGGAGAGACAACATACTGAGGGGGACGTAGAGGAAAGGAAGAGAAAAATGTGAATGGGGAGAGAAGGAATGGAAGAAACATATTAAAAGCAATGCAAGAAAAGAGACTTTATCTCTTATAGGAAAGAAAAAGTGTGTTGAAACCAGTGAGGAACAGAGGGTAGACCAACAGCAAGAAATCTGTAGTAAGTTACATTTTAAAACATTAAATAGAAAATTGACTAACAATGTTGCAGTAAAATATAGAATATATAAGACAGTGCACAACTGTTTTATTCTTTTTAATTTCAGGGGGTTTGGCTTTGTGAATGGGGCAGCACTGGGGTCCTTCATCAAGGCTATTAAGTTTAGCTGTTGGAGTACTAGAATCACTATGAAGCGATCACAGGATATTTTTATGTAGGACCAATGACTATTTGGACTGTATGCTCTGGCTTGTACAGTATGCTTTGGTTTGTACAGTTGTGATCTGAGTTAAAGCAATTTAGGTACAAGATGTTATTTTTGTAGTTCTGTTGAGACCCTTGTG
The DNA here is from genome assembly GCF_026122565.2 of Emydura macquarii macquarii. NCBI lineage: Eukaryota > Metazoa > Chordata > Testudines > Chelidae > Emydura > Emydura macquarii. The sequence goes on from NW_027132013.1 coordinate 26,915,589, forward strand.
TTCAACCTTTGTATTGAAAATATATAGAATATACCTTTATGGTTTATTAACACTGTGCTATTACCTCATTGTCCTATAGTTTTCCTTTTATAAATGGCTGTAATTGACACTACCAGATTTATCTGACATCCTATTTTTGTAAATGGGGATGTTTTCCTATAATAAAATAATATCTTTTAAGATTTTATACCGCCATTGTATAACATGCTCTTTCCTTTAGTAGACTGAATTAGATAATGAAGTACAGAAAATCAATTTTGCAAATAGTAATAGTAAAAAGAAGCATGGCTTATTATGTGTTCTTTGCATATATTTTCCTAACTGTTAAATAAAAAGCAATTTGAAGGATTTTAAATCTTAGCAAACAATTCCAGGACAAACCCAGAGAAAGACATTAATACAATTATTTGGACAAAATATTTATGCAAAAGAGATCAGGTATTTGTACAGTGCAGGAAATTTAACAGGACAAAATATTTACTTGAGAAGGTTTGAATTTCATTATCAATGTAAAGGTTACACTTAACTGAAAATCACTGACTTATTATTTGTGAAATCATGGTAATATTTTTGTTAGCAAAGGTGTTAAGTAGTATATGAAATAAAAACTTACCTGGAGATATTTGATTGAAGCTCATTTATCTGTGCTCTGTCTGAATATACTGTGAGACACTCACCAGGTAGGAAGCTTTCCTATTTTAAATGCATTCTTCTCTCTTGTCTTGTGATTTCTTTTTCCACAGCGTCTTTATTTGTTGCTGCTGCTTTGTTTTTTAGTGGTGGTTGCTTTCTAATTTATTCCCAGGCATCTTGAATACTTGACTGAGTTCTATATGCAGCATTTTAGGTTATTCTGTTCTCATAAGGTTACAGAAAGGGAGCTCTGAACTTTGCGTATCTTCAAACAATAGAGGCAGATGAACATACCTTAGATAACTCAAGTGCTCAGTAATTATTAAAAATTGATTAAAAGCTTCAGCATCCAGTAAATCCCATCTGTTTTCTGTAGATGATTCCAAAGGTGAAAAGTTGTTGTTTTTCTACAAATTCAGTAGCTCCCACATTGTATGTTTGCGTTGAAAAACAGTAATGCAAGATCAGTGGACTTCAGGTTTTGTCTTAACTTTTCACCCATGCTTCAGCCTCATATTTGTAAGGAATGATGAAGGATCTGCTCCTCTCTGCTTCTAATGCTTCTGTCAGACACAGATGTGAAACGCTCTTTTTGAACAGGAGAAAAAAAATCCCAAAGGGTGTAGTGTTTTGTCATATCTCGGGACAGTGAGCATGCATGGCATCAATGAGTAGCTGATATGAGCTATGCAAACCTGGCACTGAACTGACAGGAAGACACTTTCATACATAATAAACCTATTAATTATTTCTTCTGACGGACAGCAGTGTATACTAGAAGAAAAAAAGCAGCAGATTATAATATTAGGTTTGATAGGTGCTCTCTGTTTGAACAGCTTGTCATCAAGAAATGAATCCAGGAAAAGACTGCTGCTTTTGGGTGTGATCAGGTAGAATGGACAGTGGTTGTTTTTGACACAGTAAGTGACGTATGTGGAGGTAAAAGCTCCCTCCAGATTAAGGCCTTTTTATAGCTAACTTGAATCAAAGAAATGATCCAAAAAGAGTCATTATTGAAAATTCTGGTTATGTTTCAGTCTGCCTTTAATTTGTGGATCTGGCTATAGCTTTGTGGTTTGTTTCATTTACAGCTTTGTTGTGCAGATTCAGCCTACACACTTGTTCTGTGTATTTTCTCCACTGAAGAAATAATATAAAAATATTGTTTTTCTTATTGTAATTAATTTTTCATTCATTACTGGAGAAGTCACTTGCATGTGAAAAAGATACTGTTTCAAACTTGTTACCCATTTTTGTTGATTCAGACAAAAGCTTTCTGACTCACAAATCCCTTTTTTAATTAGGTGTTAATTTCAAACAGATTGTTCTCATTTTCATGTCAGTTGGATAATTGCTCTCTTGAGGTTAATATGCCCCTTCATACAAATGAAATAATGTATTTTTAAAAAATACTTTTAACATAGCATAAACCCTCCCCTCAAAAATCTGTCTTTAAAGATTACAGGGTAAAATCTTTATTCCTTGCACCCACGTATTTTCGTTAATGCTAATAGGAAATGTATATGCATTGTGGAGAAAATCTTAGTTTAAAGCTAGACTTAGAACTTCTTAAAATATTAGAAACACAATCATTAAAAATATTGTTACATTTCCCTCCGCCTCACTGAGAAACTTAGATTTATTTGAATTTTACATTTTCATGACAAAAACAATAGCAGGTACAACGTTTTGTTTAATTTCCTTTTTGCCTTTGGCACACTGAGACTGGGGAACAGAGACATGAAATTTTGGTTGGGAAGAAATAGGATGTAGTCTCCATTGCATGAGGGGGAAGAGCAGTGGGAAAGAGGGACTGCAAAGATAAATCTGTGTGTATTGGCACTATATCATACATATGTGGAACAACTTTCAGAACTTGCTGCTGTCCTGCATCATCTATACCAGCAAGCTCACGTTCATCATGCTTGTTAAATTATTAGCTTCACAAATGCATGAGAGCATCTGGCTGGCTCCCTTGGTTCATCCAGTCAGTTAATGATGAATGCAGTTAGTTCAAACCCTATGCCCCATACATATTTCCAAATGGCTGTGGAATACCGTGCACCCTAAGCCCAGAGCTAGGCTACCTAGTTGCTGTCCAAATGCAGCCCAGTGAATGATAGCTGTCGTTGCAAATCCAAACAATCAATTCTGTTGGCCTGTAAAGGAAGGAGCCTGAGCTGCCCACGGTACAGTGAACATGTGATGTAAAATCCAAATTGAGTGTGCTGGAATTTGACATCCAGGCATGTTTTCAGGAGTTTTATATAGAGACTGCCTGTCTCATAGCTCCTGTATCATCCTATCTGCAAGCACTGAATGTCTGCCTGGAGTTTATACCCACCCTGAAATGAAGAGGCACTAAATTGGTTAGGAGGTGACTTTAAAAAGACCAAATTCCTGCAAAATATTTTAACCCTGAAGAGAGGCTATTTGTTTGTGTGTAGCAATAAATATGCCTCCATATCTTACGTATATGTCCAGGTAATCTTGCAAAGGACAAAGAAAGCATGTTAGTGACTGTCCTGT